>NC_063163.1:100438717-101102050 GCF_023159225.1 Perognathus longimembris pacificus | reverse complement strand
GCCTTCCTTCATCTTTTAGAAGGTATTAAGAAAAACACCTAATATGGGCCTGAAGTTGTAGCTCAGCAGTAAAGCATTCCTAATATACTCAAGTTCCTAGGTTTGATTTATAGGAACAAAGGGGGGAAATACGAATTCATTTATTCTGGAAATTAAATGGAGTATTACACCAAACATATAACAGACACTGCCAATCAACGCCTTTCCATGGGCCTCTACCATTTACAAAGGACTGGTTGGACCTAATCAGGGGAAAGCAATGGCTTACTTTAGAAGTCAGGTATACTTTAGCTGTAGCAGGGATTTTTCTCTGTCTTGGTAGCAACCATCACACCCAAAATGCCAAGAACAATGAGTTCTAGATCTCCAAAGAAGCCTGGAAATTAGTGTAAAAATCACAACCTGTAGTTAACTTGTCTGGAACTAAAGGCAGAAAGGAATCAGTAGAGGCAGAAATGAAGTGTGCCATGTGGTTGTTGGGAAGAGAATCTGCCAAAGGGTGAGCAGTAGAAAGGATGAGTGTGGTACACACCGGTAGGTAATCCCAGGTACTCAGGAAGCAGAGGTAGGATGATCACAATCCAAAAAACTATCTGAGAAGCAAACTACAAGCAAAGGGGTTAAAAACATCATCTCAGTGATAGAGTATTTGCATCACAAACATGAGCTCCTTAGTTCAAACCTTAGTACCTCCAAGAAACAAGCACAAAACAAAACAAAATGATGAACAGTTGATTTGATCTAGGAATGAGGACCTGAGCATCCAGGAAAGGATGAACAATAAAGACATTGAGAAATGAATGCACATATGTCATATATTTTAAAATGCTTTAGAAGCATGTAAACTTGAACAAGCAGAAGTTGTGGATGTACATCATTCTTCTGCCTCATGTTTCTTCATAGTTTTGCCCTTCTCAGTGTTTCCCGGACCGCACACCAAAGACCCAGGCGCTATGATACCACAGTACCTGAATGGTTAAGCACAGATTGGGAAAGTACAGGTAATTTTTTTTTTCTTGAAGTGGCATGGGACGACACACCAAGCAGATGCTAGTGTGTGGGTTAATGGGACATCCCAGGTTCAGAATTTGAACTTGGGGCAGAGTTGGAAATAGTGATGCCAAGTGAAGGGAGCAAAGCAACCCCCTAATTCCCTAACTGAGCTGAGATCTGCCCACCTACTTCCATCTCCCCATTTTTAACACCTTGTAAAATAAAGAAAAGAAACTTCATAGGAAAATGAAAGATGACAGTTGTAGGGTAAAAAAGGTGTGGGAAATAACTGAGGAACAGAAGGCTCCGGATTCTGCTCTGCTGTCAGGAACTCAACAAGGAGTCATCATAGCTAAGCACGAGGCTGGAGGACCAGAAGTACAGGGACCTAAAGATGTGGGACTGACTTGGAGACTCCAGCAAGTTTTGACACGTTCTTTTGTGCCTGGAGAGAGTGGCTGTCCCCAGCTGTCACGATGTGTCTCGAAGCGGAGGACCTGTCTGCTGTTCGTTCTGGTTTTGCCTTCTTCACTTCTCTCTGCAACATCAACTTTACAGGCAGTGAAAACAGTTGATGCCAACAACAAAGCACTTAGCACTTTTTGAAAAGGGGGAAAACATTTCTTACACATCCTGAGTGATCACTGAGCCACAAGAGTTAGAAGGCAACACTGTGCTGCTTGTTTAGTGATTTCCTGAAGAAAGATAAATAAGAACTAGAACCAAGATGGCTGACTACCAGTGACTGAGCCCATTTTCCTCAGAGAAGCAGAATGTTTTAAGCTATCTAATTCATAGGTTGAGTTCCTGCTAAATCTCAAACTCTCAATAATTCATAAACATGCTCTTTTTTATGTCTTCACAGAGCTTAGCTCCTCCTTAACCCATGAGTGGGTGGACAAATCCTATTCCCTGACTCAATTACTCTTGCACTCCATATTTCCTGGAACTTGGGGGACACCCACCCTACTGCCTTCATGGCCCTCCTATCCCCTGTCTCTAAGATGCCTGTCTATCTGTTGTCTTCTCCAGGGAAACAAAGCCAGCAGCAATAATAAGCTATGAAAAATAAACAATTATTTCTGAAAATGAAGACAGGTACTTAAAGTCCAAGGGGGCATTGCTCAGTGCAAAGACTATCTCCATTGGCTTTGTGGATTCTTGTGGTCACAATAAGAAAGTGACTGCTCCAGGAACCAAGGATATGCCACTATCAAATCTATCAGGAATGAAGAGGGGCTAGTCCACATGGAGCTGTCTCCTCCTCTTAACTTTTGCAGGCAGCTATGATCCAAATCTTACAATTGCCACCCCACTGTGGTCCCCTTGACATCAGAACCAACTTTCAATTAGCTGAATAAATGTGTTTAGAATTGTTACAGACAATCTCCAGGACATTTATATTTGGCTTCATAATGCATTATGGCAAGAAGGTGGAACGGGGGTGGGAGGTGGCAACAGAGAGGCCTGGATAGGGAAGAAGTTGCAGAAGATTTATCTCTCTAATTATGCTTTGCTTAGGGCTAATATTAAAATTAGTTTTAATTCCCCCAGCTCAAGAACATGCTAGGCATTGGGGAGGTTTGGCCTAGGATTTTAAATTTGCTTAGTTCAGACACTCATGGGTAATAGAAAGTCAGTTATTAAAGCCTAGCTCTGGCTTAGCACTGTGTCTGGCCTGAGACATTGAGGATCTCCCTTGGTGTGGCTATTCCCACAGTACATGCAGGGAACATAAGGGACCGAGTCACCCTATCATATGCTCAATGCTGCCCTTGCCTTAGAGGGACAAATGAGTTTCCATAAGTAGGCCACACTTTTCTTTGTTATTGTTCAAAGGTGAAATAACCCTAGAGATGGCAAATAATACACAATTATCAACTAATGCAGAATTAATACAGATCAATGCAGAACGACATGCCCCCTCTTTACTCCCTGTGCCAGAGATGTGTTGTGCTAATGACTTTTGCACCTGCTGAGCATAATTAGTGAGTAATCTGCATGGGTGTGTAATTACTGGGTAAACACATGATATTTGCCAATAACTTCCTACTAGGTAAGCACCAATGAAACTAACAGGTAGCTATTAGGACAAACTTCAGGTGCAAGGAAAACTGTCCCCAAATTTGGCTTACATCTAGGCTCCAATGGGTACTTCCTTCAAGGAATGCCATTCAATCTGTGAGCCTACTGCCTACCAACAGTATGCCCCCGAACTTTTAAAAAATCAGACCTTGAAGCATAAAAGCTACACACATTCCAGAGCATCTTATTCATGAATAAGGGAAACAGTAGGACTCCCAATATAGGATGCCGACAATTGGAGCCAAGTTTCTTTATATGTAAAATGGAGATAAGCCTCTTTTGAAGGCTTCTTCTTGCTACTGAATAAAACAATTAGTCTATCTGAGTTGGGGAGGGAAAGGGGAAACACAGATGGTGGGACAAAGGGTGAATAGATGAAGCAGTGATACTCACTGGGCAACTATGTTGAAAATGAACTATACAACTTGGGATAGGGAGGGAAGGCAGGAGGGAGAAAAGTGGGAGAGAAGGAGGGAGTGGGTGAGTGGGTGACACTGTTCAAAGGGAAATGTACTCATTACTTGACTTATGTAGCTGTTACCCCTCAGTATAGCACCTTTATAATAAAATGTAAACCATTAAAAGCAATTAATATGGGATCAGGGTTAGAAATAGACAAAGTTTCACTAATGGATGTTATTAAAATTATTTTTTCCAATCTAGCTGGCATTATGAAAGCCTGGGAATCTTGTATGGGAAATGATGAGAATGGCAGATATGGTTAAGTAAGAACTATACAAATTCCCAATCTACGCCCAGCTTCAGCAGTATTTTAGAAAACCTGCAGTTACTAAGACGAAAGGTACAGCCTTTGCATTCTGCATCTCCCCAAGCACATAATCCTGCACACTCAAACACAAAATCAACACACACATACAACCACACATTTCTCACTCAGAATGACACATAAATCTCACACACAAATAACATGTACACAGCACCAATATACAATCATCACATACAACCACACATATACAATCACATGCATTGCATAACTTATTGCATGACACCCTCAGAAAACTCTCCACTGCATGAAACATCACAAACTCTGGTCCTGAAAATGCAGGGGAAGAATCGATGCCATAACCGAAGATGCCCAAGGTATATTCAGATATTTAGTTTAAATTTCCAAAGAGCTTGTTAGGCTTTGTAGCCACACCTGTATCCCCACTTCAACTCACTGATATCCCTGTACTATCTCTGATCACAAATCTCTGAGTTTAAGGATGTAACCAAAAGTACACTATGGGTAGGAGATGAAATGAGAGAATGCTTGATTATTTTTTTTTCTTTTTTTTTTCTTTTTCTTTTTCTTTTTCTTTTTTTTTTTTTTTTTTTTTTGCCAGTCCTGGGGCTTGGACTCAGGGCCTGAGCACTATCCCTGGCTTCTTTTTGCTCAAGGCTAGCACTCTGCCACTTGAGCCACAGCGCCACTTCTGGCCATTTTCTGTATATGTGGTGCTGGGGAATCGAACCCAGGGTCTCATGTATAATGAGGCAGGCACTCTTGCCACTAGGCCATATCCCCAGCCCGAGAATGCTTGATTATTGACAAACCCAGCTTAGGTGGTCCACCAGCCAACCTCCTGCATGAGGAAGGGAGGAGAACTTGCTTACCAGTGTCTTGTGTATTTCTTACATCCTTCTCATCTTTGACACATTCCCTAATACCCTTCCTAATTTACCTCCACTATTACAAGAGGACTCCCTGACCTCTCATTTGTCTCTCTACTCAGGGATGAACTCCGGCAGATCTCATCAGAATTTCACCCAGAGTTGCCACCACAGGCAGAGGGCTACATTCATAAGTGACTAATCAGAGTAGGAGACACATTCTGTGCCCCAAACAGAATTGACCTATAGATGGCAAGTCAATTGCAAGTGATCTGCAGGTCAACTCCCAGACCTCAGCCACATTAGAGCTGAGTCCAGACCAGGTGAATTACTACCCACAAATACACATACAGAGAACTCACATAGCTAGTACCATTACTTCCAGGAATCAAATGTTCGATGAGATAAGCATAGTACTAGATATAAAATACGAGGATTGTTCTGTGGGTATTAACTAGAATCAACATTATATTTTTGCGGTGGTATTGTTTTACAAATATTTAAGTAACTTTCCCAAACAAGCAGAAACGGCATTGATTTTCACTAGATACAATCTCTATTTTTTTATTTTAATTTTACTTATTCTCGCTGTGAATAGCTAATCAATACATCCACATAGTTCAAAGTCCAAAAGAAACAAAGACAACCTGTGAAATCATTTCTTCTGCTTTCTGATCCATACCACCAATTTTCTTTTCCTAGTTTCACCTCATCATTGATTTCTTTCAAATCATCCCAGAAATAGTCTATTCTGCATAAGTCTTTGCTCCTCTTTATTTTCTATATTTGCTCAATTATTATTTTTTTCTCCTCTAGTGTCTTTATTAGGAAATTTCAAATAGGTTTTGTTTTTTTGTTTTTTTTGTTTTGTTTTTTTGTGTTTTTTTTTTTTGGCCAGTCCTGGGCCTTGGACTCAGGGCCTGAGCACTGTCCCTGGCTTCTTTTTGCTCAAGGTTAGCACTCTGCCACTTGAGCCACAGCGCCACTTCTGGCCATTTTCTGTATATGTGATGCTGGGGAATCGAACCCAGGGCTGCATGTATACAAGTCAAGCATTCTTGCCACTAGGCCATATTCTCAGCCCTCAAATGGTTTTTAAATACTCAAAATCACTTGCTTTTTATGATAATCACTTCATTTTTACCAAAATCACTTTTTTAAATCACAATCATGGCATCCTAAGGACCAGATATCAATTTACAGTTTGGAGGTTTCTTTTATTGAATATTTCATTTTTCATTTGCCTGACTATTTATATGTTCCCCAGGTACCCAGTGGGACAAATATTTCTTTTTTTCTTGTTTCTCTTTTTAGCAAATACCCTATTTTATGTTGCAACTCTAAGATAACAGGGCTCAAAACAGGCATCCACTTGCACAGACAAACAGAAAAGTAGCTCTGGCTTCCATCCTACTCCTCAACAGAAGCAGTTACATGTACTGGTTACCGTTAGGGAGAAGGAACCCAGGAAATAATCAAGTCAGAAAAGGGCATGTGTCAGACATAAAAGTGTTACCTGTTGCTTGTTGTGATTCTGAACAGTGAGGATTATTGTCCTGACTCTCATGTAAGACAACAAGTCTCAGAGAAGAAAATTCACTTAGTCACTTGGTTCTTCAGATTTAGACAGAACTGCTTATGGCAGTAAAACTTTGTGTGCTTTGCTTAGATATATTTTCTGTAGTACACATGTTAAATAAAGGTTATTTTTTAAAACCCTGGAGAACAAAAAAGAAAGTCTAAGTTCCATGTTCTTCTTTTCCTACTAAGCAGTTAACATCAAAAGAGATAGCAGGTGTAAGCAAGGGTATGGGGAAAGGGGCATCCCTAAACACTACTGATGGCAATGTAAATTTGCACCATTATTTTCGAAAAGAGTGTCTACACTCACATTAGCTACTCTCCTTGGCAAACACATGACAGTCAAGAATGGGGTGATAGCCAGATTATCTCCTTTTTCCCTAGAATAATGTAGCCTGACATTTGAGTTGTCTATTAGGTCTGAATAACCAGGTATCGTTAATCTTGAGACCCAAGAAACAGATCATTCCCATTTTACTCTCTGTCCTTGACTTATTAGGCTGAAAGCAGATTATGGCTATAAACAGAACAGGGCTTTGAACTGATCCTCTGCTTTTACTCTCTTTGTCCAGCTGAGACCCATTTTGCATATTTTCTATGTCTTACTCTCTTACCAACCCTCACCAGAAAATCAGCATTTCCCCGAACCCAATACAAATACTTCAATCTATATGCATGGAGTAAGGCTCTAGCTTTGGCTGGAGTTTCAATCTTTGGCTAGAGGGTTCCCTTAGCAGATTTTCTCCCCAATAAACCCATTATGATGCTGAGCCATCTCTTTGTCTAATCTCCATGCTTTTTTGAACCTAAGAGTCCCCATTTTCTAAAGATCTCAATGTGGCTCCCATGACTCATGCCTGTAATGGGAGCTACTTTGAAGGCTGAGATCAAGAAGACTGTGATTTAAGGGCAGTCTTTGCATACACAACCAATAGCTAGGAGTGATGTTGTGTGGCTATCATCCCAGCTATGTGGAAGACTGATAGTGGGAGGACAATCTTGGTCAGAAAAGTCCAAGAGATTCCATTTCAATGAAAAATAGCTTAGCAGTTGGGTATGGTAGTGTGCATCTATCATTCCAGTTATGATAGGAAGCATAAAATAGGCAGATCATGTTTTTAAGCAAGGGACAGGATAAAAGAGAAGACCCTGTCTCAAAATAACCAGTATACAAAAAGAGCTAGAGGTATGACTCAGTGGTAGAGTATCTGCCTAGCAAACTAGCAAATTCAGGACTCAGAGTTAAGACTCCAATATTGCTCTCCCCCAAACACCTCAAAATTTGTTTATAGATAAACAGATCATGTTCTCAATGATATCCATAAATAAAGAAGTAGGGAAAAGCTCTTTTTTCTATGTGTCATCAGTCTCAGTTTCAAATAGGAGAAAGAGACCAGAACGGCACAGGCTCCTTCTGGGTAAACTGCAGGACAAAGACAGCTCTTTGGACTTCCCATCTCAGGCCCAAATACTCCCTTCAGTATTCAGTGAAGGTGAACAGGAAGGAGTCAAGCATCTCTCACCACAAGTCTGATAACTGGGGAAGCAGGCCCTTTCTAGATATTGAACCACTCAGCACTTTGATCTTGGACTTCATTGCTTCCAGGACTTTGAGAAATAAATTTCTATTGTGTACAAACCATCTACTCTAAAATATTTTTCACCAGCAGCCCAAATTGATGGTATAAGCTTGTAGTTTTCTTCTCCACCTCCTGCCTTAAAAAAAAAAAATTGTACCAGGATTAGGGCTTGAACTCAAGGCCTGGGAAATACGTCGCTTAGCTTTCTCACTCAAGGCTGGCACTCTACCACTTGAGCCACAACTCCACTTCTGGATTTTTGGTGTTTACTAGGAGATAAAAATCTCTTGGACTTTCCTACATGGCCTCACTTTGAATGGTGATCCTCAAATCTCAGCCTTATGAATAACTAGGATTATAGTCATGAGTTACTAAGAGTCTAATTTCTTCCTATTTTTCAACAAAGAAAATGAAGACACAAAGTACCTAAGAAAGACTTTCCAATGGCAATAAAGGCCCAACATGCAGAAAACTGGCTCACTACAGTTGCTTTGCATCCAGCAACTCTACTGTATAGGCGCACATGCTGAGTCATGTGCAGAGCAGACCAGGGGAAGTAAAGGCCAAGTGTTCACCAGCTGTGCTCAGCTTGGACCTCTAAAAAGCACTGTGCAAATTGTCCTGAGTGTCTGCGGCTACATGAAATGGGGCCAACACTGTTGGTCTCAGCAAAAAGCATCAGGCCTGGGAATTCCTGCCACAATGGGAGAATCACATTTCACCAGCTGCTTCTAGCACAGGATGTGATCCATTGCCAGCAACATCTCTCCCACCTCCAGAAATAGAAAACACCTGCCAAAAAACGGGCCCATTAGTAACATCGCACACTTCTATGGATCGGCGATTGGATTTCTTCCGAGCTTTCTGCAGGTTTCCCACATCCCTGCAGCCTATTGGAGCAGGCCCAGTCACAGCCCTGTGGGCAGTGCCAAGCTGCCCCTTCTCTCCTCTTTTGTCCCTCAGCACTTTCCCTTCCAGTAGAAGAAACTCTGAGCTGTCATGTTCCTGACAAGCAGATGGGAGATGAGCCACAAAGCTGCAAGGACACAGCTTTTGTCACAAGCAGGCTTTCTGCGAGGCTCAGAGCAGCAGCCAGGTCAGTACCCTTGGTTACTGTGGTCACTGTAAGGAAAAGGAGCTTTTTATCATCGGGTTCCCATTGGTACAGCAGCACACTCTTCCTTTCTCCCTCCCCCACTTCCCTTCCTGTCTCTTCTGTTCTAGCAGCTTCTTTGCAGCCTGCATTGCAAGTAGCATGCTGACAGCAAGAGTGGCTCCAATGAGCTGCCATTCCAGATGTCAGGAACCGGCTTGCAGGTAGAAGCCCTGCAGGATATTTATGGCTTTAATTCCTCAGTAGAGGTTTTTGTTCTGTCATGCAGCGACATATGAATTGCTACTCATTTGCTCCTGTATGTGCACGTCAATGGCAATTACAGAAGGGCTGCTAGTTGCTTGGACGAGAGAGACCTCATATGTTGTGATCCCTATGCCTTTCAGACTGAGAGAAGTGAGGAGGGTAACAGGTATTAGTGAGAGAGCTGAGAATGGTAGAGCCACCAGGAAGAACAGCCTCTCTCCCAGACCAGAAGGTGATTGTCAGCTTGACAACAATGACCAGAAGCATTCATTGCCTTCAATGAGGTCTCTGCAGCCAGGGCTTTTGCTAGGTAGGTCAGTGAGGAGGTTAGGGTAGAGGAGAACATACAGGTCTAGGACATGTAGGGGGTTTGGGCTTTGCACTCTCCAAAACTGCCACCTTTATCAGCCTGTGGTCTGGGAAAGATGACTTTCCTCCTCTGGTTCAGCTTTGCCTAGTTTTTAAATAAAGACAGGGCTCCTGATGCATGTTCAGATGAAAGGTTCTATCCAAACACAGACCCGTGTTTGTGGTTCATAGAGAGAAGATGTTTCTGCACTTTACCATGAGCCTTTTCACCCTTGAAAAACAAAAAGACTTTTCAGAAGTATACCACTAACTAGGCAGCAGAAATCTTCATCTATTATATATTTTTAATTTAACCGTATTTTTTTGTCTTTTTGTTTTTTTGGGACTAGGGATCGAACCCAGGATGTTGCACTTGCTAGGCAAGCATTTTGCCACTGAGCTACATCCCAGCCCCTATATTTTTTATTTATTATGGTTTTCATTGTTATTATAAAGGTGAGGTTCTGAGGGGTTCCGAGTTCATAAGTCAGGTAATGGGTACATTTCTTTTTGGACAATGTCACCTCTTCCTTTGCACTCTCCCAGTTTTTCTCTCCTGTCCCCACCCACAAGTTGTATAGTTCATTTTCAGCATAGTGTCTAGTGAGTACCACTGCTTCATTTACTCATCCTTTGTTCCTCCATTTTCTTCTTATTTCTTTATTGGTAATTGACAGCAAAGTCATCAGAGAATCTTTTTTATTTCATTTACGCCAATAAACTTGGCAATAGAAATACCAATTTAAACAACAATTTGTTTCCCCATGGTCTGAGCTGAAATTGGCTCTGGATGAATTGTTTTCCAGTTTGCACATGTAAATTCTCTGCACAGCTTCTCTCCTCTAGCTAGTGATGGGATCCTGTCTCTCAGATTCCTTTCTCTCAGCCATGTCTCTGCCAAAAGTTTACTCCCTGGAGATAATGCACTCCTATACTGCACTGACTTGGGTGCATTCTGCTCCAATGCCTGGTGACAAGGATACATGGATACAGGATTCATGGAGGCCCAATGGCACCGCATCACCATCAAGTAGGAAAATATGGCAGCCAATGCAAGAAGGGGAAAGCTAGATCAAGCTATGTTTTTAGCCTCCCCATTCCAGTAGCATTGCCAGCCAATTCTAGCCAAGCCCTGAGACAAAAATCACAGATGTAGGTTTTGATACCCTCCACCTCATCCTGAAGCTGATTCCTCCTATTCGATTTGCCAAATTTAATAGCTAAAACTAGAATAATTAACTCTCAATGTTAGCATATTCCAAGTACTGCATGGGACATACCCAAATCAATCCGTTGTTTATCTAAAATATCTTAACAAAAAGCCTCTGATCACTCAACAGTTCTTCTCCTCCCTTAGATTATTGTAAATCAAACCACCCCTTCCTAATAATGACTACTGTGATATGTTAAATTTGAAAGGAAATGATGGCTTAACCTGGCAAAAGTGGTGAACATTCAGCCTGAAGGCCATACAAAGCCTTAGAAATCAATTGGTACATGACAGAACAGACACGTATGGTTCTTGTAAGCTTCTTGTTGTCTGCCCACAGCAATCCGCTTGCATTGATCATTTTCCATGGCTCTCAAATGATCTTACAAATGTCTAAATGGTCTTTGGCAGAAAAAAAAAGTTTGCTCATCCCTGCCAGCCAGATGGAAATTCAAGTTCAACTTCTATCTTCACCATCTAACAAATATGTTATCTCGGGCCAGCTCCCAATTGTCATTAAGCCTTAATTTACTCATTTGTAAAATAAAGACAAAAATATTATCTATGGTGAGCATAGCATGGTGATTCATTCCTGTAACCCCAGCACTCAGTAAGCCGAAGCTGGGAGATCTAAAATGTGAGACCAGCTTGGGCTCCATAGCAAGATCACATCTCAAAAATAATATATTAAGATATGTATGTAAAATCTACATTAAAATTATTCTAGTGATTATATACTAAATACAAAATCTTTAGAGTAGTAACAGACATTAAGTACTCAGTAATTATTACCACTAATTTTAAAGTTTCTATATCCAAAATAGAGTTTCGTTTAAAAAAAATAAACCAGTCATACCAGCAGATACAAACATCTTCTAAGACATTATTATATTTAACCCGAACAACCATGAGCTATATTATTATTCTATTTTATACATGAAGGTTAAGTACAAGTACAGAACACACTGCAATTAAATAGCAAAGTGCTGAGCTTGAACAAGACTATGTTCTGTCTCAGATCAGTATGATTCTAATTATATTTCAGTTATTCTGACCTCTTCCCCCAAGTGGATTATTATTCCACTGAGAAGTGGAATGAAATACAAAGTTTTTGTCCAAACAAAGTATAGGTAGGCCACTACTTTGTCTCTTTAACTGGGCATTGGAAGTTCAAACCTTTTCCTCAGATGTTCTTTCACCAGTGTGTAGCAATGTGAAAATCAAGCTCTATATCAACCTGCAAATTATAGGCACAAAAGTAGGTGATAGTACAGTTTGACCCAGCTTAGGAAGAAAGCTAAACCCCTTAGTTCCATAGAACTTCAGCCATCTACCCAGATAGACTCTCCTAACCTGCGTGTTTTGTTTTTGTTTTTGTTTTGTTTTTTGTTTTTGCCAGTCCTGGGGCTTGAACTCAGGACCTGAGCACTGTCCCTGGCTTCTTTTTGCTCAAGGCTAGCACTCTACCACTTGAGCCCAGGGCCACTTCTATCCTTTTCTGTGTATGTGGTGCTGAGGAAACGAACCCAGGGCTTCATGTATTTAAGGCAAGCACTCTACTATTAGGCCATATTCCCAGCCTGACTGCATGTTTTAAGTTATTTTTTCTTGACAGTTTTCTATACACAATCTTTGGATGGAGACTAATATCTTAAAATAGTCTCAGACATCTTAAGCTGTTTAACATATTCTTCCATACCAAATTATCTCCACTATAGGGAATTGGAAATTCTACTTCTGTTCCTCTCTCTTACTGAGAACAGTAGACCAAGGTGGTGGGGGAGAGGGGGATGCATGTGGAATCGTGTATAAATCACCCCCCTTTAGAAGACTCCATTTTCCATCACAGTGATGATCGCTCCATTCTCCAAAGTGGAATGGACCAGGATAGCAGTGATGGAAGCATTTGGTGATAATATAAATTAGGATAGTTCTCCTAGAACTAATGGCCACTCAGTGGTTTCTAGAAGCTTCTAAGATTGGAACTTTGATCACCTTATTATTCTTCACATTTTAAAATTCCTACAGTAGCAGTGAAGGGAAAATAATGCATTTATTTCCAAACAGGATAAACAGCATAATACAACAAAGCCTAACCTTCTGGGAGGAGAGGGAAGGGGGAGAATTACTTTACTGATCCCGATCCTTAGAGAAATCCAGATCTAAAAAACGCAATGGCCAATTCCTTCCCTAACTTTCTCAACCTAAATCAATATCACATAGTCAAACATCTTCCTAGAATAATCTAAAATACTTCAGGTTCGTCTTTTTTTTAATTTTTTTTTACTTTGATAGCTCTACTTCTAATCAATTTTGTCTCACAACTTTCTATCTCCCAGATAAACCAAACACCAATTTATCCTCTCCTCCCAACTTTCTGTTTCCTTGCATTCCATCTCTGGCTCATCACTAATCAGCTCATGCAAGTATCCACATGTACATTCTGTATATAGTTCATATTTCTTGTTTGCAATAAGAAACAGTACCTCAAAATCTTTGAACATCTGGTAATCAAGAAGGATACTATTAACTGCAAGGAATCAAAATAAAATATCTAAAGCCATTAGAGAACAATTCAAGCTAGAAATACCACTAGTTTACTAATACTGTGTGTATACATTTTTTCTTGACACAAGCACAGACCAACCTGAATCTGATTTGATCTTCACAATAATCTAGGGAGATTCAACAATGTAATGTAGAGAATAGGAAGCACTAAGATGGCATGGCATGTATTATCAAATGTAACGATGTTGGCATCTGCATTGTACAACTTGGTCAGTGGCTCATTCTCTCAGTCTGCTCGTCTCTAAGTAAGTGTGGTTTTGATCACTGGTAATCTGTGCAGACAAAATGAATGACTCATGGTTGGTTAGCTACTATTTTCTACATTTGATATACACAAGAACAGTGGCCCAAAGACTTTCACAAGTTTATTCAAAGTGATATTATCAGTAAGAGGCAGATTGGTAGTTCAAGACCAGGCAACAATACACTAATCCCTCTGTCTGGTCCACAATATGACTAGAGTCTTCTATCCAATAATTCTAATACTTTAATGTACTTACCAATGACTTAGAGCTCCAGTAATTTGAAGATCTAGATTAAGCTCAATGTTGTTCAGAATCTGTATTTCACAGTAGTTTTCACATGATGCATTTGTCTTTCAAACTTTGAAGAGCACAACTAGAAGCTAAGAATAATGAACAAACGTATTATGATTATTCCAGAGTGATGCAGTTGGAACTTTAAAAAGTGAAGTGATAGGATGTAGAGTTCTGTCTCAAGTGGTAGAGCACCAGACTCAAGTAAAAAGGCCAAATGATAATGCCTAGGTCCTGAGTATCTCAACACACACAAACACACACACACACACACACACACACACACAGAGAGAGAGAGAGAGAGAGAGAGAGAGAGAGAGAGAGAAAGAGAGAGAGAGAGAATTTAAAAAGAAAGAAATACCAGGCTTTAAAGATTTAGGCCTATAGTCCTAGCTACTGAGGATTTGTGAACTAAGGTTCAAAGCCAGATTCTTATCTCCAATTAACCACCAAAATTCTGAATGTAGAGCTGTGGCTCAAGTGGCAGAGCATCAGTCTTGAGTGTAAAAGCTAAGGATCAGTGCCTAGGCCCTGAGTTCAAGCCTCAGCATGCACACAAAGTGAGGTATTTAGTGATAATAAAATGCAGATCATGAAAATGTGTTGCAAGGTGCCAAATGTTTAGCGTATGCACATCAGCACATCATGGTTCTGGGGACCCAAAAATGGACTAGATATTCTGGGGACCACATGTATATACAAATATTCATAGTATGTGGCTTAGTATATTTGGGGTGCATAAAGGATACACACAGGATATGGTAGAAAGGGGCAATGTATGTGCTTGCAAATTTGGATTAAGGATAGGTTATGGGAGGCCTTGTAAGATTTATAGAGAAATAGAGCATAAATCCATAAATAGAGCTTTGTTATTGTTGTTGGTGGTGTGATTGTGGGGCTTGAACTCTGGGCCTGGGCGCTGTTCCTGAGCTCTTCAGCTCAAGGCTATCGCTCTACCACTTTGAGCCACAGCACCACTTCCAGTTTTCCGGTGGTTATTTGGAGATTAGAGTCTCACAGACTTTCCTGTGCTGGCTCACTTTGAACCATGATCCTCAGATCTTAGCCTCCTGAGTATCTATGATTAGAGGTGTGAGCCACCAGTACCTAGCCATTAAGCTGTTTTAAAAGGAAGATGGAAAAAAGTCCATGTTGCTTGGACCATCAGGTGGTAATATTTGAATATCGTTTGTGCCCTACCAAGTTCATGCTGAAATTTTGGTCTCCATTGTACAAGTGGTGGCGGGGGGGGAGGGGGCGCTTTAACAGAAGTGGGTTGGGTTTAGCCAGAACAAATTTTATAAAAGTAGCCTGACCCCTGTGCTTGTCTCTCTTCTACATGTCTAGTCATCCTTCTGCTTCCTCTCCGTGCCCAGATTCAGTGACCTGATCTTAGATTCCCAACCTCCAGAGATATGAAGAAAGCAAATGTCTTTCCATTATAAATCACCCAGTCTCGGGTCTTCTGTTCTGTTCTAACAAGAAATGAACCAATGCATGCAACTCTCAGGAGGAAATATGAACCAATTCTAATTTATCCTCCCAATTGTCTGATTTTGTCCTCTTCTAAGTTGCTACCTCTTCATCTATAAAATACTGATCATCCATTGCAAGAATTAAGTAAAATAATACACACAGATGATCTTGGAGAGCTCTAAAACACTATGTAATTAAGGAACTATTATTATTAAGTTTCTCAGGCAGTATTCAGACACATTAGCCCTGAATTAATTAAGTAATGAAAGAATGGAATTTGATGAATGTCTATATAAAGAAAGAAGAAGAAATAACGAATGTGATATAAAAATGGCCAAAATTCTAGAATAAGAAATCACTTTCCCTGCTTAGTAGAACTGGAAGGACAAGGGAATCTCTGCCAGAAAATTCTCTTAGAAGTTCTCCATCTTGTGAGACTTCATCACTTACTTTTGTTTGTTTTCAGTCAGGGTCATGGGGCTTGAATTCAGGGCCTGAACTCTTTGTGCTCAAGACTAGCATTCCACCACTTTGAGCTACAGCGCCAATTCCAGGTTTTGAGTGGTAAATTGGAGATAAGAGTGTCTTGGGGATTTTTCTGCCCAAGCTGGCTTCAAACGGCAATCCTCGGATCTTAGTCTTCCAAGTAGCTAGGATTACAGGTGTGAGCCACTGACTCCTAGCTTGATCGCTGGATTTTTATCAGCCCAATACCACGGTGACCACTTGGTGTGCAGCTGCATGGTCTTGAGCAAGGCCTTCCTAGATATACAAACAGAAACTCTCTCCAAGGGATGCCAAGACAAACCACAATTTATGCTTATAGAGCTCCTTTCCAAGTGTCTGGCACATCATAGAATTGCCTTTAACAACCCTGTGCTCCTTATATCCATCTACATTGTTTTAATATGATATAATTTAACCAAGAGAACAGAGAAACCTGGAAAGAACCTAGGTTTAGATAAAAATGCTAAGTGTATTTAATCTCAAGCAAGCCCAAAAGGTTCGAAATTCAAGTCTTTCCCACCCACAACATACTCTCCAACCTTCTCACCATAGAGATGGCTAATGGTGAACACCTTTTCTTCAGATGGACTGCTATAATATCCTTATCTTCACAGCTTCCTCAGTAATGGTGTGGGTGCAAAACTCTCCAGGAAACTATGAGGAAAAGACAGCTGCTGAAAATCCTGACTTTGGGAAGCTTGCTGCATGACCGAGGCCATTCTTTCCATCAGAGAGAGAAGCCTATTTCTTCCAGGCTGGACTATTAATTAAAATTCAGCCATGCTAGCTTTATTGCCAACTTAGGAGATTCTTATTACATTTATTTTCTAGGTAATTGCTGCTTGTACAGGAGTTCAAATAGATGTCTTTTTTAGATGGTGCAATAGATCAGAATTATAATAGTTACATTCCTCACCTTTCATTTTGCTCCCCTCTAATTCCTAAGCCCATTTCCTTAAATTATATGGAGAATTGTCTGTTTGTCTCCATCTCTGACTCTCTATCTCATTCTCTCTCTGCCTCTCTGTGCCTTTTCCTATATCTCTTTTTTTTTCTCTCTCTCTCATTTACCCTCTCCCTGTCTTTTCCTCCTTCTGGCCTTCTCTCTCTTCCTTGGACTCATTTTAGCACTCTTGTATGCTTCCCTCCTCCTAAATTGTAAGATCCACTAAGATATAGACTATCAAATCATTTTTTTGCTTTGTTGTTCACAATTTTATCCTATCATTTCCCCTCAGAGGAAGAACCAAAAATAATCCCATGGTTATGTATGGAAATGTATACAAAACATTCCATCATCTGTTTTTATATCTCCACTTGTGTCCCCAGATTGTAGATGGGTACATTAATACTAAAATTTATAATCCCCCTCACACACTATACAAACAAAGCATGGTAAATTATACTTCTTAATTTTTAATGTTGGCCAGGTAAAAATGATATTTTTGGAAAAGTTGTGATGTATTGTGTTATAAAAGAGAAGACAATGTAATGAGGGTGGTAAAGAAGACTGCTCTGTCAGGATCACTCTGTGAGTGCATGTGTGTGTGTGTGTGTGTGCATATGTGCACATGTATGCACTGGTACTGGAGCTTGAACTCAGGACCTCTCACTTGTCATTTTTGTTCAAGGATAGTACTCTAGCACTTGATCCAAAGTTCCACTTTCAGCCTTTGATGGTTAACAAGACTCTTGGCAACAAGAGTCTCACAGACTTCCCTGCCAAGGCTGGCTTCAAACCTCAGTCCTCAGATCTCAGCCTCCTGAATAGCCAGGATTACAGGCATGAGCCACCAGCATTTGGAAGGACCAGTCTTTTGTTCTCCTCCTAGTCACTGATCCTGTGTCTTATGATGGGTGAACTTCCTTCTCTCTTATCTACATCATTCAGTCCCATGATGATGATTCCAGGCTGGATGGACGTCACACCCAGAAACAAGCAGACCTTTATCCAGGATCTTCATAGAATCAAACTCTACAGGTACTTTTCAATGGTAGGAGGCCTTCAGTAGGAAATGGCAGGGACCTGAGATCCTGCACAGTCATCTGCACAGCAGTTAGCTTTCAAGAGAGGCTGGAATCATTGTTCTAGAGCAACAATTAATCCTGTGCACCCAGTAATATGACAGATGACAGGGAAGGCATATATTAATTTTAAATTTTCAGTGGTAGTTGCCATCTATTGTATCCTTATTATATGCCAGGCATAATACGAAGCATTTTACAAGCTTGATCTCCATTGTCTCAACAATCTTGTAAGATGGGAACTATGATTATAATTAGATCTGTTTTACAGGTGAAGAAAGTCTAGGGCTTAGTAAGTAAAATAACCAGTGAAAAGCCATGGGGTGAAAACCTAGTAGAAACAAAATGAAAATCTAGGTCCCTTTAGATCCAGAGTGCATATACTCCAAATGGCTTTATGAAAACTACGTATCTGTAACTTTATTTTGGCTGATTTCCTATGGTGCAAAAATAATAGTAAATAAAATATGAAAATGTAGAAATTATGTCTACAGAAATGCTATCCAAACTAGAATGCTTAGGAAGTCAGCAGGCTATGCACTAAAGACCTAGAAGACAAATGTTAGCATGTCTATTTACGCCCAATGTCATTCTTTGAGAATCTGCATATGTATACATTAGTTTTATAATGTAAATAATATAATAACAAAATAATGGATAGATAATTCACACACACACACACACACACACACATACATATACACACACATAAGCTTTCTGAAATGTGTCTTACAGGCAGAGTTCAAACATATTCTACATCCAGACCTAAAGAGTTGTCCAATATTAAAGTTGGGAAAGAAATGTACCTAGTTTCCATCTTCTTTGGCTAGGGTGTCCAAACTTTTATTAAAGCTTTCTTGAGGTTACAGCTTTGCAAGCGGTGTTCTTCACTACTAGCTCTTGGCAATGCAGATATGTATTACTTTCCTAAGATTCCATCTACACACTGGGCAATGGTGGCTCACTCCTGTACTAGCTACTCAGGAGGCTGAGATCTAAGGATTTCAATTCAAAGCTAGCCCAGGCAGGAAAGGCCTTGAGACTCTATCTCCAATTAATCACCTAAAAACCAGAAGTGGAGCTGTGGCTTGCAGTGGTAGAGTGCTAGCCTTGAGGAAAAGAAAGCTCTGGGACAGGCTCCCTACTCCGAGTCACCATCACCACCATCAAAAAAAAAAAAATTCTATCTATGCATTCTATCTCTAGATCCAATGAAATACTCTGTTTCTAGCTGGTACATTGAACACAGAATATGCACAATTTGGTGACCATGGTGTCATATGAATGATATTCAACCTGGAAGCCAAATAAAGCCTGCAAATAAAAAAACAATCTAAAGATCTCTTAAGTACTTATGATCCTCCTCAGCTCTGAACACAGGAACCCCTGCAATAGCCCTGGTGACTCACACCTATGATTCTAGCTACTCAGGAGGCTGACATATGAGGATCCCGATTTGAAGCCAGCCCTGACAGACAAATCTGTGAGATTCCTATTTCCAATGAGCCAGAAAAAAAGCTGCAATTGGAGGTGTGGTTCACATGATAGAAGACCATCCTCGAATAAGCCAAAGCAAGCCAGAGTGCAAGGCCCTGAGTTCAAGCCCAAATACTGACATAAAACTACCCTTTCAATAGCAAAAGATTGTCCTCTCAAGCCCTCCCCTTTAGTTATCGTGTGTGTGTGTGTGTGTGTGTGTGTGTGTGTGTGTGTGTGTGTTTATAAATAGAAGGCCTCTTTAATTAGCACAGTGAAGCAGAAAATCCTGCGGAAGAGGCCATCAGGGCTCTGGCAGACAGCTGGTGAAGTGTAGACTGATATGAATGAATGGCCTCACATGGGCACAGAGGCCTAGGAGACAATCACCAGCCCAACAGTCTAGAGCCATGACCAGAACAACAGAGATATTCTAAGGCTCTCAGGGCCTTCCATGTATATTTCTCTAGACAGATTGATTTGTGTGACCTAGTAGGGCATACAATGTCTCTAAACCCATTTCTGGATTCCTGACAAGATCAGGTTTCCCTTTCCCTTGCACTCTGACCTAGAGTAGGTACTGTGGCCATTGCCAGCAGCATCTCACTGGCTTGTCGGTGGTAGCCTCTGTTCCAGGAACCCCTTTAAGTGAAAGTCAGAGCACAGATTTGGGAAGGCAGGGACAGGGCATGTCAAAAAAAATTATTTAGGGTGGAGAGGGAACTGATTCCAGGCATACCAGTAGGAGAATGGGAACTAAGACAAGGGGTGAGGGCCATAAGCACAAGGACAATATCAAGCATGTTTCCATTATGGGTGTTAGGGATTTCTTTTAGAAGGTGCTGGGTCCTTTGGTCTGAATTATCAACCCAAGAGGCCAAGGCGCTAAGACATCAATAGTCCAATTGCATCCAGTGTTGCTTGAGGCTTTCCATGAAAGGGTGGTCAAACTTCTAGCTGGCACCACACGAGTACAGAACAGTCTGTGGTCATCCACGAAATCTCTCAGAGGAATGGTAACAGGTAGTAGGGAAACAGGTAACAGGGGTGAATAAGGGCTCAAGAGAGTAAGGGCTAGCCAAGAAGCAAGGTAGCTTCCAAGGGGTAGACATTTAGCAGCTAGCAAAGCATAATATGATGTCTGGCATGCCCTGCCCTCCCCACAACCCCCACTGCTCACCTCAAGAAAGCAGAAACAGGAAAGGACCAAGGACAAGGGAAGTTCTCCAAGTGACCTACTTCCTCCAAAGAGACCCCACCTCTTCATGCCTACCACCTCCCAATAATGCAATCAAATTATGAATCCATCAGTGTATTAATCTATTGATTAGGTCAGTGCCCTCATGATTCAATCACTTAATATAAGTCCCAGCTTTGAACATTGCATTGAGGACCAATCCTTCAGCACAAAAGTTTGGTAGGGGCAGGGCATTTCATAGCCATACTACAATCCTTGCTGAGAAATGAGTCTTCAGTATGTGTTTGCTCCAGAATTTTCCCTCAGTTTCAGCTAAGGGTCAGTCTTCAGCTAAGGCCCCACCCTTGTTTAGTTTTTCTCCATGTCCTATCCTATTTCTCTTACCCCTTATTCTCCTAAGAGTTGTCCCCCAGGAAGCACAAGGTTTTATACTAAGTTCCAAGAAAACTTGAGCTGACTCTGCACATCAGAACCATCTGCAGGGGTTTTATGAAAGTACTCACACCCAGACACACACACACACAACATAAACATACTAGAGTCTATAAATCTTCAGGGCTGGGGAACTAAATTGTTGTATACTTTAAGACCTAATAAATATTTCAATGCACCAACCAGTTTTACCTCTGAATGTTTTATTCTCAAAAATTAAAAAAAAGTATAGAAATAATCAAAGGATAATGCAGTGGTTACTGCTTATGTAGGCTACACCTAGATATACAAGTTGTTAATATTTGTCCTATTTTCTTTTCTCATTTTCTCACCTACATAAAAATCCATTTGTAAGCAAGTCATAGATATCACAATACTTGGTTCTTCAATACGTTGGCCTGCTATCTAAGATTACAGATATTCTTTTAATACTTAGTATCATAATTATGCTAAGGAAATAAATTAATATTAACTCCTCAACATCAGAGTATACAATCAATATTCAAAATGCAAAATGCACTTCCTTTTTGTTTTCTTTTGTTTTGTTTTTGTTGCTCGTGTGTCTTAAACTCAGGGCCTAGATGCTATCCCTTTTTTGCTTAAGAATACCCTCTACCACTTTGAGCCACAACTCTACTTCCTGTTTTCTGGTGGTTCATTGGGATTAAGAGTCTTGCAGGCTTTCCTGCATGGGCTGGCTTTGAACCATGATCCTCAGATCTCAGCCTTCTGATTAGCTAGGATTACAGGTGTGAGCCACCAGCACCCGGTTGCACCTTCTTTTTCTAGGCCAAGAGTTGAGCTTTTCTTAAATGGGGCTAAGTTCTATTTCTAGGCAAATGTTATAGTCTGGATATGAGCTGTCCCACCTACAGTCATGTGTTTAAAGATTGGTCCCCAGTGCTACGTTTTCTTCCGGGGCTTTTGGGAAGTAATTGAGTAGTGAGAGCATTGACTCCATCAGTAGATTAATCCACTGATGGATTAACATTTTGATAGCATTATTGGGAGGTGGCGAAAACCATGAAGTGGGGTCTAGTTGGAAGAAGTAGGTCATTGGGCCATATCCTTGAAGGGCCCACCTTGTCCTTGGGCCCTTCCTCTCTGCTTCTAAGAGCTGACTAACTTCCTCTGTCGCCTGCTTTCACTGCCATGATTTCCTGCCTCACCAAGAGAAGCTTAGAGAAAAGACAATCTCTATGAATAGAAAGAAGTCTTTAATGGAGAACTGGGTTTTGAATTGGTTTATGAAGAACTGATAGCATAAAGGGAAAAAGGAAAAAGTGCCCAAGAGGAGTAGGGAATAAATTCAAAAATGTGCGTCCATAGGCCTGAAGTTTAAGGTGGTAACTGAGCAGAGCTGGTAGGCTGGGAAGATTTCTATACTTTGAAACAGAGGATAGAGCTGGTCAAAATGCATAGAATCCTAGTAGAGAGAGATTGGCTGTTTAAGCAATCAAAGCAACAGTGTCCACATTTTAGAACAATTTAAATGGGATTGGATTTGAGTTCCATCAGAATTTTTGGAACACATTTCCGTACATACTCTTAAGAACAACATTTAAGAAATTGAAGAACTTGGAAAAAAGTATACTAAGTGAAGTGAGCCAGACCCAAAGAAACATGGACTCTATGGTTTCCCTCACAGGGACTAATTAGCACAGGTTTAGGATAGTTACAGCAGAGGATCACAAGAGCCCAATAGCTATGCCCTTATGAACACATAAGATGATGCTAAATGAAATGAACTCCATGTTATGGAAACGAGTGTTATATGACTGTTGTAATTACTTTCAACATGCCATGTGAAACCGTAGCTTCTTTTCTTGATAATCCTATTGTATTCCCCTTCCTGTGATTGTCCCCGTGCTATCACTGACTCTCATCTGAGTACCCTGGATACTGTATATACTGGTATTAGAATGAGGGAAGTGAAAGGGAATGTTAAAATCAAGAGATAAAGGATATAAAGACAAAAGACTCCAAAAGCAATTGCAAAACCATTTGGTGTAAACCAACTGAACAACTCATGGGGGAGAGGGAAAAGGGGAGGGGGAGGGGGGAATGAGGGAGGAGGTAACAAACAGTACAAGAAATGTACCCATGGCCTAATGTATGAAACTGTAACCCCTCTGTACATCACTTTGACAATAAATAAGTAATTATTATTTAAAAAAACAACATTTAAGGGCTTGTGGTCATAATTATTCTGAGAAATCAATCACTGATGGAAATATATTTGCTTGTGTATTGTTTCTATGAACGTTTCCTAAATATATACTAGGTTTCAGGTACTGATTTAAACCCAAAAAACAGAAGCATTGTAAAAACCAATAATAATAATAAGCTTCCTGCTGTCACAGAACTGAGCTTCTTGTGTGACTATATGTCAGATAGGAGGGGTCAGGATAGATAAACAAGTGAACAAGAGAAGATTGGATTGTGGGTGATACAGTTGAGAAGAAAAGAACCAGACTCACAGCAATCAGGGCTTTACTTTTAGATTAGTTATTTAGAGAAAGTAACATTTAAAGCACTGCTGTATTGGAGCCAAATACAGCTTCAAAGAACAGATTGTTAAAATTTGCTCAAGTTGGTGAGCTGAGTGACATCACATGGGTGACTTTCAACAGCCCACGGCATTGTATTTACTCGAGAAGGCAAATGCTACAAAGCACAGTTTCCTTTGCCCAGAGAGCCAGCTGCTAAACATTTCCCAGTACATCACTGCATTTAAACCAATCCTGAATGACAGGAAGGCAGAGAGGGGAAATAGCTGGTACACTGGCTTGCAATGTAGACTAAGGTAGGTATGTTAGGGAACACAAAGGCTTCAGTGCAGCAGTGTAGTAAAGAGAGGCACAAAATGAGGAGGGGGAATGGCAAGAATCTGTGGACCTGGCAAGGGACATGGGGATTAATTTTTAATGTGACGAGATGTCATTAGAAAATCTGAAGTACAAAAATTGTACAATTTGAATCCTGTTTTACAAAGATCACCTGGGTTGTCAAAGGGTAGGTTGGAAGAAGAGTGACAGGATACAGTTAAGAGCTCGTGGTTATAAAGCAATGTATGCACTATTCACTGAAGCCTATGCAATGGCCAAATAAGAAAGAAGTTGATACCAACAAAACAATATAATAGTCTGCTCAGTAGTTGTTTAAACATATGTAGACATTTAGTTCCTGTGAACAAAATGTCCCCAATATATCTTAGTAAATAGTGAGGATGCTGTACTTTTTGTGACAAAGTACAAGGATACAAGTTATTCTTGTTTAACTTTATCATTTGAGTTAAGATACATTGTCATCGGAGGTCATTTTATTGTGATATTCCCACATATACAGAGAGTGCATTTACTCAAAATCCACTCTCTGTAACACAATCCATTCTTCCTCCTCCTTCCTTTTTTGAAAAGCTTTTGGTAGATTTCATTATGACATATGTGTATATGTACATGTGTGTACATTGTCCTTTAATCCCTTCAGTAGCCTCTCCTTTCCCCTACCCTGCCAACTTCTTTCTTTCCTAGGCCATCCCTATTTTCAGGTTCATGTCTCCTTACCATTCCATCATGATCAGAATCATTTGAGGTCTGGACTCCACAAATGAGTGAGAATATACAATATTTGATATTCTGAAATTTATTTACCTCACTCAATATCACCCCCAGTTTCTTTAATATATTTTTATGATAAGATAATATGCCATGGTATAGATACAGCATATTTCCTTATCTATTCATTAGGTGTTGGCACACCTCAGCAGATTTCACACTTCGGCTATTGTGAACAGACATACATTAAACATGGCTCTGCAGGTATATTTCTTGTATATATTACTTTCCTTTGAAATTTATACTTTAAATATGGGTATGTATACATGTTATAAACCATCCTAGGAATTATACAAATGAATGGATCAAACTATATTTGATGCCTTTACTTGGCTGTATTGGGATTTGAATTCAGGGCACTGAAATTACTGGGCAAGTACTTTACCACTTGAGTCATGCCCTCAGGCCTTTTGTTTTTTACTCTGTCTTACTTTTTACTCTGTTCTTACTTTTTTTGGCTGGGACAGCCTCAGACCATCCTCTTCCTACCTATGCCTCAAGTCTAGCTGGGCTTATAGATGTATACCCCCACTATCTGGCTTGTTTGTTGATATGGAGTTTTGCTAACTTTTCCTGGGATAACCTCTGCCACATCTCTGCCTTCCAGGTAGCTGGGATTGCAGGCATAAGCTATCACATCTGACCCTAGATGGTCATTGTTGAAGACAAAAATGATTTTTAATTCCTAATTTCATGTGATTTGACTTAACAATCACTATCTTTATATTTATATGTGAGAGATAATAGAACTCAATACTATCAGGTACCCTTCTTTCCATATGATATTTCATGCTTTATTAATGTTATTATTTATTAATAAAGTTATGGGATATTTCATAAATCATAGATACACAGATAGATGATAAATAGAGAATAAAAAGAGGAAGAAGATTCTTACAGAAATCCAAGTCAAAGTTTATAGCAGCTGGAACTAGAGCATGGTAGCATGCTCATAATCCCAGATACTCTGAAGGCAGAGATGGGCAGTGGTGTTTACATACTTCTTCAAATTGCAGCATGCAGTACACAATGAAGAATAAGACATATATGTTTGCAAGAGGGAAGCTCAGGTAAAATTTAACAAGACCTTGTCTCAACGAACAAACCGGGTGTTGTAGCACAAATGTATTATAGCAGTTACCTGAGAGACATAAAGTAGAAGGATCTGTTCCTATCCAGAAAATAATTAAAGCAATAAAGGATTTGGGGTGTGGCTCAGGAGCTAGAGCCCTGCCTAGCAAACTTGAGGGCCTGAGTTCACCCAGTCACTGTCAACAAATAAATTAAGAAAAGCTGAATTTGCACTATAGTTTTGTGGTAGAGTTGATGGGACTTACTCTTAGATTATTATGTTCCTAAGGATGCAGTTATAAAAACAGAGGAAGCAAAGAAAGCATCCCTTCTTAAGTGATTAAATGTAATTTTGCAATGGTGCTCCCATCATTAAAAGGTGAAAGGTTGGAAAAGGAGAAAGTGGATGAGAAAATCAAGATTCAGACCCTGGGAAGCATTAACGTTAAGAAGTCTGTTTTGTGGTCACATGGATGCCAACTAGAAACTAAGATACAGTGATGGGCAGAGTCAGGTGCTTTGTGCTATAAAGCCAAGTACCATCCCCACTCTTAGAAGGAAGGAAGACAATGTTACAAAGGACGCTGGCAGATTTCAATCTTTTTCCTGTCTGCTAAAATGTCACCTAGGTTGCATGATGGATACAACACATGGGATATCAGAGAGAGACAAATGAGGAAAACCAAGAAAACTTTTGAACATGTTTTGTGCATTTCTGTGTCCTGGCACCTCAAAAATCCTATGTCACTCAGGTCAAGGGAGGCCATAAATGTCACCTAGAAAGCAAAAGGCTTTCAAGGGTGACACCATCAGTCTGGTGTCAAGAGCAGCTCTCCATCCCCACAAGGGCGTTCAGAATGCCAAAAGCTACACATCTCTCCTGCCTCAGTAGGAGGCGCGTAGGCACAGAGTGAAGTTCAAATAGGGACAAAACTGAAGCGATTCTATTTCCCCCTAAAACTAGTGAACCCAACCTTCAAACATAACTCAAAGAGAAACAGAGCTCAGTGGTTGGAGATGGTAATACTGTGACCTGGTCAGCTACAGGACGGGAAATCAAAGGGTAGGGGACAAAAACAAGATAAATGAAAAGCATGAACCAAATCAAAAGGCTTTTTTGTGAGATCTAATGATTGGGATTCTCTACCTGGGATTCAGGCTCAGTACCCAGCAGGGTTTGCAATGATTTTTGGCCAGGGGGAAAGAGGCTGATTCTCTGTGGGTTTACAGAAGAAGAAACCTTAAAAAAAAAAAAAAAAACAGGGCTCTGAACACATTGGGCACATGGCTCTTCAGAGAAAAATGCTCCCCAAGCTCTGCTGGTGAGTGTTGAGCTGTTAGCCTTCTGTCCTTGCTCACTTCTAAAAATGGATAATTAAATTCTATCGCTCTAATGAAATTGTCCCTGTCATTTACACTGCAGACTCTTGTGGAAGTCTGTGGGAGATCTGGAGGATCAGAGCCCTAAACAGGTGATCATCTGCATGGTAGAGAATGGAATAGAGTTGAGCCGCCAGAGAAGAGTAGGAGAGAGTAAGTTCTGTGGTCTGTTAGGGATGGGGGAAATCTTAGGTGAGATATTTAAGCCGAAGCTAGACAAAACTCAATCAAAGCAGCTCATGTTCCTCAGAGCCAGGGCTGTCCCCACAGGACAGAATTCACCAGATAATTGCCAAATGTGTACTTCATTTGGTGTCATGAACATCTGTTCGCAGTTCACTCTGGAGAGAAATACACATAAATTGGTAGGTTAATAGCTCTCTGGTCTACTCATAAAAGCGGATGTGACTTTGTATGAATGCATATGCTGCTCATATCCTAACTGCTGCTATTATTAGATACTTGACTGACAAGGAGGAAAAATGCTAAGAAACATTCACAAATTGTGAGCTATCCGTGTATTTATTAACACACACTTGTGGGGCACTATTGAAAACTGGGCACATAGGGAAACTATGAAAACATTTACAGCAAAAGGAAGACATTGACTCATATATTCTCTCAGCATTCCAAGATTTTTACTAAGTCCTTTAACATCATTTCATGCCTTTATTTATTATATATTTACTGTTTACTTTTTATTATTTTGTTCCAGTACTGGAGTTTGAACTCAGAGAGCCTCATGTTCTTGCTTAGCTTTTTCTGATCAAAGATGGCTTTTACCACTTAAGCCATACCTCGACTTCTGGCTTTTTTCTCAACTATTGGAGATAAGAGTCTCTCAGATCTGTCGTCCTAGATAAACTTTTAACTAGGATTCTGAGATCTTAGCCTTCTGAGTAGCTAGGATTACAGGCACAAGCTCAGCAATGCCTGGCCATCTTAGTGCCTTTACATTGCCTGTGAGGGCCCATAAGACAGCATAGAAACCAGAGGAAGTCTGGTTTTATAAACTCTCCTGATTCTTAACTTTTTCAAGTAGTGAATGAGTTCCCACTACTTGCCACTGGCCCTGACAAGGAGTTCATAAGGAAACCTTGAGATCCACTGAGATATATTTTTAAATGTACATTCATATCACAAACCTAACACAGCAGAGAGGGGTAGGAGGGGGAGGAATGAATTAAAGGAGTAATGCTGACAGTGACGTGCATTATTCCTGAGCTACTCATGCACTCTGGGCTGCTCCGTCGATGAACTTTTCACACCAGAGGTAGGGAAACGCATCAACTTTTCCTCTCTGCATATCTTCTTCTGTCTTCCCTTTTGTTTCAACCTAATTGTTATGCACTTGACCTGGACAGACAGTGTTCTTGTTTCAACTTTCTCTACGAAGCTCAGGTGCCCTCATCTGACTCTGAAACCCACGTTCACCTCTTCCAGAATGAGCTGTGGCAGCAACTCCTTCAAGGTAGAGGAAGGGGGAGATCCCTTGAAGATTCACATTCTCTTGTGATGTGAGTAACTTTATCACACTCCCCTTCATCCTTCTTCCCTCTCCGACTCAGGTAGAAGAAAACTGATGTCCAGAGCTCTCACCAGACTTGGTAAAGACCTTAAAAGAGTCTCACTCCAGGAGAAAGCAAACATCTCCTTGCAAATATTTTTAAGTCTGTTGGAACACTGGAAACAGAGTGGGGAAGACTTTGAGGACACTTCCAATTTGGGGGGATAGTTCATAATATATAAATTCCACTTCTGGAGAGCTGAATAAATGTCATTCGTACATAGGAGTTATCCATTCTGTGGTTAGCTCCTCTCTCCTGTGAAGCCATCCAGTTGCTTGCTTTGTGAGCCATCTTGGAAATGAGAGCTAACTTAGGTGCTGGACATCAACTCTGGTTGAATAACCACTTATTTGCAGGCTGTATTGTCATCGGTTCCTGTGAGACACATTGACAAAGGGAGATACACAGCCAAGCACATGAAATAGAAGATGATTCCGTGTCTTAAGTACTTAAAGCCTATTACCAAAATAGGTGTGTGATGTTGCTGTTATAAATATCATCCTTAACACCTTTTGATTCTTTTTACTCTGAAGTGTCCAACCTATTATGGAACAAAGAAAGGCCGCCTTTTAAATCTCACTCCCTTCAGCTTCCTCCGAGATGGATGGGCTCCCTCTGAGCTCAGCTTCACATAAAAGCACCACGGTGCTCTGCTGTAAATCTGTTTTACATCAGCTTTTATGTGAACCAGGCCTGGGCTGGGCTTCATTATCTTTTCTTTTTTTTTAACTAAAAAAAAAATAATAAGTAGTCTCCAGCTTTGCTTTGTAAATAACACAGATTCACTTTCTTTTAGAGAAATCTCATAGAAAGCCGTGGCCTTCTGATGTTCTGTCAAGTGTGATGGTGGAGTCATTGGCTCATGGCAGTGCCTTTTTTTGGAGTCATTTTTCCAGGCTCTGTGCTTTTCCCTGACAGAGCAGGGTCTCTGCCCTTCCCTGCTTGGCTCAGGTGAAGCACTACAGGTATACAGGTTCTGATTCTAAAGATCCAGACCCCCAAGGGCCATGCTGATGGGAAAGTTAACACTTCTATATTCCAAGCCCATGATAAAGTGCACATAGAAACATACTAAAATTATTTCAAGTATTTTATTTGATATTTCTGTTTTGGTACCAGGAATTGTACTCAGGGTCTCATGCTTGACCTCTGGGTCTCTCTCTGCTTACTTGGCTTGCACTCTACCACTTGAGCTATGCCTCTAGTCCTACTTTTTGTGATTATTTAGAAGATTAACTATCAAGGACTTTTAGGTCCAGGCTGGCTTTGAACCCTGATCACCCATATCTCATCTTCTTGTGTAACTAGGCTTACAGGCATGAGCCACTGAATCCCTAGTCCATGCCTGAAATTCTAACTACTTTATTTTAAAGTTGCTGTTAGGAGTTTGTGTTCTTTGGTAGAATAACTTTCATGTTCTCTGAGTTGTGGCTATTCAAATCCAAGCATTTCACTATGAGTTAAATGAATAGAATTGTATTTTAATCAACAACAGTTTAATGAAAATTAAGGCCTATAAAGCAGGAAGTGCATTGAGAGGAACTGGCTATGTAGCGTGGACCAGTTAGTTCATTTTTAAGAGCTTCAGTTTCCTGGTTTGTAAAATGAAAATCTCTTGCCAGGCAATCTAAGAGAGTCCATTGGCTTCTGTGAAACTAGGTGAAGTTTAGAACTGCTAAAGTATCTGCTGTTACCCCCCGTCATTCCTTAAGTGGGTTTCACTGGACTTAAAGTCATATTGCTTGGGTGTCTCACAACTGAACCGGGAAAATGCTGCCTTTTTGTGGCTAGATGGCCTATCCAGAAGAGAAATTTAGGAAAAAAGAAATTAAGGTCCTGCTGTAGCTGAGGAAATTTTACCTAGCAATAACTGAACATGGGGAAGTGAGCAACTATACATTCCCCTTTGGTTCTCTCTAAGGAACAACTGAAATACAAGTAAAGAAAGTGAAGAGAACTCCTAACATAAGAGTAAAGACAAGATGAACCTGGTGATGTAGGTGTCACCCACCAACAAGACATGTGAATGCATTTTTTGGAGCAGAAGGCAAGGTTCACTGATGAGGCTTGCAGGTGAAGAAAAGGCCAGGCCGCCTCATTTTGCCAGGAAAGGCTGGCCAGTAAGGAACAGGCATGATGGTGGGAAAAGATGAACATCAAAGTGAGAAGGAAAGAAGAAAAGGTGGAAAGTAAAGGTTTTAATCGAAGCATATGGATATCCTTCTTCATTTTGCCTCCTCCCATACAGTCTAGAACTCAATGTCAACATTCCCAATTACTGTGTCTATAAAACTGAATGAAGATCACCTGGCAAATGCAAAGAATTTGCAGCAGAAAAGAGAAAGGCTTTGATTTACAACCAGAAAAGCCTAAAAATAAATAAATAAAACTCTAGAAGAAAATATATGATTCAGAAAACAGAAGAGAACATTCACCATCATAATTACCATCATCATAATCATCACAACCGTCATCACCATCATTATCATCATCATCATCATCATCATCATCATCATCATCATCATCATCTCAGAGAGATTGAGGAAGATACTTTAGCTATCATGAACAAGTAAGTAACAGGAGCACAAGAATGAGCTCATAAATATTAAAAATACAACTGACATTTTGTAAATGCTATGACTAGAAAATAAAATTAAGAGAAGCTCCCAGAATATAAAGCAATGAGCCAAAGAGAAAGAAATTGTGAAGGAAACTGACAGCTCAAGAGAAGCTTATTCAAAAGATCTAACATTCAACTAATGTAAATCCTATAGAAAGCCAGAGAATGAATGGAAAGAATTATCAAGAAAAAAAAAGGAGATGAGAATATCCAGTGCTGAAGGATATGAGTTTTGACATTAAATGATCTTACAGAATAATCCAAAGGAAAAGACCTATATATCTGCACACACCATCACACACTGAGAAAACCAGGTGACCTATCCAATGATGAGAATCATGCTGGGTGACCCAGCTCTAATCTCAGTTCCTTGCAAGATAGAGATAGGAGGATCATGGTTTGGGGCCAGCCAAAAATAAAGTGAGCAAGATCTTCTCCCAAAGAACAAGCTAGGCATGATAGTGTACATGTATAATTCTAACTACATGAGCGGCATAGTTAGGAAGCTCGCCACCCTACATTGGCCTGGGAGAAAAGCCAGAGATTTCATCTGAAAATAAAAGCAAAATTTGCTGGAAGCATAGCTCAAGTGGTAGAGTGATTGTCCAGCAAGCTTGATGCCCTGAATTCAAATTCTAGTACCACACTCCCCCCATACAAAAGAATGAAAATTACACATGTGAGCATTTGGTTAATTAGAAATCTGGATATACATAAGGAATAAAGTATTATTCTTAAGGTTTGGAAGTAATATGATGTTCACCCTAAATTCTCTGGTATCCCAGACAATCAACCAAGCCTAAAAAGTAGAATAAAATCAGTTTTAGAATATAAGGACTAAAGACTTATTTATTAAAGTGCTTATTTATTAAGAACTTTTTGTTTTGGGTTTTTTTTTTCAAATTTTTATTATCAAACTGATATACAGAGAGGTTACAGTTTCATACATTAGGCATTGGATACATTTCTTGTACTGTTTGTTACCCTGTCCCTCATACCCCCCCCGTCCCCCTTTCCCTTTCCCCCCCTGAGGTGTTCAGTTCACTTTCACCAAACAGTTTTGCAAGTATTGCTTTTGTAGTTGTTTGTCTTTTTTTACCCTGTGTCTCTCAATTTTGGTATTCCCTTTCAATTTCCTAGTTCTAATACCAGTATACACGGTTTCCAATATACTCAGATAAGATTACAGAGATAGTGTAGGTACAACCACTGGAAGGTGATACAAGAACATCATCAATAATAGAAGCTACAGATACACATGGGACGTTGAAAGTAGTTACAACTGTGATATAACAATCATTTCCATAACATGGAGTTCATTTCACTTAGCATCATCTTATGTACTCATAAGGGTATAGCTATTGGGCTCTTGTGATGCTCTGCTGTGACTTGCCTAAACCTGTACTAATTATTCCCAATAAGGGAGACCATAGAGTCCAAGTTTCTTTGGGTCTGGCTCACTTCACTTAGTATAATTTTTTCCAAGTCCTTCCATTTCCTTACAAATGGGGCAATGTCATTCTTTCTGATAGAGGCATAAAATTCCGTTGTGTATATGTACCACATTTTCCTGATCCATTCGTCTACTGAGGGGCATCTGGGTTGGTTCCAGATTCTAGCTATGACAAATTGTGCTGTGATGAACATTGTTGTGCTGGTGGCATTACTGTGATTTTGTTTGTGGTCTTTTGGATAAATACCCAAAAGTGGGGCTGCTGGGTCATAGGGGAGTTCTATATTGAGCCTTCTGAGGAATCTCCATACTGCTTGCCAGAGTGGCTGAACCAGTTTACATTCCCACCAACAATGAAGTAGGGTTCCCTTTTGGCCACATCCCCTCCAACAATTGTTATTGTTAGTTTTCTTGATATATGACATTCTTACTGGGGTGAAATGGAATCTCAATGTTGTTTTGATTTGCATTTCTTTTATGGCCAGTGATGTAGAGCACTTTTTCACATGTCTCTTGGCCATTCTCATTTCCTCATCAGAGAAGTCTCTTTGCAAGTCTTTAGCCCACTTGATGAGGGGGCTATTGGTTCTTTGCGGTTTTGTTTTGGAAGAAGGTAATTTTTTTTAGTTCTGCATATATTTTAGAGATGAGGCCTTTGTCCATTGAAAGCCCGGTAAAGATCTTCTCCCAGTCTGTGGGCTTTCTGTTTATCTTGCGAGCTATGTCCTTTGCCGTGCAGAAGCTCTGCAGTTTGATGCAGTCCCATTTGTCCAACCTTTCTTTGATTTGTAGCCTTTCTGGGTCATTGTTAAGGAAGTTCCATCCTGCGCCAAGGAGCCCAAGTGTTTCTCCTACTCCTTCCTTTAGTGTTTTCAGGGTGTCTGTTTTGATTTTGAGGTCTTTAATCCATTTGGAATTGATTTTGGTGCAGGGTGATATATAAGGATCTCGTTTTAGTTTGTTGCTTGTGTTGAGCCAGTTTTGCCAGCACCATTTGTATTAAGAACCTTTTGGAAAAGGGTTTGGGGATGCATTCCATCATAGAATAATCTCAGAGTAGGAAATAATGTGATTGAAGGAAGGCAGACTTCTTCCTAGAAGATGAAAAGCAGTCATTCTACCACCAATGCCTGGAGAGGAGCAAAAACTGACCTGCCATGCTGAGTGCTGGTGGCTCACATCTGTAATCCTACCTACTCAAGAGGCTGAAATCTGAAGATCATGGTTCAAAGCCAGCCAGGGCAGAAAAGTCCGTGAGACTCTTATCTCCAGATAACGATAAAAATAAAAATAAAAAAGAACAAAGTGGAGTTGTGGCTCAAGTGGTAGAGTGCTAGCCTTGAGCTGAAGGTCTCAGGGACAGTACCCAGGCCGGCCCAGAGTTCTGGCCCCATGACTGACAAAAGAAAAAATTTGATCCGACCCAGAAAAACCAAAGGAGGAAGTTGGAGGCCCAAGATCCAGGGAACAGAGAACTAAACACCCAAGTGAAAATTTAAAGGTGGAATGAAAGCAATGGTACCACAAAAGATGTGTTATGCCTAAGAAATCCACATTAAGTATAAAATGAAACATGCTTCTGAGCAAAAGACAGGTGAGCGATTCTACTTGGCTTTGGATCCTGGAGCAATCTCCTGGAGAAGAGAATCCCATAGAGGAGGAAATGTAAATAAATCAGCCTTCAACTGGGCCAGAGAGTGAGTAAAATCATTCATAGCCACAGTGAGGTGAATGCTGTTTGTTGGTTTTCAACTCTGAAAGGAGTCTGTGGGCGAAGGACAGAAGCTTTGTTTCTAGCTTCACATCATAATGTGTATCATTCATCAGCTTTGACAGGGTGAGTTGGGAAAAGGCCTTAACGTGGGAAGAGAAAGAAAGAAGAAAAAAGAGTTAAGGCATTGATATTGTCTTAAGAAGAATTCATGCTTTCAAGTTGGATAAGAAATGTACACACTGCTGTACGTATGAAACTGTAACCCCTCCATACATCACTCTGACAATAAAGAAATGAAAAAAAATGATTAAAAAAAGAATTCATGTTTTCAGAATAAGGACTTCACTATCTTTAAGTACATGTGATTTTTAATGTAACCAAATTAGACACTATTTTATTGGTGGTGGTGTAGGTGGTAGTTGTTTTTTGTTTTAACTCTCCAAGTTATAGGAATGTACAAAGAAACAAAATCATCACAGAAAAGAAAAATGATTGTTTGGAACAGGAACCATCTCTGAGCTCCAGTGCTCAAGTGAGGGTCCATGGTTTGAGAACAGTATAGAACCCAGGACATTAGGATCATGAGTTCCCATGACTATCCATCTATTACCTCAGAGAATAGAACCCTAGCATCCAGAGCAACTGAATAATAGATGACACATTGCTCAATGGATTGTTACCCAGCTTTGCTCAAGATGAGCCCACAATTTTCAACAAAACAGATCAATCTACAGAACATTATGCTAAGTGAAATTATCTCACTTGGATGTGGCACCTAAAACAGCCAAACTGAGAGAAGTGGCGAGGAGAATGGTGGTCACAGGCTTGAGATAGGGAAGGGAGAGATGTGGTTCAAAGAATAAAATTGGTTAGACAGCCTACATAAGTTCCACTTATCTATCACACATTTTTGTACAACAGTGTTTATTTCCAAATTGATAAGTAGATGCTAAATGTTTTTACCACAAAAACAGAAGTAGATAAAGTGATGGATATGTTAATTAGCTTGATTGAGTCATTGCAGGATGAATGCATATATTGAAATATCACATTGTATTCCAGAAATATGTACAATTCTCATTTGCCAAATGAAATAGAACAAAACAATTTGGGAAAGCAAAGCACCAGGGCTGGAGCCAGTGAATGCCACATGCATCTCGCCTGGAACCCCCCCTTGCTTCTTCTAACTGATCTTTGTCTTTCCCCACCAGAGTTCATTTCCTAGCCTTTACTTTTCATCTCAGCTTCTATAAAGAGAGTACAGAACACCATCTTTTTGTTTTCTAACTTACTTCATTGTTGTTTTAGGGGTGATATACAGCGGGCAGGTAATAAGTACATCACCTTCCCTCATTCTCTCCCATTCCCTCCCTGTCATCTCCACCCATGAGTTGCATAGATCACCTTCAACAAGGTCCAGTGAGCCCTACTGCTTTCCTTGAGTTCTGTGCCCTCCCCATACCCGCCCACAGATGTGCATGTGAATATACTGTATATAAGGTAAAGTTTACAGAATCATCAGAAAAAGAGAAAGCACATTAAGAAAAATGTCCTGTGTTTCCAAATAAATGGACTTCATTTCAGTATGTATACTGTTTTATATGCATATGAGGAGGTGCTTGGGTATTGAACCTTTGTGATTCTCTCCTAAGACTATCCTCATTTGGTCTCATTGTGTTTGAGTATCTAGAATCCTGTGTAATTTGTCATATCCCAGTGCATTTTAGGTCTAAATTCCACATATCAGGGAGAACATGTGCCATTTGTCTCTCTGATCTTGGCTTACCTCACTTAACATGATTTGTTCTTGTTCTATCCATTTTCCTGTGAATGACGTTATTTCATTCTTCCTAGTGGCTGTGTAAAATTCCATTGTATATAGGTGCTGCACGTTTTTGGATCCACTTATCTATTGTGGGACATCTGGGTTGTTTCCATATCTTGGCTATTGTGAATAGTGCGGCAATGAACATGGATGTGCAGATGTCCTTATCATATCTTGGCCCGTGATATTCTGAGTAGAACATGTTCTGGTAGAGTGGTGTAGCGGGGTCATAGGGAAGGTCTATGTTTACTTTTTGAGGAATTCCAGTCCACCTTCCAGAGTGGTTGTACTAGTTTACATTCCCACTAGCAGTGCAGTAGGGTTCCTTTTCCCCACATATCTCTGTCTGCTGAAATGCACATGCTGACTCCTTGTGAACATAGATATGTTCATCTGCTTCAGCAATTTCCCTTTCAGAGTTATCAGATTTATCTTGAATTTTACTTCTCTGCAGTCTTCATTTTCCTTCCTCTGTGGGCAGGTCCTGGCCACAAAGATACCCCCATCTCTCAGCTAAAAGTCTGAGAGCCACATGTGGGTCGCTCATGCCTATAATCCTAGCTACTCAGAAAGTTGAGATGTGAGGTTTGAAGTTTGAAAACAGCCAAGGCAGAAAAGTCTGTGAGATTCTCATTTGTAATTAACCAGCAAAAAATCCATAAGTAGAGCACTGGCTCAAGTGGTAAAGCACCAACCTTATCTAGAAAAACTATGGAATGGTACACAGGCCCTGAGTTCAAGCCCCAGTTCCAACACAAAAGAATAAGAAAAAGGAGGCAGAGAAAAAGGAGGAGGAGGAGGAGAAAGAGGCAAAGGACAGGAAGGAAGAAGAGGACAAGTGAGGGAAAAATCCTGCCTGAGACTTTATATCATGATGTAGAGATATGGATTAGCTAAGTTTACTTTTTTCTGGCTCTTTCTGTCCTTTGTTGTTCCTTTCTTTTCTTTTCTTTACTAATTTTTGTTCCAGTCCTGCAGCTTGAACTCAGGGCCTGAATGCCATCTCTGAACTCTTTTGTTCAAGGTTAGGGCTCTATCACTTGAGCCACCTCCCCTTCCAGCTTCTTTTGCTGGTTAATTGGTGACAAGAGCCTCACAGACTTTCCTGTCCCAGCTGGCTTTGAGCTGCGATCCTCAGATGGCAGCCTCCTGAGTAGTTAGGATTACAGATGTGAGCCATTGGCACCTAGTTTCCCCACACCTCTTTCCTTTCAAATAAATTCAAAGGACACGTAGCTCTCTATTCTTGTTTCCACATCTATGAGGAAATAGGATGGGGCCCAAAACAAAGGTAAGAGATTTATAAACCCCATGGGATACCAATTAATAGAAGCCATCAGGATTATTGGTGCCTTCTGCTATGAAAGCCTCTAAATGCAGCCATCCCTTCCCACAAAGCACAGCAATTGACACTGGAAATAAAAACCATGTCAGAGCTCAGGAAATGCTTTATATGCATTTTTTGAGCCATACTCTGTGTTTAAACTCTAGCTTTTTAGTGTAATTTTAGCTTTAGAACTTAACATTTTTACTGCCTTTTTCTCCAAATAATCAATATTGATTTTACTGTATCTGTTACAATCCTGACATGAAGATTAATTTTCTTGCTTTGCTTTACACAGGAGTGTAGTTTATGGAAGGAACATTTATTCTATTCTTTCAAGAAAGGCTCCTGGGATAATTATCTTACCCCATTGGCAAATCATTCAGCTTATGTTCTATTGAAAAATAATCATTGGTTTTGCCCCCTCTCATCGAGTTGGAACAGCTTTATTATTATTATGTGGGTGGTATATTGTGATAGCATCTTTGCAGGCTTCAGAACAGTGAGAAAAGCTAAGAACCTTGATTCCAGTAAATAAGGACACCATTCCTAGCCTTCTTGGAACTCTTGGCTTAGGACAGTACAAAATACCCTGATGACCCACTTCTCAGACCCAATTTCCACCATCACCATTTGTTATATCTCTATTCTTGGTCCAGGAATAAGGTATCTGCATAAGAAATGAACAAATCAGGTGAGGGTAGCTCATGCCTGTAAATCCTAGCTACTCAGGAAGCTGAGACCTGCCTGGCAGGTCAGAGTTCAAGGCCAGCCAAGGCAGAAAAAGATTCTATATCCAATGAATCATCAAAAACCTGGCCTGGAGGTGTGGTTCGAGTGGTAGCCCATCATCCAGGAAAGCCACATGAGGAAGAGGCCCTTGAGTTCAAGCCCTGGAACTAGACGTATAAAAACAAAAGAAGTGGAGAAGAAGAAAAAAGAAGGAAATGAAACCAAGGAATGAGTACGGAAAATGACAGCCTCCCCTCACCCCACAGAAAGCTTGTATCTTATGCAGTAACTCCCGTTTATCAGTAGCTATTTTTTTCTTCTGAAATTTCAATCCCCTACAGCCAACTGTAGTCTAAAACTATATAATAAAAACTCCAGTAAGACATGATGTATACATTTTAAATTGAATAGCATGGTGAAATTTCTTGCTATCCCACCTCATCCTACTCAGGATGTGAATCACTCCCCTGGCCACCTTCTCCACATTGTACACAAGTCCCACTTGTTAGTCACTTAGAAGCTGGCCTAGCGGTCAGATGCACGGATACAGTATCACAGTATTTGTGTAGAATCAAGCTTATTTCATCTTGGAATCAGCATTATTTAGGGCCACTATGAACTGATTGCAATGTGTTGTTATAATTGATGTACTTGATAGATTCATTACTAAGGATTAATCTTGTACTAGGCCTATTTTATACCTTAAACAGTATTGCTGATGTATATGCAAAGGGAAAACCCACAGTACAAATAGGGTTCAGGGACATCTGCAGTTCCAGGCGTCTACTGGGAACCCTAGAATGTACCCCTGGGGATAAAGGGAGACAACTATGTTTCTGTATTCATTTTGATGCATTCAGAAGAAAGTCTCACAAGTCTAACTTCAGAGGAAGCTGGAAAAGAGCATGAAATCCAAAGCCAATGAGTTTCAGATTTACCCTTTACTACTTATAGGACCCTCAATGAACAATCTAAACCTGAGCCTCAGAATCCTGGGTTAGTAGGAGTAATAACACAGGATATGTTACATTGTTTGGGTGTGTGTGTTAAATAAATGAATCTATGGACAGGTATTTACAAATGCAAAGTTACCCGCAAAAATGTTTATATGTGTCATTACATGGTGGTTTATGTCTGTAACCCCAGATATTTGGGAGGCAGAATTGAATGTGATTCAGAGCCAGTGAAAGCAAAACACAAGTGAGTTCTCATCTCAAAGAACAAACCAAGTGTGATGGCTCCTACCTCCTATCTCAGCATAAGTAGTGTGGTGTGACATTGTGGTATAAGGCTGATCCTGGGCACAAACACAAGATCTTAACTGAAAACTAAAGCAAAAAGGGCAAGAAGTATGATTCAAGTGGTAAAGCACCATAGTAGAAAGGGGATGGCCAAGTCTCAACAAGAGGATGTGTCATACGATATCCTAAGATCAGATCAGAACTTACACAAAGTTTCCAAAAGACTCATTGCTGTCAGGGACCAACCTATACATCATCCATCCATTCATTCATGCAACAAATATATACTAAGCATCCTCTAGGGGTAGGGCTCTGTGCATAACACAACAGCTCCAGGAGGGGACAAAACAAATGACAACTTCTCCACGTGCCTCTAATAGATACTTGGAATGAACAAAACTTGGTCTTCTCTCTCAATAAACAAATGTGAGACAGCAGTCATTCTGTGACATACAAAGCATGAATAGCCACAATGGATAGAATCCTAGGTGATGTCACCTGAGCTGAAGAGTTGGGGAAGAGCAGGCTGAGCAATAACATATGCAACAACCCCATATCGGGAAGAAGCTCAAAAACCACAATGTAGCTGGAAATTGGTTGCTTAGCTATGCTGGAGTCTGAGACTTGGAGGACTATAGTTTGAAGCCAGCTCAGAGAGTAAAGTCTTAGAAACCCTAGAAAAAATGCTGGACTGAAGGTGTGGTATATGTACTAGAGTGCCTATAAGCAAGTAGCGTCGGAATATGAGGCCCTGAGTATAAGCCATGGTATAAGTATGTGTGCACACACACATTTACAGCCCCCCTCCATGCGCGCGCGCACACACACACACACACACACACACACACACAGAGGCATACATACAGAGAGAAAATACAAGCACCTGAAAAAAAGGCATTACCCTCACCACAGAGCACATACTCTAGAGGCTAAAGCAGAGACAAGAGGCAAACTTCAAAACCAGCCATGATGGTAGAAAGGCAAAAGATTGTGCTCATCGATGGATTTATATGTCATTGTATTTTCATTTTCACAATTTCTTCCTATCAAAGATAAAACAAGGGCTTCACATGGTGGTTTGTGCCTGTAATCCCAGCTATCCAGAAGTAGAGGTAATCGAATTGCAGTCCGAGGCTGGACCAGGCAAAAGCACAAGACCCTATCTGAAAAACTAAAGCAAAGGAGGTGGAAGGCGTGGCTCAAGTGGTAGATGGCCTTACCAGCCAGCACAAAGCCTGAGTTTTAACCCAACCAACAACCATAATTTAAAAAAAAAAAATAGCACCAAAGCCAGGAAGTAAAAATGGAAATGAGAAAATATTTGTCCAAGACAGTGCCTGGTAAAGGTGAGGCAGGACATAACGGATTGGATTAGGTGGGAGTCAACACTGTGGCAGGTAAGGTAGGTTCATGTCCGTAGTCTTCCAACATCCCACACCCATCCTGGGGCAGACTGCTATGGTTTGGTGGAGCTGCAAAGGGACACATTACGTTTAGCGCAAAGGAAAAGTAAACTAAGTGGAAACAGACATAGTTGTGGTATAGTGAAGACCCACTGGGATGGGTGCAGAAGTTTCTTCTGTATGGATATGAGTAATTCCATCATTTGCTGACCTACCAACCTCACTTCTAAAGAAAACTCAGATAGGGGCAGATAGGTCTCTCCTGTCTTGAGGGATCCTGCAGTCCCTATCCTGTCCATAGCTGAGCAGGAGGCCATAAGAGCTGGCGCTCCAAGGCTTCTCATTACGTAGCAGTGTGGAAAGAATGGGAAAGTGAACACAGCTCATAGACGGGCTGCTGCAGCTGACCTGTCAGGAAACAGAGCGTCTGACCCTGACACTCAATTAGCAGAACAGACGGTGTATAACGTAGGCTTGACACTGATATGATTTAATGTTAATAACTGGTTTTCAAATATTTATTACAATGGCTGTTTTAATAAATATTTCATGAACACTATTTTCCCCCAAAACTCTCTGTTGCCAGCTTTGCTGCCTTAATTTGCCTTAATGAGAATTTTTTTTTAATACAGTGATCAATTCTTGCCCTGCCCATGTATAGGAGGCAAAGGGGGCTTTACTAGAATATTTGTCATCTGGGGCAGCCAAGCCAGGAAAGGATGAAGAACTGGCACTAAAAGAGCAGACAGCTGCTCTGTCACTTATCAACCCAACAAGATGGCGAGACTAGAACAAAAAAAAATCTAATGCCCTTGGACAGCTGTCACACATGGAGGAGAATTGGGAATCTTTGCAGGAAATCCTGGAAATCATCTAAACAAAGAATACATTACAGCTCAGCCCAGCCTCAAGGAAAGAGGGGACCAGAGTCATCATTGGGTGCTGTGGACTTACAGAGAACTTACTTCAGGATATGATGATGATGGTGGTGGTAGTGGTAGTGATGGTGGTGATGGTGGTGTGTAGGGAACGGAACCTTGAACACCCTAAGCAAGCACTCTACCACTGAGCAACATCTTAAACCCGCATGGGGTTTCTTCACAAAGTAAATGAACACTTCTGTGATACAGCTGACATTTTTTCTGACTCATATTTTATATTCTGTCTTTATTAGACTTCTAAGGAATCACTTATTCTCTGGGGAAGTGTGAAGGGCACAGGCAGGCACTGTGTTCATGCCCTTGTTCTCTTAGTGTCTGGTCCACCTTCACTCTATGTCTTTGGTACAAGGCCCCTGGTGTCTCTCTCCCTTACCATCTTTATAGACTTGGCAGCATTTCCCTAAGTCATTCCAACATCACAGAGCTCAGCCAACTGCATAGGTTTTTATGCATTTGCCTCTGCTACCACATTTTGGTTCTTTGTACCCATAGTGTGTGACACACAAAAGGGTTGTTCTGCCTAATTGTCTCTTCTGTCTAAGATTAGAACTTATCTGAATGGATTTGTACAAGTCGTCACTACTTTGAAACATTGGTGAACTGGGGATGTAAGAAAACAGGGCTGTCGAGGTTAGTTGTGGCACGGCCCAACACTATGAGCTTCCATTTATGTGGATTACCCTGTGGAAGTTTCTTCAGGAACTCTGCAGTGAATATCATCATGAGGAAACAGTTGTCCTGAGCAAGGTTCATACATGCCATTCAAGGTCAGTTAAAGTGACAGGGATCAGCTATGTGATGCCAGAATGAGGGAACAGAAGATTGAAACCCTGAGATGGCATAGGGCCTAGGATAGTGAAAGGGCTGTGGAGGGGGACCCTACAGGCCTAGTGGGAAGGGAGCTGGATGTAACCCCTGCTAGAAGTGGTGGGAGACCAAAGCCTTTCACTTGGCTTCCTGTCCCTCAGGGGAACACTTGAGGCCCTGGACAGGCAGAAGGGTAAGTCTCCCAGGATAAGAAGGAGGAACATGAAGTTGTGAGATACAGATCTGAATGGTCCTTGATTATCAGTGATAAGTCCTGTAAGGCAGGATATTCAACCAAAGCAAGGATAGGTGACTATATTTCAAGGCCAAAAAATATATAGATACTTTATCTCGATTAATAAACTGGGCAGTATTCTCATCTGTAATTCCAGCTATGTGGGACACATAGGTAGATGGATGACTCTCAGGGTGAGAGGCTGGCTCTGGGCAAAACACAAAACTCTGTCTGAAAAACTAACTAAAGCAAGAAAGGTAGAGGCTGGCTCAAGTGGTAGAGCATCCACCTTACAAGCACAAGGCCCTGAGCAAAATGCCTCAACAATATATGATTTAGGGGAAAAGTTTAAAGCTTACGGGGAGAGTATAGCTTGCAGCTTGAGCCTGAAGAAACTGTGAGGTGAGGCAATCAATGTAGTAATAAGAGTCAACCAAAGCTTAGGTAGGAGGAGCCTTGGTCAGAGGTGAAGACCTGGGTAACATTCACGTAGAGCTGAAGCTGTCCCCTTCAGAGGATCCCACTTCAGTGCTAAAAACAACATGACTCCATTCCATCCTTAGCCTATGTAAGTGTAATCACAGAAATGATTCTGATGTGCATCTTTCACACTTGACTGACAGAAGGTAGCTAAAAATGCAAAGGGCTGGCCTTACCTGTTGTAAGTGACAGAATGTTCCAGACTCCTGGATGACTACTGTGCAGTTAGCAGCAGCAGCAACCATTCATTCCCAGGCTGACCCCTGATGGATTCTTATCATACAGAGTTGTCTTGCTGATCATTTCTGGATTGGTTACCACTGGCAGAGCAAACACTGAATGTGCTGCACATCCAGATGAACCAGAGCAAAGAGGCTGGGTTCAAGTCGAATGAGAGTCTCACATTACCTCAGCAACAATTGGATGAGCCTGGTGGAAAGGCTGACCTGGCACCTCCTTCCACTATCCATTTCTGGTCCCCTCTGTGATTGTACCACTACCATGTGGGACAAAAGATGTTTGAAAAGCCAGAATAGCTGACAACAGGCACCTTGATTAAAGACCATGTACAGGAGTCCTGCCAGGTCAGTAGCCCCTACTGATAAATTTAGTGCACTTCTTGATTTAATGGCCATGTGTGACTGACACTTTTGAGTCTAACAAATCCAAAAGAAGTAGGGTCAACTTGGTTTATGGAAGCCAAAAGCCAACTGAGTAGTGATTGTGCTTTGCAGTAAGACTCTGGCAGAGTTCCCCCAGGAGACCATGGGCCTCCTGACTAAGCTAAGGAGCAAAAAGGGGGTATGGACTGAAAACATGGGAATTAGAGGCAGGAAGGAACCCTAACACAGCTAGCCTTTCAAAGATCTACAGCAGAAGAAACAAGCACACAGAAAAGATGGACCAAATTCCATGTGATGCTAGAGAAGGAGCGCATTGCTCAGATCGATAGCAATGGACTGGCCTGGACAGGAGACATTCAAGAGGTAGCCATGGCCCAGTATGTGCAAAGCCAACTTGACTGGAAGATGGTGAGGAAGAAGTAATAGATCAGAGATGCCTCAAATGAGAAAGTAAAGATTGAAAGGAAATTCCGTAGCTGCTGGAGAGAAGGCGATGTTTCATACAATGGGATAAATTCATTTCCTAGCCCTACTGTTACAAATTTCCATAGACTCAGTGACCTTATACAATAGACATGTATTCTTCCAGGGCTCTTAGGCTAATAGTTCAGAACCAAGGCCACGTCAGGGCCATGTGCCCTCCATTGCTGTCAGGGGAAATCTGGCCCTGCCTCCTCCTTCTTATGGTGGCTGCAGATTTCTGTGACTGCAGCTGCATCACTGAGGTGTGTCAAAGGCTCTCTCCTTTGTGTGTCCGTCCCAAACTCCCCACTCTTTTCTCTCAAAGGTCACTTATGATTGGATTTAGGACCTACTTTGATCATCCAGGAAAAGCTCTTCCTTTCAAAGATTTCACTTAATCACATCATTTGCCATACAAAGAGATCGTCACAGGTTCTGGAGATTAGGACAGTGAATCTATCTTTGGGAGGCCATTCTTTCAACCCACCACAGGGAGAACAGTATACTTGGAGAAGAAATCAAAGGAAAGGAATTGTTAAAGAAATGAGAAGAGATGAAATGTCAGAGTAACATTCTAAAGAGTTAGAAAATGTCAGGAGAAGTAGCCAACCGCTTATAGGCAGTGTTAAGTTGCAATGTGCCATTTCCACCTGACTGTTAGCCTGGGGTAGAGCTGAATACTGTTAGTGCAGGACTAGATGTTCTGTGGCCCATGGCATCTTGCTAGGGAGAAGAATTCCAGGAGCAAACCATTGTCTACTAGGTAGTGGCATGGAAGAGCTTAACCAGCCTTCAGTTGTCACATGTGTTATTGTAGACGCCACCTACACAAGGCAATAAACATGGGACATAATGACTTTGAATGAAGAAGGATATTTTCAAGGGTAAAGGGTGGAAGGGAGGAAGCAGCTAGGTATGGTGGAAGTAAGTTGGGGGCAGGTAGGAGTTCAAAGTTAAAGCTGAAGAAATTACCACGAGGTGCTTGTGTAAGGGAAGTTGGCATACTAGCAGGAAGAAAATGGCCATGATACCCCTCTACATCCTTTGCACTTTGGAGTTGCATCCACAGGACTTTGCTTCCTCAGTAATTAGGGAAAAACACTTACTGCTATGCCCTTGGTTGACTCACTCCACCTCGCTAAGACTGGAGTTCCTTCACCACTCCCTAAAAATCCCTACCTACTTCAGTGATTGGCTCTGAGCATGAATGGAGTAGTAGCTATAGGAATGTAAAGGACACAGCCTTGGCACAGAGGGGCTATTGGTGGAAGACAGGTTTTAGCACATTGTATTTGTATCAAGGATGCATACAGTTTTGCACCCCATAGCAATACTTCAGCAATGACTGACCACATCACTGGTAATGATGCCATAAGATGGTTTGTTCACATAGCCTTGGTGTATAGGTATATAGGTGGGTAAAGTTTCTAGGTTTATGCAGATGCTGTCTGTGGCACTGCCTTAGGATGAATTATCTAAAGGCGCATTCTGTAGGACACATCCCAACATTAAGCAACACATGAGGGTACTTTAGTGTCCACAGTGATCTCTCATTCCTCCTTTCATTCCTTTTTCCCTCTCTCTCTTCCATTCCTCTCTTTCCTCACTCTCTTCTTTCCTCCTTTCTCTCTTCTGCTTTCTCTCCTCTTCACAGTCCACATTGTCCATTGGGCTCCCTGGGCTGCTGAGTCAATTTTCATCCTCTCCTCCACTCAACCCAAGCAAGGAAAGGTTGCTTCACAGCTGACAATTGAGGCCACACATCCCATGATCCTGTAGCTGCCCTTCTCTTGCCCTCAAGTCTAGTCACCCAGTTCATTTTCCTCATGGCAGCTTGCACCAGCAGCCCAGGTAGCCATGCAGCAATTTGTTCCAGATGCAGAGCAATTCGTGTAGTCCTGTTCAGCACAAAAAATTATTTCCCCTGTGTTTGCTGACCTCTGGAGAAGCAGGTGTTTTCAAGCCTACCAACCAATCAGCAATACTTAGCTGCAAATACAAGGGCCTTTCATCATCTTTGGGAAAATGTGGGATGAGCTGAAGCCACAGAGAAAGAATTCTTGCCTTGCTAGCTAAATATAGGGAAGTCATGCAATTTCTCACCTACTAGGCTCTGGATGGAAGCCCCAAGAATTTTGTTCCTTTGTCTTTCTTAATAAGTTGTAGGTTGCTGAGTGCCAGTAGCTCACACTTGTAATCCCAGCTACTCAGGAGGTTGAGATCTGAGGATTACAATTCAAAGCTACCTGAAACAATAAAGTCTATGAGAGCCTTTATTCCCCACTAACCAGTAAACATCCAGAAATGTAGCTGTGGCTCAAGGTGTAGAGTGTCAGCCTTTAGTGAAAAAGTTAAGGGATAGCATACTTGTCCTGAGTTCAAGTCCCAGTACCAGCACAAAGCACAATTATAGATGAACCAAGGGCCATCAGAGAGGTACCACTGCAGATGTGGAGATAGTTCCTGAAATGAGATGTGATCAAAGTGTGGCCCAGAAATCAGCAGTACCAGTAGCTCCCAGCATCTCAGAAATGCAAACTCCCATCCAAATAATGCAAAGTCCCCATCCAAAACCGGCTATATCATAATTGACATCTTAATAAGATTTCTGAGTGTTTCTATGCCCTGTCCAGTTTCCCAAGCCACAGCTGATGCAACACACATAAATTCTGCATCTCTTTTTTCACCCCTAAATATCTCCTATTAAGTATTACTCAATAGCTGGAACCTATACATCAATTACTCCCCAGTTAAGATGGAGAAATTTTTAGAGAGGCTGAATTGTTAAGCCATGCCTATGAGAGCCCCATTTCTTCTGAGGTCTCCAGGTCCTGGAGATCTTTTAAGAATGCTAAAGTGGGGGTTTCCCTGAAACCTTGTTTCTTACCTCAGGGTGCTTTGAATATTCTCCCACACTGGCACTCACATACAATGGGTAGTACAAGCCCAGATGTTCCTTTCCTTATCACCAGTGAAGTGAACCAGAGACATTGAAGCAATGACTGCAAGAAAATGTCATCCACATGTCAAAAGGTCCCCTGGTTTCTGATGTTTGACAATCCCCAGGCATATCCAATGGCTTTCCAAAGATGATGACTGATGTGTCCTGTAGTTTCTTTGTGCAATAGATTACATGAATTGAGAAGAGGGGCTAGGTTGGGAGGGAGACTTATGAATGGAGTGATAATGATGAAGATACATTATTGTACTTAGAAACTGATTTGTTGACTGGTAATTCCTTTGTAGAACTACTTAAAGATAATAAGAATGTGATTTTGGAAAAGATTAAAAATGATCTTCCATTCCTCAAGCATTGTTTATAGAATGCCTCCCTTTTATATTTTCTAATTTACTATTTTAGTGTCTGGCACAGTCTTGGGCTCATATTGGATGGTTGAATACAACATCCTGATTGTGCCTGTGTTCAGCATTGAGTTATATTCTCTCCCTCACCACTTTTTCTGTCTTTCTCTGTATGTCTACTTACTAATTCACACAGATATATGTGTGTGTGTGTGTGTGTGTATATATATATATATATATATATATATATATATATATCCCTTACCACTGAGCAGATAGTTGCCCTCCCTTCCCCTCTCCCTCCCTTCCTTGTTCTCTTCCTCCCTCCCTTTCTTCCTTTTTGTGCCAGTACTGGGGTTTGAACTTAGAACCTCACATGCTTACTTGGCTATTTTTTTTTTTTTTTTTGCTTAAGGCTGTCACTACCACTTGAGCTATAGCTCCACTCACCCCACTTCTAGATTTTTTTTTTTTGGTGGTTAATTATAGACAACAGTTTTGTGAACTTTTCTGCCCTGGCTGGCTTTGAACTGTGATCCTCAGATCTCAGCCTCCTGTGTCGCTAGGATTATAGGCATGAGTCACAGGTGCCTCATCACTGTCTCCTTGTCTCCCTTTCCACAGTCATGCTGCTAGCAGATGATTGAGCAAGTCATTTGGCTGCAAAGCTCACATTGTTTCCCCAGGTTGTCTTGCCTCTAGGTAAAGTGCTGAATGGATGAGTGGCGAGTGAATGGCAATGCCTGCTGTTACAGGTGTCACTCCAAATTCCATGGGAGAGTACAGGCTTATTTTTATTCACCCAGAGAAGACAACAGCAGCTGCCCACATCACCAAAGGCAAGCTTCTGGGCCACTCCTGTCTGAAGCTTGTCCCTCATGCCATTTAAGGTAAGCTTCATTGGGTATAGAAGGATGCAAGCTGATTAGGATTCAGCCCCGGTTCCTGAGCAAATGATGTTCAATTCATTCTGGGGAATGAAGCTATGGAAATTAAAAACAAAAGCAAAGATCAAAACATTGGCTGTCACCAGTGCTGAGGTAAAAACTTGGATTTGTCCAACTCCCTCCTCATGAACAGTACATCCTCATGACAAGAATTCCAGATCACCCATAGTACATGATTTAAAAGAAAAAAAACAAAACCCTCTTCTGTTAGTGCCCCTTCTTGTCATCATTTTTTGTTTGGTCTGAGCTCACACCAGAGACAATTAAGGAGTGGATAATCATTGCTGCTGGGACTGAGTTTCTACCCACATCTTCCTCAGAAGAGACTGATTACCATATTAAGCATCTTTCACTTGACAAAAATCAGTGCAAATGTTTCCCTCTGTTTTCCCCCAGAACAGAAGACAAAAGTGTCAAAAGGGAGAAGCGAAGAAAGCCACCAGTGAGAACTAAGTCATCAGAAACTTCTCTTTATCTTTCATAGCATCTCTTCCCTTTGATGTTGAAATTTCCCTTTTCTTCTTGTGTTTTATTTATTTATTTGTTTGCCTTTTTAAAAAAATATATAGTTTTTCTTCTTTTCTTGTTAACTGCCATCCAGAGATGCTATCCTTTCCACAGCTGTCCTCAACCTGCCGGTGTTAATCAGGAAGGTCAGCCCAGCTTTGGCAATTTGAATCATCATGTAGCTGCATTCCTCCCCTCCCCCCATCACCACCACCACTCCAGAGGGTGACCTGCCTATCAGCCCAAATCTACCCAATAGGATCCAACCATCTCCCTCATGAGTGACAGCTAGCTTGAGAACAACAGCCCTTCTTTGCTATTGTCAATAAATAATCTGGGAAAGAAAAGCAACCAACAGCAGTCAACTCTGCAACAAGCCCTCAGTGCCTTCTGACTTTTGGGGGAAAGGAAAGCAGAGATTCAGATCAATTGTCTAAATAATTCAAGCCCCAAACTCCGTTTCCCCTAGAAACACTCAAATAATTGACGCCAAGAGGGCTTTCAGGGTGATCTACATCAATAACTTCCTTCATCTGCTACTTCATTTTCTCTACCTAACCCAGGATGCTGTCCGTAGGGCCATTTGGTATACAGACAATGGCAGTAATTTATCAAGTGTCTGCTATGTGCTCAAGGGGCTGTGCATGCATTACAGCATTTAAGTACAGTCATGTTTTGCTTAGCAACAGAGATACACAAATGCATCACTACACAATTTCCTTATTGAGAGAACTTCATAGAGAGCACTTACCCGTACCTAGCCAAGTATAGGTCAATCACAACGTGGCCTCTTGATGCAATCAAGAAAGGTGTAAACATGGGAGGTTGGAGGCTGCTGCCGGTGCCATATGACTTTCTGTTTGCAGTAAACATTTTTATATATAAGTAAGAATGCTCTCTAAAATAAAGATTAAAAGTATAATAAATACATAAACCGGAAGCATAATCACCTATCATCATTATCATGTCTGATTACTGTACATAATTAAATGTGCTACACTTTTCTACTTCTGACAATGTGGTAGATCCATTTCCTAGTCTCACTGAAGGCACATGACCAAGTGTTGCACCAAGACATTGCATTACCATAGCTATAATGTCACTAGGTAATAAGGTAATAAGAATATTTTGGTTCCATTATAATCTTATGGGACCACCATTAAGAGGCATGTGATTATATTCACCCAGTAAAACCTGAACCTTCCTCTGTTCCACTGAGAATAATGATTCAGTTAATGACTTGCAGTCCAGGCTGGGTATGGTGGCTTGTGTCTTTAATCTCCACTATGTGAGAAGCAGATTCAGGAGGATTTGGAATCCATTTGAAGTAAGACTCCATGTCAAAAAACAACAACAACATGTTTTAAATGGCTAGCTGTGGGATTCATGTGGTACAATGTCCAGTGCCATAAAGAATAATAGTCCAAATGCCACAAATAGGTATTAGAGAACTTGTAATGTGTAGTCTTTTAATTAACAGCAAGGAGAATCTAGCTCATAAGGAAAAACAATATTTCCAGAATTAAATAAATGAACAAAAACAAATTTAAACAAAACCTTGCCTCTAACCTCCAGGTCCTGCTCTGTCCTGCAGCTGACTGGAAGCTCTTCCCTCACCCGCCTTGCTCACCCAGGCTCCTCCTGGAGCCCCTGCCAGGAGGCTGTGGTCTTTTGTTCCTCTCCCTGCTACCTCCCACCTCTCCAGTCACATCTTTCTTTGCTCATTCCCTTGATTCTACATCACAAAAACCCACAGCACTCTGCTGTCAAAGACAGAATTCTCATTAGGATGAAGGAGGAAGGAAAGCTGTGCATGCTGCAGACAAAGACAAAATTTTCTTCAGTGGGTTGGGGCTGGCAGGATAAGGAAAGGTAGGACTGGGAACACTCACATGGTAATGAAATTTGTCCCTGTCTCACAAGCTACATGACAAGTTCAAGAAGAAGATATTATTGTTTCTATTCCATGGTGAGGAATCAGAATCCCCTGTGAATTGTCAGAGGTCACAAACCTAAGGAAGGACAAAAATTAGAGATAAAACTTGTCTGACAACAAGCCCACCATTTTCCCACCAAACCACAGTCTCCAATGAAAGAGATAAAATGAATCTGAGATGATAACAATAGAAGCAATAAGATTTTCTGGAACGATTTCTCATCACCCTTCTGTGAAACAAGTGTATTACAGGTGAAACATCACAACTCATTCCCAGTTGGCTCGTGATCCACAAACATCCTTTCAACTACTATCCAACACTTAATAGGTTAGTTCTTCCTGACTAGTATATAATGTGGGTTGGCTTTCCTTAATGAGAACAAATAGATTCATTCATCAGATGCAAGTTAATTTGGGTGCCAGTGGCTCACACCTGGAATCCTAATTACTTGGGAGGCTGAGATCTGAGGACCACAGTTCAAAGCCAGCCCAGGCAGAAAAGTCCAAGAGACTCTTATCTCCAATTAACTACCAAAAAGCTGGATGTGGGGGTGTGTTTAAGTGGTAGAGTGCAAGTTTTGAGCAAGGGGGCCATGTAAGAATTCAAGGCCCCGAGTTCAAGCCTCTGCAGCATTATTAATCACATGAGGATATGAACAAGCAAAGAGAATCAAGATGTATTTCTTGCCCTGAGGAACAAGGGTCAGAGTTGAGTTGAGAGGAGAGGAATTTAAAGGGTTAAGACTTTGCAAAGTAGTAAGAAAAAAAAAAAAAAAAAAGCAAAAACTCACTTTGGCTTGAGTCAATCTGAAAAAAACCTTACCAAAGGCAATGTATATGAGGCTGTCCTAGTCAATTAGTATGACCTATTACCTTTTTAATGGTTTATCTTAGCTTTTGAGATCATCTCCAACTGCCCTCAATTTTCACACTTTACAGTTGTGTTGCACACAATACTTAAAGAAATTGTTAACTTGCCCTGATATCAGTGGCTCACACTTATAGTCCTAGCTACTGAGGAGATAGATCTGAGGATCATGGATCAAAGACAGCCAGGGCAGACAAATCCTATAGACTCTTATCTTCAATTAATTAGCAAAAAACCAAAAGTGGAGATGTGGCTCAGGTGATAGACCATCAACCATGAACAAAATCTCTCAAGACCCTGAGTTCAAGCCCCTAGTACTCACAAACACAGAGGCGGAGTGGCACATAAACAAATAAACTGTCAAATTAATCCTCAAAGCCATACCCTCCTATGTTAAGCAATATAGTAAAATTATATTTTCTTGACCCCTAGATAATTAGATTCTATTGTCTTTGACATCATTTAAGAAATATGTTGTGGATATCTTTGGGACATAATCATGAGCAAATAAAGACAAAGCTGCTAGCCTCATGGAGCTTAAAGTTCATTGAATAAGATAAATGCTGGTCAAATATTTGTAAATGTGTATCAAATAGTCCATGTCATTGAAGGTAACACTGTGCCCAGATACCAGAGAAGAAAGTTATTGTTCCACAAGTCAAGGAAAAGATGTCTCAAAGAATCAGTACTTGAGCCAGTATCTGAAGACAGAAGGGAGAGAGAAGACCATGACATACAACAAAGGGAGCCTGGTGGGGTTGGAAGAGAAGCAAAGCAAAGCAAAAGCTCAAGATTGGTGGTATGTTTTGTGTGGAAAGGAAGAGAGGAAGCAGGGGGAGGGGCCATACCTTATGGGCCTGGGAGTAGGTTAAATACAAAGGGCTCTATCACATGAGCAGTGGGAAGCCTTTTATGTCATCTTGCAACATCAGACCTGCATTTTAAAAAGGCCACTTGGACTTCTACTTAGAGAACAGACTGTGGGGTGTGAGCATAGACATGTGAGACAAGAAACTATCACAGTGATGGGGGCAGGGATAGGGGCAGACTGGAAAGAGCAGCAGGCTTGGAATTGGAAAACATGGCTGGAGTTCAGAAGTCTGCCCCTAACTAGGCAAGGTAACCTGAGCAACAGACTCATCTTTATTTGAGTTTCTCCATATGCACAACCCAAAGTGGCTTTTGAAGGTCAAAGTGAATAAGGGAAATGAAAATGCAAAATACATCCTAATAGGACCTAAAGGATTATGGAAGTAATTAAAATGTATTTAATGATATAATTATTACCCTGAAGTTTGAGTGTTCCAATAGGTGAGCTAAAAAAATACAGTTGAAAGAAATTACTATAACTTTGAAAAATCAGTGTGCATATTGAGAAATATTGGAGAGGAATTGAGGAGAGAGAAGGAAATCTGAGAAAAGGGAGAAAACCAAAAGGAGATAAAGGGAGAGAGATGGATGCTAGACATTTTCATAAGCCAGAAAGTGAGAGAACAAAAATGAAGCGATAGAATTAATAAATTAACAAAAAATAGACAAAAGTCTATTCCAGACCTCTTGATGCTTCCTGCTGCCTCCAGCTCTGTCATCTGATGGATGTATTTGGGATTCCTTAATTATGAGGCTATTTATTTCCCTTTCTAAAGAGTTGTTCCAACTTCCTGCATTTTCCCTACACAAATCTACACAATTGCTCCTTGAGAGGCTGAGATCTGAGGATCATAGTTTGAAGCCAATCCAGTTAAGAAAAATCTGCAAGACTCTTGCCTTTAATTTACCACCACAAAGTCAGAAGTAAAGCTGTGCCTCAAGTGGTAAAGCACTAACCTTAAGCAAGAAAGCTAAGAAATAGTAGAGCCCAAGCCCTGAATTCAAACACTAGTACTAGCACCAAAGGAGAGGAAGGAAAGAAGAATGGGAGGGAGGGAGGGAGGGAGGGAGGGAGGGAGGGAAGGAGGGAGGGAGGGAGGGAGGGAGGGAGGGAGGGAGGGAGGGAAAGGAGAAAAGAGAAGAGGAGAAGAGAGGAGAGGAGAGGAGAGGAGAGAAGAAAAGAGAAGAGGAAAAGTACCCTATGAAATTGGTAACATTCCCTTGAGAAATAAAAGAGAAAGAGAGAGAGAGACAGAGAGAGAGACAGAGAAGCTCCAAAAATTCTGAATTTTCACAAATGTTGATTGCAGAAAGTTCAGAAATAAATTCTTATTTTTCTCCTGTTAGGCAATTATACAGTAACTTCTTAGCTTTTGAAATGATGAATAAATTAATCCTATTATTCATCTTAATAAAAAAATTCTACTGAAACCCTTTTCAGTTTTATGACAAATGGGGTGACTTTCTTAAATTCACAAAATACTTGGAATAGAGAGCAAAACCCTCCTACTAACGCGTAGTTTTCAGATCACTGCATATCTCCTGAATATCCCCTTTGGGTCCTAGCCACGAGCTCTCTCCTTTCTCTTTCATTTCTTGGCTCCTTCCTATGGATGGCTTTGTTCCTGGAGCCTTCACTCCACACAGCGTGTCAAATGCTTATGAGAGCTTGGAGAAATGGGCTTCTGTCTCCCAATGCCAAGACTGGTCATGCCAACTGTACAGGAATCCAGGGCAACGGGTGATCACCACCTGGCCTTGGACACCTTTTGCTTCCAACCTCAATGCCGTTTTCCCTCAAGCTGTAGCAATCTCTCTCTGACTATGACCATGTCACCTTGAAGCAGAACTACATCGGTGTGTGAGCTCTGCAACAATGTGATTGAAATTATTCTGCCAGCCAGGCAGATAATTATCTTAATAAGAAATTTTCTTTGAAAACATAGAGTCTACAAACTACTTCTTGATCTCTAAACTTCAACCAAGCAAACAGCTCCATCTCCAAATAGGATCTTAGAATGAAATTAATATTGATTATGAGGAATAAAAAAAGTGCTTGCTAGAAGATAGTAAAAATTATTTCAGATTAAGGAGTAGGGATGAGAATAAAAATGAAGTATTAGCAAAGTCCTATAAAATGACAATAAAATCCAGTATTATTAAATCACTAAGTTAATTAATAGAGGATTCTGGGAGAATATATTAAGTTACCACCAAATTGTGTGACCTGTTTTAGAAAGTGTTCAGTAGATTAAAATTTTAAGAAGGTTTTGAGAGGAATAGGAAGGCAGGAAGCCAGATGCTAAAAACTAGGATTGAACGGCATTGAAACTACTATCTACTAATCTATCCTCTAATACACATTTCCCATGAGCCTACTACATGCAAATGAAAATTGATAATAGAGGCGAGGACAAAGCACAGCCCAAACAAGAGATAGCATGGAGTTCTACCAGACAAAATAGAAAATCACCAACCACCCCTTCTATCCACCTACACAGTGGTCAAAGAAGTGGGTGGCTCCTGTATGTATTCTGGGTTTGCTCTGTTCATGGAAATGCAGGCCTGGACCTGCTCCCTCATGGAGGTAGGCTCAACATGGAGAATGACATAATTCCTTTTGACAACCTACCAGACACAGCAGCTGCCACAGGCAGTACTCCAGAATGTGGAGACCAAGTGAGGGATACTCAACTGACATCCAGGACAAGGAACAGGTTTAAAAGCAAATGGGTAGACATTAAGCCCCATGTATCACTGGATGTGTATAGAGAGGGCCTTGTAAGCCATAGGCCTCAAGGTTGTTTACCTATGTGTTATTCTGCTTTATACTAGGGGGCTGGGTGTCACAACACTTGAGTAAGGATCCTAAAGGTAAGCTTCTTTCCTTCTATTCTGACTCCACCACTAGTTAGCTAGGTAATTCATTTACTTGCCCTGTTTCTGGCCATTGCTTTTAAAATGGACAGAAGCAAGGTACTTACCCTATAAAGTTTTTGTAAACATTGAATAAGTTATTGCATGTAATATACTCAAGATAATTCTCAACATGGAATAGGCACGCAAATACGTTTTACTATAAAAAATAACCATCATTAGAACAAACAAATATTGATAAAGACTTGAGTCACTGTTTCTATAATTTTTGAAATGATGAACACCAAAGGAGTATAAAGGAAAGAGTCGTAAGGGAGAAAAATTGACTTGGTCAAGATGCAGAACGAATAAACTTACAAAAAGGCATGTTTAGAGGAAGATTTTGAGTCCTGAGTTCCAGGAGCTGCGTTAGTCAGTTTTGATAGCCATAAAAGATACCTGACTAAACCAGTTTATAAAGAAGAAACATATCATGGCTCACAGCTTACAAGATTTAAATCCACTCACTTAGCCCTGTTGCTTTTGGAATTTTAGCCATCTAGCAAGATGGTACAGGTTTGGGGAGTAAATGACACAGTAGAAACATTTTGTTTTTCATGGCCAAGAAGCAAAGTGATAGAGGAAGAGAAAAAGGAAGGAACCCAGAGTTACAATCCCCTTCAAGAGCACATACTCATACTACATCCCACAAGTTCTACTGATCCAAGATTCCAAGGAGCCAACCTTTTAACACATGCAACTGTTGGGGACAATCCAGATCCAAAGTATCAGAGGAACCCTTTCCTACTGTGAGATTCTCCTTTCAAAGGCAGTGTGGGGCGTTCTGGCTCTTATTCTTCTTGCGGAATTGAATGCTAATGCCCCAGAAGAAATTTGAAAATCATGCCATTCTTGAATAAAATCTTTCAATCATTTTTGAATAGAATAAATCCCATACTTCCTAATCTTTTAAGCTAGTGTCCAGTGAGCTTCTTTGGCATATTAGCCTGGACTTGGATTTTTGGGTCATTAATTAGCTCAAATCACTTTCTTTAAGCTAAGTGAGTATAGATTCCCAACAAGAGAGCATATGCATACACAAAGACAGACAGACAGACAGACACACACACACACACACACACACACACACACACACACACACTGCCAGGGTCATGCATTGAAAATGTAATGAAGAATTCTAGAAAAAAATCTAAAATAAGGAAACAACAGTGTAAACACAGTCTCAATGCTTAGCCACAAACACGTCTAGGTGCAAGATGGCCTGACACACTACATCAATATCTATCAACATGGATCCTGTTGCTGGGATTGTATCAATGAACTATACTACACTTGCACAAGAGAGTTCCAAAGGGGACAGAGAACATCTAATGAACCACATGACTGTGGAAGCTTCTCTTTAAATGAAATGGCATTGGTTAAAAAATAATAATAATGGATTGCAGTTTCTGGTAGTAGCCAGTTCCACTGAGCTAACTCAGAGCTGCTGAGTTGGCAGATTGCTGAGCTGTCCAGTTGGGAAAGAGAGGAATCGCCAACTCCCTGAGCACCTGCTCATTATATGTGTGTCAGATATGCTGAACTTAAGGCATTGCCTTAGCCATCACATCCACTTTCATTATCCTCATTGCCATCCTTAAGTTGGCATCTCCCAAATCCAAACTCTCCAAAGCTTCAGAGGATCTTTTTCTTGCTTGTCTTGCACTATTTCCTCCTCAGTGTATCTGTAAGAGGTCAGCCTTTTTTTCCCATCATCTTCTTCCTTTGCCTGATTTTCTAATCACATTGTATTGTTGCGAATGCATCCACCTTATTGGGCCCATCTAAACCAGGAATGGAGCAGCCATCTTTGTCTCCTTCCTCGCACCAAAGGCTCACAACACATGCATCACCAAGTCGTGCCAACTGTACTTTACAAATCATCTTCTTCATGTCTGCAGCCACTTTGTAACTGAGATGTGTCACTTCCCATCTGTTTGATTCCCTGGGCTCTTACCAGATGTTTCTAACTCAAACCTTCCACTTTATCAGCTGCCTGAATGTCAAAGCAAGGCAGGACACTGTCCTTTTGGTCAAGATGCATTGTACTCATAAATTGACATGATACTGAGTTGAAACTCCTTTGTATAATGACGTATAAGGGGCAATAATAAAATAAAACTCATTAAAGGTCTTCACTCATTGTCTCATGCACCTGTTTTCTTATCCCTCTTCCATGAATGTATCACAGGAAACCAACCTCAATGAGCTAAAAGCAATGCACTTATTTTTGCTCTTTGGCTGTTGAACATGATATCCAGGATATCCTAGTGTCAACTCAGAAACCCAACCTATACTTTATAAAATTAGTTCCAACCCATTCTCTATATTTCAGTGACAGAAACTTGGTGATCTTTTATCAAAGTGTCCATATATCTGTGAAGGGTTTGTTTGAGTCTAAAGAGAATTAAGCAACTCTGAAAATTGTTCACCTTGAGCAAATCCTAATTGAGTCCTCTCCCTAGTTGTGTTTAATCATCAACAGCCACCATAGCAAAGGGCTATGTTTACACACACACACACACACACACACACACACACACACACACATCTTGTGTGAAAACTTAACCCTGTAAGTCATATTAGTGGGGTTTAGAAGTAGAGACTTCCAGGATTCAGTGACATCATAAGGATGAGATTAGAAGCTTTGAAAAAAGAGTCTCAAATTAGTAGCTTCTCTGTCTTATTCTGTGATGTTGTCCACCAGTTGTGACACAGTAAGAAGCCAGTACCAAGCTCTTGGTTTGCTTCCAGCCTCCAGGAAAGTAAGAAATAAATTCAAATGTAGCAACAAGAACTGATTAAGACAAGGGGTGACGATATTCACCGATAGTCATCACCATACTCTCCTCACTTCTTTTTTTTAACTATTATTATAAACGTGATATACAGAGGGATTACAGTTATGCAAGTCAGAGAAAAGTACATTTCTTTTTGAAGAGTCTCTCTCTCTCTCTCTCTCTCTCTCTCTCTCTCTCTCAGAGATTTTCCCTCCCCTCCCCACCCACAAGTTGTATAATTCATTTTCAACATAGTGTCTAGTGAGTACCACTGCTGCTTTTGGTCAACCTTTGTGGTCAACCTTTTCTGAACCCTCCCCATCCTGCCAAAGACAGATAAATGAAAAACAAGACAAAAGGAAAAGAAAAGAAAAACCTCAACATATGGGGAAAAAAAACTCCTGTTTCCACTTCCTGAAGTTCATTTCAATAAATACTATTTTATATGAGCAGATGCATATAGTTATTGAGCCTTTGTGTTTCTCTCCTAAGAATATCCTCCTGTGGTCTCACTCTGTGTGAATGCTTAGAATCCTATACACGTTATCATGTCCCCGTGCATTTTTTAACCATCCAGTGTGTTTACTTATAGATTTAAAGGCAGATTCTACCTATCACAAATGAGGGGAAACATGCAACCTATGTTTCTTTAAGTCTGGCTTACTTCACTTAATATAATTTTTCCTGGTTTTTCTATTTCTTTATAAATTGCACAACATCATCTTTCCGGAGTAGAATTCCATTGTGTACACATACCACATTTTCTTGATCCATTCTTCCACTGAGGGCCATCTGGGTTGAGTCCATATCTTGGGTATAGTAAACAATGCTGCCATGAGCCTGGTGGTGCTGGTAGCTTCAGCGTGTCCTTAATTATGTTCAATTGGATATATAGACCCAAGAATGGTATTGTTGGGTCATAGGGAAGCTCTACATTTAGCTACTTCTAGCTAAAAGACTATACCTGCTTATGAAGCAACTTTCTTCCTTACCCTGCTCTTCCAGATCACCCTGCCTGAGGCATACCATATGTTTCCTGGTTTTCTTTTGTTTTGAGACAGTCCAGAGGCTTGAATTCAGGGATCCACACTCTCACTTAGCTTTTCTCACTCAAGGCTGGCACTTTATCATTTAAGTCACCCCCTCTACTTTACGGCATTTTACTTTAATTGAAATTACAAGTCTCACAGAATTTTCTGTTCAGGTTGGGTTCAAACCACGATACTCAAATCTCAGCCTCCTGTGTAGTTAAGATTACAGGCCTAGAAATGTACACACTGCCCTACTATGTAACTGTACCCTTTTTGCACAACACCTTGTCAAAAATTTTGTGTTTAATTAATAAATAAATTTTAAAAAAAGATTACAGGCCTGGCCCACTGAGACCCATTTGTTGCCCAGGTGTAATGAAAGGTTGTCTTCACTTTACATCTACATTGCCCCTGCCTTTCCCCTCTTCCCTGCTGACAGTCAAGAACATATGAATTGCCACAAAATTCTAAGTTCATCTCCTCAGTAAAAGGTTTCCTAGGCCTCCACACAATAAGAAAACTAATTTCTTTTTTGTCAGTTGTGGGGTTTGAACTCTGGGTGTGGTTGCTGTCCCTGAGCTCTTCAGCTCAAGACTAGTGTTTTACCACTTGAGCCACAGCGCCAATTCTAGTTTTCTGGTAGTTAATTGGAGATAAGAATCTCACAGACTTTCCTGCCCAGGCTGGCTTTGAACTGTGATCCTCAGATCTCAGCCTCCTGAGTAGCTAGGATTACAGGCACCAGTGAGTCACTGGCACGCAGAAAGAAAACTTTTATATTTTATTTACTTCTTCCATTTCTCTACCACTGGGCTAACCATTCATTAATTCTTTTTAGACACATGACATTTCACAGTCTTTAGAAGCCCAAAGCACTACATTGGAATCAAGACAGAAAGCACCTCTTGCCAAGAAAATAAAGCACCTCTTGCAAAATTTGATTCTCTACATAATTCTTTTTCTTCCTGAATTAGGACTGATTGTTTCCATCATGGAGCACTCCTAGATGCCCATAGTCTAAGTTTGCTAATTTCTGCTGTGAATCTCCAAAATCAGGAACTTGAGAACCTTCTCTTTATGAAGATGTACCATGGAAGCAAGTGGCATGCTACTACCAGCTTCCCACTTCACCTAGGAGATGATCTGCCCACTGGAGGGTGAAATGGGCTGAGTCTCTAGAGAGACGAATCAGGTAACACGTTCACAGGTTTCTGGGATTTTGTTTCTCTACCATTCTTCCTAAACACTCTGCTTCCTGACTTATCTATGCCTCTGTTTATTAGTCTCTAAAAACTGGGACAATCAACTTGGCCCCATAGACTCTTTCTCATCTGCCTCCTGCCTACCTCCCTTGCTTCATCCGTCTCAGGAAAGCATCACAAGTCACCTCAAAGACAACAGTCATAACAAATCCCAAGCAGCTATTTGAGGAACACATTAGGAGAAAGTATAACTTTCTATTGCACTCAGCAATTAATGACTCAGGCCCTATAATTTTTCCTTTGGGAAAAGAATGTTGGCAGATAAGTCCCTTTAGCAAGGCATATTTAAACTAGCACAGGTATTTTGAGTTAAGGGCAACATGGAAATGCACAAGAGGGATCTAAAGTATCTCAGAACCAAGTGGGCTGAGCCCCAGTGAGGCTCATTTTCAATTCCTTAGTAATACCTCTCAAAAATTCACTGCAAAGCCTTGTGCCAGTGGCGCATGCCTGTCATCCTAGCTAAGGGGAGGCTGAGATCTGAGGATCTTGGTTCAAAGCCAGCCTATGCAGGAAAGCTATGAGACTCTTACCTCCAATAAATGACTCAAAAAAGCAAGAAAGGGCACTGTGGCCCAACAGAGTGCTTGCTGTGAGCAAAAGAAGCTCAGGGACAGGGTTCAAGCCCGAGGACCAGCAAAACAAGCAAACAAACAAAAAACTCCATGGCATTTTCTTCTGTGTGCTGGAAAATGAACTGGGCAGAGTTGTTGTTAAGTGTGAGTTGCCACATACTTACATCTTCCCATACCTTCACAAGGCCCCATGTTGAGGAATCTCAACAGCACCAAATATGGCCTTTTCTTCCACACTCCAATTTTCTTCTTCATCTGACATAGTGCTGTACAGGTTGATCCCACATTGTCATGGCATTTTGTATGTGACTTCTGTCTAGATGGAAATCTGGTTCTTCCATGAAGCCAAGACTGAGTTAAGCTCCAACTCCACCCTCCCAGATGCCTCTCCTGACTGGAATTGGTGCTCCCTGCATTTATCTTTTTGTCTTTACCCGCAGAATCAGCCAAGACGTCGCCAGAACCTTGAGTCGGAATGGATGCTTCTACCCCTACTCACTTGGCCAGATTCATCCCTGATCATTGGTCCCAAGCCTGGAAATCTATCTACAGCTACCCTGGCCTTCTTCTCAGCTCTGCCTCCCCTATTCAGAAGCCCAAGTTCAAGCAAGAAGGGTACTCCCTGCCCCTCCCTGGCAGGGCCTCAGGCTTGCACTCTCTTCCATGGCCATGCTGGGCAGGCTGAGTAGAGGATTCGGGCTAAGGCATATGTTTTGTAGAGGACAGTTATGGGAAATAGGGCTATAAAAGCAGATTGGGGTCAGTCTGGGGAGGCCTTGGAGTGAGAAAAAGAAGGCTCCCTTGTCTCCTCCTGCGGCAGCATGCCACTATCTGAGCACAACACCAGATTTCATTTACTGGATAGGGAGCGACTCCATTAAACTTCAAAGCATCACTTGAGAGAGGATTATTTTCTTACCAAGGTGACTGGAGGTATTTCAGTTCTAAGAGTTTATGATCACATTGTCTCACAGACAGCTTGACAACGTCTTATGTCTCTGACACTGGAGGGATTTATTCATTTGAAGCACAGCCCTAAATCCTTGGTGGGTACTGTATGTAAAATCTGGCTTTATAAATAAACACTACTTTGCCCTTCGGCCTCCCTTTCTTCTGAGGATCTCTAAGCCCCTACCATCTCCTACTGCAATAAGGCCTGGGCTCCTACCTTGATAGGAAGGTAGACAATATCCTTGCTGTGTTTAAAAGACACTCTCTATTGTAGGATTGGAATAATTATACCCACACCTTTTTCAAAGCTTCCACAAGCTGGGGTGGATAATAGAATAGAATTATTCTGCTTGTGGATCACCAGGAAGTAAGGAGAGTCTTTGTGTCCTGACTACCACCTCTGTGTGTTACTGCCTCCTGATCTTTACCAAAACATCCTTCCCCTTCCAAATGTAGCCCATGGGCAGTATGAAGCCATTGGTCAAAAGAAACCTGAACTTTTTTCTTCCCCAACCATGCCCAGGTATCTCAGCTTGAATCCTCCTGAGGGTGGGGAACTCAAGTATCTACACAGTCGCCAGTTACACTGAGACAGCTCTTTCTCACACTAAGCTAGTTGTGTGCCCTTCTAAGTGTCACCTTTGCCCCCAGTCACAACCCTCCAGAAGACTTCTGAGCCATGGTTTCTCTTTGGCCATATGGCAGGACCTCAAATATTCAAAGGCAGCTGTCACCACCACTTTTTATGACTTTCTTCTCCTGGATGAGCTGGGGGCAGACCTCAGCAAGCAGAAAAGATTCTTCATGGTGACTTGTAATATTTCTCCTTCTTAAGAAAGAAACAAGCATAGAACAATTTGTCACTCACTTACAGCCCTATTTTTTGAGGCAAAATAAGTGCTTTTTATCAGCTCTGCATTGACTTTGGTTAACTCTTCATTGCTCAGGACACAGGTAAATTCAGCTGTGCTCTCAAGCCTGTGCTGACCCTCAGCCTACAAATCCTTAGTACTTCCCTGTGTTCCTGTAACACTCTACTAGAATTATTGCATTGTTTAGTTTCAGTTCATTTATACCCAGGCCTCCCGCTCAAATCCTTAAAAGTCTCAAGCACAACTTATATTTCAGGCATGATCATATTCCTCAATACCTAACCCAGTGCCTAGAACTTGCCAGTGACAAAAATCAATGTTTGCTGCTGAATGGATGCTGTCTATACATCATCATAAAAAGGGTTGTCAAGATTTCTTCAATGCCTTAAACTATTGGGAATCTGTTACTTTACCAAGTTGGTTTATTATTTCTGCTGTCAGCTTCGGGTTTCAAATATATGAAGCACGTGTCCAAATGCAGAAGCAACTTTGTATATATATTCCCCATAAAGAAGATGTATTCCAGCACTCCGCTGTATTTATCTGGCGACTACCATCAGCAGTGACACATAAAACTATACAGTTAAAGGACATTAAAGTGGAGCTTAGATGAAAACAGATGAAAAAGATAGAGACTGCTCAAAAGCTGCTGAGAAGAAAAATAACTTTAGGCTCATTCTTTAAAGCATTTACATAAATAATCCTGAGTAGATAGCACTGTACAAAAAAAAAAGTTTGTGTGTGTGTGTTTGTGTGTGTTAGAAATGGTGTTTTTAATTTTAAGCTAGCATTAGTTATGATACCTTTTTCTCTTCTGTTTCAGTGTTTTAAGAGATGGCTAGATTGTCTTCAAATACTCCTTATACTTCTTGCAAAGGCATTTCCAGAGAAGGGGCTATTCATGACAAAGATAGACAAAGGCCCCTGGCAAAATACACCCACCAATCTGATCACAGGGAAGGGATGGTAAAGTTTAATTGCTCTGTTTAGTTTCCTATTACCAGAGACCAAGAAGTAAGAGCTTATGCAAAGAGAACAATTAATCAAGGACTAATTCTCCCCAGCCAGGTTGGGAATAAGAAAACTGTGTAAGGTTTGACAAATGCTCTTGTTTATGCAAATTCCATTTTCATTGTTCCAGAGACATAGGGAAAACAAAGAGGAAGCCTAACCCTAACCCTTTAATACAATTTATTAAAGGTTTGAAAAGATCATCCTTATGTTTTATACATTAAATGATAATAATAGTAATGGATTTAGACAAGTACTTCATAGACAGATAAGGAGACTACTATCTATCAAGAGCAGAACCTCAGAACAGCAAAAGAGAGATACTCAGAACCAGGTACCAGTGGCTCACTCCTGTCATCCTAGCTACTCATGAGGCTAGCTTTGGAGAATCATGGCTTGAAGCCAGCCTGGGCAGACAAATCTGAGACTCTTATCTCCAAGTAATTAATAAAAGCTGGAAGCGGTGCTGTGATTCAAGTGGTGGAACTCCAGTCTTGAGCAAAAAAAGTTAATGGAGGGCTGAATTTTTTTTAAAATTAATGAACCTTGAAAGAAGAGAAAAGAAAGAAGGGGAAAGGAAGAAGAAAGGAAGGAAGGCAAGAGGATAGGGAGGGAGGGAGGGAGGGGGGGAGGGAGGGAGGGAGGGAGGGAGGGAGGGAGGGAGGGAGGGAGGGAGGGAAGGAGGGAAGACTGTTTATACAAGAGCCACCTCCATGTTTTCCTCTCATGTCATTTCAGGTTGCAGGAAGGATCAGGTGTGAGCTGAGCAGAAGCTGTGATAGTTGGGGAAAATGTGTAGAGGAAGATGGTCCTTTAGGGTATGTGAGGTACCTAGACACAAGGGATAGATCAAATGCAACATCCCTTAGAGATTAGTCAGGCAACCCAATAATTAGCCAAAGAAGTAAACTTGGTTTATGAAGAGCCTTCATCTCTAAGATATCCATAGTAGAACTTTCCATTCCAAAACAAAGTTTGCAGAGGGAGTCTGTTGACTTTGATTCCCATGCCCCAGCTTCAAACCACAATCATTCCATTTTCCAGTCTTGTCATGGCTAAAGAACTGTAGTGTTCCTAACTAATTTCACATAAAAGTAAGCATGTTCTATGCCCTCAAGGTTGTAATAAAGTAAATCCCATAGAACCCAAGAAGATGCATGGCAAATGTTGTAAAATCACAGGGAAGATGTTCTTAAAAGAAAAAAAAAATTTTACATTGGCTTCATGTGGATGTCTTCAATGACTCACACAAACCAAGTGTGATTTGTCAACTGAAAACTATTGAAGTCCTTTGCAGTTCTGGAGGTCAGAAGTCTTCCCCATCAAAGCCAGAAACCAGTGGTTTACACCTATAACTTAGCTATTCCAGAGATTGAGATCTAGATGATTGTGGTTTGGGGCTAGTCCAAGAAGAGAAGTCCTTAAGACTCTATCTCCACAATAGCCACCAAAAAGCATATAAGACTTTTAATTCAAACCTCAGTGCTAAGAGAGAGGGGGGGGGCTTGAGAAATCTGAGCCCCTATAGAGGCATTAAAAGAGAATTATTCCTTCTTTCACCTTCAGATTTCTCCAGGTATGCCTTGGCTTAAGGTTGTCTTTAATCTGGACTTTATTGTCAAGTGATCTCTCTGCCTCTATGTCTCCATTTCTATCTCTTTGTAAGGAAATTTGCCATTGGGTTTAGATAACGCCTAGAAAATCAGGATTCATTCAAGAACCTTACCTCCAATGACATCTTTTTCTCCAAAATAAGATCATATTCATAAATTTGGGAGTCTGGCATGGCTGTCTTCTTTAAGGCCACTATTCAACAGACTCGGGGAGTGATTAAGTAGTAATTGGTAAGTTTAAATTAAATGGTAAAATCCAGTTAAGATGATAATATTTAAAAATCATATTCTTGATAACATTAATTAAACTGTTTCAATCATTGTGGAAAAGTTTAACACAATGAAAATATATTTCAAAGAGCTTAATGATTTAACGTAGAATTTTATAATTCTTCTCTTCCTCAGCTGCGTGGGTGTGGGTGTCTCTGTATGTAACACATAACTGGTAAATGAAAACTTCATAAAGACCAGGCTCTCAGTGGTTGGCAAAGCCAGTGGCTCACTTCTATAACCCTAGCTTCTCAGTAGGCTACTATCTAAGAATCACAGTTCAAAGCCAGCCCAGGCAGGAAAGTCCAGGAGACTCTTATGTCTAATAAACCAGCAAAGAGCCAGAACTGGAAGTATGCCTCCAATGGTAGAGCACTGGCTGTGACCAGAAAAAGCCAAGCCAGAACTAAAAGCCCTGAGTTCAAGTCCAAGACCCAGTACAAAGGCAGATAAAAATAAACTCCTAAAGCACAGTATTCGTTTTTCAAATGCCTAAGTAAAACTATACATTCTGTATGGAGTTCTGTGTTTCTATCAGATCTACTAGAGTTCTGGGACCATGTGCTAACATGGTGTCGACATCTAGAAGTGTGGGAGATATGTGTTTTGTGATGAAATGGAAGTCTCTAACAAGTACTAGGTCCTAGCTTGGAAATTTTCACTCCTACCCCCATTTGACCTCCCAATCAATCAAATATCTAAATATATCCCTACCAGTTTCCTCCTATATAAAATGAGGAACACTGTCTTTGCCCCTTCCCTTCCACCAGGAAGAGAAATTGGTTTTGTAAAAGCCTCATCTCCAGTAAAACACAGAGTACACAACCAGGGATGTAAGAACTGGAAGCAATGGAACAAATTTATTCTTCACCTTGCTTTGCTATAAGGAAACATACTCATGCTTACTCCTATAAAGGAATTTGTCCTAAGGCTAAAGGTTGACCAGGACTAAATAAATCTCCAATAAGAGATCCAGGAATTGCAGGGATTGTGTGCAGGTCCTCTCTTAGGGATCACAGGTCTCCTCTATCCTCTTCTACCCTCAACTTTGATCATGCCCAAAGTCTTCTCTCTATGCATGATCATTCAGCCTGTACTGCTGAGCATCATCTTTTGCCTGCTGTGAGAATTACTTCTTCCTAACTTTGAGTTGTCTGCCTGTGGTTTGAGCTGTTGAATCAGAATCCCTCTTGCACCATCTCTGATAGTACCCTATTATCTTCTGCCCCACGACCAAGTCTTTCCATCTCCAGCTGTAACAACTCCAAACTTCCTAGAAAAATCATCTGATCTGACCTAATGTTTCCCCCTTGGAGTAATCCATAAATTATGAAGTATAGGAAATTGTTGGTTTTGGGATAAAGATGTTGTCATTTATAGACCGAAGGTATGGCCAAGTGGAGAGGAGAAGAGCTACTGGTCCTACGAAGGGATTGGCTTCATCCAGTGAGTCAGATCGTCTTCTCAGGTGTCCTGCCCTTCTTGGAAAACCATATTTCTTTCCTCTAAAACACCAAAGATCCATAACAGCTATTATGTTCTAATAGAATTCTTTGATCAATAGATTGACTTAGGGTGTGGTAACTATAACCAGCTGAAACAATAATTCCTTTCTCCTTGATCTCTAAATTTGAAACTGAGACTTAAATGACCCTCTCTCTTTTCATCAAAGCTGTGGCTTATCAAGGACATTCATGTTTTTCTGCCATATGTAGAAAACTGACAACCAGTAGGAAAAAGATGTCAACATGCAGTAGGGAAAGGCTGAGATGTAAGGTAAAGAAAATCTAGTCAGCAATTTAAGCGCAAGCTACCCCTCCAAAGGAGCCAGCTAGACTACTGTCCTTTCTAACTCAGCCTTAGTATTTAGATCTATGTCTGCTATAAGAAATCCCAAAAAACTTCCTTCCTGTCCACTCACAAGGCAATATATTTTTAAATGTTTATTTTTTATTATCTTTAAGTCATTTTACAGAAAGTTTTCAATCAACATAGCAATTTATGAGTACAACACATCTTGATCAAAATCTTGCTTTCCATCATTCTCCCCCATCTCTCCCAACTCCACCCATATTGCAAAGTTATCTGATTCCATTTTCACATATGTACATTCAATATTCTTACTCTATTTACCAATCCTTATTCTCTCATCTGTCCTTCCTCTCCATGACTCGCTCCCCAGGAACCATAAATGGTTCGCCTTCTTGCTATTTATTTTGTTAGTTATTTGAAGTATTGTTATCCTCCCATGCAAATACTGTATTTTAGACAAGATGTTTATATGTGTATTACCGATATATGTAATTAATTGATATATAGTTTACACCTAACTTTCACATATGAGAGAAAACAGGTGCTCTTTGTCTCTTTGAGCTTGACTGACTTCCTTTAACTTTCTCCAGGTCTTTTTATTTACCGGAAAATGACATAATATTATTCCTGTATGTAAAATGGAATTTTACTAATCACAACAAAATTATAACTAGCATTGGGGGGAGCAGGAGATGCCTTGAGACTTCTTTACGGTGTCCCTTGACACTTTGTCTTTTCACACTGCCAGTAGCACTTAGAGATAGCCAGAATTCTCCTCAGCAGCATGGAGTCTGGTTGTATTCAACAAGAGTCTCACATATGCAATCCCAATAGACTTCATTACTTTACTAATATTTATTGAGTGCCTATTATATGACAGGCACTAGGCTATGTGCTGGGAATTTAATGAAGAATGAAACAAACTGCTGGGAGATCTATGGTATTTAAACTCATTTCATCATAAACAGTAGTTCTCAGGAAGAAGTGATCACATTGAGAAAACCTGCCACCTCCAATCCACATCCCACCACTGCCAGCCAGAACATTTGTAAACCCCAAACTTTCACCCTCTGCATAAGCAGAGATGACTGTACTGATGTACTTAGACTGAACCAAGAACACTGAGGTTGCAATGTTACTGATTGGATGAAGTCCTCCAAAGCCCTTTACTGCCATTACACTTGGGACTTTCTTTCCCTTGATTCCCACAGGCAATTATAGGAAATAAAAACAAGTCAGGTTAAACCATTTCTAATGAGTTTCCTGGGAGCACCAGAGGAACTGCATCACTACCTGCTCTCTGTACAACCACTAAGATCCCTGAAAACAGAATCACTGCATTTCCTCAGTGTTTAACAAGCATTTCTGAGGGGCCTTCTAAGTGATGGTTTGTGATAAGCCACACAGTGAAGATAAATGATAAGTTAACCACAGATCATAGAAGGTCAGATAATGGCTGGCTTGGAGAACAGTTTTCTTGTGTATCGAGATGGAGGGGGCCGCCTGGAGTCAATAAAAACTAGAAGTTTCAATGATGAGTTCTCTTTTAGGGACCTGCCAGCCTTCCAGATATGGGAGTGAAGCTATTTTGAACCCTCTAACTCAACCCAACAACACACAGACTCCTACTTAGTGCTTACCATTGAGGTTCCCTAGAATCACCTCACCTAGCCTCACAAAATCATGAGGCAGATAAAATAAAAATGGTTACTGCTTTAAGCCACTAAGCTTAGCAATAGTTTACACATGGAGGGCTAAGTATGATTGTAGACATCAGAGGCCTTCTAGCAAAGGCTGTGAAGAACAGAGATGAGAGGCTCAACAAGTGATGCTAGGCAGATGAGTTCCAGATGCTACCACAGTAATTCAATGAGTAGTGCTGCTATCTTGACGTACAGGTGAAGTGAATGGAAATGTAAGGCAATCTCATCCTAGATTTATTTCAAAGGCCAAGTTACTTGCATCATTTGCTAGTAGTTTGGATGTGGGCTATGGAATAGGAATACAGAATGACTCTGAGAATTTGATCCAAATATGGGAACAATTGAGAGTTTAGGGGAAAGGAAGTAATCGTAAATTCTATTTTAAGTAGTTTTGACTTTCAATTATTTCTTTTTGGATATATAGGTAAAGATATTGGACACTCCAATCATTGGTTAAATGGAGAAATCAAGGCTATATTGGAAGATGGTAGTGAATAGAGGTAAAGACATGGGGGTAGATGAGAAAATTTACAGTGTGGCTAGGATAGGTAGGCTAGATATCCATGAAGCATCTCATTTTAAGAGTATAGAGATCTAAAAAGTAAGAAATAACACTTCTATGGTCTTGTGTTGTGCAAATCCACATGTTGACATCTAATGACTAAGGCGATCCAATTAAGAGATGAGGCCTCACAGGGGTGATTAGGTCTTGAGAGTAAATCCCTCATGAATGGGTTAGTCTCCTGATGAAAGAGACCACAAGGAACTGCCTTACACCATGCAAGGATATGGTGGGAAGACACCATTTATAAAACAGAAAATGGGCTCTTAATAGACATCAATTGTGCCAATGTCTTGATCTCAGTCTCCCAGCCTCCAGAATAACGAGTAACATATTTCCATTATTTATAAACTACATAGTTTAAAAAATATATCCAGGTATTTTATAGCCATTTAAATAAGATGGAGATTAATCTATAGAAAAGGAAGGAAGCCAATATCAGAAACCAAGTCAAGAAGTATTTCAAGCTAGAGATTGGTGATTCACACCTGTAATCTTAGGTACTAAGGAGGTGAGATATGAAGATTATGTTTCAAAGCCTGTCTAAGATAGAAAAGTTCCTGAGACTCTTATCTCCAATTAACCACCAAAAATCCAGAAGTGGAGCTCTGGCTCTAGTGGTAAGAGCTCTAGCCTTATGCAAAATGCTCAGAGCCATCACACTGAGTGAGTCCAAGCCCAGGAGTGGCACCCAACAACAACAAAAAGAAAAAAAGGAAGGGAGGGAGGGAAGGAGGGAGGATTTCAAGAAGGAGTAATAAACCTATAAACCTACAAAATGGAGCTGAACAATTGACTATCAAGGAAGCTGGGATGGTCTTGAGAAAAAAAATTTCAGTAATCTGGTGGAACCTGTGTCTTCAATAGAATGAGATCAAGAAAAAAAAACCTAAAAGTGAACAGAAATAAAATGAAGAGTGTAGAAATCGATCCCATGGTCTAGAACTATAAGAGGCATAGAGAACTAGCATGATAACCAAATGGAATGACCATTAGATCTATATCTGCTGAGGTGCTGAAGAGAGGAAAGGGAAAAATATTGTTGAGAAACTGAGCAGAGAATCCAGTCCATAGAGCAGGGTTTGGCTGTACTGAGAACACACACAGACCATCACTGTGGAGGCCATGAAGGTAAGTGTTTGAGAACAGATGCAGAAATGACAGCAGGGTGAGAGCTGGTGGGTTGCCAATGTTTCTGTTATGTCAGTAAAATACACTGTGAGACTCAATAGAAAGCAGAAGGAATTGGGAAAGGTGACCTTTGGTGTGAGAAGGGAAGACATGAAGCAAATCATCTTAGAAGGAATGAGAGACAAATAAGAGAATGTGCTAGGACTGACCAGAAACATTAAAGGCCTCTATAAAATTTCCCATTTTGATATGAAGGAAGCCCACTTGTCATTGTTAGCAGCCAAAGAAGATCCCCCTCCCCCCTTTTAAGAAAGAACATGTGGTGAGTTGCATAAGAAAGCTGGCTGCCAGCCTCCCTTTGCATCTCTTTTCAGAATCTGTACCCCAGGGGTTGGGAATATGGCCTAGTGGTAAAAGTGCTTGCCTCGTATACATGAAGTCCTGGGTTCGATTCCTCAGCACCACATATATAGAAAAAAGCCAGAAGTGGTGCTGTGGCTCAAGAGCTAGAATGCTAGCCTTGAGCAAAAAGAAGCCTGGGACAGTGCTCAGGCCCTGAGTCCACGCCCCAGGGCTGGCCACAAAAGCAAAACAAATAAACAGAATCTGCACCCCAAAGCCAAGACCATGCTCTTCTTGGGAATTTCTAACATACAACTGAGCATAGAAGGAAGTCCCAACACAGGATTGTGCCTGAGGGACCCCTGTTGAGTTGGCCAAGACTTTCTCAGAATTGCAGAATCGAATTAGGCTCAGGGACTGGGAACAAGCCCTTAGCTTTATCCAGTCAAGGCTGGTGCTTTACCACTTGAGCTACAGCTCCATCTCAGGCTTTTTGCTGGGTAATTGGAGAATCTCAAGGTCTTTTCTGCCTGGCTGCTTTCAGATCTCAGGAGTAGCTAGAATTATAGGCATGAGCCACCTGTGCATTCTGAAAGATTTATTTCACTACTACTCCTTCCTCAACTTTATGCTTCAGGTGGCTCCTCCATAAACTCACTTTGAGCTCCGTCTTCATTTCTGCCTTCTAGCAACTCCACCTACTTTCACACAGTCCTGAGTCTTCTTTCTCTAGCCATCTGTACTTATTCCACTCATGCTTCCCAGGAGGTGATCAGAGAGCTAGACTTCCACCAGCTGGATGGAGCAGAGGGGTGGACTGCCCTCAACCTATGAAGGTTCAACTATGAATATGTAACTGAGCTGCTTAAGAAGAGTAATGAGACTCCAAGCCAGGTGATGAACCCTCAATAGTTGCAAGTTATCAGCTCACCAAACTCAGCCAGCTGATTTTTGTTTCACCACTTTCTAGTGGCTCATTAACTCTGTCCAGAAGACTAAGTTGGAGGTGGCAGAGGCCCCTCCTAAGGATTGGTCTTCATGATCCTCTCACTTTACTCAGTATCCCTTCCTTCGTTGAACATTTTGCTATACACACTATCTACCTCAACTAACCTGAGGATTAAATAAGAAATGGTTGAGGGTAGTTCTATAATATCCATTTGCATATATTAACACAATGAGATTGAAAGAGAAGTCATAGGGATTGGAAGCATGGCTCAGTTTTTAGAGCTCTAGCCAATGAGCAAAAGCATTAGGTATTGAGTTTGAGTCCCAGTCTCAGACCAGATCTACAAGTAAATAAAATGGATAGTAAAAGAAAAAAATACACTGGGACATGATAAATTATATATGTCTCTGGGAATTCACACAGAGTGAGACCAAAGGAGGATATTCTTAGGAAAGGAGCACAAAGGCACAATAGCTATGTGAATCTGATCATATAAAATAATATTTATAATTTATGAACCCCAGAAAATAGAGTTTATTTTGTTGATACTTTTGTTTTCTTTTCTGTCTTGTTTGTAGCTTATCTGTCTTTGGAAGGGCAGTAGGGGGCATAGAAATGGTAGGACAAAGGGTGAACAAATTCAACAGTGATACTAAACATTATGTTGAAAATGAGCTATACAACTTGTGGATGGGAAAGGAGGAGAAAACTGGGAGAGAACAAAGGAAAGAGTGACATTGTTCAAAGAAATGTACACTTTACCTGATTTACATAACTGTAACCCCTCTGTATATCTGAGGATCGTAGTTCAAAGCCACTCTGGGCAGGAAAGTCTAAGAGACTTTTATCTCCAATTAAATACCAGAAGAGCCAGAAATGGAGCTGTGGCTCAAGTGGTGAGGACACACACACACACACACACACACACGATGAAGCCTAATTCTTCTTTAAAGACTTCCAAGCCCAAATCCTTTCCACAATGCAACCATGTTGGTATTTGGTCTACACAACTTAGGTACCAGAGCTACTAATTAATTTAATCATATATACACAGTTGGTACAGTATGCAAATATATATGTAAATGATTGTTTTAAATTATACAAACAAAGATGCAAATGAGCTCACGGGTTTACAGGAAACTGGTAAGATAACTTTACCTCAGATGACCCATCCTCAGGGATCTGGCAAATTGCGGCATGGTAATATAAATAAAACCTCAGCTTTCCATATGAGAATTCGTCTTTCAGAATTTAAAACACTGGGTCTCCTTCCCCCACCCTCCCATCAAGGATATTTTAGATTTCTCATGATGTTCCTCAGGGATGAGAGAAATGTAAAAAGCAAAATCTCTCCCTGGAATTTTCTCTCCAAATATAGCAAACTAAGAGAATCTGTTTCTCAGTTCTATCCTTGGGGATTCAGGCCAGGACATAGCTCTGGCCTGTAGCTGTCTGATTTCTATAATCTCACATTCTTCCTGAACTCAGAGCCCTGAGAATTCACTTTCTCTGTTCTGACCTCTTACAAACAGGTGAGTATTTTGAGCAGATAACTTAATTTGAGAATTGCTAAGGTGAAAAAAAAAAAAAACCCTAATGGTTCATTCTGTTACCACCCAGTTCCCTTGGGATTTGAGATCTGAAGTTCATCCAGCCTTTAGGTGTCTCCATTAAAATCTAAGTCCCCTAGAGCATCTCAGCTATATCTTGTACTTAACTCATATAAAATGCTTATGGAAATGCACGAGGAGACCAGGTACAAGGGGGTAGGATGAGAATAAGAAAGGAAAATCTAACAGGGAAAATTCACAGGCTTATGTAAATATAACCCCTCTGTGTATCTGTATATATTTATAGTAAAATTGTATTAATTTTTTAAATGCACAGACTACATGACAAAGACTGCTTAGAACAATGACTTACTTTACAGAGTAGGGAATGGCACATCCCTTCCCTTCCCTTCACAGAGTCCAGGGTTCTAGCACATTCAGATCCTGCCTCAGACCTATGGCAGGCTTTTTCTGTCTTGCTCTGTGGCTGCTTCCATGCTAGTCCCTCTTCATGAATCCTCATTTCTCCACTAGCTACCCTCCACGAGCCTGTTCCAGTGTTCTTTCTTCCCGTCTTCCCTTCAGATTGGAACAAATACTCTCTAGGAAGAACAGAGTAATGACGCTGTTCTGTTTATCTTCATGTTTGCAGCATCTACCTCAGTGTCTTAAACAAACCATGTTAATGACTCTGGATGTGAATAAATGAAGCATCCTTACATAACATCTTGTCATCAGAATGCATGTTCAATTTCCCCCACTCCAGTGTTCTTTTCTGAATACTCCTGTGTCTGTTTAGCACAGTGCCTGGTCCATAGGACGTGCCCAGGAAAAAAGAAAATGTAAGTATTCATTAGTTAAAATTGGTAACAAGCATCTGATTCTCAACTGGCTTCTTTAAAAGTGGGCGTGGCTTCTTCTTCCTGAGTACTTAATACAGGTACTCCATGGCTTCTGAAGCCATACAGCCTACTACTATAAGCCTGATCCTCAGTGAAGAATGATGCTGGCAGCACCCTCTGCACCCAGCTAGACTAGACGCCAGGTCCATCTCGTGCTTCATTATCCCCAGGCTGGCACACACACCTCCGTCACCTCCTCTTCCCTCCTCTTCCTGCTGTTTCTGGAATTAAGGTACTGCAGGACTGGCCTTACTCTGACACTCATTACACTGGTATTGATGGCCTTCTACCTCCCTGTTATTCTGTGAAGATTAGAAAGCAGAGACCTTTCTTGGGCAAGGGAATGGGTTTTGTCAGTATTCCTTGTGTAACAGCTGAAAGTATAATAAATTCTGGCAGTCAATCGAATATGACATGATAATGAATGTTAACATCAGGTGCCCCCCTTTGCCGACAGAGGGGAAAGTCATGTTAGATTACAGCTACACGGGCTCCTTGTGATTTCTATTTGCCTCCTTCTCTTTCTCCTCCTTCCCCGGGTTTAACCTTGACACTTGCTCAACTCCACCCCAACAGCCTCAGCTTCATTTGCCTGTGATGCTCAGAAAGCTGCTTCAATTCCCCTGGGCTCCACATCCTGTCTATAAGAGACCTGACCTCAGATGCAACTTTCCTTCCCACAAATTTAACAGAATGCGCTGCCTGGAGAGTCCAGGGAGCCCCGAGGCAGCCCGTGAGGATGAATCTTCCTTCCTACGATAACCAAGCAGGAGATACTGTGAGGTGAATTCCAAGCTCAGTGCCAACTTCCTGCAAGCCAAGAGGCGAGACTCCAGCAATTCTCTGCCAGAAGGAATACAAAACAAAGCCACAACCAACAACTCTGTTTTTGCCTTAACTTCCTCATAAATTCCATAGTTTCAAGTACCTCGCCTGCTATTTAAAGAACAAAACGTACCAACAACAAAAATGGAGTCCCACACTGTAATTTGTATGATCTACATTTGCTGAGTCATATCAAGGGTAATACAACAACAAAACATACTCACATGTGTTTTAAAAAAAAATGGAACTTTATGTCATTGAAGCCATAAAGCTTTGAGGGAGAGTTGGGTTCCTTAATTAAGTATATAGAGATGAAAATGGAAGATATAACATATGACAGCATGTGAGAGCCATCAATGGTGCTTGCTAAGCTTCTTCCCATAATGCCCCATGTTGCCACTCAACCAGAGCTGGGCATTACACGCCATTAAGCAATCCGTTCAAAGTCAAGAGGAGGAGGTGTGGAGGTACTCCATGGAGAAGACTTCATTAGACTCCCATGCCTGGGGCCCTTCTCTAAGAACAGGAGTAGAAGAAGAAAAAGAAAAGGAGGAAGGAGGGGAGGAGGAGAAGGACGAGGCATTATCCTATTTATTTTACTGATGGAGACAGGGTATAATCAACTGACCTTTCTTTCCAGGCCAGCTTCAAACCACAGTTCCCAAATCTCAGCCTCCTGAGTTGCTAGGATTATAGGCACGAACCACCAGTTTCCAGTAAGTTTTATTACTTTTATACTCAGGAAAATAAAATATGAGTCAGTGGGACAGATAAAAATAGATTGAAAAGTTGTACACAGATAACCAAGACGCTTCAATGGACCCATCTTCAGCACAGGCCAATGCTATTTGACTTAAGTTACCTAGGAAACTTCCAAAAAGATTAGGACCATCCTCCAGGCCTGATGTCAGAGGATGTAACAGCCACTAGCACTCATGGAAAATCTTCAAAAAACAGAATTTATGAGAAATGACCACAAACTCTAAGTTCATTTGGAGTTATTTTTCTTTATTGTCAAAGTGAAGTACAGAGGGCTTACAGTTTCATATGTAAGGCAATGAGTACGTTTCTTATCCAACTTACCTCCTCTCTCATTTCCCCCCCTCCTCCTCCCTCCTCCTTTCCCTCCCCGCCCCCACCCAAGTTGTACAGTTGTTTACACCAAATGGTTTTGTAAGTATTGCTTTTGGATCATTTGGAGTTTTTCCCCAAGTTGCTGAAGGAGAGAAAATCAACACCACTTCCTCCCTTTCTTCATCCACTCTGCTGACAATGGCCAGAATCAAGCACTTCTGTGGTTAGCACTTAATAAATTCAGGAGCTGTGTGCCAGACCTTAGGCTAGCCATGTTTTGAACTTTGGTATGTTATCTTCCATTGCCAAGCAAAACAATAGAAAGCATGTGGTTTGTAAAATGTTCTTTGCTTTTAAAGAATTCCTTTCTTTCTAGCTCCCTGGTGCTTCCCCCCCTCCCCAACCCCCCCATCACCGGGCTTGAATTCACAGCCTGGGCACTGTCCCTGAACTTTTGCACTCAAGGCTGATGCTCTACCACTTTGAGCCACAGTACCACTTGCAGTTTCCTGGTGGTTAATTGGAGATAAGAGTCTCATGAACTTTCCTTCCCAGGCTGTCTTTGAACCATGATCCTCAGATCTCAGCCTCCTGAGTACCTAGGATTACAAGCATGAGCCACCAACACCTGGCTTACCTTGGTTCTCTTTATTTCCATAAGAATCCCCCTTTCTCTGACCTCTGTGCACCTATTGGCTCCTGTAGCCTTGTTCAGCCATTGCTGTTAGAGCTGAAAACTTCTTAAAACTTCCTTTTATAGATGGTCACATGAAGGTTCAGGAAGAGAAGAAGCTTGCCCTCAACCAGCCAGGTCACTAGTAGCAGGCCCAGGCCATTGGTAGGACTCTTCACTGTCTCTTGACAGCAATTTATACTCATAGAAGATGGGACAAAGGTGTGGGAAAGCACACGGGACTTACTTGTCAGCTCTGGATTGCTGACTGTTTGACAACAGCTCATCTTCTGGCCTAAGGCAAATCTCTGCACTCTAGGCCTAAGGTTCTACTTTTATGAAACCTACCCAAAGGCACTATGATTGGATTTAGACGAGATAATGTGAGTGCTAAAACGTTACTTTGCCAACTGTGAAATTACTTTATAAATCGTAGGCATTGACATTTGACTGCTATTTCAACACCTTTCTCGAAATATTAGCACTTTAAAAGAGGTTTGGGCTCGATGCCTCACACTTACTGGGCCGGTGCTCTACCTCTTGAGCCCTGCCTCCAGCCCAACTTATTTTTTGATGGTCATTTAGAGAGGAACTCTTAGAAACTTTCTGACCCAGACTGTTTTGACCCATGATCCTCCAGATTTCAGCCTCCTGAATAGCGAGGCTTACAGGCATGAACCATTAGGACTAAACTCCTTTAATATTTATTTTACATTAAGGATTAGCTTATAAACATATAAGTAAATATGTTGGATGGTATGCAAGTGAGTACAGATGTATTAACTGAAATATGGTAGATTCAAGAGAGAACTCAAACAGGGTAATTTCTTAGAATGTCAAAGGCAAAGTCCAACAAAACAAACACCAGGAAATAGACTTGAAAGGAGTGGGGCAGGTAAAGGGAAGAGATGTAGGAGAATGAAGAAGACAATGGGGGAGAGGATCCAGTCAAGAATTCAATTTGTATCCTATAAATTTAAGGAAAGTGAGGGAAAGGGTGAGTTGGAAGGGATGGGCAAGAATGTCGAAAGCAGTGATGCTGATCAAGATGCACTGTACTCATAAAGTGCTTTGCTGAATGGCAACTCCTTTGTACATCTTCTTAAAGGTAATTTTTTAAAGAAATTATAGTTTCTATAAGACAATTAAACTATAGCAATTATTTTTAGCCTTTGTAAGACATACTCCCTTTCTACTGATGGGTGAACTCTTCCAGGGTATATGAATAAACAATAAACCATACATTACTAATAGTAAAAAAGAATGTTGTATGAAAGCAGGGTGAAGCATCCTCAAACATTATTGGTGAGAAAGTGAGTAGCTACAGTAGCCTGGTAAGATCGATTTAAATTCAAAATACACACTTCACCCCCCTACTTCTATTTATCAGGACTTTGCCACCCAAATGAAAACAACAGTAGATTGTGTACAGGTTATGTTCTTTGCAGGATAGTTTATAGTGACTACAAGTAGAAAGAATCTATACTGTTCCTCCATAGAGGCGTGGCTAAATGCCCTGAAGAATACTCATGCTATAAAATATTCTTCAACTAATATAAAAAATGTGTTCTTGCTCAATCCATAGCTATTGACCCATAGGGATCACTCATACATTGTAAAGAGAAAAACAAATTACAGAGAAATGTACTTACTTGGTTTCTATTGTGTAAAACTACCAGTTGAATGATCTTCTGTGTTTGTGTGGAGAAGGAACAAGGAGAGTGAGATCCTGCTAACCCAAAGGGACAAGCATCAACAGTGGGATTCCAGGATGTTTAACTAATGAGGAAATGAAGTCAGGAGAAACAGAAAAGCTGACTGAAGGCCTCAAATATCTGCCTTGACAGGTAGCACAGGGTTCTGTCCATGCATACATCTCTCCATTCAGCAGGTTCTCTCGTTTCACACTCTTCGTTCCCAAATGGAGGCATCTACTGCTAGCTCACCTGATCTCCTCTTGCTCACCTTTGTAAGAAAGAAGGAACCCATGGGTGACACATATTTGAATGTATAGATAAGCCACTACCTCAATGTAGACTTCTTCATTAACATTTAAGAGAGAAAGAGAGATTGAAATGCCAGCCAAGATTACAAAGAAAGAGTCAAGCAATGGAGTATGTGTGACAATTATGTTGCCCTCTTCAGAGCATAGGGATGATGGACTTCACTGCATAATTAACAATGGAGATGGATGTTTTAATGAATAATGTTTTGAAATCACAGTGAGATACTCCTTTGCTACAGAGTCCTGCATTCATACACATCTTACTACTTCACTATTATCAGGTATTCATCCTTAAGCTCAAAAGAAACCTCTGACAGACAAGGGGTTAAACTGTAGTTAAAAATGTCAGCTTTCCTGACATTTCATATGTCAAGAAGTTGGGGACAGCTGGGTAACAAATAAGGGCAGTGTTGAAATTGGATAGTTTTAAAATTCACTGTTACTTCAAGGCAAGGTTGAGCTGAGCTAAGCAGATTCCAGCAAAGATAGCTGCTATTAACTCTTCATATGCCATTTTCTCTGTGAAGTTTTCACTCACCCTCAAAGAACTTCTTTAGCACTTTGTCATACCATCCACACATTTATTATGTGGCATAGTTATTAGTCACTTGCGTGTGTCACCCTCCTATCTCTTTTGTCATTGAATCAGACTCTTGCTCAGGGTAGATCAGCATGGAGAGCAACCTACGCAAGTCAGTACCACTGAATGAATCTAATCTTTCAACTTAAGGCACTCTATAGGTATAGGAATGACTGAAGAGCCCTTGGCTGAGCCAAGTGTCAGTGGCTCATACCTGTAATGCTAACCACTGAGGAGACTGAGATCTGAGGACTGCAGTTCAAGGACAGCCCCCGCAGGAAAGACCATGAGACTCTTATCTCCAATGAATCACAAAAAAATCCAGAAATGGTGCTGGGGCTCAAGTGGCAGAGCACTGGCCTTGAGCAAAAGGAGACCAGGGACAATGCCCAGGTCCAGAATTCAAGCCCAGAGACTGGCAAAAAAAAAAAAAAAAAGAGCTCTTGGATAGAAATAAAATCAGTATGTCAAAGAGATATCTGTATTCCCAAATTACTATATTACTATAGCATTATTTATATTAGTCCAGTATGGAATCAAATGTCCCACTGATAGGTGAGTAGGTTAAGAAAACATAGTATACATGGGTACAGAGTGTGTGTATCTATCTATCTATCTATCTATCTATATGGAATTGATGCACATATATAATATATGGGACATATAGTGGAATATTATTTGGGCATAAAGTGGGGAAATCCTATCCTTTATAATAACAAGTGATCTAGAAGATATTATACAAGATAAACTAATCTAGAAACAGAAAGACAAAAACTGAAGATTTCATTTCTATTTGGAAACAAAGAATGCCAAATTCAGAACAGAAAGCAGAATAGTGTTTTCCAGGTACTGAGATATGGAAGAAATAGAAGATGTTTTGGTAAAATACAAGAAACGTTCAGCTATAAGTATTTTCTGGATATCTAAGGTAAAGCATGTTGACTATACTTAACAGTACTCTATCATACTGAAAATCCCTCAAGAGTGCAAATCTCACCTTACCTCAGTACAGGAGAGCACACATACACACACACACAACTGTAACTCATTGTATATTTATTGATTTGATTGTGGCAACTACTGTACACTATATTTACTCACACTGTATACCTTAAATGTGTGTATATACATATATAATTTTACTTGCCAATTATAGTGCAGTAAACAAAAAAATTTTCATGCAATACAATAGTGACTCCACCAATAAGGTCTAAGAAAAACACAAAAACAGAACTTTAAAAGACTAAGGCTGAGAATCAAAGCCCAATATCCCTAGAACTTCAGACTAGTCACTTAGATCCTCTTCATTAGTTTACCCATTCAGGGAATTGAGCATAGCCCTAAAGGCTAGGATTGGCCAGAGGGGAATACCAAACCAACTAGAGAAATCGTGATCAAATAGCAATAAAACACATCCCACTACCTAGAAGCTCTGGATGACTGTGCACTGGCAATCTCATCCCCATGAGGGTGAAGCTCACACACCACCTCCTCAATGCATCCTTCCACATGTACGTTTGCCAAAAGGGATTTGGCATACATGGCTCTCATTACTCTACAGCTGAATACTTTATGGTACTACAATAAATTCTAAGAGAAATACAGAAAGACAGAGATTGCATCATGCATATCTATATAGATATCTAAACCATACTTGTTTGATTATATGTGTATATGCAGATACACCTACTGGTCAATAGGAATTAACCAATAAAAACTCACTGAATGGTTGGATGGATTGGGTAGCTGATTGGAAGGAGGGAGCAATAATTTATATTTGGTATCTGGTTTGATGCCCATATCTCTCTACTGTTTGTGAAGACTGAAGAAGCATGAAAATTCTGTAAGATCTGTGGTTATGAAATTCAAATATGATTCTTCTGTTACAATGTCTTTATTTAAGTTAATCTTGCCCATCAACAACAGCAGACTGAATCATACTACTTATAGTATATCTTCCCAAATGTTAGAAGGAAAGAAAAGAATCCCTATTGTGTGTGCTGTAAATGATCATCACTTTGGTCTCAGAATGACCCTCTGAGGTCTGTATTTATAAGTCCAATTTATGAGTAAAAATCTCAGGTCTAACAGGTGAACCACCAAGGTCATCCTACCAAGAAATATTAAAACCAGGATTCACGAATGGTCTACAAATTTTCTGTAAGGAAATTATTTGCAGGCCATCGGAGAGAGAAAAGCACCCAGTGAAATCGTATGGGAAAGGAGAGTGGCAATGAGTTTACTGTACATATTATCAGACACTATTGTCTGTCAGTGTCCCCATCTCCAGCCCACCCGCAAGGGCTGCCTGACTCCACGGAGCATGAGTGAGCAAGCAGCAACACACAGCTCTTTCCTTGAGAGCTGCTTACCATCTTCAAGTGAGAAGCTCTGTGGCGGGGTTACCCACCTGTGGTGGCCTGCTCAGAAGGCGTGAAGGGGCTGTGCTGCATATAGATGGACTCTTTCACTTAGCAGGAGGCAGGTAATTTCTTTTGTCCCTGCTGATGCATTATTGATTGTGATGAATGTCAGAGTGGGAGCCCATTCCAGGAGCCATTAAACAATAATTTCATCTCCGGTGGGTAATTGATTGTCAGAGGCCCACAGTGGCCAGTTGTGAAGTGATGGTAACGTGAATGTTTTTATTTGGGAAAGAGTGTGAAGGGAAGATTACATGATTTATTTATCAAATAGAAAGCCCAGTTTTCAGGAAGGAAAAAAAAAAACACACAAAAAGTGAAGTTGACCTTCTCAGAGGCCCAGACAACCTGACTCCTAAGGTCAAATTCCTGCTGCTCAGCATTTGGTTCATATCAAGGATTCTCTCTCTCCTCTGCCCATTCTCAACTGCCAGCATTACTGATGGTCATCTTCCTTACCCCTTTAGAAAGTCCTAGCTAGGCACTAGCTCAAAGATCCTCTACCCCAAAACCCACTGCCCAAGTACCTACAGCTTGTATTAGCACAATGAAAATCCAGATGTGTGTCCTCTTTAGACATGTTAGCTGTGTTGGCTTTGTTTTCTATCTGGTTCCTATTCATTCATGACAACAGCTGATAGGGGAGCCCTGACCTATCTCTATCCCTAGGTGACAAAGTATTCCTCTGTTTCTCTTTGTGTTTGTTTTTTTGTTTGCAATTCTGGGAATCCAATCCTTCTACCCACAAGACAAGTATTTTCCTACCTGAGTTACACCCCCAGTCTCTCTGTCTCTCTCTGTCTTTCTCTGTGTCTCTCTCTGTCTCTGTCTCTGTCTCTGTCTCTCTCTCCGTCTCTGTCTCTCTGTCTCTCTGTCTCTCTGTCTCTCTGTCTCTCTCTCTCTTTCTCTCTCTCTCTCTCTCTCTCTCTCTCTCTCTCTCTCTCTCTCTCTCTGTACTGTTTCTCCTGTAGAACTTCTTTAATATTTTCTGGAAGACAAATTATTTGATGAATTTGATGAAAAGTATGAAGGGTTTTTCCACTAGGGAAAAGCAGGAACTCTTTGGCAGAAGTAAACATATCTCATGTAGTTTAGGCTCTTTGCAAAACCACTGAAGGCAATTCATGAATCTCATAAAAAGAGTCCCTGCCCTGAGTGAGCTGTCTGAAGCCAATACGATTGGAGTTTGTGTTTTGTTTGTGTTTGTTTGTTGGTGCTGGTACTAGAGCTTGAGCTATAGGCTTTTCCCTCCTTTTGGGCTTTTTAACTCAAGGCTGGCACTCTATCATTTGAGTCACACTTCCTTCCAGTTTTCTCTTGCAAATTGGAAATCAGAATCTCCAATAGTTGCCTTCCCAGGCTTATTTAGGATCATGATTCTCATATCTATGCCTCTTAAGTGGCTAGGATGATAGACAGGAGCTTCCAGCAACTATCTTAAGGCCATTCTTATTCACCTTTGTGTTTTCATGCACAGAATGATATGTGATGAACAGTAGGTGCTTCTCTAATGCTTGTGAAATATCTGCAGATTGTCTCTCCACAGAAACTCTAGGAGGTGGAGGCATAGGTTTCCCTGTTACTTGAGCCTCTCGAAGGCTTAGTTTAAAAAGCAATCAAGTACCATCTGAGCATATGCTGGCACAGAGTAGACTTGATCCTTTTTTCTTCACCTGGTATTAGTTCTGTTTTGGAATTTTGAAAATGTTTGAAGGTGGACTAGGAAGGTCTTAAACAATATCATGTGAGGTAAAGCTTGAGAATACTTCTTGAGAAACTCCAGAAAGAACAAAAAAAAATTAAACAATAAAAAACAACAATAAAAAGGAAGGTAAAGGAAGGGCCAAAGGTTTTTTATCTATATCTCGGGGCCTTATGCTATTCATTTTTGTTTTTAAAATCAGAAGTTAGAAATAAAAGCCTTATACTAGCTGGGTACTGGTAGCTCAGGCCTGTAATCCTAAGTACTCAATAGGCTGAGATCTGAAGATTATAGTTCAAAGCCAGCCCAAGCAGGAAAGCCTGTGTGACTCTTATCTCCAATTAACCACCCAAAAACCAAAATGAAGCTGTGGATGAAAGTGGTAGATCACTAGCCTTAGGCATAAAGCTCAGGAACAGCACCCAGGCCCTGAGTTCAAGATCCATGACCAAACAAACAAACAAACAAACCTGAATTCAACAATCCTGTCCATAATAAAAACAAACAACAAAGGAACTCTCATGGCCAGGCTATTGATGAAGCTGGACATACTCTAAGTCCCCACACAATGCTATTCCCTCTATTCCCTGGAACTACTTCTCTTGCAGCACAAGTCATTCTCAATGTGCAGCTTTAAAGGAATGAGCTCCCAAAGACAAGGGCTGCTGCATAACCTCACAATGATTCTGTAACTGAGTACTTAGATTCAAACATTAACTCTCATGCTGAGAAAAATCACTATCCCAGGTAAGTTACTTAACATTTCTCTACTTCAGTTTTATTTACTGCAGAATGGTGGCATTCTAAGATCAGGCTGTTGGAGCAATACTGGGTAGTACAGACAGGAGGCTTAAGTGTTCACTAAATGTCAGTAGCTACTATTGCTATAGGAGATGATACCCATAGGTGTTGCTGTTGTCCTTAAGAGCTTTCTGAGCATATTTGTACTGAAAGAAGCAGGTTGTTTCATTTTCTTTGATTTGAGGTCAAACATCAGTTAAGCAGCATTCGTACACAAGAATTACAGTGTTCGGCAAAAGCAAGACATCAGTTTCTTTCACAGATATCTAAAAACACCATGTATCCACAGAGGAAGTAAGCCACTCTTCCATGTGGGTCTCAAACTCTCTTACATGGAACCTTCTTGGCTATTCTAGATCATGTGGGAATACTTCTTTGTTTTAGTTTTTTGATGCAACTGCTACAGGGGTTTCTTCTCTTGGCACTCCCTCAAATGGATTGCCATTTATTACCTATTTTGTACTTAAGTTTCTCAAAGGTTGAACAATCCCTGAGGGCAGACAGCATCTCTGATCTTTTAGTTAGAGTGCTTCCTTGCCAGACATGTCCTTTCCAGAGCTATTGGGATACCTCCACATCCTGAACAGAGTGCTGGATCTTAAATCAAAGCAATACATGTAAGTTCTATTCTGCCTAGTCTAAAACCCTGGGCAAAACACATGTACATTCACCCCAATATCTGTCATCTATTGCTTTCCTAACAATAAAACCCTCATTTTTTAGTTGGACTATGACCACTTGTAATAAAGATAGTATTTCCCAGTTCCATTTGAAGCTTGTAATTATATGACCAAGTTTGAGCTAACAAGCCAGAATAGCCATTGTATGAAATTTTAACTCTTCTTGATAAGTTGCTCAGTTCTGCTGCCTGTAACACATGTATGATGGCTGGAGGTGGATATACCTACCATCATGGGCTATTTGGTTTGGGGTCACCTGTAATGATGATGGAACTATAAACACCACAAAATGACATTGAGCCATTGCATTCTTCATAGACTGAGAGATTCCAGACTTCACTGAAAATATCTGGAACCCAAGCTAGTCACCAGGCTGAGATTTGAGAAATTAGGTATAAAGCTATCCCAGGCAGATAAATCAAGACTCCAATTAACCACCAAAAAAAACCCAAAAATCAGAAAACAAGATGTGGCTCAAGGACTAAGAGCACTAAACTAGAACAAAAAAGCTAAACAATAGCACTAGGCATTGAGTTCAGACCTTAGAATAGGCACCAAAAATTTTCAAAAGAAAAGAAAAAACAACTCTAAATAATAGTTGTTTTTAAGGGGAGGGAGTTTTCTCTTTCAGGCTGACTATAATCCAACTACATTTTCCAAATCTTAGGTTTCTTGTCAGTATGATACAGATAATAATTCATATTTATATGACATGTGAAGCAAATATTGCAAATGCAAACACTGCTACAGTAAAAGCTGAATTATAAGCACTTACAGAAGAAGCAAAAAAATGACGAAGAAAAGCACAAGGGAGAAAATAAGAGAGGGGGAAGTGTTTTGCACACATAATGGGACATAATTTGGAATAAACTCATCAGAGATGAAGGTAAGGCTGGCTGGGGGCGGCTCCGTTTAGGCTGTAACTGAGCTGTTCTGCTCTGGAACTGTACCCATCCCTAGACAGGAAATGGACTGACTGCAGGGAACTCCCCTAGGAAAGACCGGGAAGTCTGGAGTAAATGGGGCTAAGTGGGAAGGAAAATACTAAGTGTCAATTTCAATGAACATGAGTCACTAAAGGAGAGAAAGTCATCTATAATAAGAATGAACAATATATTTCTCCACTTCCTGTGAAAAGTGAATTTTTTCCCAGTACCATGGTTTAAATTTAGGACTACATACTTACTTGGTTTGGTCTCCAGCCTACCTTTTGGTTGGTTATTTTGGAGATTATATTTCACAGACTTTTTACTCTGGTTAACTTCAAGCAGAGAACCAACTGTTCCAGATTTCCTTTACAATTTTTTATTCACTGATTCATGACCCTGTTAGCTGGAACCATGATCTCTTCCAGAGCATTCTATTACTTCACCCTTGCCATCCCCAGAAAGAGCTGGAACATTTTGGAGCCATCATTTGTGGCACATCAGAATTTTCCCACTCAGAGTCTAAGATTACCTTTTCACAGATGAGGATAAGAGACTGAGAGATGGAGAGAGAGTGTTCCTTGAGACCTGGTACAGGCCCTCTATTCCAGTAAAGCTGTACTCTCTCCCACGTGCGCCATACTTCAATAACTCCCTCATCACTCATGTACATCTCAGAAAATGCCCTTCCTCCAGGTGACTCTTCTATGTATTTGGGCCCACATCTTCAGTGCACCTGGTATTAACTTGTCCACTCTGCATACCAGTCTCCACATCCTGTCTAAAGTATTCCCATGAGGAACAATGCTTCTGGGGAGAAGTGTGGCCCTGTAGTAATGGCTTTCCAGATAAAAGTTTGCTTGTATTTGTTTTAAGATGATTTCTGCAGAAAGGCCTGAGTCTATGCAGCTATTTTTACTGAGGTTATCAGTTAGTAACCAGGTGAATATAGAGAAGCATCTGTTTGACCATTAGGGGAGCTCGGATTTGAACCTGGACTTCTCTGCCTTTGGCCTTCTATCTCCTACCTCATTCCTCTGTCTCTTCATTAGTCTAAAGAGAAAAATGGACTCTGCTATTGTCTGAATATTTGTGACTCTCCCAAAATTCATATGGTGAAATCCTAGTCCCTAAAATGTGGTAGGAAAGGTGAGACTGTTGGAGGTGATTAGATCATGAATACAGAGCCATCACAAATATTATTACCTGCCCTTATGAAAGATGACCAGAGGAAACTTTCTTGTTCTTTTGGTTGGTTACCAGATTACACTAAGGGTAGTTGGGATTACAGGTGTGAGCCACTGGCATCTAGCTACAGGTCATTTTTTTTAAAGTGGTCTGAACCCACTGAGAGTTAGAAAACACTCATTTTTAAAGCATGTATTTACCATAATGCTGCAAATTGCCTCTCCTCACTTATTGCCTCTGTATTCTTTGCAAGTTGCTGAAACTCTCCACACCTCAGTTTCCACTTCTGCAAAGTGTTCTACCAGTACTAACAGACTAAATAAAATAATTCCTGTAGAGTGCTAAGAACTGATTCTTACATGTAGTGAATATTCAGTAATTATGAGCCTCTTTAGTTTTTCTAAGCTGGGATTTTTTTAATGGATGAACTTGCACACTTTCCCATGCCCCAGTCTAGCACAATGCATTGGATTTCTTTGTCCCCTCTGCCCACGAAAGCCTTGCTCCTGTCATTCTGTCATATTAATTCAAAGAGAACATTGCCTAAGACCCCAGCCTTCTTAGGTCTCACTAAGGTTGCTTTTAGCATTTATCTTAGTCTCTGTTCCTAGTGGAGCAGCAAGAATCAGGGTACCGAGGGTCTTGATTCATTTCCTCATATTTCTTAGGTTCTTAAGGGGGGGCGGGAGGAGAAAAGGTTTAAACCAAGCAGATATGGCCTATAACTGAGACGTTTAGGAGCTACAACCTGACATTTTGTGTCTGAATTCTCCTCTCAGATAATTTCTGAGTACATCCTCCACAATACTAGAGGTACACATTACATTACCTACTGAAATCCACCATTCCTAATAGTTCATTAGCAACTGAAAGCCTTTAGCTGGACAATATGAGAGCTGAAGACATTGTGGATTTAAAACTTGACTTCTGATTTTAATTTGTCAAGTGTGGCACACAGATAACTTGCTATGTGCACAGATACCAGGAAGTTTTCAAGGCAGCTCCCCAGTAAACCCCAGAAGCCATCATAAGTAGATTATTAAAACTCTATATAGTACAGCAAGGGAATGTAAAGGGTCTTAGAAGGCAATTAGTCCAATTGCTTTAGTTATTGAGGAAACCTAGGCCCAGAAAAGATTAAGAATTCTTCCAAGCACTACCACACAAGTACTACCAGTAGTATGATTTTGTCATGTCTGGTCATGATGTTACAGACTTTGAAAGGGGTCTTCCTTCTCGCATCCATGATGATTTTCATTGTGGAAAGTAAAGAGCTACCTAATCAGAAACAAGAATAACAGGATAGCTACTGAAATCATTAAATAAGACCATTCATTGGAACATCTTAGTCCAAAACTGGGTACATTAAAATCCTGGAAGACCAATTTCACCTCTGGCAGATGAGAATACAATGCTCAGTGATATCAATGCACAATTGGCTCAATGTAATCAGTCTGCAGACACCAACTATTCCTTTCTTTGTTATGAGAAATGAATTAATTCCATTTGTCAAGCACGGGTATTTTTAGTTCCTACTCTTGGGTTAAATTAAATAGAAATAACGTCTACCCTCTGCTCACAAACATACTGTCACCACACAGTGTCTGATGTCACAAAATAGATCTTCCATATTTGGTGTGTCTGGTGGTTGAACAAAAGCATCCCTGCCTGTCTACCTATGTTGTATAGGACAGGACTGTGTTTCTCCACCCCTTTTCCTCAGCCAATGAAATGAGTGCAGAAAGGACCAATTTTGCCTCCAAGTGAAAGCACTAGGAGCCAAGGTATCATCTCTTTTTGTCTTCATTTTGGTCACCTTGAGCAGCCAAGTTTGAGATGGTAGCTCTTTCATCAGCCTGGGCCTTCACTGACAAACAATTGTCTATGTAGTATAAGCAAGAAATAAAACTGTGTGATCTGAAACCTTGAGGTATCAAGTCTATTACCACAGCATCAATCTAACTTACCCTAGCTAGATACATTCTGAAATGATAAAGATAAGAAATTTCTTCTTTTATCCTCAATGCCTCCATGACAGGTCAACTTTCCATTACCGTGGCACAATCCTGAGACAATCAACTTAGAAAGAGAAAAGGTTTATTTTGGCTCAGAGACTTGAGAGTTACCATCCATGATTGATTGGCCCTGTTGCTTCCAGGCCTGTGGAAAGGCAAGACATGTGATAGAGCACAAGTGCTCATGGAATCTATACAAAAAGAAAGAAGGAGAAAGGAAGAGATCAGGTACTGAAGTCCCCTTTATAAGCCCTTGAAGGCCCCAATAACTTGAGAACGCCCACTACACCCCACCTCTTAAAGCTTGCACCTCCCAATAGGACTAAGCCAGAAACCAAGTTTCTAATAGGTAAGCCTTTGGGGAACATTCCAGACCCAAACTATAGCAACCTCTTCCATAGTCTCAAGCCTAATCATTCCCACACATTATTCTTTCCCATGACTGCCTTTCTAATGTGAAGACATTTGTCAGTCGGAAAGCTCTCATCTCCTCCCTAACACCTGACCCTTTTTAGACTAACAAGTGACCCCCTAAATGAAGAGCCCAAAGAGCATCCCGAAGCCTCCTCCCTCACTCCTCTCCACACTCTGCCTCGTGGCCTGCACAGAAACTAGCAATAAATGAAGCAATTGTGTTTTAATAAAGAAAATTGATTTACCTTGGCAACATTTTAACAAATAGCAGTACACACAGATCTCTAAAGATTGATGCCCACAATTTGCAAAATTATTTCTCTATCGATCAGCAGGGGTTTGTTTTTCATAGGTTCAGTCAATTAAATAGTAACATTGAAGTGGGTAAATTAGCCCAGTCTATGAAGTCTCTGGTGAAGGTAGATTCTTATATTGTGAGACTAAGGAATGTCATCGGTGTGAGCAAGATGCTGAGACCACATTGGGCTGATGAAGAAGGCACCAGAAAGCCTGGGAAGAGAAGTGAAATACAGGTGAAGGGGAGGAAATGGACCATTCAGAAGTGCACGGCTTTATTAGAACTCCATTTGGGAGCTGGTACCCAAAGCTCCATCCCACAACTGGATGGCCAGTGTGGACCACTAAGATCTGACATGGGAGAAGTCAGTGGAAGGTAGGATTCGAGTCCTTCTGTTAGCAGCCATACCAGTGCCACCCTTGCCTGTCCTTCCCTGAGCTCATATCCTCTGAACCTACCTTACCTCAGCTCAGCCCCTTCCTTGCTTTCTGCAAGTTACTCAGAAAGTGAGGCCTCATTCTAGAAAAGGAACTCCAAATCATAACTACCAAATTAAAGCAAGTGTTTATTTTTATAACCTGCCTTGCATATATAATATCCAAGTGGCTCATGGCCACTTAATTTAGCTACCTAAATGTACCGGGTGACCTCAAGGATTTATCTATCACAAACTTCCTTGCTAAATGGCCTCTTGGGTGACTGGCCTCTCTATATTTTCCCTTAGCCTGGCAGCTCTCTTTCTTTACCCTTAGACTCTTCCAAGACTGAAGTGAATAGTTCAGCTAGCCTTTTAAATCTGGTAGTATCTTTTTCATGAGAGCTACTTTTTTGGTCAGCAATAAATAACTAAAAGTTTTCATTGCTTCTTTATAATGTGCAAAACAATTTCTATTCTCACCTGTACTTCCCCTAACAGACCAGGGAACACAACATTGAGGGTCTCCTATTAATGAAGCTGGAAAGGGTGATTCTGAGTCTCTAATCAGGCTCCATTCTTCTGCCATTGTATTCAGTGTCCCCTCCTGACTGTTCCTGAGATTGAAAACATCACGCTCTGTTGGCAACATTCACCTTGGTTAATTAAAAACAAAAGCAAGGAAAGAAGAAAAGGGGGTGGGAATATGGAAGAGAAATATAAAAATATACCATGTAGGCACTCTGCTGGGTGTGGAGGACAAAGAGGCTATCATAGGATTCAGGTATCAAGAGACTTGTAGGCTAGAAGGGAGAAAGGAATGCAAACCCAGCTCCCTGGACAGTTGTATGAGGTCCTTTCCAAGGTATGGGTGAAGAAAATGGAAAGCTCTTGATCCTATGAGAAAAGAAGCCAGGGAAAAGAGTAAAGAAAGGCACTTTTTAAAAGATGACATTTTCAGCCAGATGCTGATGGCTCATACCTGTAATCCTAACTACTTAGGAGTCTGAGATGTGAGAATCAATTTTCCAAGCCAGCCCAGGCAGAAAACTCAGTGAAACTACAATCTCCAGCTAACCACCAAAAAAGGCCAGAAGTAGAGATGTGGGCTCAAGGGGTAGAGTGCTGGCCTTGAGTACAAAAGCTAAAGGAAAGCACTGAAGTTCTGAGTTCAAGCCCTAGTACTGGCACCAAAAAACAAAGAAAAAGTGCCATTTGCCCAGAGTGTTGATGTGAGGCAGGAATCTATGTTCTTTTTCTATTTGAAAGCAGAATCTTTAAGAATGAAATTACAGATGCATTGTATACATAAGTTGCTTTGATAAATGGTTTTAAAATTCAATATATAACCTAAAATTAAGAAAAGTAAAGGAAGGAATAGGATAGGAGGGTCATATGAGAATGTTAAAAGGAATTGTTATCTCCTCCCTTGTTTTTCTCTCACTTTCCTTCCCTCTACCCCTCCCCAACCCAAGACATAAAGTTCATTTCCAACATATTGTCTCCTGAGTATAGCTGTTGTATTGGTTCCCAAATGGCAACTCCTTTGTACAACTACCTAAAGAAAATAAAATTTAAAAGTATAAAACTAAGTAAAAAAAATTAATAAAAGGAAATTATCCTAAAACACAAACACACACACACACACACACACACACACACACACACACACACAGACTGACTGACTGAAATGATAAAAGCTCAAGTTTGAACCTCTGATGTGAATGACAGGGAAGTATTTAGGGCAGGGTGACCTCTAGAATCATTCCAACTGAGCCCCAGGGAGAGCATTTGTCTGCATCTGCTAAACAGCCACACCCAAGGAGGCTGAGATGCCCCTGCCCGACCACTGCTACAGTGACAACCCATCCTCTGTTTCCCATTGTCAAAAGAACACTGAAATGTGTGCCTGGCCCTGTGCACTCATACTTTTCTGCACCTACCACCAGGATCCCCAGCTTCATTTGGTTGACAATCGTCAAGCTAATCATTCTTTCAGTGGAAAGACATTTGCGCTCTTCTCTGAGCAAATACAGGCACACTACATTCTAGAGACTGTGTACTTATGCATGTGATTCTGTGATATTTGTTCTTTCAATCACCGAACAAGTATTTCATGTATGTATTCAACAAATATTTATCTGAAGGCATGTTTAATAAATGCTTAGTTACTATGTCACCCATACTGCTCAAAACCTTCTAGATGGCGTCCTGAGTCCATCAGAGTAAAAGCCAAAATCCATATTCTGATATTTCTCTGAAATCATCTCCACCTCTCCCTTCACTCATCCCTTCCAGCCACCCTGGTCATCTTGCTATTTCTCCCTTCTTCATGTACTCTAACACAAGAACTCTCTGAACTCCCAACACAGATGACAAAATGTAGATGTCATCTGCATACATGTCTTGCTCCTACAATTCCTTCTAGTCTTTGCTGAAGTGTCACCTCGTCCTAGAGATTTTGTCAGCCACCAGTATAGAATACAAACCCCTTATTACTATCCATACATTCTTGAATGCCTTGTTTTTCTCACACCTTGTAGAGCAACTGTCATGCTATCTGTTCATCTGTTTAATTGCTTGCAAACTCTGTACAATGAAAGCCCAGGAGAGCAGAAACGCCATCAGCCTGGTGTTCTCAGTACCTAGCATTGCTTAATATATAGTATCTGCTCAATAAATATTTATTCAATGAATTAATGAATTCAGGCAATGAGCTGGGTCTGGGTAAGAGCTACGGTAATACAGTGAGTCTCTGTATGCTGCCCACTGTTCCCCATGACCAGTTCTATTCCTTCATTTAAAGGAAAGCATGCTGGCATGTCTGCAGACTGCCAATAAGAAGCATCTGAGTGAGACACTCGGGCCTGACTACTGTCAGAGACAAGACACAGAACTAAATGATCCATTGTTGGGTTCCGGTCCAGCAGTTCTCATCTAACCTGCAAGTGCCAGGTAATTGGATTGGTAATGGGATATGTAGACTTTCACCTTGAGGTCACTTCCAGCTCGAGGGATGGCTGCAGCTGAAAGTCATTGTTCTTGGGAGCCAGTTCCAAGATCTTTGGGAAAGAGTTGAATCTGAATTTCAACAGAAGTCTATCTCTAGTCCTAAGAAGAGAAGTTGCAAGCCCATTGTCTATACTGTTTGATAACCACGACCCCCCTAGATTTTGTGAGACCTTATCTTAAGGCTAGCCTGGGCAGGTAAGAGTCTTCATTTGGTCCATGAGTCATAGAGCTTTCTTAGAAGGGATCTGATGCCACTATTACAGTGAACAGTTGGGCTATAATTTTTTTTTGCCTTCACTGTTGACTTTTCTTATATAACAAGTAAGGGGTAGAAATTCTGACCTCATGAAAAGATTTTCCAGCCTGGTCTTAAAGAGTGAGGAAAAGACCATGAATCCTAAGAGAAAATATGGTTTTGAATCCTGGATGGACTTTTTACTGGTTATATCTTTTTTTTTTTTTTTTTTTTTTTTTTTGGCCAGTCCTGGGGCTTGGACTCAGGGCCTGAGCACTGTTCCTGGCTTCTTTTTGCTCAAGGCTAGCACTCTGCCACTTGAGCCACAGCGCCACTTCTGACCATTTTCTGTATATGTGGTGCTGGGGAATCGAACCCAGGGCCTCATGTATATGAGGCAGGCACTCTTGCCACTAGGCCATATCCCCAGCCCCCTACTGGTTATATCTTGATATCCATCTTTTAGTGTTTGTGCATGTTTCTTTCCTTATCTGAAAACTGGGGCTACAAACACTCACCATATAGTAAAAAACTAGAATTAATGTTTCTAAAGAATTGTGCCCAGGAGGTATTCATTAAGTTACAGCATGTGAGTACTAGGAATCTTCTTCTGAGAAGAGGAAGGGTTTGTTACCTTTATGGTTTTATCCAAGAAGACTATTCACCACCCTTTTACCAAGAAACAACTAAACAATGGCCAGGGTGATGGATACAGGCAGAGGATCCATTATCCAAAAATGCTTGGGACCAATCTTTCAGACTTCAAAACATTTGCATATGTACAGTGAGATATCATGCAGATGGGTCCCAGTCTAAATATGAAATGCATTGATGTTTTACATGCACGTTATACATAAGGCTTGAAGATGATTTCATACACTGTTTTCCTATGTATGTGCTGGTGCTGAGGCTTAAACTCAGGAGCTCACATTCTCACTTAGCATTTTTGCTCATAGTGGTCTCATTACCACTTGAGCCATCCTCCAGTTCAGCTTTTTGCTGGTTAATTACAGACAAAGTCTTATGGATTTTTCTGCATAGACTTACTTCAATCCTCTAATCCAAGTCTCTGCCTTTTTGAGTCACTAGGATTACTGGCATGAGCCATTGACACCCAGGTCATTTCCTAAAATACTTTTAGTAGGCCAACATTTTGACAAGAGACGTGAGGTCAGGTGTGGAATTCTCCACTGTGGCATCATGTCAGCATTCAAAGTTTCATGTTTGGGAACACTTCAGATGACAGCTTTTCAGATGTGGGATGCACACTCTATACTACTTAAGCAGTGTATGCTGAGAGTAAAGAATGACAGGTGTGGGTTAGGGGACAATGACTCAAGAAATGCAGTCATGTCCCCAGTAAAACTGCAGGCAAAAGGGCACTCCACACAGAAGGAAGCTCACTAAAGGTAGGGATTCATTTACTCATATTTGTCTTCCCTCCTCTGAGGGTCCATCAAAGGGCTTTGTATACAGTTGCACTCAAGGTATATTTGATCTGATTAGAGAAGTGAAAAGGAATGAAAAGCTGGAAGTCTGAGGCTTTGCCCTTCTTCCTACATAGCCAGTTATCTCCGGGGACTACAATGAAAAGTCCTTTTACCCAGTAGCTGAAGCCCATTCTGTAGGATTCTGCAGCAAGGCCGAGGCTGACGCTCTATTGCTACAGAACTGAGGTAACCACAGTAGCCTGATTTGGGGCATGTGACTGTGCTGCAGCCTTCTAAACAGGAAGCACAGTGGAGAAGGCTCACTGTTGTATAAGCCAGGCCATGTAGGGACATAGCCCAAGGAAGGGAGACTGTCCTGGACTGTGCCTAACTCCAGACGACACTTCTGCCAGTCTCTGCTACCCTGGCACCTGCAAGCTGGGATATATTAAAGACCAGCCTCTGGTGGAAGCCGGGACAGGCATGTGTCCTATTCTGAGAAGTCTATACATGGGCACAGATACCATTTACTTGGCTGAACCAGCTGGGCAACTAGCTCAGCACCTGAATCTAACACAGCCAGAGCAGCAAAGAAGAAAGCAGGAAAGAGTTTTTGCCAACAGATCTGTCACCCACCCACTAGCCAACCTCCTGAAAAGAGCTTCTCCTTCCTCTTCCTCCCAGAAGACAAGTCTTCCAGGCATGTGGCTATGCCACTGTGCATCCATGATCAGATGAGCATGTATCTGACCCCCATCCTACTTCCACTCCCAAAGACAATAACTCTGCCCCTCCTGTCCCCACCCCCCAAAAAGCTAAGAAAATGAAACAGGGTGGCAGCTGTGATTGAACTCTGTGCCATTGCACAGCTGGTACCAGGCCCTGATAGGGTGCCAGCCCGTGGAGTTCCCTGGACGAAGGATCCATGAACTCTCCCAGCTACACAGCAGAGCCACAGCCAGTGGCCAGCAGCAGAGCGGAAACTCCATAGCTCATATGAAAAGTTGAAACTGCCATACCAAGTCAACACATGAGACTGGGACATGGGGAAAGGTGGTCTTCGCCTGGCTTTCTCCTCTAGCCTATGACGTCCTTTTACCCAGTCTGTCAGGGCTGCTCCCAGTGACCGACTGGCCTGCCTGCTTTTGGAAAGACCACCTGGGATGGACTAACATCCTCTACTGTGTAACAATGGAATGTCTGTGGGGAAACATCTGGATGGGGAACCAGCCAGTAGGAAAGGTTTCTTCCATCAACCTTGAATAATAATGAGTTTCTAAGGTGGTGGCTGTCACCAGAGGCAAGAAGGCCAAAGGCCCCTCCCCCTTCCCTGTGCATCTGGGAGTCCTGTTCCCTTCCTCCTATGGCAGATGTGTCCTTGCCTCTAGCAGCTTCCACAGCTTAGATTTCACTGAGGGTGAATGTGAACACGAGGAAGGGGAGTGAGGAGGGCCAGGGGTGTGACGAGGGGGCAGGAGGAGAAAGAGGACAGCTGCTTCCTAATGATGCCGTCTGGAAACCACAAGGAGACAGTTTAATGCTACTGTGTTTGTGCATATTAAACCCCTAATCCACGTCCTGCTTTGACCACCTCGCATCTGTATGCCTTACCTACGATCTGTAAAGCTAATTTGTTAAACAGCTTCCTTCTCCCATGGGAATAAGGTCATTGGTCGCAGAAGATTGATTAAGCTCCTGGAGAATCAACATTAATGAAAATCAACACTGCCTAATGAGTGTTTTTATGGCAAGCTCATAACACAAAAGAATTTTTAAAGGAGAAACAAATAAACAGAAACAGTGGGAAGGGCTAGCAGACTTTTCTCCTGGCATCTCTCAATCCTTGTGATAAATTTGTTGTGAGAACTGCAATGTCAAATCCTGGGCTATGCAGACCTTCCTCCCCTCCACCCACCTCTGACTCATTGACCTTACATCCAAAACATTAGTTACACATTAGTTACAAAGACATTTTTCTTTGTTCCTGTCAACTGGCTTGTAGAGAGAGTAAGCTGTGGCCTGGACACCAGTAACACCATTGACTGTGTGACTTTGGACAGAAAGTTTAACCTCTCTTAACAGCATGCACATACATAAAAGTGGGAAGACACACTCAAGGAAAGCCATTGCAGTGCAAAAGTCACACAAGCTAATACTTGTTTAAAAAAAACAAAAAAAAAAGAAGATAGGGGCTGGGAATATGGCCTAATGGCAAGGGTGCTTGCCTCCTACACATGAAGCTCTCCGTTCGATTCCCCAGCACCACATATATGGAAAACGGCCAGAAGGGGCGATGTGGCTCAGGTGGCAGAGTGCTAGCCTTGAGCGGGAAGAAGCCAGGGATGGTGCTCAGGCCCTGAGTCCAAGGCCCAGGACTGGCCAAAAAAAAAAAAAAGATAAAGTCCTGTGTCAATAAGTTTTTTTATTATTATTATTATTATTATTTATTTATTTATTTATTTGGCAGTATGAAGGACTAAATTTAGGGACCTCGTGTTGCTAGGCAAGTGTGCTACCAGCCCTTTTGCTTTGAGTTTGATTTTCAGGTAGGGCCTCAGTTTTTCCCAGACCATCCTTGAGCCAAGATTCTCTTACCTCTGCCTCCCAAGTATCTGAGATTAAAGGAAAGTACCATTAGAACCAGTCTAGATATTTTTGCTTTAAATTTCTTTTGTGGTTCTAGGGATTCATCACAGGGCTTTGTACATGCCAGACAAGTATTCCATCATTAGGCTACTTCTCCACCCTAGATCTTTCCTATTTTTAAAGCAACATTTTACAGTTGCTATTTAGCCAGATATCAGAATTACACAAACTGGGTTTGAATCTAAGCTCAGAGAGAAAGGCCAGCTAGGCTCAGTAGCTTACCATCCATGCAACCTCAGACTAGCTACACAACCTTCCCTAAGCCATGCTTTGTCTGGGATATAGAATAAATATAACGTTGTTCGTTTAGAATTTGGAGGAGATTTGATAGGAAAATGAATATAAAGTATTCAGCACTGGGTTTGGTACTTAAGAAGTGGTTCGTCATTATAATGTGTCATTATAATTAGAGTTTTTCCCCGGCCACATAACTCATTCCTTTCCTCCTCACAATGAAATGATGAAGAGAACCTGCAAAGCAGTGTTCCATCCACTAATCAGCAAGGGCCTATCTGCCAACCAACAGCAGGTTCGTGGACCCACATGGCAACCTGAAACAGACACTGGCAACTCCAACTCTCATCTGGAATCCTGGGCTGGAGTGCAGACCAGCAAGCAATTGAACAAACCGATGTGGAGTAGAACTTGGGATACTGTCATGTAAATAACAAGAAGTGGAGGTTAGATCTAAATTCTAAACATATATGAAAACATAGCAAGGGTCATATGCATATATACATGAGCACATGCACTAAAGTATGATATATGCAGATGAGTGTTCCAATGGCATAACTCCCTTGAACAAACAGCATCACCATTCAACAAAATGAATACCAGGAAGTTCAAATTTGTTTTGTCAGAGAAAGAGGTCAAAGAGGGGTGGGAGACAGAGGAGAAAAGGTGATAGAATACAGTGGTAATATTCAATGTACATATGTAAAAATGGACCCAGGTAACTGAAGAAGCTATGTGGGCTTGGAAGAGATGGCAGAAAATGATGGAAGGGGTGGTATTGGTCGGTATGCTTTTTACTTATAAACTGACATGCTGAATTGAAACAAACCCCTTTTATACAATGAGAGATGATTTTAAAAATTAAAATGATAAAATCAAGAGAACTGGGTGCCAGTGGCTCATGCCTGAAATCTTAGCTGCTAGGAGGCTGAGATCTGAAAATCATAGTTCAAAGCTAGCCCAGGCAGGAAAGTTTGTGAGACTCTTATCTTCAATTAGCTATCAAGAAAGAGGGAAGTGGAACTGTGGCTCAACTGTTAGGGTTTAGTTTTGAACAAAAAGGACCAGAGACAGTACCCAGGCCCTGAGTTCAAGCCGCAGGAGTGACACAAAAAATGTCAAAAATGATAAGGAAAGGAAATGGTTGAGATAAGAGGGTGAAGCAAAAGAGACAAAGAGATAGCATAAGGAACTTGCTCCTCCCCAGGATGTTTTTATAAAATAAATATATAAAGAAATGAATCAGTAAAAAGTCTGTTCTTTCCTATTTTTTCCATTTTGTTCTTCACATCTCTAATTTTACCTAAATGATAATTTTATAAGCAAATCAAGTTATACATAATACATTTTATGTTTCTTCCTTGCAAAATGATTTTAGATATGTAAATGACACTACAAAAATAAATATTGCATGCTATTCTAATTTTTCACCAAATTTACATCTCCATACTTCCCCCATCAATTCTTCAACTCTCTCTGATGGTTTAAACATTTTTAAGGCCTTGACATTTATAAATTTAGCTTATATCTAAGAGAATAAGTGACTTAATATATGGGGTTAGGTGGTTGTCATGTTTCTAAAATCTTCTTAGCATGTATCATTCTTTTATGTCTAAAGCAATTATGGAAATTAAGTATGGAATAGAAGAAGATGGAATGTGTTGGGCTTCATGCTCAGGTGTATTTGAAATTCCACCAAGAACTCAGGAGGCTGAGATCTGAGGACTGTGGTTCAAAGCCAGCTTAGTCAGAAAAGTCCATGAGATTCTTATCCCCAGTTAATCATCAGAGAACTTCTGTGAGGCTCAAGTGGCAAAGTCATTTGAGCCAAAAGCTAAGGTAGAGCACCCTGGCCCTGAATTCCAACTCCTATCACCAGCAGAGAAAAAAAAATGAGAGCAAGAGAGAAGGAAGGAAGGAAGAAAGGAAGGAAGGAAGGAAGGAAGGAAGGAAGGAAGGAAGGAAGGAAGGAAGGAAGGAAGGAAATATTTTCATTTGAGCTATATTTCAAATACTACTTAGTCAATGGGGCTAGTGGTTTTATGCCAGTCAGCAGAGACATAGAATACCCCCATTGCTGCAGAAAATTCTATTTGTCAGCTCTAATTTAGTGGGAAACTGAGAAGGATAAGGACACTAATAGTTATTACTTTACTGGTTTACATTAGTTAATATCACTTCAGTGATTAGTTAAATTTTCTGATAATCAATTCCATGAGTAGTAACATCTTTACTTTCCAGAAGAAAACCTAGAGAATCAGGGAAACAGCCATCATCTCCAGGGGAGTGGGTGGAGCAAAGCCTACGAATCTAGAACTACCTGATCTTGAAAATCTGCTCTGGATCTTGATCTGAAACCAAGAAGAGTTAAGGTAGATGTGTCCAACAAGTGTATATAGAACGAGATGGGGATTAATGAAGGACTAGCAAGAAATTCAACTAATTTTAATAGAGGAAATAAACTCACAGCTCTTCATCACACACACACACACACACACACACACACACACACACACACATCTCCAAAAGGAGAACCAGGACTGTCCTCTCTACAGATACATGGGTCTTGTTTCATGAGGAAACAAGCTCTGAGTAACGATCAAGAACTAGGAATGAGTGAGATACTGGGATCATCTGCATAGCTGATCATCAGATCATCATAAATACTACAGATACTCTACAGGCTTAGCTCTCTATTATTGAGGCTAGAGAGAATACCTTCACATTTGGACAATGACAACTGTTTCTTCTCACATAGCCCATGATGCTGGTAAAGACTCACAAGTGCAGGTCTCCTATCCCTGTGGGGTATTTCTGAGTCAATAGCTTCTTAACAGCATATTTACAAAGTGCATCAGCAGTCAGTGCAACCCCATCTATCCTCCCTTTCTGAGTAGATTAGGGGTACTTGGTGCCATTCTCCCAAGGAGCTGTGGTGTAGGCCAAACTAAGAAATCTGTGAATGTTAATGAATGCTGTTCTGAGACTGCCAAGGGATGCTAGCTTATAGGAAGAGGCAACTGCATAACTTCTCTTTCACATAGTGACTGTGATTGGGGTTCAGCACTACTTGGATTAGGAATAGAACTCATGGCCCAGACACACTAGAAGGTTGTGATGGGTAGAATGAGATCCGTTGGGTGCCATCTCGAGTCTACTTTGAAAGGACATAACCTGTTGTTAGGATCAGAGTTGCTGGGTTTGGTTGAACATAATTATTGGTCTTTCTCCTCCACTCTGTCACTAGCTCCCTAGGACAAGAAGCCATGTGTGTTATCATTTTCAGCCTCTTTTCTATTCCTAGAACATGGAAGGAACTTGGTAATGCTCTGACTGGTTCCTAACAATGATATCAGGGATTGTATATTACTCCGTATCCTCTAGATGAAGAATCAATTGGATATGTAGAGGTATACTCATGAAATGATATTTATTATAGGAATTGCTTTTGACATGATTCAGCCCAAGAAATCCCATGAAATGTTATCTGCACACTGAAGAGGAAGAGAAATAGGTGGTTTCATTCATCCTGAGTGCAGGTCTTGTGAATAGCAAGAGGAGGCAATGTGGTGCAAAGGCAGGGTGTAAAGCCAGAGAATTAGAACATCTTTTGTTCAAAGGCAGGGGGTGTCCTTCAAGAAGAGAGACAATTCACTCCTCAATCTTTCAGTTCTATCCAGGCTCACAATGGACTGAATGTTGCCAGCCCAGGTTGGTAAAGGCAGATCTCCTTTAACAAATCTGCTGATTAAAATGTTGATCTCTCCTGGTACCATCCCCACGGGTACAACCAGAAACAGGATTTTACCAATAGATCCGGGCAGCCTAACATCCAACTGAGCTGACATATAAAGCTATCATTCACATTTCACTACATTGAAAGCCCATTCTGAAAAAGGACTAACCGATGGTTGTTTTTTTGTGTGTGTGTTTTTTTAAAGAATATAATGAAAAAATATCCTTCCATAGCCAACTCAGCTTGGAAAGCATTGAATTAGCCAAGTTCAACAGGGCAATTTACTGTAGGTTCCTCTGTGTCTTTTAAATGATAATGAGAGACATATAGAAAGTGCCATTTCCCAAGCTTAATTGACCACAGAATTCTTTTTCCACTGAGCTTCTTGTGGGACTCCTGTTGTATGGAAACACGATCAAGACCTCTAGCTTTAGCTCACTATTGCAGTCTTTAGATAAAGCATGTGTGCTACTTTGAGGCTGATTGGCTAATCAATGAATTGAACCACCATATAAAATAACACTGGCGGCGCACCATCCCTGGATTTCTTTATCCGTCTAGAGAGCCAAAGGGTGCTTCACCTCTACTCGCATTGGTCCTACAGGTGTAGATTTCTTCTTGACTATTTCGATACCATTGAAACAATCATTAGCAGCCTGGCAATTAAATTCATCCATCCATCACCACTTCACCACGGAGTTAATTCATCTATTCTTCTTAAACATTGACTATACATAAAGTAAGATGCAACCTTAGAATAAATAATTCTGAAACAGACAAAAGGAATCATTCCAAGAATTCTCCAGAAATTTGCAACCTAATGGGGGAAATTAAAACCTTATCTTTTCCCTGGGGATATCCACACCCTGCTGTTGCTTACACCTCTATTTTAAGATGCCTTTTTTTCTAGTCCCTGTACTCAATTATCTTTCTCAAAATGCCTTCATTTTCTCAATCTCAACTAGAGATAGTGCTGTTTGGGGGCCCCATGTATTTTATGTATTATTCATGTGCTCTCTTGTTTCTGAACAACTTATGAAAACCAACTAGAGATTAATTCATAAAAAAATAAGCTTTCTTCCCCTCTCTCTGTGCAGGGCCAGATCTGTTTCTCTGCCACAATTGTATTGGCTGATTGGGTTTCTGCTCTCCTTCTGCCCCCATTCTGTAGGAAAATCATGTCTCTTTAGTATTGCTGTCACATATCCTTTCATGTGCCTGAAATATATACCATTGTGTTCTGACTTTTGTTTAGTGCAGAATCCCTTTCATGCTCTATCTTCTGCAAGGTTCCTCTGTCTTGGCAGCCAAAGACACTTCTGTTTGCAGCTGGGAGATTTCCATTGTACTCTGCACATCGCACATTCTTTGTTCTGCGAGGTGGCCTTTTGTAGTTGAGTTTGCTAATGTTTCTAACTGAAAACAGACACAGCCATACTTCATCAGTCTTATTCTGCTCTAAGGCACAGTTGTCAAGTCCATGGGGGGAACCAAGAGCCTCCTGCCCTGATGGGGGAAGAAACCGGCTAAGACATCAACAGGAAAAAGAAAAGATGTTTGTTTCTTATCTAAGGTGAGAGAGGCAGATGTTTTAATTACTAGGATTTTAATCCCCTACATTTCTAACATCTTCTTTTTCTATGTGCAATATGCCTGTTACTTTTCTTTCTGATGAACATTCTTCAGCTTCCTCCTCCATTCTCCCAATCTTGGCAGCCAACACCAGTTAGAATTTGGGACTAAAATATAAACCAGTTACCTTCCTCACTCAGACCCTTAAATTTTGTTCTCAGTTACAAACACAAATTCATTCTCACTATAAACACTACCCATTTTCCAGCACCTTTTGCCACTCAAAAGGTTATCCATCAAATGGCTGTACTCACTTCTCTAACTACCCAGGCTTTGAAGAAAGCTCTCAGATATGCTTGCTTCTTCTCATCCACCTTCCTAGAATCATTCCTAGGTACTTTCTGCTGGTGCAGCTGTTCAAAGGACAGAGACTGTAGTGTAAATTTGTAGTCTGTGAAGTGTTAGGAAGAGTGTGAAAAGTATTGAACCATGGTGACATGATGCTACTGCACCCACACAGAAGTGTACCCTTAGAAATTTTGACTGAAATCATTGGGTCAATGAGCCAAAACACCTTCTCTCATGGAGTGTGTGTGTGTGTGTGTGTGTGTGTGCGCGCGCGCACACGCATGCGCATGCATGTGCACACGCACGTACGTACGTGGGTATGAAAAAGAAAAAAAAGAAAGACCTCTAGGTTGCCAACTCAAATCAACTCATTTTTAGAACTTCCATTTTTAAAAATACGCTTTTACATGAAAGGTTGTCATTACCTACATTCCCTTTCCCATGTATTAATTCATTACCACATGCCCCCACTAGAACTATAACACACTTTTATATCCATGCCAAAGTACATTGAAAACTTATTCTATTCTTCCTCTTTCCCTTCTTCCCTTCATTCCCCTTCCTCGATTTTCCTTGTTTATTGTTTTTGTTTTGGGGTTTTTTGTTTTTGGTTTTTTTTTTTGCTACTCTTGACTCCATTCCTCCTTCTTTGACTAATTACAGTTTATTAGTTGTTATGGCAACTCTGTATTGCTCTCAGTACCTCTCGTGATGTGGCTGCAAATGAAGATGGGAGAGAAATGAAAACAGGTTTTCTTCTCCCCTAGTCTCCATCCTTGTGATCACCCCTCCCCAACACTCTCTGCCACCCTGAATCCCCTACACAGGTAACAAAACTAAGAAAATAAGAGGTTAGGTCTCGTTGGTTGTCCACAGTAGTATCATTTGCTCTTAGAACAAAAAGATAAATGAGCCTGTAGAATACATGTGTTAGAGTTGAATCCTGTGGTGTGTGGTGCCTCTGGAGGCAGCTTCTCCATTTGAGAAGAGCAGTCAACACAGCAGGCCAAATGTGTGAGAGGAAGACAGGTAGCACCCTCCGTTCTCATTTTTTCTGGCTTTAGTTCCTGTCATTCGTGCCCTGTCGAAGACCCTATGGGTGAATCTCATCAATACCCACTAGAAATACTTCATTCCCTAATTGCCAAGATCCTACCTGAATCAGGACTAAAGTGACTATCCCATTAACTCATAAAAGAATCCTTCATTTTGCATTAAATTATTCCAGCTTCCATAATCCACATGCCTTGAGGAATCCACTCCACTTCTATATGTCTTCTTAACAAGTTATTTTTCTGTCACATTTACTCTGACGTCTGTCACCTTGGTATCTAAGCACTCTGGCAAATTCATGAGGCTAAAAACAAACACTTATGTGGGAAGGGGGAGAAAAGCTCTTCTCTTCTGCTTTTCTCATTTCCATAGGGACAGAGTAACACAAAGAGGCTGTGATTCTCCAAGGTCACGCTGCACAAAGACAGTAGAACACAGCCAAGAAAAGATTGTGAAATCCTAACTTGCAACCCACAGCCCCAGAGTGTAACAATGCTGTGTGGAAACAGTGTCCATGTTTCTATAGAAGGCACCAGACGGAATTTAGTGGCTCCTGGCCATAGCCAGAGGGTATCTTCACTAAGCCAACCATAACTCCATTCTCTGCAGACACAGGACCTTGGGTTCTTGTCCCACTGTGAAATATTTAAGCACTATTTCAACTTTTATGCTCAGAGGTATTCATTTATTAAATCAATCATTACTAATTGAGGACTTTCCATAGGCAAACAAATGATAAAGATGGGTAACGCTCTGCTTTCAAGGATGCTGAATCTAGCAATAAACGATGGGATATATATGTAAAAGAAATGCATCCTAGCTAGGTACTGGTGGCTCACAACTTTAATCCTAACTACTCAGGAGTCTGAGATCTGAGGATTGTAGTTCAAAACTAGCCTGGACACGAAAGTCAGTGAAACTCTTATCTCCAATTAGTCACAGATAAAGTCGAAACTGGTGCTGTGGCTCCAGTGGTAGAGTACTAGACTTAAGCAAACGGAGCTTAGTGGACCCAGATTTCAAAACCCAGTACCAGAAAAACAAAACAAAACAAAACAACAACAACAAAATCCTAGTCAGTTGCTGGTGGCTTATGTACATACTATCTATTCAGGAGACTGAGATATGACAATGGAATTTAAAAGCCAGACCCAGTAGAAATGCCCATGAGAAACTTATCTTTAATTAACCAGTCAAAAGTAGAGATGTGGTGTGAGTGGTAGAGTACTTGTCTTGAGCTAATAATCCTTGCCACTGCAATGAGAAAAAACAGAAATAAGGGAAAAGATAAGTAAATGAGATCTATTACATTCAACATAATACAAAGCTAAAATGGCTATAATATAATAGAGAAATAATTGAAATGTTCAATATTTGGGGGATTGGTTTTTGAGCCTATATAGTCCATGATGACCATAAACTTTCAGTCTACTACTAAATACTCAGACCAAAGGTGTGAGCCACTGGGTCCAGCTTTTTGTCACATCCCTTAAAGTGAATTACACAAAGATTTTTAATTGTTTTCTAAGTGTTTTTTTTCAATAGCTATCAACTTGACTTGATCTTTCACCCATCATCAAAACATTCTCAGAATCATATGATATAATCTTGTCTAATAGGATTTTCTTCTGAAGTCATCTGATACAGTTTGTAGTTTCAAAAATATCAACTTAGGTCTCTGAGAGTACATAAATATATATATATATATATAGAGAGAGAGAGAGAGAGAGAAAGAGAGAGAGAGAGAGATGAAAAGCCAATCAATATATAGGGAAATTATTAAAGTATATGTGCAATTCTTCACTAGAAAAGAAGAAAAATAATGTACATCTTTGGGAAGAAAAGAAAATAATGGTATATCAGAAAAACACTATCCCTGTCTTTGTGTTTAGAAAATTATGGAACTTTAGGAAAACAATCTTACATTCTTACTTTTTATTTTATATATCCCAAGAGCATATATAAGACCCATATCAAAAAAGACCCATATTGGGCTGGGGATATGGCCTAGTGGCAAGAGTGCTTGCCTCGTATACATGAGGCCCTGGGTTCAATTCCCCAGCACCACATATACAGAAAATGGCCAGAAGGGGTGCTGTGGCTCAAGTGGCAGAGAGCTAGCCTTGAGCAAAAGGAAGCCAGGGACAGTGCTCAGGCCCTGAGTCCAAGCCCCAGGACTGGCCAAAAAAAAAAAAGACCCATATCAACTACTTCGTAAAGCAATAGAAAATTACTTGAGTTTCTTCTATGTGCTAAACACATTCATTCTTTGTAGCTATCATAAAAGGAAAATGTTTTTAGCCTTATAATACAGATGAACTCAAGACTCAGAGATGCTAAATGACTCAATTAAGGCCACTCTGCATCTCTGTAAGAGAGCCATAGTTTGATCTTATGTCTGGCTGAGATTCATGGGCTTTCCACAAAACCACCCTCATTTGCAGAGTACAAATATGCATTAGAAATTAAAAACAAAACCCTGTGGTATAGAAGTTATCCCTGATAAATTATTTTCAAATAGTCATTAAAAATACATTTTAAGCCGGGCACCAGTGGCTCACACCTGTAATCCTAGATACTCAGGAGGCTCAGATCTGAGTATTGTGGTTTGAAGCCAGCCTGCACAGACAACCTCAAAAGATTCTTGCCTCCAATTAACCATCAAACACTGAAAGCTGAGGTTTAGTTCAAGTGGTTGTGCACCAGCCTTGAGCAAAATAGTTAAGGTACAATACCCAGGACCTGAGTTCAACGCTCAATACCAATGCATGCACACACACACACACACACACACACACACACACACACACTACTCTTAATTAAAAAAATAAATCTTAGGGCTGGGAATATGGTCTAGTGGCAAGAGTGCTTGGCTCGTATGCATGAAGCCCTGGGTTCAATTCCCCAGCACCACATATACAGAAAACATCCAGAAGTGGCGCTGTGGCTCAAGTGGCAGAGTGCTAGCTTTGAGCAAAAAAAGAAGCCAGGGACAGTGCTCAGGCCCTGAGTCAAAGCCCCAGGACTGGCAAAAAAAAAAAAAATAAATAATAATAATAATGATAATAATAATAATAAAATAAATAAATCTTAAATACTTCTAGAACTTTTTAAGCATGTGTATTGTCCTGGTCAAGTTAATCATTTGACAGGGTACACATACACCCCAATAGATGCCAACAATAATATCATTTTCCAAGGTATTTCTGGAACTCCTGTCTCAAAATTGCTGAATTGCAGCATAGTTTCTTTACACATACACACACACACACACACACACACACACAAAATACACATATACATATGTGTACACACATGGACATAAGCACATGTACAAATACCTACACATAGGCACACACATGCTCATACACAAACACCTAGGTATAAAATATATATAGAGAGACACATTTCATATATGTGTATTACACATACACATAGATAGATTATAAGGATAGGGTATCCTCTTTTTCTATATCCCCTTAATATACACATAGAATTCAAGATGATATTTCTGAGATTCAATGCTTATTACCTAGTCAAGCACTCATGGAGGACATTGCAGAGAAAAGCACCATCAAAAAGGGAGTCACACGATATAGTCTTCCAAGTTCTTTCCAGTGCTGAGATTCTCTGTAATATAATTTGTTATGTTTGTTTTTAAAAAGCATTTTATTACATTATGGTCATGCCTCATAAATGGAAGATGGGTCTTGGTATGAACAATCATATTAGAAGTCTCCTTTCTACAGAGTGTTTAACTGCTGAATTAATTTCTATCAGTGTCCATGATGAGGACCAATCTGCCCCCATACTACCACCCCCATATGATCTTCACACAGTTTCCCTTCTATTGAGCAGAGGTCACATTCAACAGCTTTTTTAGTCCCCAAAGTTTTCTCTGGGTCGTAAGTTCTTAAGGGCTATGACCCACCTCTTAATCACTGTGAGTTAATATTTTAAATGAGTAATAAATATTGGTTGGATGTCAAATGCATTGATTGTGGAATCAACCCAAAAACCTCCCCTGTTTTATCTTGCCTGTGGAAATAATTAATGTGGCAGTTCCTAAGTATTCGAGTGGGTGGGGTCCTGGACACAGATTACTCAGCCAGGGGACAGCGGGCACACTCCACTACCGGAAGGCCGCAATGCATACAGAGCAGCAGAGGAAAGGAAGCATTTCTGGTCCAGAGAAAGGAAATCACAAGCAAAGACAGAGACGCAGAAACTTGCAAAACTATGGAGCAGAATTTAGTGTCCCAGTTCAGCTGGGAGTGATAGGAAATTAGATGGTGAGCTTGATCAGGTGATGAGACTTTCCTTGCCAGGTATGGTAGTCTAATAATGGCTCCAAATGAAACCCATGCACTGATTTCTAGAGCCTAAGAATATTACTTCATTCTACAAAGCTTACTTCCCAAGTGAGATAAGACCAAGATTCTGCAAATGCATCCGAAATGCAAGCACAAATATCCTATAAGAAGGAATGGGTGCACTGGGCACTGATGGCTCACACCTGTAATCCTAGCTATTCCCAAGGCTGAGACCTGAAAGACTGGGGTTCAAAGCCTACCTAGGCAGAAAAGTCTGAAAATTCTATCTCTAATTAATGAGCAAATGGCCAGGGTTCAAGTAGTAAAGAAGTGGATGACTAAGAAAGAGTAGTGGCAGTTTAAACAGAGCCCTGACTTCAAGACCTAGTACCAGGAAGAAGAAGGAAGATTCAAGTAATTCAGTAGTCAGAGACGGTAGAATCAGAAGGCAGAGACAGTAGGATCAGAGTTTAGAGTCTGTGGGTATTCTGGGCAGAAAATCAGTGAGACCGTCTCAAGGGAAAACAACAACGACAAACCCTGAGAGTGGTAGTACATATCTATAGTACCAACAACCATTGAGGCAAAGCTAGGAAAGTCTCAGCCAGAGCTCAGCCCCAGGCAAAAAGTATAAGACTCAATTTAAAACAACAATAACAACTAAAAGCAAAAGGAACTGAAGATACAGCTCAAATGGTAGAATGAGGCCCTCAGTTCAAGATACAATATTGCTGAAAAACAAAGAGGATAAAGTAGATGTATGATAATGGTGGAGAAGACATGTGAAGACTAAACAAAAAGAATTAAAGATGCAGCCAGGCACTGGTGGCTCACACCTGTAATCCTATGCATGAGACTGAAATCTGAGGATCACAGTTCAAAGCTAGCCCAGGCAGAAAAGTCCAGGAGACTCTTATCTCCAATGAACAACAACAACAAAATGGAAGTGATGTTGTGGCTCAAAGTGGTAAGGGACCAGCCTTGAGCAAAAAAGCTCAGGGACAGCGCCCAGGCCCTGAATTCAAGCCCCATACCCAGAAGGGAGAAAAAGAAAGATACTTAGCTGCTGTCCTTGATGATGGTGGAAGAGGCCATGGGCCATGGAATGCTGGAGTACAGGGTTCATAGCATGGAAAAGCAAAGAGGTGGATTATCCCATAAAGCCCATGGAAAGAACTTCAGCCTGCCAAACCCTTGGTTTAAACCTAAGCAAACCCAAACACCCTTTCTGATATCCAGAACTGTGCTATTTTAAGCCACCAAATTTGTGGCAATTTGTTACAGGTGTTGCTAAGTTTGGACACTTCGGAGGTGTTGGTTAAGCAGTGAAGTTATAACCATTCAGATGAACATCTATTGAGGGCAGGCAAATGGAGGGGGCGGGCTGAGAGGAAAAGTAAGAATCAGTAGCTTGATTTTTCCAAATGGCTAAAATCTCCCTGGATATTTTGTTAGCAAAGCATTTTTGGGACCCTCTGGGATGAAAGGTGTTGGAGAAAATGTAATAAGGTTGATAAATATTCTATGAATTCCCTGGAACATGTCCTCGGGTGAACTACAAGGCGGCTCTTCATGTTTCGATAAGAGATGTGGAAGACTCAGCAGTTTGGGGTCTTGGGGGTGCCATAGAAACCAGGACTGTAGTTTGTCTGCATTCCCTGGGGACCAGCATCCTCTGAGCCTCGCACGTCTTCCTCCCCAAACCATAATTCACAGGAGCTCCGGGGAGCGGCAGCAAAGGGCAGAGTCAAGAGCTGTTCAAGGCAACAATAGCAGGGAAAGAGAGTGTGATGAATTATTTAGCATTTAACCACGACAACTCAGTCAGATTCCAGATACTGAGTGGAGGATGATTGGGTTAATTATATAAATTTGTTGTCTGTGGGATGGCCAGTGCTATGAAAATTGTTGGGGACAACATCCAAGGTGAGCCCTGAGACCTACTAAATACCTTCTTTTGCAAGCGAGGCTCCTACCTATGAAAAGGTGATTTTTACTTGAAAAAAATTGTATTAGCATACATTTTTGGTAGAAGGGAGATTTCGTTCTGGCAGTTTCACACACATGAACAAAGTATTTGGACTTTGCCAGGCTCATGATCAGAAAAATTGAGATCTGCACAATGAGGTTTGAAGCCAACCCCAGGCAAGAAAGTCCTCAAGATTCTTATCTACAATTAAATACCAAAAAGCCCAAAGTGGAAATGTGGCTCAAGTGTTAGAGTGCCAGCCTTGAGCAAAAGAGCTAAGGGACAGCACCCGGGCCTCAACCAAGTTCAAGACCTGGTACCAATACACACACATACACACACACACACACACACACACACACACACACACACACACACACACACACAATACTCAAGAATAATGCCCCAGATCAAATCTCCATCATTCTTCCTCATTTCCCTTCAATGTTATAGCCATATTTACCCTCCGCCACCCTGTCCTTTCCCACTATCACCTGTCCCTCCACAGAGCCCATTTTACTTTCCTTCCATTCATTCTTACAATGTCTAATGTGTGTTAATTGTACAGAACATTTTAATCATGATATTTCACACATGCATACATTACAATTTAATCAGATCACTCCTGTATTGCTCTCGTTCCCAGTCCCACCTACTCATCTACTATTTGATAGTTGTCAGTGAATTTCCTTAGGCTATCTTCATACATGAAGACAATGTATTTGGATATTTTTTTATCCTTCATCATTCTGATGTTTCAATTTGATATTTAAGTCTCCCAACCTTTTTGATACATCTTCATCATATGAGAATGCATAAAGACTCAACACAGGCTTGACAATGGAGGGCAAAAGGCCTTCATCTTGAAGGACAAAGAACCCCATCTTCCAAAACAAGGTGTATTTATGTGATCTTAGAGCCAAAAGCAGACTTGGATATCACATTACCCTAGCCTCTAATTTTGCAATGGAGAAAAACTAGGATCAGGAAAACCAAGTGACCCAGGGAAAAAGCAACTGGGCTCCCAGCGTAAATCAGAGTAGGGGACTCATGCGTCACCTGGGCTGGTGTTTGGGGAAAATATATACCTGAAAACCTTTGCTTATGAAAAAAGAAGGTAACTTGGCAGGGACCCGGTCTTTGCTGCTATGTGGTGTCAATTACTGCACACCAACCCAGAATTCCCTTTTATGCAGATGAACTCAAATCTCAGACCCAGGTGAAAGACCAAATCTACTTCGGAACTGAACCCACCTGAAAGCAGAATTCATGAGAAAGGAGCAATGGGAATGAGTTCAATAGACCTGAATTCAAATTCTAGCCCATTCCTTACTAGCAAGTAATTTGATCCCTCTGATCCCTCATCTCCTGAGGTATAAATATGAGATAATAATATCTACCTCACACTTGCCATGCAGATTAAATTCAATGATACAATGAATGCAGAAGTACCTAATAGAATGCTTAGAATATACTAATGCTGGATAAGCATTTGCGGATCTGAATTTCAATGAGTTTTTAGGAACACAAGTATGAATATGAAGATTTCCTAAAATACTTTCAGTCACCCTCTTGTAAAACAAAAAAAAATCTTAAATTCTGCCTTTTGTAGTATAGACTTTAGACTTCTGAAGGACTCTCAGTCTTTGGGAATTTCCATTAAAATAAAGATGCTATAGAACCTCAAACCAATACTACTGATCATGTCAGCAAGAATTAAATGCTAGAAAAAGCAATGATAGTCCTGTAGAAATAAGAGAACAGGAGTTCAGGGGAAGAAAACAGAGAAGTAAATTTTCTTTTGATCAAAGGGATATGGATCTGGTATAGCAGATAGGTATTCCTAAATTCCAAAACAGTCCTAAAAACAATGCTGCAAGCTGGGCACTGGTGGCTCAGGCCTGTAATCCCAGCTACTCAGGAGGCTGAGACCTGTGGGTTCTAAGCCAAGGCAGGAAAGTCTGTGATTCTTATCTCCAGAAAAGTGGGAATAGAGGTGTGGCTCAAAGTGGTAGAGCACAAAAGAGATCAGGGACTGCACTTCGCCCCTGAATCCAAGCCCTGTGACAGACAAAAGAAACAATGTTGTAGTTTTCTTGTTCCAATGTTTTGCAACAGCTAAAATAATAAATAAATAAATAGATAGATAGTTAAATAAATAAATAAATGGCAAGATTTACCACCCTGTCCACAACCTATGGCCTCCTTTGTGCCTGGTGTTCTGAAGCCAAACAATCTGCACCTGCCCCTTTCACTCATTTCTTTATTCATGCATATGATGTATTGTCATAAGATCTATTACATACAATCTGTTACAAGGGTTCATACCTGTTACAATAGATCGAACATATGATCTACTGTACCACACTTAAAGAACTGCTGGAAAGAAAGACAAAACAATGTCTTTCCCCTGAAGAGTTCATGGTCAAATAGAAGATATAAATTTGAAGCAAGTAATTATAATTCAATATGATCACTGCTTCAAAGGCATTGAAATGATTCTGACTGTCAGTAACTCACACCTATAATCCTTGCAATTCAGGAGACTGAGATTTGAGGGTTACAGTTTGAAGTCAGCCAGGGGAAGAAAAACATATGATTCTTATCTCCAATTAGCCAACAAAAATGCTTGACTAAATGGATCAAGTGGTAGAACTCCAGTCATGAGTGAAACAGCCAAGTGAGCACGAGGCCCTGGGTTGAAACCCTGGTAGCAACATAATAATTTAATTAATTTGAAAAACAGAAATCCTAAAGGAAAAATGAATTTGTAAAGAAATTCTTTTATTGTCCTAGGGTTTGAGGGGTAGGAAGACTTCTGAAAGGCTCCATGAAAAAGAGAACATTGTAAAACGCATTGATGTACCCCAATATCTGTAGCTACAATATTCTAAAGAGGAAGCAGGTATTGTTCTAGACCTGAGGTATCATCAAAGCCAAACACATTGGATGGTGCTACCATTTCCAGTGTCATTCCAGTTACTAAGCTATTGGCTCTCAGTTCCAAGTTTTCCTTGACTATTCAGCTTATGTGGGGTTGGGACTGGGAATAAGCCAATAAGACCTGTTTGGCCCAGCAAGTCACTGGAAGTAGAGCGACTGAAAGGTGAGAGATGTATGCCCTTGGTTCCCTGTAGGCTTGTTCTTCCAATCCATCTTGCCCTATTAAGGGTCCTACATATGGGTCCTGCAATTGACTCTAGTCTCTAGGGTCCTTTGAATCTGGCCTTATTGGGTTCCCCCCCAACCCGCCACTCAGAAATACACTGCTGCATGACAGTAGCTCCTCCTCATTAGAAATTAAAGTCTAATCCCATGAGGGCTTTTCTCCAAATTTCTGAAAGACAACACAATCTAAGGATCCCTTTCCTCTTCAAAAGGAATGGGATCTTCCTCTGTGAGGCCCCTGAGATTGTGAGTTCCTGCAACTCGAATCTCTCCCTCCCGAGAGATCCACATTCATCCTAGGAGGCCTGCTTTTGAGTGTCTGGCTTCTAATGATCTAGAGCGTCTTCTTTGGGGCTTTCAGATTTAGGACTGGCAGTTACTTCCTGTGGTTCTAACTTTTCTTTATTGCTTATCTATTTGTTTAGTTATTTATTTTTGTGTGCTGGTACTGGAACTTTAACTCAGGGCCTCACATTCTGGCTTGACATTTTCATTCAAGGCCGATACTGTATCACTAGAGCCCCACCTCTCGTTTTCTTGCTGTTTAATTGGAGAAAAAAAGCATCTCATGGACTTTTCTCTCCAGGCTGATCTTCACATCTCAGCCTCCTGAATATCTACAATGATAAGCATGTGCCACCAGGGCCCAGGGATTCTAACATTTATAATGCCTGGTTGTCATTTTATCCAGCCTGTCTACTTGATGCCCCATTTACAAATATCTCTGTATAGAAAACTTCAGTCTTCCTTCCTGGACACTGATTGATATGTCATATGATGAATGCATGAAACAGGCCAAAGAAGTAGGAATGTAATGGTTGTGATGGACGCTACAGGCTCAACAGTTTTACGGAGGACAGACCCTCTGCAGGCTCCGAAGGAAAAGAGTGGGGATAATAAAGGCTGTGTTGGCCAAGAACCACAGGATGAGGAAAACATGTGTTTGAGGCAAGGAGATAAGGTAAGCCTGGTGTGTCAAGAAGCAGCCAAGCCAGAGGAAAGCATGAGAAAGACCCGTGCATACTTCCAAGGCCATTCAAAAGCAGGCTTCCAACTCCATCCCAATTTGATGTGTGCTCTGCCCTCTCTCGTGAGGTTCAGTAGATTCGGTCCCTGCATCTGCAAGAGAAATGGGTCATTAACAGACAGTGTTAACTTGGATGGATCCAGTCTTGTATGTCAAGGGGCTCACACTTATAAATCTTAGCTACTCATGGTTTGAAGCCAGCCTGGGCAGAATAGTCCTCAAGATACCATCTCAAGAAAAAGAAAGTGGCAAAAAGCTGGTCTAATGTTATGGAAACAGTCCAGATTCCCTACAATAGATACAAGGATCCAAACACATGTGGTACCTATACACATAGAATTTTACACAGACCTGGAATAAACCATGTTAAGTGAGGAAAGTCTAGCTCAGAGAGACAAATGGCACATGTTTTCTCTCATCTGGCAGAAGCTAGATCTAAAATACTAGGACTTAACAAATTATACAGATCTCTAGGCATCCACACACAGTCAGACCAAAGCAAAATATTCTCTTGGGAGAGGAAAAGAAATGCAAAATGCCTATGTGCATTTGATCATATGAAATAATGGTTATCAAAATGAACTCCAGGAAATGAAAACAAGGGGTTTCTTCGTTTTTGTTGTCTTTGTTTTTCCTTTTTATTCTGTTTGTTCATTTGTATGTCTTTGGTATGGTAAAGGGTGCCAGGCTCGGTCGCCTCCCCTGGAACCGGGGGTCAGGCTCTACTCTACTCTAATTGCTCCCTTTCTCACCCTCTCCCCTGGTCGCCCGACCCGCAGGTAAGGCCGGAGTGGAATGGGGGGGCTCAGGAAAGACCTCGGCCATAGGAGATCGCTTTACCTCCCTCCTTACCCTTGAAGAAAGCCAGGCGTGCGCGGATCTCCGAGACGCTTCAAGAGCAAATCTGATTTAATAAGGGAGTGGCTAGCAGTTGATATAGTAGGGGGTGATGAGAAAACGTGTGATCGACCAAAGAGCTGGCGATAGGCTGGCAAGCTTGTCATAGGACCCCCCTCATGAGCTAACGTCACTTGGATAGCATCACCCCAGGGGCAAAAGCCCGCGAGAATGAGGAGCACATGGGCTGGCGAGAAAGTTGGGGGGCTGGTCGCAAAGCCAGTTCTTCTCGTTCTGGACCCAGAGAATTGTGGCCTGCTTCCGCATTCCCCCAGGGCTCATGGAATGGCGGGTCTCTGGAGCGCTCTCCTCTGCCCTTCCCCCTCAAGGCCAAAGCCGAACCCCAACAAAAGGGAGGCAAAGAAATGGAGTAACAAAGTTTGAACAAATGCAGCAGTGACACTCACCAGACACTATGTTGAAAATGAACTATACAACTATATAACTATATGAACTATATAACTAGGGTGGGGATGGGAAGGAAAAACTGGGAGAGAGAGGGAAGGGTGACATTGTCCAAAAACAATATACTCTTTACCTGACTTATGTAACTGTTACCCCTCTGTACATCATCTATATAATAACAATAAAAAAACTTTAAAAATAAATTTAGAAACATCTAGGCTGGAAGTGTGGCTCATTGGTGAGACTAAGTTCAAACCCCTGAAGAGACAGAAAGAGAGAGAATGAGGGAGACAGAGAGAGTCACAGGCTGACAGAAAGATAAAGGACTAAAGGACAGAGACAGAGACAGATGACAGAAAGACAAAGGCAGCCATAGAAAAAGGAGATCCAAATAGAATCCAGCTTCTGGAACAATCTAGACATAATATTGTATAAAATACTGAACACATCCATCTGTTTCATTACAATACCTACATTGAATAGAGTCTAAGTGCTATGTTTCCCAAAATGACTGATCATCAGAATTACCTCAAAAACCTCTTAAAAAATGTCAATTCTCAGACCTTGCCCCAGACATATTGCATTAAAAAATTTAAATATGGGTCCCAGAGGTCTGTTCCTTTTTTTTGTATATACTTCCTGGGTAATTCTGGTGAGAAACTGTGTGTAAGAGCCATTAGAATGACTTAGAATCTCACAAAGATACTGCATGTGAATGGCACATTGGCTGTGGCAGACACTACTGGCTGCAGGGCCCCACCTGGCCTCACGCTCTGCAGGAATCTATCAGGGAGCCGTTGCTGGCTGCAGGAGCATGATAGGTCCCCAAACAAAAGCCCTCATTCTGTATACAAGGAGCCCCAGTTCTACTTGTCCAGTAGCCACCAGCACATTTGTAGATACTGAGCCCCTCCCTTTCTTCTGTGGCTTATTCAATGCTTTCTCAACAGGACATCCCACTCCAAGTGAGCCACTGACACTCAACTCAGTATCAACTGCCAGATGAACCAAGCTGAAGATATACTCAATCACAGCAAGAGCACCTCCCCTTCTGCCCCTGTAGTCTCAGATTCAGATGAAAACAGACAAGGACAACCCTACCCATTACCCATTGGTAACAACTTGCTTAGTGATTACCACATTCTTCTACAGACATTTTTCATAGGAAGTACTTGGGTATTTCCGGTAATTACTTCCTGAAAGTATTTCCTATAAGTTCTTCTGTATTTCTTTGTGTACTTGAAAGGAAGTTGAGGATCCTAAATGCTAAATGATTTACACAAGCCATGCCCCCCCCCCAAAAAAGGGGGATATCATATTGAGACTTTAAATTCAGTTTTGCTGCCAGGTGTGGTTAAACACAGCTGTAATCCCAGCTACTCTGAATGTAAAGACAGAATTGCTAATTCCAGGTTATTCCAGGCAAAATTAGTGAAATTCTATCTCATAAACAAAATAAAAACAAAAGGGGAGTGGAGGTATGACTCACGTGATAAAGCACCAGCCTATGAACCAAAGTGTCAGACCCTAAATTCACGTCCCAATCCCAGAAAAAAAAAAAAAAATCCTTTGTCAAGTTTTGGTGGCTTGTGCTACTCAGGAGGCTGAGATCTAAGGACTGCTCTGGAGCCAGCAAAGTCAAGAAAGCACATGAGACTCTTATTTCCAATTAACCAGCAAAAAGCCAGAAGTGGATATGTGGTTGAATGCCAGCTCTGAGCCAAAATGCCAAGTGGGAGCATGAAGTCCTGAGTTCAAACCCCTGTTTCAGCACAAAAATGAGGTGGGGGATGCTAGGCACTGGTGTCTCATGTAATCCTAGCTACTCGGGAGGCTGAGATCTGAGGATCCTCCTTCAAGCCAGCCTGGGCAGAAAAAGTCCATGAGACTCCTATGTCCCATTAACCACCAGAAACCTGGAAGTGGAGTTACGGCTCAAAGTAGTAGAGCACTAGTTTTGAGTACAAAAGCACGGGGATAGTATCCAGGCCCTGAGTTCAAGCCCCACAATCAATACAAAGGACGGGCGGGACGGGGCATGTCGGAGGCATGACTTAGATGGTAGAGTACTCACTTAGCACATTCAAGAGCCCGTGAGCACTGCAAAATAAATCTGTTTTCATTCCATAATCATAATGGTTTTGATTATCTGATAAAATATATATGCCTCCACTGACATCTTCCCTTCAAAAAAGTGAGAGAGAAAAAGAGAGAAAAGTAGCTTACAAAATTTGTATAGATTTCAAGCTATTGAAGGACTTGAAATATGTCAGGGATGCCAGAAGGAACAGGGCATTAGGGTTCACAGAGCCATGTAAAGAAGCCTGCATTTCTCACAGGCTATCTGTTTCTTCTCATCAGCTTTCTCCCGAGATCCCATTCAAAGCCACACACCCATGCTTAAATGCCGTTTTGATGTTTTCCCTTACAACCTTCTAGCACAGCAGAGATGACCAACACCCACCGTAATGTTGTACATTGAAGGGAGGACAGAAAGGCCCCTGCTCTCTGAGAGCCTTCATGGATAGGCAGAACTAAACATCAGAAATCAAATGATAAAGACAGCAACGGTGAAAATACCTATGAATAGATTTGTGTTCAGACAAGTCTTGCTGTAAGAACAGACATCCAATAAATGGCTCTCTTTTAAGGCAGAAGGTGTTCTAAGGAGTTTCACCTCAGTAGAGGCTTTCTGAAGCCCATAGTCCATGTGGTGTTGGAAACATGGAAATACGTGTCTATGCTCTCACAGTGGCCATTCATCATGACACGCAAATCCAGAGACAGGACCCTGCATGTCTGACGGAACTTTTGTCTCTGACATTTACTAGCATGGTGACTTGGGACAAGTCACCTAGTTTCTCTCTCTGTGTTTCATTTTCTTCACCTGTAAAGTAGAGGGACAATAATAGCAGTGCCTACTTCATGTTGAATAATGGTCAAGAAATGACTCAATACCTATCCGGCACTTGACAATAATGCCTGGAGTTTTGTAAAATCTTTGAGAACTGTAACTATAGCTTAGTTTTCCTGGCAAACTGAGGCAGCATTCACAGTATGACCCTCAAGAGGGAGAAGGGGGAAAGTAAAATGCCTAGACATAAGAATGGGTGGGAAAGAAGGTTATTCCAGGGGCTCGGGAGGAAGAAACTGAAGGATCATAGTTTAAGAACCATCTGGGCAAAAAGTTAGCCAGACCCAGCTACACAGAAAGGGTGAACAGGATTAAGGTCCAGATCAGCCTAGGCAAAAACACAAGACGCTATCTGAAAAGTAAAAAAGGAAAGGGAGATAGACACATGTCTGAAGAAGGGAAAAGAAAGAAAACAAAAATCTTAGAATTTCCAAACTTGAGTGTTAAAAAAAAGATGCCATAGCTTTACAAAGAAAACTCTGCTGTTCCAGGTACCAATGGCCCCCAATTTTAATGCTAGCTACATAGTAGAGTGAGATCTGAGGATCATGGTTCAAAGCCAACACTGGCAGGAAAGTCCGTGGGACTCTTTTCTCCAATTCTCCAATTAAGCACACACAGAGAGAGAGAGAGAGAGAGAGAGAGAGAGAGAGAGAGAGAGAGAATTGGAGCTGTGGCTCAAGTGGTAGAATGAAAGCCTTGAGGAAAAAGAGAAGGAGAAAAAGAAAGAGAGAGAGAAAGGGAGATAAGAAAGAAGGGAGGGAGGGAGAGAGAGAGAGGAGGGGAGGGAAGGGGAGGGAAGGAAAGGAAAGGGAAGGGAAGGAAAGGGACTCAGGGATGGGGCCCAGGCCCAGAGTCAAGCCCCAAAACTGGCCCTCAAAAATGTCACTAGTCTCTCTGTTTGTAACAAAGCTGCCCCTCCCATCACTCTGGGGAATCAAAACCTCTGTCAGCTTAGTCACACTTAGGCCCAGAAGTTTCCTCTGGGAAACATCTAAGGCCCCAAGGAAGGCATTGAAGAACATGAGGACACATGGTCTAATGGGTCTCAGTTGTCAACTTGATCCACTAGTTACCATTACCACGCTCCCCAAACTGTTATTTTCAAACAGGCACATTGATCCCGATTCACCTTTTTTTGCCAACCAAGCTACAAGGTTATTATCTATCTAGTCTTGAACAGAAGTTTCACTCTTATTTTCTGCTCCAATCACAGGTACACTAGATTAAAGTTCCCTTCACTGAATTGAAATTCAATTCCCTGAAAAGACCACAGTGAATCTATGAGAAGAAATGGATTTGTGGCAAAGACCCAGATGTGTGGTCAAGATTAAGGGGAGTGTTTCACTTTGAAACTAAACATAGAGTATTTCCTGCCCAAGCTTTCTATACTTTATGTGTCAGAACTGAGCTGGAGCTAGAGAGGAGGCCTACCAAAGAGAAGGTAGGTTACCTTCAATGCCAGAGTCTCAACATAAGACCCCGGAAACATCCAAGCTAGAAGCAGAAAGGCAATGCCACAGCCATTCCAAGAGTTTGAAATATGCGACCTCCATCATGGACTGCCAATTATGATCAAAAGGGAGGGAGGCAGAAGAAAACCAAGAAAGAAGGGAAAGTGCAAAGAGGACTCAAGGAAGCCTCCGCCATACGGGCAAGAGCCCTGAAATACGTGGATCAAGAATCCTTCATGTTGGTCACCAAAGGCTAACAAGAGCCTTCTTGCCTTCAGTCACCAAACAGATTGTGCCAAAATGGGGTATATACAGACAATGGAATTTTATTCATCCATTAGGGAGAAAAAGATATTGTACCGTCTGTAAGAAAATGGAATGACTTAAGAAAAAAAAATATATATATATATATTCAGTGAAGTCAAAACCAGAGGAACAACAGTCGCAGGGTTTCCCCTCTGTGTGGTAGCTAGAATTATAAATCTGCAAGTTACAAATCTACACATTGTAAATCTATAAATCTGTATGCAATTGTAAATCTATAAGTCAACACCCTTAACTAGCTTCTCTGTTCTATAAAATGGGCTCCCTAACTTGACACAATGAAATATGGGATAAGAAGGGAGTGGATAAAACCCTGTGTATGCTCTCTGATAGTTTGGCTGAGACTAGAGATTCAATAACTCAAATGAGGCCTAAAATAGGTAGACATTCCTCTAACCATGATGGAGAAGGCCTGAAGTGTATCATCAGGTTGGTCATTTTGTCATCAGTCCAATCTACCCTCCTTTATGACTCAAGTCACCTTGAAGTCTCAATACAAGTCCACGTTTCAATGTATCCGATCCCAGCAAATACCAGCCTTGGTGAATGTGGACCCACACATTACCTTGTCACCATGGTCTTTTATCCCTGTGTCCTTAGTTAATATCAGCTTGCTGAGTCAGTTTCTGTGTTGTGTAGGGACCTCTCCCCTGGGGGGCTCATCCTGGGTGGGTATCTATATGGGCCACAGAGATGGTCATAAGTGGCACCTTTTGTGTGCCCATTTATATATTTACGCCAAGCCCAGCATGCCACTCTACGTCATTGTAGGCTCCTGCCCAGGACTCCAGACATTCCTAACCTGGCTCCTGTCCTTGGTAAATCAAGTCTGCCTACACTGGGTAGTTAGCTAAGTCATAGAAGCTCTCCTGTTCAGCCCAGCATGTCCCAGGGCGTAGTCCTCAGCTTCTCAGCCCTTCTGCTTGGGTTTCTATGTCTGCAATCAAAGATGCCCTCTGGTTTTCACACCTGGCTTCGATGCCTATTACTCTCAGCTATTTGTTTCATTCTCTAGAGCATCAATAACCCATAGCAACAGCCATCCAATCCATTATCCTCACAGCTAATATTTTCTCTGTACCTTTCAAACACTGGATACGCCATGCCTACTAGTTCTTTCCCTCCTGCCAGGGCTCAACCAGTGAATGTTGGCCACTGGGCCCCCACTGTGTGCCCTGAACTTTCTGAGGTGATTGTAACCCTCATGTAAGCCATATGTTAGTACTATCGTGGGTTAGTGTCACTAGAGGGTGGGCTTTCTGAAACAAACTCATGGAGTCTGGGTATAATGTATAGTCAGTGATGGATACTTGTGAGGAGAGAGGAAAAGAAGGACTAAGGGAAGGAGAGAAAAGAAGAATAATGTTGCACACTGATAATGTCTCCACCACCCCACAGGAAAAGCTGGCATGACTATTGCCCATCAGCCTTAATCGTGATTATGCTGGGGCAAACACTGTCCCTCTACCTGGCTGGGTCAACAGATGTGGGTTATTCTGAGCACTTTGTGGCAGAGGTGAGCCAGGCCTCTGTAGATAAGGCAGACACTGAAGGGTCTGAGCACTGTAGGTCGAATGCCAAGGTACACTTCCTTGCTAGAGATATAAGCTGCACCCCACCCCCCCTCATTCTCACTCTAATAGGTAACTTAAAAGCTAATTTGCTAGGCGCTGGAGACTCATGTCTATAATTCTAGCTACTCTGAAGGCTGAGATTTGAGGATCACAGTTCAAAGCCAGCCCAGGCAGGAAACTTCATGAGACTCTTATCTCCAGTTAAGCAACCCAAAACATGGAAGTGGAGCTATGGTGCGAACAGTAGAACGCAAGCTCTGGGACAGCATCTAGGTTCTGAATTCAAGTCCTAGGTGTACACACACACACACACACACACACACACACACACACACACACACTGCTTTTGCTAGGCATGTGAATTAGCTAAGAGCAAGATAAAGGCTAGGCCAGGCCCCCTGCTTTTCATCTGTGCTTTTGATCTGAGCCATTCCCTTCTGCAGTCACTTTGCACTCACCCTGCAGGCCAGGAAGGACATGACTCACCTGTAAACATCTTATGACAAATGTCAACTGTCCCTCACTCAGATAGCCAGTAACTTCTTCTCAGCATCCTGTGGCAAAAGGTGCTGCTGCTCTCCAAAGGAAAAGCAGCCAAAAGTTACAGACCACAGGGCAGCCAGCAGTGATTGGCTTATTCCTGCTCCCCTGAAGTGATGAAGGGGTCACAACCCCAGAATTCACAGACAGAGACTGAGACAATGGTCCATGGACCCACCACAGTGACTAAGAATATGCAATCACTATGCATACTAGCTCCCTGCTCTCCCTATTTTGCCTAAGGCCTCTGCATATATACCACTGCTGAAGATGTTGTGAAGCAGTGCTGTGAAGATGTTCTTGTGGCTGCCATGTACTAAATCTCTTTTCTTTGTCTTTTAATTTGACATATAGCGGCAATTGGATGGACCTGACATATGGAACTCTTGGCCCCTGGGCCTGGGGTCTAGAAACACGATTTCACCATGACAATGTGTCACCATTTCAGCTTTAACATGGACAACTTCAGTGCTGAAAGACTTTCTCCAACATCTAGGACTCCTCCCTCTGTCCCTGACAGGAATTCACAGAAGGGCAACCAGTTAAGATCTTCCTAGGACCTGGGGTTCTTCATTCAACAGCTTGCTCATTAGCAACCCTACACTTTCTCCAGGCTCTTTATCAAATGCTCTCCCCACCTTCAGGGCATGTATTTGTGGTGTATGACATCTGTATACTTTATGAATAGTTCACTTTGTAGGTAGCCTCCCCCAGGTGCAAGCAAAATGCCATGTGCCCTGAGGGTCTTCATTTAGATGATAATTAACTAAAAGAAAGAGAAAGCAGACTTGCTGTGAGCCCCAGAATTAGTCATGTTCTCTCTTTCTCACACACACACACACACACACACACACACACACACACACCACATACACACACACACATCAATCTCTAGCCCACATTTGATTAGCACTGTAATGCCAGCTGGCATCTTTGAAGGCCTTTAAGCAAGTGAGGGACATGAATGCAGTGGAGTAGATGAATAGGAGCCTCAAGATGTGGCAGATCCCTCTCCACAGCAAGCAGCCTGGAGCAGTCATTGCCCCTGTTCTTAAATGGCAGCTAGAGTGCCCATGCAAGATGGATAAATGAAGGAAGAAAGGGGAGCTAGTAGGTAGATAGGGATAAAAAGTGGTGGACATAACACATAGCAGGTAACATGGACCCCATCAAGGGCTTCTTGTTCCCATAGTGCCTCAGGATCCCACTCAACATATCCCATAATGCCCTAGTATCCACTCAACCAATGAGAAGAGCTGGGGTAGAGCATATGCAAGACCTCAAGAAATCAGCACGAAGCCCAGGGAAGGAGATATGAGAGGAGCCCTGTGATATGAAAGCTGCCCTCAGAGAGGACACCAGTGTTCTCATCTTTGGGACCCCACTCCAAATAATCTCACTACTTTCATTTTCAATTAAGTTGATCTGTCTGCTGAAAGAAGGAAGGAAAGAAGGGAGGGCGGGAGGGAGGGAAGGAGGAAGGGAGGGAAGGAGGGAGGGAGGGAGGGAGGGAAGGAGGGAGGGAAGGAGGGAGGAAGAGAGAGAGGAAGGAAGGAAGGAAGGAAGGAAGGAAGGAAGGAAGGAAGGAAGGAAGGAAGGAAGGAAGGAAGGAAGGAAATGAAAAGACTGAAGAGAAAGCTCCACCATACCAGAAAGGCAGCCTTTGGTTTAAGCAGCAGCAATAGGAACAGAAAGGGTGTTTTACTTAAAGAGGAAAGAGGGAGAGAATTCACCCATCTTGATGGTAGAAATAGGTGGTGAGGGTAAGGGATGATTTGAAGAACGTTCGTTTTCTGGCCTAAGTAGGATGAGCCACAGGTGGAGGTCAGGTTTGAGGCTACAGTTTGGAGCTCTGAGCTGGAACTGCCTGAGTATAATTAGGTGGAACTATGCAGTGAGCAAGTGTGCATTTGAGTATAATATCTGTGATATTATCTATGCTAGAAATGTCCAGATGCTGCAGCCACGTCTTGTCTTCTACCTTTTGATGTTGGGAAGAAGAGTCAGCCACAGAAGCTGTTTAGATTTGAAAACTGGATGGAGAAGTTTGGCTAAGGAAGAGGAGAGTAAAACCTACCATTCAGAACAGTTTCCAAATCAAACCACTCCCCTGGCCGATCCAGAAAGAGAGGAAATGGAGAACAAAGACTTGCAAACAGAGGGTTTTAAAATAAATCATAATTAGTAACACACACATGGGCTCGGTGTGGGCGAGCAATTACACAGCTAATTATACTGAGGCAGTCTGTGCGTGAAACCATAGTCTTGTCCAAAACGTGGGGTTTCCAGAGATTACAGAGATGCCTACTGGAACTAATATTGCCAGTGGATAAAGCCAGACCTCTGATAAATAGTTGATAAAAGGTAGGGGTGTGTGTGTGTGTGTGTGTGTGTGTGTGTGTGTGTGTGTGTGTGTGTGTGTGTGTGTAAAGAAATTAGCAATATACATACTGATGATTTTTGAGCAACTGCAATAGTAGCTAGGCTTCTGGCCTAACTGGAAGGGAAATAAAAATCTTTAACCAAGTACTACTCTTCAAAAATGTTACCCTCCAGCCCCGGAGCTCTTGGGGCTGGATTTAGACATAGCGTGGGCGCCATCTAGTGATCAATCATGGAAGCACGTATAGTGTCAGCTTGTGGATTTGAGGGATAACCAATAGAGCAGAAAAAGCTCTGTGTTTAGATAGAGGAATGATTCCTGCTTAATCATGTCCCAGGATTGTGGTAGAAAAAGTTCAAATATCATTATCAGTGGAATTATAGATACGAACCAGGCACAGAGAACAAATATGGGGCTTATTTTCCTTATTTCTTTCTGCAATTTAATTTGTAAGGTCCTTTTTGTCTTCCCTAGCCTGGGGCTCTAGGTTAGGCTCCTACTTTAATTATAGTTTTACTCTCCTTTTCTATTCCTTTCCTCTCCTGAACATGAAGAACAAAAGCCTCTTCGAAAACAAAGGGTTTTGAATTCTATTCAGCACCTCACCCTGTATAAGGACCAACTGCCTTGAAGAAAATCAGTGATCAGGACAGGAGATGAAGCCCAAAATCTTTTCAGAAGCCCTTCTCGCCTCTTCAGGCTCTCCTCATTACCTCTTCCTTGCTTTTGTCCTCCTAATATTACTTTACACACATAGGCATGCACATGCACAGACACGTACACACACACACACACACACACACACACACACACACACTGCTCCTTGTCAAGGGCACAGTGTGGAATGACAGGCTGGAGAGAATAAAGATGTCAGGGCTAAGATGGTCAGTGCTCATGTAGAAGGAGGGAGTTAAAAGTGAATTTGCTAGTGTTTGTAAATGATTGTCTAAATGACTACATCTTGAGAAAGTGAGGGTTATTGGCACATGGGGGTGGGTGAAACAGCAGCTCTTCCCCAAAGGCAAAGCCGTGAGGCTCTGTAAAACTTCCCAGAGGGAGATGGTCACAAGGTGGGAAGCTCTGCGGTTCCAACATACAAATGCATGCAACAAGGTGGGCGTGGGCCCTGCTGAAGGTGACTCCAGAATCAAGAAATGGGAAAAAGTAACAGCTGTAACATCTGCTATAAAATCAGAGGTAAAAATGCAAAAAAGGAAAGAAGGAGCTGAGACGAATCTCTTTTCCTGGCAGGCAGGTTGGATGGCAAAAAGCTCACACATGCCAAGGATCTTCATCATGTCTGTTTCTGACACAGACCACATCCCTCTAGAATAGAATTCTGCTCAAAATTCAAATGCTTTATGACTTTTGCAGGTCTATGCAGAAACAAGGTTGTTGCCAACATTTCTAATGGAAAATGGTCGTCTGAATACAAAGGAAAAGCAGGCTGTTTCACTCTATGAAATCCTCTATGTGAAATCAGAAATAAAACTGCCAGAGAAGCAAGAAAAGCTTGTGCGGAAACTTTCCCTGGGCATAAAAATGAGTTGAACTGAGAAAAATCATAAATGCAAAACCATCCACATCACCTTTGCCACAGGGGACGAAGCCCCAGAATAGAATTTAATGCCAAATTAAATGTTCCATCTACCTCTTCCAGCAACATAGCTTTAAAAAGGGAAAACAAATCAAGGTTGCTGCGTCTGCTGCTGAAGGATATTGGCTGATGGAACATAAATAAGTATATAGTAACTGGTTAATGTAGGCGTGGGAAGCCTTGGGCCCAGAGAGTCAGGGAGAATAAGGGGGGTAAATCATCACCAGGGGCACATCTTAGAGAAAAGGGAATTAGTCACATTTATTTTCCTCTGGCACCTCAAATGGCATGTTCCTGTTTTAAAGTAGAGGTTTAGAAGTTCTCAGACATGGTCTGATATGATTGGAAAAGTATTGATTGTAAATGAATACTTGAAAAGTGAGTCTGGGGAAGTAGGGGACATTTCTAGAGAGGGAATTTGGTATCAGATAACTTGCCTCAGCACCAACAGTAAGAAGAAATGTGAACAGTGAAACATCATCCTGGGCTGGAATTTAGAGCTGAATTCTGGCCTCCATTTTTCCATACTGTACAGCTCACGGCAAAGTTACCAACCAGGGGATCACACTGATTCAGGTGATTTTTTATTGATGTTTATAGTTCATCTTGGAAAAGTTGTTCCTGAAGTTTCTTCCCTCTCTATTATTTTTTGTATTTTTTGTTGGTGTTGGCTGTGGGGTTTAAACTCAGGGCCTGGGCTCTGTCCCTGAGTGCTTTTGCTCATGGCTAGTGCTCTAACACTTGGAGCCACAGCACCACTTCCAGTTTTCTGGTGTTAATTAGATAAAATAATCACATGGATTTTCCTGCCCAAGGCTGGCTTTGAACCTGTTTCCTCAGATCTCAGCCTCCTGACTAGCTAGGATCACAGGTGGAAGCCACCAGTACTGGCTGTAGTCGTTTTGTTTTTAATTTTATTTTTAATTTCCTTAAGAGGCCATACAAAGGAGTTGCCATTTAACAAAGCAGTTTATGAATACTACACATCTTGGTCCATGTCACCCCTTTCAACATTCTCAACTATCCCTCCCCTGCCCACATTTTTCTTAATTTTATAGGATATACACTGAATTCTTGACTACATTCTCCTTCCCTTCTCTTCATGTCTACCCCTCTTCTCTTGACTCTACCCTATCACCTTCAAGTACTAGTTCCGTAGTGTGTTTATTTTGTTGAACTTTGTTTGACTTTGCCTTTCTAAGGAATTATATTGAGTTCTCCCTTGAATCTACCATATTTCAGATAATACATCTGTATACATTCACATACTACCCAACCTGTATACTTATTAATTTTATAAGCTAATTCTAGCTTCCACATATGAGGAAAACATGTAACCTTTGTCTCTCTGGGCCTAGCTTACTTTGAGATAGGACTGGGTCTAAGAGGAAGGCCACTGAAAACAAATATGGAAATAGTTTATGTGTAAGTCCATTGTAAAGACTTTCATCTTTATCTTTAGTCAGAAAAGAAAAAGAATGAATAAATGAAAATGGCTGTGTGGTGGTAGTTCATGCCCCAAATCCTAGCTACTCAGACGACTGAGATCTGAGGATCATAGTTCAAAGCCAGCCCAGGCAGATATGTCCATAAAACTATTAGCTCCTACTAAGCAGCAAAAAGCTGGAAGTAAAGGTATGGCTCAAGTGTTTAAGTGCCACAGCCATGAGTGAGAAAGCCAAGCCAGGGCACAAAGCCATGAGTTCAAGATCCAACACTAGCATATAGAAAAAATTGTGTCTAGTGAAAATGCATACCAGTACCTCATTTTGCAGCTGAATTCCAGAAAAATCTCATACAAAAGTGGCTTGTTATAAACCAAATACTATTTTCCCCTGTAGGAAGATTGTTATAGTTGGGAATTGTGTTTCACATCAAGAACTTGGCATCAAATAAATCATAGCCATCACAATCAATGTGATATATGGGGAGAAATAGAACTATAAACTCCTATAATCAGTTAAAATAGTAAAATTGTACTCCACATCACATAAAATGGGCATAAGAGTATTGTACATGTTGATTATACAAGAGACCCCAATGTGCTATAAAATATACAGAGAATGCATAAAACTCTAACATTAGTGTATTATAAATTCAACCTACAATGAGCAGACTAGCTATCACATATTTAATTAAACACTAAACGAACAATAATGTGGTTTCTCCTCTTGGACTTTCTAAGAGCTTATTGAGGCTGACTCTCCTATCCTGAATGTCTTATAAATAAAGTCAGCTTAAGTTGACATGTGCTCATTTGCCTTTTAATAAATTCTCATAATAGGCCATAGGATTTGGACTATTCTAAAGCTGGGGCCACTGCTACTTAAGAGAGCACAAGCCATTTAGTACTGTGTATTTCTGAAGATAATGATGGTGACATTTCCCCCACCCCAAATAAACCCCATTTAAGTAAAAGCTTATCTAACATATCTCTCCTTCACCTTTTCTTGTCTCCTCCCTTGGTTCCAAAGTTGGACTTTGTATTGGACCAAATAAAGGCTAACCAACAACAACAAAAAGTGCTAATTAAATCACTCTACATGACACTTGGTGGATGGCCATTAGAGACCTTCACACCTTATCAGAAAGCCAGAAAACAATTACAAGTCATTAGAATGGCCTTTAAAAAGAACCTCAGAACATTTCTCTCAGACATCAGACAGCCACTGGAACATGTATTGACTGCCTACTGCTTTCGTGAAAAACAAAATAAATAATTTCTCATATTTGCACGTACTTCACAGCTTAAAACTAGTATGTAATTGGATTAACATAGATATTCTGTTAAGTAAATGTCAAGGCACTATGAGTTTTTATTTTTTTATTGAAGAAACAACATTTTAGGTAGCTCAAGGGACTTCCTTGGGTTACAAAGCTCTAGGAAGGTATTAAATGCTGAAGCATTTTTGCAGCAATGATGTACATAAATATGTCTTTGAATCTAAGAATCATGAAAATAATCATTATAAAATATAATAGAGAAATTAAAGGTATCTCTCCAAAGAGGAGCCTCTTCTTACTAATTTATTTAAAATTACACAAGGCCCATGGCTACCATGATCTCCAAGGACACTCCTAGGCAGGATTAATTATCACATGAAGCAAAGAACTCTATTTTTCATAAACTATTTTTGTTAGAAAATCCTTCCCTCGTTTATCTAAATTCAGCTTTCTAAAAATCTCACGTTAGGCCTAATTTTTATTTCAGGAGGTGTACATAGAATGCATAAATCTCAAACCTTTCATTACACTTGAAGATTTTTTTTAATGTTTCTAATCACATGACTTCTACTTGCTTTGTCTTCCTTCTGTCCTTCCAGTGGCCATATGCTGCTTTCAATCAAGGTGCCTAGAAATGTCCAGCAAACTTCAAGAACATTCTAAGAATATAATAAACAGATTTCTGCTAATAGCCTACTGTGTATGTTTTAAGTTGAAATTTCTATTAATATAACTTTAAGATAACAGTAATTTTTGGCAGGCATATTATGATGTTGGCTCTTGTTGGGCTAACATCAAATTAAAATATCTTTTTTTTACACATAATCTGCTATTGAGTCAGTTCTCTCCTATTATAATCACATTAGGTTGTGACATTTGCAAATATGAAAGGCATATCTAAATGTATGTAGCATTTCTCAACAGGACTGCTAATGAAATTTTGGACAGAAAAATTCTTTGTTGTATGGCTCTCTCTGTATTGTATTGCATCCACAGATTGTAGGGTACAATCAAATATTAGTGATAACATATGATTATCGTTGTAACAATCAAAAATAGCCCTATTCTAAAAGACCATTGCAGTTGAGAATCCTAATCAAATTGTCCATTGATATGTTGCAGAGAACAGAGCCATTGATCATGCTGATGGGGACATTCTTCAATGTTCACCAGTAGGTGTTATTCCAAGTGGGTAGTTGTGGAGATGAAGATCCCAGGGTCTTGGCTTCTCCAACAAAGAATTGAATGAAGACACACACAAATAGTAAAGTGGCAAAACATGGGGGTTTAATCAAGCAAGAAAGAGAGCATTAATGCAAACAGTGAGCTCCCATTAGCTAGAAGCCTCAAAAGCAAACAGGTGGTGAAGGAGATTTCTGCTTTCTAGGATTTGGAATGTGAGTGAAGTTCATGATCATGACAGTGGGCTGATCTCAAGGAAATGAGAAATTGTGACCTGGCAGATTTTGAGAAGGGCTCTGCACATGTACAAGGCTGCCATCCATGGCTTTAAGTATATGTATGAGATTCAATACATATTTATGAAATCTTAAGCAGGAATTTGTTGTGCAAAGAGCAGGCTAAGGACTCAAAGGGGTTCTACCACACAGGTGCTTCGGTTGTCTGGAATTGACATGGAGATTTTCTGCTCCTAGGAGGGGTGCCCTAACTGCAAACTGACCCCTAATAACCCCAAGGAGAAAGAACCATAGGAGTTAGTAAGGAAGTGATAGGAGTTCTAGGTGTCTCCTAGGGAAGGACTAGGAGAAGGGGATGGGTTGTAGCATCCTTTCCCCGTAGCTAACCAGCTTCAGAACATAAACATTCCCCCAATGTGATTTGCTTTTTCTTTTTTTAAAATTTTTTTTCTTTTTATTAAATTAAATTTTATTGATAAGGTGATGTGCAGAGAGGGTATAGTTACATAATAAGGTAGTGAGTACATTTCTTGTCATATTTGTTACACCCTCCTTGATTTTTCATATACTGCTCCTCTACATACATGTACAACAGTAGATCTACCCAAAGGACAGAGTGAACCAAGGCAGCAGCAATACTCACAAGACACCATGTTGGAAATGAACTTTGCAACGTGGGGGGAAGGGAGCCAGGGGGTAGGAAAAGAGGGAAAAAATGAGGGAAGGGGTAACTCATTACTTATGCAACCATGACCCCTCTGAACATCACATTTACAGTAAAATTAAATTAAAAATAAATAAATAAAAGACTATGAGTTCCACTTAGAGTACTTGAGTGCTCTCTCTGTCTTTCTCTCTCTTCTTCCTGCCTTCTGGATTACTTACTTTGAAGGAAGCATGTTCAAACGAGAGCCACCACTGTAGTAAGAAACAAGTCTCCAGGACATACAAATGAGCTTGCATTCAGGTCCCCAGGCCTAACCAAACCCTCAGAGACTGCGGTACAACTACAATTTCATGACAGCCAAAGCTTGTCTGAAACTTTACAAGATATTTTGAGTCAGAATCCCCTAGTCAAGCCATCCCCGATGCTCTGAAACCATATTTGTGCTTTAAGCTGCCAAATGTTAGAGTTGTTTATTACGCAGAAATTGATAGCTAATAGACCATGCTAAGAAGTTTGAACACAATTGCAAAATTGATAGAAAGCATTGAAAGATGTGAATGGGTAGACAGCCATTTGCCCACAGGAAAGGCCATTGAATTAGCATTGAGAGGATAAAAGGACAAAAACAAAGGGATAATATAATAATCCAGTACTGAGCAGAGAAAAACTACACTCAAGCAATGGAAAATGAACAAAGCACAAGAGGGAAATGTGAGCTGGAATAATGACCCCAGCCAGGTTTCTGGCTCAGATAAGTGGGAGCATAATGATACATTCATGGAGTCAGAGAACACAAGAAGGAGATCAAATTGAGGAAGAAAAGATGAGATACTTAGATTTGAATAGGTTAAGATTATAAGCCCATGAGACAAGGAACAGGAGATAGAGACATTGGACAGAGGGGTCTGAAATTCGGAGATGACCAAGCTATAGAAGTCATCATGAGAGCACTGGGTATGAAGTCATGCAGTAGAATGCATGCTGTTGGATTATACCAAGTTCATTGTCACATAACACATAAGAAAATCTTTTTTTTTTTTTTGCCAGTCTTGTGCTTGAACTGGGGGCTTGGTGCTGTCCTTGAGTATTGTTGCTCAAGGCTTGTGCTCCAGCACTTGAACCACAGCTTCACATCTGGCTTTTTGGTAGTTTGATGGACATAAGAGTCTCACAGACTTTCCTTCCTGGGCAAGCTTCCAATCGAGGTCCTCAGATCTCATCCTCCTGAGTTGCTCAGATTATAGGGGTAAACCACTGGCAGTCAGTGAGAAGAATCACTCTTTATCACAAATATGTGGGGATGGAAAGAAATGAAGGGTACATTTGTATCCTTTATCCATAGGAGAGTCATTCCAATGCACAGTGGATGTTTGACTCTGCGAAGTAACAAATTCTACATACATCAACTTCTATATCTTCCTATTTGTTCTTCCTATTGATTTTAGAGGCCTCGGCATACATTTTTTTTCTTATTAAGTCTAGAACTTTTGCCTTCTTGCTTTCTAAAAGGTACTTTAAGGCTTCCCTTAGGCACAGCTAAATTGCCAGCATCATTACTCTTGTGCTTCAGGGCCATGATTAAGCAAAATAACCAGTAATTTTAACATGACCACAGTGATATGATAGCAGTTGATCAGATAACCAAGATGGCTACTAAGAGACTAGCAGACAGACAGCATATACAATATGATTATCTGGACAGTTGGGATAATTCACATCCCAGGCAAGATGAAACAGGATGCCATAAGATTTTATGATGCTATTCACAGTAGCAGTGCATAAAATGAAATGTATTGGTCATATCTGGAATTTTCCATGTAATGTTTTCAGACCATTTTTTACTATAGTAATGGAAATAATCCCAGAAAACAAAACAACACACAAGAGGGGACTTCTCTATTCTATAATCATTTTCATCATGTGGCTTGATTTGAAAGCCATTCCTGCAAGTTCTGCTTTGCAGAAATACAAGGCTGTTGTTCAATATATAGATGGATTTCTTCAGTAAATGCCAAAGGAAGTAGAGAACAATGTTGTTGTGGGAAGGCCTAGTCATAGATGATTCCCAGAAAAAAAAAAAAAAACTTTCCTAAAAGTAACCAGATATCTGGGCACTGGTGGTTCACACCTATAGTCTTAGCTACTCAAGAGGCTGAGATCTGAGGATCTTGGTTCAAAGCCAGGCTGGGAAGGAAAGTCCGTGAGACTCGTCTCCAACTAACCACCAGAAAACCGGAAGTGGCACTGTAGCTCAAGTTGTAGAGTGCTAGTCTTGAGCAAAAGAGCTCAGGGACAGTGCCCTGGCCCAGCATTCAAGCCCCAAGACTGACTAATAATAATAACAACCACATAGAAGAGAAAGATGTAAGACATAATCCATATTTGCCAGGTTTCCCCAGAAAACAAGAACCACTGTGAATACATTCATGTTCTATGGCATAGGACCTATAAATTAAATATATCTTAAGGGATGGGCGATTATGGAGACTGAGAAAGTCCAAAATCTTCCAGATAGGACAAGAGCCTGGAGGCCCAAGGAGGAATCCACATTACTGCATAAATCCAAAGGCCATCTGCCTTTAGAATTCCTTCTTACTCAAGGGATTTCAGCTTTTGGATACATTGAAGCTTCAATTGATTGGGTGCAACTCACTCACACTGTGGAATGCAGCCTACTTTATACAACGCCTAGCAATTTAAGTGTTATTCACAACTGAAAACACCTTCAAAGTGCGATCAAGAATACACTATGGCTCAAGTAGTAGAGTGCTAGCCTTGAGCTGAAGAACTCAGAGCAGCACCCAGGCTCAGAGTTCAAACCCCACAACCAACAACAACAACCAAAACAAACAAAAAAAAAAAAGAATAAAAGGTGACTTCATATCTGAACACCATTACCAGTCATGTTAATATCTAACCATCCTGATATTTAGGCTCCAAAATGCTAACAGCCTACTAAGTGGTTGGCTCTTCTTTATAATTGAATTTATCTTTGCAGGCAACATGACACCCTGTACAGTACCACGCACACAGTAGGTGCTCAGCTAAATGGGTCCTGACAGGCATTCACAGTCTTTGACCTGACTAACTGCTGCTAATTTGACAAAGATGACAACAAAGTCACACAGGGGGTCCTTCCTTCCCACTGTGTTTGTCAAGAAGGTCAATAGAAAGTGCATGCTAACAATTATGTGCTTTTCTGGCTGCATTTCTGGCCTGTGGTTTTCACAGCAGCGCACAATGAGTTCGGACGGTGGCTGTCACAAGTCCCCTCCCCCCAGCCCTAATGAACCGTCCTTGGGGGAGTGCTGACCAAATCTTATGACTGCTGTCAAAAGTGAGAATAAAACGTCCTGGGAAGAGATGAATTCGTCTATGTCAAAAACGATAGCTGTCATTTTCTGTGTGTTTGTTTTGCCTTCCATTCGGGGAAGAGTGAAGGGAAACTCAATGAGCTTTGCTCACTTAGGAGTGATGTGAAATTCAGAATGGAGCAAGCTAGGGGAGGCCACGAAGGCAGAGGTGAACTTGAGCAGAAAGCAAAAAAAAAAAAAAAAAAATCCACATTACGATACCCAGAGCAAAGCAAAGTACAGAGCGGGATACCCACGCCAGGGAGAGGCTTTCTTACTCTAGTTAACTGTCTCCTCTAGGTATATAAGGCAGATGGGAAGCTGAGGCTTCCATGGCTTTACAGTCTCCTTACTTCCTAAAATTATGCTCACTCCTCTGTTTCTTCCTAGGAAGAAGTTTGTTAATCTGGGGTCTACAAACCCCCACAGGGCCCAAAGATGAAGCTGAGCAGCTCCATCATCTCTCCAGGCAGATACTCAGGTATTCATATGGGCACATTAATGCACTTGTCTGTGTATGCACAAACACACAAAATATAACCAGTAGCTTTTGTAGGTAAAATGCTTTTTATGTTCCTATCTTCATCCTGCTACGAACCTACTTGACAGTGACAAGACTGAACAGTTTCCAGGATGTCAGCAAATGTGGCATTCCAGCCCTCCTGTGGATCCTTGGACCCCATGTTAACTGGTTAGAAGCCAGCAAACAAGAGGAATCAGTAAATCCTCTCCCCAAATCTCCAAGGACAGATAGGATTTGCATTCATTTAGATATTAAAATATAGAACACAACTCTTGCATCTACATAATGACACACTATCTACTCCCTTCCCCAGTAGGGGAACTGAAACATTGCACAAAACCACTGTTCATCAGCTTTTTCACCAAGTCACTGCTTCAAGTCTGTTTGATGGTTATGTCAGATTGCTCACTCACAGGTGCCTCTCCATGCTCTTTCTAAACCCATAGTGTGGACATGAGGCCCTCTGGTAATGGCTCTGAGCATAGCTAACATAGAACTACAATATTTTTAATATGCATCTGAAGTGTTAGGAAAAGGGAGCTAGAAGAACTAAAAGAGAGAATTGGAATTAGATAGCAATAAATAACTCTCCCAGAATCCACTGGCCAATGTCTCCCTAGAGGATCTTGAATGCTCATTTCTTTTCTCTACCTTTTTGTCATATGACCAGGGCTTGATGATCACCCAATAAAGAAGTCCCTCTAATCTGTCCATCTTCCCTGAAGCTCAAGTCATTCATTCCAACTGTCTGGCTCCAAACAAACAAATCAAAACCCACTTACAATCATCCACTTATGATCATCTCTCCACATACATACAGGAAGACAGCTTTCATTATCGAATGGGATATCCAATATCTCAGTCAGAGATATATCTAAATTTAGGCATTTTCTTTCACCTCAAGACTGGGGTTTTTTTTCTGGTCCTGGGACTTGAACTCAGGGCCTGAACTGAGTTGTCCCTGAGCCACTTTGTACTTAAGGCTAGTGCTCTACCACTTGAGCCACAAAGCCACTTATGACTTTTTCTGAGTAGTTTATTGGAGGTAAGAGTTTCACAGACTTTCTTGCCTGGTCTGGCTTCAAACAGTGATCCTCAGATCTCAACTTTCTGAGCAGCTAGGATTACAGGCACTGGGCTAAGACTTCTTAAGAAAGGTAGGAGACGCCTACTTCAAAGCTGCAGGAATACAGCATTCAAATGGATGACCACCTTCCAGTACAAAGGAGTCTTCACCGACCATTGTGTGGGCCTCCACCTTCGAGTGTAGACACTGCCCATAGTTACCTACCAATCGCCAAGTTCCAACAACTTTAAGATCCGTACTCTACCGAAGAATGCCTTCAAATAACATTTGAAGGAGAGGGCACTTCTCTAACAAAGAACTTGGAAGAGCCAGGTACCAGCGGCTCACACTTGCAATCCTAGATACTTCGGAGGCTGAGACCTGGGCATCAAGGGTAGAAGTCAGCCTAGGCAGAAAAGTCTGTAAGACTCTCATCTCCAATTAACCACCAAAAACCTAGAAGAAGAGGTATGGCTCAAGTGGTAGAATACCAGACTTGAACTAAAAAAAAAAAAAAAAACTAAAGGAGAGCAAGAGGCCCTGAGTTCAAGCCCCAGTACCAGCACAATTAAAAAAAAAAAAGAAAGAAACCTAGAAGAAATACCTAATTATTTCTTAAGTGAGATTAGAGAAGTCTCCCTAGAGGAGGTGTCATTGGAATGAAAATGAGGGATGAATTGATATTCTCTGGGGAGACCATAGAACTGTTTGCCAGCTTGTCCTGCGGATGATAAAGAATGATGAGAACAGGAATCAGGACGCTCTGCTAGGCCCATCTCACCTCCATTAGTTTTATTGAACCTTGAAATGGCTTTTGAAGTTAACAATCACCCCAGAGGATACAAAGTTAGACACTTAAAACTAAAAGACATTGAAGTTTTGTAAGTTCCCCCAGTTAATCCATCAAACACATTTCAGTCTTAGGTAGCAGTGTGTATACTCTATCAAGGGCATCTGCAGCTCCCCAGGAAACATCTATAGCCAGACAAACAAATAACACTTAACAGAGACTAAGAGAGATTTCGCAGGTAAGGTGTGTTCATTCAAACACATGGTATTTCTAGATTGCTCTTGGGGCTGGGCCGGAAGGTGGTAGAGGAGAAGTAAGAAGAGCCATCCTAAGCCCATGAGCGTAGGGTGATGCTTGTTCAAGTTGTCACTTGTGAATGTGTCATTGCTTGCTTCACTCAGCAAGGTGTCCCAGACTCACCAGTTCAGCAAAGGAGTTTAGACATACAAAGCATAATTAAACAAACCAGCTGAACAACCAACGAGCAGTTACTCTGTTACCTCCTGAAGGACATTGGTTTGTACCCAGATGACCTGAAATATCCCTGCAAAAGAACAATAGCTTGGGAAGGTCCCTTTCCAAGTTCTGTAGATTTTATGGGGAAAGAAGTTTTCTTTAATTAAGAGACAGCTAATGAACTATTAAAGCAACCCCCTTACTAATTAAAAGAATAAATTGAACTTGCTGGACCTTTCAGCTCTTAGGAAATTCTTTTTGTCCAGAAAGAAGGGATGGAAATCTCAGGGTTTTTTTTATTTTGGGTGGGGAGGGGGTGAGACTTCTGAAATACTAGTAGTCAGGTGTGCCTACAGATGTGGCCACAGGGTTTTGGATGGATAGCTTGTTTTACACTTACACCTGTTTGTTCACTGATGTATCTCCAATCATTGAGAAGAAAAGTAACAGTGACACTACTACATGCTCAAGAAAAAGTACAAATACACACAGGCACACATATATACAAAGTATATATTATACATATGGATTGAGAAATATAAATACATATATATATACATATATATAATGTCTATATATTTGCTGAATGAATGAAAGAATTCTTTCCTGGCAAATATAATAAACTGTTTTAGTCTTCCTTCAGTTTCTACCTTTTTCTAATGGGAGAGGGGAAACTCTTCTGCCTTTCCTTAATTGTGTATATGTGTGTGTGTGTGTGTGTGTGTGTATGTGTATGTGTGTGTTTGGGTCTGAGTCTGTGTGTACTGGGGTTTGAACTCATTACTTAGCTTTTATACTCAAGGCTGGTGCTCTACCATTTGAGCCACACCTCTCCTCCTGACTTTTTGGTAATTAATTGGACATAAAAGTCTCAAGGACTTACAAACCTAGGCTGTGTTTGAACCACAATCCTCAGATCACAACCTGCTGAGTAGTAAGGATTACAGGTGTGAGCCATTGGCACTCAGTGCTTTCCCTAATCTCAAGTGCCAATTAACTAGAATCAAAAGCAAGTAATAGTGAAGTGAATTGTATTAACCAGGCCAAAGAGGTCAGGTCACTTGCCCTGTGTCACAAATGAACACACAGCCAACAAATCATCTTCCTACTTTGGAGTTCCTATTGAGAAGATTTTGTTGGTGGTGGTGGTCATGGGGCTTGAACTCTGGGCTTAGGTGCTGTCCTTGAGCTCTTCAGCTCAAGGCTAGCACTCTACCACTTCGAGCCACAGTGCTACTTCCACTTTTCTGGTGTTAATTGGAGATAAAAGTCTCACAGACTTTCCTGCCTGGGTTGGCTTTGAACTGCTATCCTCAGATCTCAGCCTCCTGAGTAGCTGGGATTACAGGCATGAGTCACCAACGCCTGGCAATTGAGAGGATATTTAAACATTATATCCTTGATTACGCCCACCTTCCTCTGAGTGGCAGCACTTGGTGTGACAGCAATGCTTTGCAAAGGCTCCACAGCTCTGCTAGAAGTCATCTAGAAAGCTTCTGTTTCCCCTGCAGTTCTAGGCTCCGCGTGTTTGATTCAGGCACGCAGTGGTTTGAGCCAGAGCATTATCTGATGTCATCCAGGGCCATGCTACTTAAGAACTTTTGCTTATGTCAACATTATACACTGTACACATCTCTTTTTCATTTTGCTGGGGGCAGCTGAAAGTAAGTGACACTAATTTCTATTCTACAGTTATCCAAATATTGCAGTCACAACACAATCCATAAACATAATGACTCCTCATCAATAAAACAGAGGAATGTCTAAGAAACCATAATTGTCACCACCATCACCCCACACACACCGCCCCATGCCAAAATTTAAAAAATAAAAAGAAACAACAAATATGCTGGCAAATGGTAGGACCCTTATCTTAATTACAGGCTTATTTGCATTTAAATGAAGGTTATTCTATAATTACTACTGAATGTTTTGTGTTAGAGTTGAAAAACCACTCTGCAGGCTGTCAGCCCATTTCCTTTTCATTTTCTCTTGTCATTCTTCTTCTCTATAATCGTCTGACACAAGCAGGCACACAGAGGTGCTGGGTCTTAATTCCCTTTCCAGAAACATCACCACCTCAGGGCACCTTGTGGATTCTTGGTCATCTTCCTGCAGTTTTGCAGAATGGTGTCAAGAGAATTCAAGATGCGATGCTGTCTTCCACCCACAATAAATAGCTCAATGACTGCCAAACTGAGTTCAGAGTTAACTCAGCTTGGCTCTGCATTGACTAGAATGTTGGGAAATCCCCACTCCCTCCTCTCTGCCCCAAGGTAACTTGCATAATGATACTATTTATCCATAAATATGGCTGGTTCTTGCTATTTGTGCTATCAATGTTCAATAAGTCACCACCAAGAGCCAACTAGTGAATACTGATATCTTCTTGCACCTCCGGGGATATAGAAGGCTAGATTCCTATAAGCCTTCAGTCACCTGGGTGGACATATGCCTCTGTGTATACACACTTCATTTAATATATTGTCAATTTCTTAACATTGAACTTGTGCACAATAACACAGTAACATATGCTGGTGTTTGTTGATGACGCACCAAACAACCATCTTGCACATAGACTGTACTTCAGCATTATGCTTGGGAATCAGTTTTAACAGCAAATCACCAAGAAAACACATAATCATGAAAAACATGGCATGAAACAGTCTGCACAAAGGATATTTTTTTTCAGAACTGAACGAAAAAGGCAAATCGCTGCCTTGCTCCACTCCAGCTGGGAATGTGCACAAGTGAGACTATTTTCATAGTTCTTCCCATGTCTTTGAATAACCGTGGATACTGATTTAGAGGAATTACCAATACATGTTAATAACTAGGTAAGTTTGCAAATCCAAATCTACAAATACAATAAAGAAGATGGGCTTTTCCTGCCCAATGCACTTTGTTTCATCAGTAAGCTCTGAAGATGCTACAGGTGGTCTCAAATTGGCTTGCCTTCAAAGAGTCTATGGTCTTCCAATAGAGTAAACATGGGAAAGATTGACCAAACTATGAAAACTAAAAAAAGAATTAACAAGTTTTGTTTTGTTTTTTTGCCAGTCCTGGGTCTTGAACTCAGGGCCTGAGCACTGTTGCTGGCTTCTTTTTGCTAAAGGTGAGCACTCTGCCACTTGAGCCACAGCGCCACTTGTGGCTTTTTCTGTGTATGTGGTGCTGAGGAATCAAACCCAGGGCTTCATGTGTGCGAGGCAAGCACTCCACCACTAGGCCACATTCCCAGCCCCAAGAATAAACAGTTTTAAATTGTGATAGTACTATAATTTATGAATACATAATTGTAATGAAGAATAACAAGAGGAAGAGGAATGGACTGCCTTCTGTTATATGGCGGGGTAGGAAGTTGGAATATAAGGAAAGACTTGAGAAGTCCTGTACAGAGTTAAAGGAAGAGGCCAGAGTGAGACCGATACATGCAAGCAGGAAGTGTGGTGAACCCTCATCCCCCTAAAACAAACAAAAACAAACAAACAAACAAATAAATAGATAGATAGATAGATAGATAGATAGATAGATAGATAGATAGATAGATAAATGGTGTTCTCTACAGATGAGAACTTGTGGTCAAGGAAGAGGCAGAAAGTATGAAATGAAATATGATATGAGAGAGGTAGAAAGACAAAGCATGTCAAGAGAGCTTGATCAAAGACTTACAGAGCCAAGAGAGGCAAATTCACTGATTTGTTGATGCTCCTATCTCTTGAGGCCAGATGTCTTCTTCTAGAGCCTAACAAAGGACCATACACAGCAGGCACTCAGCAATTATAGATACACTCACTAAAGTCTCTGGGCAAATCAATGGTGTTCCCCATGTCAATCCAGGACTGAATTTTATTGTATGCCACAGAGAAATCCACAGTACAATAGCCTACCTAAGATTTTCTTGGTCTGTGTTTCATGGTTGTGAGGTTCTTGTTCTAGCTCCAGTTACCTCGTAGTAGTTCCAGGATAAGGAAATCTAGTCCTCATAAGTAGTTTTATTTATAGCTGTAAAAGCTTTGCCCAGTGACTTGTACTGATAATCTCACTGTCCATGAAATGTCCTTGAAAAAGACACTGGGACAAATATTTTTATAGTTGGGTATCTTGCCAATTCTAACACATACTTGTCTGTAAGGAAGATGGGGAGAATGAGGCTGGCTAGCAACGAGAAGCTCTGTTCATTAAGGTAAAGTACATGCTCCAGCTAATGCATTAGAAGTGGTAGAAATATCAGAGCTAGGGGTGCTGGTGGCTCGTACCTATAATTCTAGCTATTCTGGAGGCCAAGTTCTAAAAATCAGAGTTCAAAGCCAGACTGGGCAGGAAAGCCTATGAGACTCTTACCTCCAATTAACCACCAAAAAGCTGTGGAGTAGTGGCTCAAGTGGTAGAAAGCCAGCATTGTGAGAAAAAAAAAAAAAAAGGCTAAGGGAAAGCATCCACATCCTGAGTTCAAGGCCTACTGCTGGTGCACACACACACACACACACACACACACACACACACACACACACACACACCCCAAACACAAAAACAGAGGTAAGAGACTCCCTTGAAGACTTCTATAATATTAGGATGAGGTATGTAAGATGACCAAGACCGACTGAGTAAAACTGTCCATTCTTCCTCTTTTCATTAGGTAGCCCTTTCTATTGTCAAGCTGCAATTCCAAGAAGGAACCTTCCTCCGCTTCAGCTTACGCAACACACTTGGGCATGTCTGCTTCAAACATTACAGTTTCGATTTGTCTGTTTATGAATTCAGTCAGTTATCTAATAAGACTTCAAGCCTTGTGAGTACATCATTTGAAGTAGAAATCTCTCTCTTGCTCTGAAGCAAGGGGAAAGACACAATACACGGGAGCAAGAGCCAGTCAGCACTGCAGAGGCCACTCTTCTGAAAAAGTGATACTGTGTGGTGACCTACAGGATCAATGAGATTCAATTAAATAACAGGGTGAGGCAGGGCAAGAAGATTCCACTCCCAACATCCTTTGCAAATGTCAACACATGACAATTAAATCAGGGCAAATGCCATGCTTAAGTGATAAGGGGAGCAAAGAGACCATCTTGGATGTCTTTGTTAATTTATCAGAAACTCAAACCTATTGGAAAGCTTTGTGATCCCCTAGCTGCTTAAAGCAATGCCTGGGCAGATGCCAGTGCCAGTGCTTAGAGTTGCCTATAGCCCCCTCAGGCTCTGCACTGCATGTGCTTGGCATTGAGCATTGACCACCGAAGTCTAAAGGGCAGGTAGTAAAGCAGCCTACTGTGTGGCTTGGCTTGAACTTGTATGGAGCAGGTGGCTCTCCCTCTGTAGGAGACAGTGAAGCCTAATATCCTCTACTAACCCCTGCCAATTCTGCTCCTCCAGTGTTTCTACCTGCTGGGCTTTGTCCCTGCTATGCACAGGTAGACACCTGGCAACAGCCGATGTTCCCACTGACCACAGTACAGCTGTCCCCAGGCAGCTCTCTCTGCCTGAATCCCTCACATGGCTGGCATGGAGAGCTTTCCAAACACCGATCCATCACTACCTTTCCCTTCTTAGAAACCCAGGTAGCTAGCTGCCCTATAGGATAAAGACCAAACTGTTCAGCATGACATAGATACCTTCCCAATCTACCTCTGCCTGAATTTCCACATCCACTTCCCAACGCCCCTCTCCAGTGCTCAGGCTCACCACATTACTTGCTGTTTGCTAAGCACAGTGTGCTCATTTTCCACCTCCAAGTATACCCAGTACCCTCTGCAAGGCATGCTAAGCCTCGAATCTCTGTCACTTCTTCTGTAATACCTCCCTCAGTGCTTAGAAGTTAGCTATTCTCTTTTCTTCAGGGAAAATAGCTGCATGTGTTATTCTGTCATAATGCAATTAGACTAGCAAATACATATTTGAATATCTTTCATTCCCACAGTACTACAAGTTCCTTAAATGCAAGGACCAGTTGTAACCTGGTAAGAGCCTAAGTACCTATCCCTGGGCCGGTATAGACCAGAAGTCCAAACTCATGGCTACCTATAGCCCAGTAAATGCATATGGCTTTGCAGTATGCAGTAGCATCGGCCTTCCTTGGAGCCACCAATTCAGGCCCCCAAATCTGCCCCAAGCAAATGCAACACAATTATGTGTCCTTCTCCTGGGAACATGGCAGTGTGTGAGCCTCTGTGGGATATAGTTCTGCCTTAACCTCCTCCTTCCCACTACAACACTCCCAAATCATAGTGCTTCAGTTTTTGGGTATTGAATTGCTTGTTTGATTGTTTTCCAGTTCCTGGAGAATGAGCAGCAGCTCATTCAGCGACACAGCTGACGGATCTTCACACAGATCCTAAAGAAATCTGGGGTTCCTAAGGCCAACCTGACCTCCTTTCATGACTTCTGTAGTGAAGAGTGTTTGGGAGGGGTCCAAAGGCTGTGAATTGCTGCAAAGAATAAAACCTTCCCCCTCAGCCTCTCCACCCACCCCAGCCTGAGCTAAGAATAGCTCCATAGCCAGCCAATGTTCTACTGATGTCCTATCCCACAGTCAAGGGAAAAGGGGGCTTCTCTCATGAGCTTCCCGAGAGCTGGGGGCTCCTCTGCAATTCTTCATCTCTTCATCTGCTCCTCCTTTGAAAGAAGGCTTGCGAGCTCTCCTTGCCCCTGACAGGTGTGGGGAATGACCCTGTCCCTCCACTGGGGGCCATTTGCTTTGATGCTCTGGCTTTATAGAAAGTCATTTGTATTCAGTCCCATCCCCGCAGCTCTTGCCCAGTGTGTTTTGATGAGCTTCTCACTGCATTCATATTGTCTCAGTCGTTAACCACCCATTTGCAAGTCTGTAATTTACTTTTGATCATTCATTTTATGAGGCACACAGGGTAAAAAGCTGATTCTGTTCTTCCTTTCTCCCCCAACCCCCCACCCCATTTCCTCAGTCCGGTTAACTGCTAAGGATTGTCTCTAACTCATATACCTTGTGGCCTTTTCATCTCCTGAAGAGATATGTGCTACCCCAAGCTTCCTAGGAGAGATTTTCCTTGCATTTCTCCTACTGATGTGGTTCGTTCGTTCTCTTACCCACCCCCCTCCTTAGAGATAAGCTTCTCTGGGAAATGGAGTCATTGGTAGAGGCAATTATTTGTGGGTTTATTTATATGATAACCCTATTGACAGCAGGAGGAATCACTGGCAGAACAGACAGGATTGTACAGCCAACTAAGCCCCGGAGAGGAGGAGCTACAATGGAGACAGCCCGGCCACCCCTTCCCCAGCTGATATTCCACAGCCATTTTCTGTTCAGCAGGAAACAGCCTCCACTCGGGATGAGAAGGCAGTTGCCTGCCCTGCCAAACATGAGATCTGAGAATCTGGCTGCCTTTAATTCCTTTTTGTGGTCATCAACATCACCAGTGAATAAAACCTGCTGCCTTTCCTGTCAGGCGAGGAGAGGGAGATGCATTAAACTCCACTTGAGCCCAGCTTCTCTCAGAATCCCCTGTTTGTTTGTGGGGTTTTTTTTTCTCACTTTTTAGGAACTTTTCCAAAAGTAGAAGTGAGCCCATGCCTTTGTGGAAACATTTTCCAACTGGAATTATCACATATACTTACAGGGCTTGTGGTCCATAGATGGCACACCCAATCACACACCACCATAACATCCTCCATAGCTCTCCAGGCTCCCCCTCCTGCCCATCCTCCTCTTTCCTTGCTCTCATGCTGACTTCCATATAGGATGGCTCATGTGATTGCATACTTCATGCATGGCCTTGTATTGTCCAAGCTTCTTCTATGAATGCAAAGAAGTCTGAGCATCGGTAAACACAGAGAATAGCAGTAAAATCTCAACTGCTTGGATCCCAGGAGCTCATGCCCCACTCCTAGGCACCTTTCTTTATGTGAAAAGAAAAGGTGGCATCCCTCCATTTCCTAAGATTGTGCTTAGAGAAAACACAGGTGATTTGAAATTCAAAGAGGGTTGTCACACAATAGTGACATCAGTTGATGATCTGATTGCATTGGGCCACACTGCAACATGAACTGAGTTGAAGTTCAACCAAGGCTTTTCAACAGGGTAGTGCCTGCTGATGTACAATGGTGTTTATGGTTCATTGGTTGGTTAGTTGGTTGGTTAGTTGCTTGTTTTTATAGATCCATAGGTTTGTTCCAACTGTCTAAAATAACTATCACAAATCACTGCTGGAGCCGTGTCCTTTCAGACATTTAGCTGAATGTAAAATCCATGAGCTACAGTTTAAAAAAAGAAAAAGAAAGCAAAGCAAAAAGAATTGTTTAGATGAAAGGTATTCTTTTGTCTTCAGCAATCTTGGGCATCTTGTACTTCTGAGATACAGCTATAAGCTGCTGAACGCATCCAGACCAGACTCCTAATGAAGAAACACACCACAGAGACCTTTCTAGGTGGGAAGTGCAGCCCCAAGGCATCTCACCCAAGATGAGATTGCTGAGAACACATTTGCAGGGCCCAGAGCAAAGCTGAAATCTACCTCCAAAGATACTACAAAATCTTTAAGAATGTGGAGCTTATTCTCAACCCCACCCCATGGGTACCTATCATTAGGAAAACAAACTCTTTAGAATAATGGAGTACAGTGAATCAAACATATCTTCATTGCTAATTAGTATTTTTGAATGATAAACAAGTCTTTTTAATTTAATTTTATTGTCAAGGTTATTTACAAAGGGGTTACAGTTACCAATATAAGGTAGTGAGTACATTTCTTGTCAAACTTGTTCCTCCCTCCCTCATTTTTCTACCACTTTCCCTCCTCTAGCCCCTCCCCTGATTTGTACAGTTAATTTCCAACATATTGTTTTGTATCAAAATGGTATGACAAAGGATAAAGGGCTAACCAATGCAACAGTGATACTCACAAGATAAAAAAGTCTTAAGAGAAGAACTTATTGAGCAAAAGATATTTCTACACCTAAGTCCAATCTCTGCAAATAATATTGAGGGATTGCCAGCCTGTCCTAAACCTAAACCTACAAACAGCCAAATCATAAAAGGAATCCCAGAATGTACTGTTAGCTAGCTTAATATATATGGCTCTATACCTCTAGGATCTCTTCTCTATGGAGTCCAGCACAAATTCTCCACTGTATTCTTGCTATCCATCCCAAACACCCAGCTAACCCTGTCCTCCAGCATTTAGGTATGCTATTCTTTAGTATTTGGGTGTTACTCTCTTTCAAGACCCAAGTAAAGTGCTGCTCCTCAGTCTGCTAATAATCTCATCCACAGTTACCTCTGCTTCAATAATCTGGAGATCACCACATTCATTCTTTCTGCTTTTTTAAACATATTGCCACCAAGTATCTCTAGCTGTATAGAAAGTTCTTTTAACTCAAAAAGAATTTGCCAGCGACAAATGGCAATTTCACTAGTACCTAGTGATTTCTTCCTCTTTCCCATCCATGTGGCCACTGACAAATATGAATGATAGTTTTGATATATTACTAATAAATGGGTTATTTGACTCGTGACGGGAAAATAGCCCCCATCCAGTGTACTTATCTGGCTAACTATTTTGTATGGACAGCATACTGTCATGTGGAAACTTATGCTAAGTGACAATATCTGTATATTCTAATTGGTATTGATTATTCAGCAGCTGGGCCTTAGTGAGAACGAGCTCCCTGGACACCAAATGAGAGACTTCAGCTTTTGACTGAAGACAAAGAAGCCTGAGGAGGAGAAAGCAGAATGAGTAAGTAGGGTCCATAGAGTATACAGTGAAGGCTTGCTTAGTAACCCAGAGATCCAATCTTTGCTGCTCTCCTTTCTCCAGATCCTGAGTATTTGCAGAACATGTGCCATGTGAAAATTCCTCTACATGTTCCATATCAATTGACAATGAAGTCTTGACCTCTGGAAATTCCCAGTATCAGCAGATCCTGATGTGTGGTAAGGAAGGTTACAGTAAGGATACAAATAAAAACAAACGTATGCAGAGAAGGAGGTCACTCTTCTGGGAAACCTGGAAAAAACTTCCCAGGTCATGAAACCTTGGAGCTGGGTCTTGAGGGCCGAATAGGTGTTTACCAAATGGGAAACCCAAAGAGGAAGGTTCCAGATGGAGAAAACAGCAAATGCAATAGCAAGTATGGTGGGAGGGGGGGAGGTGGAGGGTGGCAGAACCAGGAGCAAGATAAGACACTAGAATGGTACAACCAGGGGGCTGAAGAAACTGAAGAAAAGCACAGTTTGGAGTGAGTGAAAAACAGGAATAAAAGAGAGCAAGGTCTCAAGGGGTCAGAGAACAGGGTCAAGAACTTTTTCAGGTGGCTAGAAAACCTGATGACAGCTTATTGAGGCTTGACAAAGCCAGTATTTAGCCCTGAAGGGAACCTGACTTCTGGAGTATACTCTGTCATACCCATGGTCTCCCTGTGTGTGTGCCACCATCAGTATAAAGTAGCTTCTGGGTCACTCTTGACCTCAGAAATGCAGGCACTAAGTCCCTACTATGAGGCAAATGTACCTTACACCTGAGCCTGCAAGGTCAAAGAAGACAAGTTTTAACAACTACTATGCTAGTTCAGAAACAGAGAAGCAAAACTGAGTTTTGAGTATGGAAGTTATGGTGGGTCTAGGGTACAAAAAATTATCTAAAGGGCAACGGTCCAAGAAAGAATCTTGAAAACCTACAAGGGGCTGTGTGTAGTTTGTCTTATCACTTTGCTTACTGATTGTCTTTAATGTGGAGTCATGGACCTGCTTAAGTTGGATCCTATTCCTCAGCTTCCTAATGTGGTCCATAGTGGTCCAATCAGGAAGATTCAAGTGTGTGTGTGTGTGTGTGTGTGTGTGTGTGTGTGTGTGTGTGTGTGTGTGTGTTGCTGGTACTGAGGCTTGAACTCAGGGATGAGCCACTGTCCTATAGCCTTTTCTCCTCAGTGTCAGCACTCTACTATTTGAGCCACACCACCACTTTGGGCTCTTTGGTGATTTAAAGGTAAACAGTCTACATGGACTATCCTATTCAGGCTGGGATTTTCAAATCTCAGCCTCCTGAGTAGGTAGGATTACAGGTATGAGCCACTAGTGCCAAGCAAGACTTTAAAAACAATTCTAATATTGCTAAGCTTAAATTAGTCTGGTTTAGGAATATAGAACACAATTTAATCAGTCCTTTCCTCTTTCCCATTTTCAGCAGCCTTCCTCTAAAAGACTAAAATCTCTGAAATATTAAAAACAAAGCACAGCTCATTCCTTTTCTTAAGATTTTGGCTATAAAATGCATGTTCCAGGACCCTTACAAAATAGCTGGTAGAAAAACCAAAGCATATACTTCAAGATTCATATGCATCTCTGTATGGGTATAAGTATATATCACAGGAAAATGGAAAATTATTCAATGTTAAAGGAAATACATTTTGAGACTAAATGATTTGGACAGACATTCTAACTTGTACAGTCAGCCCTCCATATCTGAAGTTTTTTGTACCTGCAAGTGCAACCAGCCATGGGCAGAAAAAAAATGCTTTAAGAAAATGTGCCTGTACTGAATATGAAAGGACTTCTGTCTCATCATTATTCCTGAAACAATGCAGTATAACAACCAGTTGCATAGCATTTGCATTGTTTTAGACATTACAGGTGATGCAGAGATGATTTAAGGTACATGTGAGGATTGTGTGGGTTATACTCATGTATTGCACTTTTTTAATTTTTAAAAAATTACCTTTAAGTGGTTGTACAAATGGGTTTCAATTCAACATGTCAGTTTATGAATACAATGCATATTTATTCATGTCACCTCTTTCGTTGTTCTTTTCTATCTCTGCCAACCCCATCCATCCCCTCAAGTTATCTGATTTCATTTTTATATATGTACAGTGAATATTACCACTATTTTAACCTAATATTCCCGCTATTCACTTTCTTAAACTGTAAGTTAGTTAGTCAAAGGAATTACACCATTTGCATTTCTATATATGTATATATGTATATGTTCATGTGTATATGTTTTCATATATATTATAATTTAGAAATAACATCCATAGATGAGAGAAAACATATATATCTTGTCTCTATGGGCCTGACTTAACTTCACTTAACATAATATTTGCCAGGCCCATCTATTTTCCTGTAAATGATAAAATACTCTTTGTAAGGACAGATAAGTAAAATTCCATCGTGTATGTGTGTATATATCACATTTTCTTGATCACCCATTTATTGTTGGGGAACTATACCATTTTTATGAGGGATTTAAGTATCTACAGATTTCGGTGTCTGTAAATCCAGGAACAAGTCCCTCTAGTGAACGCTGAGTGACAACTGTATGCCATGCTCTCCACTGCCACTTTCCCTCCTTATCTAATACATCACCTGAGGGGAGAATTGGTAAAGCCATAACTATGGACCTTGTTTCTTCACTTGTCCTGTGGTCCTTTCTCCTTGAAGAGAACTAGCAATTGGTATTCCCGGTTCCATTTCTCACATACTCATGGCCAGGTGGCCATGCATCAACCCCCACCTGTTTCTTCTACAAGATTTCCTAGCTAGGTCAGGATTCATAGATTCACATGCTTTAAAACAGATTGGTCCCTCCCAGACCTAGGAATGAATTCTGTTTCACTAAGCCAGCAAGTCCCTGATTCTTTAGACTGAAGATACCTTTACATCCTTGCCAAATAACTAAGGACTTCAAGAAGATCGTGTTTATGTAGGCTACATCTATTGATATTTACTATAGGAAAACCCGAAGTTGAGAGATGTTAAAAAATATTTGTAAATTCGTTTTACAAGAACAGTAATAAGCCCAGTGCTTGTTAGCAGAAAAACCATATTTCTAATGAAAAATAGCTACATGTTTCAAAACAATTTGGTGAGACAAGTGGCACTAGTTTGCACTTTTGTAAATCTCTCTAATGAGTGGCTTAATAGAAGACAGCTGGATCCTCATCACTGTTTCTCCAGTCAATCTGCTCTGCTGTTTGTTTTGTTTGATGAATATGAAGAAAATCTAGCCCTTAATTACGCAGGTATGTAATTTTAAAAGGAGAAAACAAGAAATATTTCCTTTTCAGATAATGTGAGATATTCTTCTTTGATATTATAAACCATGACAGGCACTCATTTAGCTTTGTTGCAATGTGGAACTTAAATTGAGCCAATGAACTCTCCATATTCAGTTCCACTTATTTTCATTGATTGATCTCACACTTCAAATGGACCATTTACTCATGTATGATTTTGTGACAGCGTGCCTTGGTCATTTGGAAAATAGTAATTCACTGCTTTAGACAGACCTTCCAAGTGTTGACTTACTTTACTCAATATTATTTCAAAAAATCACATTTGTAAATGGCAGCACTAATTTCATCAGAAATATCACTCAGTACTGAAAAAGTCAAGCTGACATAGATACACATTTCCCCAAAATATAAGTCTTCATTTGAAAACTCAAATTGGCAACTAGGGTCAGTTGTTTTCCTTGTGGTGACTCATTCTACTCATTTTTTTTAACGAAAAAAACCTGCCAAATACCCACGTAGGCATCACCATCATTTTCTGTTGTCCTTTCAAGGAAAAAATAGTGTTCTGTAAAATCAGTGAGTCTTTCAGCTTACAACTCCAATAATCACACAAGTATTTTGCCTGGAGACAGCCATCTTACTTCAGAAGTGCTTTGTGTGCCCTGCTCAGTTGGTCAGGCAGAATATTAAAAAGAAGTCTTCAAGTGCTGGGAGTTAATGAAATTAGCATAAGGACATTTTTAAATGAAACAGCCATTTTTCTCTATCGCAAGTGCATGAGCGCTGCGATGCCACAGGCACAGTTGAGTGTCATGGTCTTGATTCATGCTTAAGGGGCTGGATGCCTACCTGCCATGCCCCTGTTGGGTTCTTCCTGGCAATGGGAGGGAACTTTGACATATAACTAGTGTGTGGAGAGACATCTTGGAAACAAAGACACAGATATTTACTTTCTAGATTTATCATTAGTATCTGTGATTCCTGGGACTACAGGAACCATCTAACAATCTTGAGGGAGAGAAGAACCAGGACAAGCAGAAAAGCCGATCATAAAGCTTGGAGCTAACTTTGAATTAGTACATTCATCAATGTGGTCACATGCTATCTCTGAACTCCTAGGAGACATGTCCTATTGGTCATACTGTATTTTGTTTTGTTTTGTTTGGGATTTTTGTTTTTTTTGCTTGTTGTTGGTTGGTTTTTTTTTTTAATATTTTTAGTCATGGGGCTTGAACTCAGGACCTGGGCACTTCTTTTGCTCAGGGCTAGTACTCTACCACTTGGAGCCACAGGGCTACATCCAGTTTTTGAGTGGTTAATTGGAGATAAGAGTCTCATGGGGACTTTTCTGCCTAGGCTAGTCAAGCCATGATCCTCACATCTCAGTTTGAGTAGCTAGGATTACAGGTGTGAACCATTGGCACAAGCCTAGTCAAACCACTTTTAACTCAATTTTTTGTTTTTACTTGAAATGATTGAGTCTTTGATCTTGTAGCATTTTGCAACCTGCTTGGGTTGAATATTAACATATCATCTTTTATGTATATTCAGTCTTCTCACCTAAGTTATAAATTCCTTGAAGGAAAGGACATTGAGGGAGAATATGATAAACAAAGGGAGAGAAAAATCAAATGAGTGATTGGCTTAACTTGAATGACTTTTCCTATAACTCAGTGCTCTGGTTTCACCTTGAAAGTTTCCTACAAGAGCGTAGACAAATACCTTTCATTCTATATGACATCGCTTCTCCTCATAGTATTTTACTTACTGTTGGACCTATCCCTAACATCCCTAGTCCTCAGGCCAAAAAATCAGGCAGGTACACTTATACCCCCTACCCCCCAAAAAGCTACAAAATACTATAACAAACTCACTTATGAAACAAATATAATGAATATTAAAGAAGTAGATTAAATTAACCAGCAATATATCCTAGAAGATTTATAAGTCCAAATGCATTTATCTGCTTTTTTTTCCTTGTCTACCTTGAGGTATATGAAAAACTCAGGAAAATAGCAAATGTCTATCCAATTTTCAGGGAAGATGACAATGTCATGGCTTTTTATTTCTTGTGATTTCCATCATATCTACATTTGTGATCCATTTTTCCTCCCTTGCCCACACTTTTCTCTTTGGAAAGCTCTCATTTCTTTCTTATCCCTCTATAATCAATTATCTTTCTCCATGTTGGAGTTTCATCCCATTTATGTTCTAACAGCATTTAGAGGAAGAACAAATTTATCCTTGTCATTTTTATTGACTTTGTGGTCAAAGTTAGAATCTCAAGCAATTGATTTTTGTTTGTGTATAGTTTTGATATACCACAGTTCAGTAATTTTCCAAAAGGACCTCTGGCAGATGGAGGGTTTCTACTGCCTGATCAAACACACCAGCTCAACTCTCAAGTTTAAAAAATTCACAATTCCCACAAGAGCACTTTGAAAAATGAGAGAAATGTATTTTCACCTCTTTGGGCAAGGGACCTGGTTGTTTCTTCCTGGCCCTCTAAAGATTTAAAGCAGCCTGAGGAAAGGTTCCAGAAAGAACCAAAGCTTCTTGATCAATAAATACTGCAATGCCCAACCCCCGACTGTACATAATAGCTCCCTTTCCTCCCAAAGGCTACTACTATGAAAGTGTCTTTCCTCCACTTCCTGAGAGCTCCGAGGATCTTTCCATGTTTAATTATTTTCCTCTCTCTTTCTTCTTCTCCATTGCCAATGTTTTACATTAGCTACATATCCTTGCTAGCTTATCTATTTTGTTCTTTACAAATCCAGCTTCACCTCCACGTGAAAAAAAAGGATTTTTCTTTACAGTCTAGTATACTAAAGTTAATTCCTTTGTAACAGCTTGCATACCACCCAATGTGTTCACGTAAAGATTTATAGGCACATTCTATCTCCCACAAATGAGGGAAAGCAGGCAACGTTTGGTTCTCTAGCTTACTTTGTTCAGTATAATTTTTCAAAATCTTCCATTTCATTACAAATAGTACAATATCATTCTTTCTAATAGATGAGTAAAATTCCATTGTGGGTATATACCATATTTCTTTCTCTTTTTTTCTTCTTTATTGTCAAAATGAACTACAGAGGGGTTACAGTTATCATATGTAAAGCAGTGAGTATATTTCTTATCCAATCTGTTACCTCCTTCCCCTTCCCCCCACTCCTATGAGTTGTACAGTTGTTTTATTTCCCCCACTCCCATGAGTTGTACAGTTGTTATACACCAAATGGTTTTGTAAGTATTGATTTTGGGATGGTTTATCTTTTTATCATTTGTCTCTCAATTTTGTATACCATATTTTCTTGATCCGTTGAGGTGCATCTGAGCTGATGTCTTAGCTATGGTGAATAGGGCTGCAATGAACATTGTTGTGGTGGTGGCTTTACTCTAGCCGTGTTTGTGCTCTATTGAATAAATGCCCAGGCATGGAATTATTGGGTCAAAGGGGTAGTTCTGTGTTTAGTTTTATAAGGAACCTCCATACTGCTCTCTAGAGTGGTTGAACAAGTTTGCATTCCTATCAAGAGCCTTCTGGAGTTCCCTTTTGGCTGCCTTCTTACCAGCATCTGTTATTGTTTGTTTGCTTGATTATGGCCACTCTAACTGGAGTGAGGTAGAATCTCAGTTTTAGTTCTCTAGAAAGACTAAGTCCAAGCCCAACAAAATAATTACCAGGAAATGGGTACTTGCAAGAGGGGGTATGGGACCAAGGGGAAAGGTGTCAAGAATTCATTGTATATATCACTAAATTAAGAAAAATAAGGGAAGAGGTGGGTTGAAGGAGAGTGAAAATGTTGAAGGGAATGACACAGATCAAGATTCATTGTACACATAAACTGCTTTGTTAAACAGCAAACATAATTCAATACATATCCTACAAAGCTAAGATAAGTAAAAGTGGTTCGGGAGGTAAAAATGTTGAAAGAGGTGGCCTTGATCAAGATACAATGTGTTCATAAACTGCTTTGTTGAGTGGAAACTCCTTCATGCAGCTACTTACAGGTAATAAAAGTATTTTTAAACAATTTTCCAATGGGGTGTTGGTGGCTCTTGCCTATAATCCTATCTCAGGAAGCTGAGCTTGGGGATTGCAATTTGAAGTCAGACCAGGCAGAAAATTCCATGTGACTCTTATCTCCAATTAATAACAAAAATCCAGATATAGAGCTGTAGCTCAAGGGCACTAGCCTTGAACACACAACCTCAGGGCCCAGGGCCCAGGCCCCAGGGCCCACCAATTTTTTTAAAGGTTTTTCTTAACATTTTGAGTGTTGTGTGTTGTTCATCCCTGCCCACTCCCAACACCAGGTTTAGCTGAAATTTAGGATAATTATCTTTGGGTAGGGTTTGATCAGGATCATCTATTCCCAAAAGTGGAATACATGGAAGAATTGATAGTTAAATCCAACTTTGAATATAAATTGGGACAAACTGGAAAATATAATCACCCTCTTATTTGGAGATGGATATTCCTATCTTCATCATGAGCTGCTGATCTAAGGCATGTTCTCCATACCATGCTGGCTTAAGTGTCTTAAGCAGCTCTGTAAAGCATATTTTGAAGCTCTCAATAGTGGCCAGTATAATTATCTTTAAATCTACCCAGTCTGAGTTCTATTATATTCAACTCTTTGCTGCCCCCATGCGGTGTCATTTGTTTTCAAGAGCTCTCCTTTGGGCAAGAACACTCCACCTTCTCATTCTCTGTCCTGAATAAACAAAATGCAAGGAAGGGCTTCTGGGAGGAAGAGGAAAAGGATGGTATGTAAATGGAAGCAATAATTTTGATGAAAATTAGGATGCCAGGATCACTCTCCCTTTTACTGATTCAAAACACAGTATTCTTTTGCCTGTACTTCCTACTTTCTTCTCACAAGGGTCACTGGTCCTACTGTTGGTTTCATTCTCAACATAGGGATAGAATTTCCACCTGTGTGGAAACATAGTAGACCCCATGGGGTCGGCAAAGGGTTAATGGTTGGATCAAATATTCACCCAGTATTCCTGAGCATCCTCAAGGGAGTCTGATGCATTGGAGCCATTCACTGAGTCCAAACCAGAAAAAGACATCCTTAATCTCTAACGTTCTAGCCAATGCAGCCAATGTATTACCAGAAACTTTAGAGCAGCTAAACATCCTTGGTCCTTGTATCTGGCAAGAAAATTCAAGCAAGACCCAAACATAAGTAAAACTGATAAGAAAGTTTATTAGGAAAATATATAACTCAAGACAGAAAGAAGCATGTGGTATAAATATGCCATGGGAACGGCAGCAATTCAATCTATGTCTGCCATCTTGGGCTGTTTTCTGCCATCTTCTTCATTACAGAGCTTGATCTTGAGTTTAATAAAGAGAATTGGATAGCTTTCTGATTAACAAGTCTCCTTTCTGTTTCCTATAAAGATATTATGCCAAAAAATGAGTGCCCAATCCTAACTTTCTCATTCTTTTATTCTTCTTACTTCATTCTTTTGTAGTACCTTGCTTCATTTTGTTGTCAGGCAAATTTTAGTTTATCAACCTATCTTGCCATCTTCGAGCTACCCAGGCTGCCATCACCTGCTTTTCTACCAACCCCATATAAGCATAATGAGAAAACACAATATGCAAGTCTCCCATTCCAATTCACCAAATCCTGATCATTAAGAAAGGAGTCTTTGGTGTGTACACGCAGATAAAACATCTTAAAAATAAAGGTTGATTTTTGTCCTAATTGTATTCACTATGTGGCATTAGGTGTTTAATGTAGCCAGGAAAGGAGAAAGACAGAAAGAAAGGAAAAAAGAAAGAAAGAATGAATGGAGGGAGCAAGGGAGGGAGGGAGGGAGGGAGGGAGGGAGGGAGGGAGGGAGGGAGGGAGGGAGGGAGGAAAGAAGGAAAAAAAAGAAAGCCAGTCCATCTTCCTTGGGCTCCCTTCCTTCTCCAGCTGACCTTAGTTTCCCCTTTGCCTGACCTGGCTGCTGTATGAAGTGCTTGAACCTAGATGCTGATGTTCACCTTCAGCATCTGGGTGATGAGGCTTCATGGAAAATAGCTTCCTTGAATGGCTGATAATTCACCTGTCAAATTCTGTCTATGACTGAGATCCTTGTGTGGTTCCTCAAATTCAAAGAGCCTTCTCTTGCTTCAAGTAGTATCGGAGCTGTCTCTGTGGATTAGTGTTTATATGCAGCAAGTGCTGCAGTTAGTTAATAATGTCAAGATCATTGAGCCTCCCTAATGAAAGAGATACACAACATCAACTGTCATTTTAAACAAACATGCAATCAGGAGAGCAGTGCTGGAAATAGGAGCTGCCTAATTTCATAGAGATGATGCAAGCACCAGGCTGCTTTCCCGGCCCCCTTCTTCTACCAGTGAGCTCCATTTCACAGGATTTGGGGGTGGGGGGGAGGAGCAGTGGATTTTCACAAGAATGGCAGAATTGTCGGTTCTGTGAAAAAGAAATTGCTTTAGCAGCTGGAATCCAGGAGGACAAATAGGTGCACTGATTATATCTTCATTGTTCACCAGAGCCACAGTGCTCAGCAAGTTGTAATTATGCTGTGAAGAGCTCAGTTCTGATAGTCAAGTCTTTCCCCATGTGAATATAAACAGTATTATTCTATTTGTTATCAAAGGCTTGCAGCCAATCCTGAATCATATATATGCAAACCTATAGAATCAAGCTCTGGCCTGTTTGGCCCTAACAGAGTAAAACCATGGATACATTAGTATTCTACCCAATCCAGTTTCGGCACAGACATGACTAGATATATTCAGTTGATTCATTGAGCAAGGGTCATGCAGAAGGGATAAAAGAAGTAGAGTAGAAAATTAAGATATGGCTGACTCCGTTAGGTACCTAGATTATGCAAAATGATAGGGAAGCAGTCTGGAGATAATGCCCACTGAGGTCTGAATAATGTCAATCAGCCCCTTCTGAATAGTTTTTCCATCCAGCAAATGGCAGACTCCGCCCCCCTGCTCTCATTTGTCATTGATATGCCCCACACATATACCTTTGGTAGTTACTAGGATGGTAACAATGTCCTTTAGCCATTGATTTCAACTTTCTCTTGATTCCTAGAGTCTTTCCCTTCCAGGCATCAGCTTGGTAGCAGTTCTGGATCATTCTACTCCCCTCTCAGTTGGCTGGCAAACATTTCCAGCTTTGGTTGGGGGAGGCTACTCATCTAACCTAGGAAATCTATCTGGGAGTTTAAGCCTGATGAAACAATAGAATTGCAGAGCTGAGTCCTCAGAGGATCCTGAAGCTCTAAAGGAGGAAGAGGCTGGGAATGTGGTAGAATGTTTGCCTTGCATGCATGAAGCTGTGGGTTCAATTCCTCAGTACTAGAAAAAGCCAGAAGTGTTGCTGTGGCTCACTTGGTAGAGTGTTTGTCTTGAGCAAAAGAAGCTCAAGAATAGTGCCCATGCCCTGAGTTCAAGCCCCATGAATGACAAATAAATAAATAAGGAAGAAAGCAAGGGGAAAAGTGTGTTCCTTCCAAAAACAACACTCCCTTCACAAGGTTTTGATGACCTTGCAGAAAACTTCACTAAATATACCCTACTTAGCTGATTTCATATTTCTTCCATCTTTCTCATTTTTGAAAGACTTGACTCCTATTTGAAGGGAACAAGAGAACGAATGTTGACAGTTATAGACTAGAAGCTTATAGACTTAATTTAACTCCTATATATAGTTTTCTGCAATACATGGTGAACTGGACTCTTGTATTTTTTTTTTACATCCTATCATGAAATAGAATGCCTTTAAGGTAAACCATAAGGAAAAGCAGGTTCTGCAATAAAATTCATTACTGTGATCAACACGCAAGAACAGAAAGTTAACATAAAGTGGTAGCCAGAAGAGGTTACTAGGAATTCAGGGGGGGCAGGAAGGGGTGGTTTATGTTATGATATTATGCTAAGGATGCTGGGCCTTAAATATTTAGAAAGCTAAGAATTTTGGTAATGAGTATCAATTAAAGTAAAATATAGAGGAGAAATGAATACATCAGAACTGGTTTGCATCTGCCACCATATCCACTCATCCACAACCTACAAAAGGAAGGTATAGCCTACAAAATCAAGATACTTGAGGGAAGGAATGGGGTTGGAAGAGATGGGGAGAATGACGAAAGGGGTGACGTTAATAAAGATGCATTGTATTCATAAACTGCTTTAGTGAATGGCAACTCCTTTGAATAATTACTTAAAGATAATTTTTTTAGTTACAAAAGAAACAAGCAAAAGAACAAGTGGGTATTATTTTTTTTAAGAGGAAAGAGATTGAACTTAACCAGGGAAAGAGAAAATGAACCTAAGATGAAAGATTTGGGTGGTAATGGTGCTTGAAGTCCACTAATGCAACTAGAGAGGAATGATATTTATATCCCAAGGCCAAGGGCAACAGGCAAGAAAAAGGATCCTGAGGTCATGGTGATAATATCACAAATGACTCAGAGGACTATTTGTTTTCAGAAAAGAGAAGGGGTTGTGCGGTTAGAAAATAAGTTCCAGCTCTGAATGTTGTCCTGAAAACTGACCCTCTTGCTTTTCCTCTTGAGGAAAGGGAAAATTTGGGTTATTATTCTATTGACACTTGCAGCTCTAAAGCTTCATAATTGGCCTAAAGTCTATCACACACAAGAATGGAAACAGGTGAAACAAGCAGAGACCAAATAGATGCCACGTAGCACTGAAAATAGAAAGAACATTAACATTGTCACTACAGAACATTAACATCATCACTACACTGAGAGTGCAATGCCAAATTAGAAAATACTAAAGAAAACCAAGGCAGCCCACATTCAATGACCACTTGGCTATTTTTTCTTTTAGTTTTTTATTGTCATTACAAAGGTGATGTGCTGAGTGGTTACAGTTACATAAATCAGGTAAATAGTACCTTTCTTTTTGGACAATGTCACCCTTTCCCTCGCTCTTGCTCTCTCCTAGTTTTTCCCTCCCACCCCCACCCACAAGTCATATAGTTCATTTCCAACATGATGTCCAGTGAGTACCACTGTTGCATGTGTTCACCCCTGTTTTGCTCTTTTCAGGCTGAATTCACTTGCCAGGACAGCCAGGTGATTGAGCTTACCTAAGCCTAGGAGATTCAATAGTGTGATCAAGACTTAAAAACTTCAACCACGTAGTCTAAATTTCCCAATTCACTCTTACACAGCCACAGTTCTCACAGAGGGAGCTATCAGAGACTTATAGACATAACTTGTTATGGTGGAAATTTTCAGTCTTTCCTCCTATGTGTTGAGAGAATGAAATGGAAGGGAAGGAGGGAGGGAAGAAGGGAGGAAAAGAGGAAAGAAAAGAGGAAGGAAAGGAGGAGGGAAGGAGGGAGTGAAGGAAGAAGGGATGGGAGAAGGAAGGGAGGGAGGGAATTGATGAAGACCATGATCTGGGGCCAGGACATTGAGTCCCCCCTGTAAAACAAATTGACTCCCAGAAAGAGCCAATCTCATCTTAATTCTGTCCCCTCTCTCCATATCCACAAAAGTCTCTTCCTACCAATGTTTTATACATCAGTACCTTCTAAGCCACCAATGCTGTGCATAGCACTGTGAAAGCAGCAATAGGCAGGATGGGGTGGGTACAAAAAGGCACTTGAACAAGAAATTTTCTGTAATCTAGGTTTATGATAGTATTAGAAGAACGTGTAAATATAAAGTAACTACATTTCCTCGTGACTTTGATCAAGGCATTGAATGTGTTTCCTATTAAATTGCCTATCTATAAAATCAGAAGATAAGAGACCTCCCTTCTCTCTTGCTTTGAGGTTCCAATATAGATAAGAACAGAAGAGATGGGAAATAGAATGCAGATTAAACATATCAGTTTGAAAGCTCTTGAATAAGTGTGTAAGTAAGAAGCACAGAGAGAAAAATAGTTATTGTAATACTAATAAATGTCTAATAATAACTACCATAAAGTCTAATATTCTTCATAATGGGTGTGAAGTGTGCTCAGAGAAGATTCCATAGCTATACATCTTGTACAGTCTCTTACATCACCACACTCAGAAGGGTCCTTTGCATAACTTAATGATCTGTTGTCACTACCTAAAATATTATTCATGTTTATGTTGACAGTTTTTCCTGGCCTCAAGGGAAAGGACTGTGGCATCTAATCTTACAAGGGATCTGGTATGCTAACCCAAGGCTGAAATAGTCCTTGATGCTGGCTAGTTGTCTTTAATGTATAGTCCTTTGTTTATTTTGTGTCTCCACTTAAACATTAGGAAGATACATCTTGCATCTAAAATACCATCGGGTAGTGTTGTCAACAAGAAAAAACTCAAAGAGGACACATACTTTTTGAAGGGATCATTGAAAGCTTTCTCCAAGACTTTTTCTATTCAAGGACATCATGAGTTGTGGGCTGTTCAAGGAGCCAAAAGTTGAAGAAATAATTACATTATTTACCAGAAATTCATCTTTAGATGTATTTTTAAAGGTAAAACAAAAAAAAAGTCTATGAATACATATTCTCATGGCAGACATACCTACTGTCCCATCCCTACCTCCTTACTTTTAGAAAGGGTATGACCTAGGAAAAACTCTGTATTTACTTTTCATGGCCAGAAAACAAGTGATGAGGGCCTTAGTGGTTGAAACAATGCAGGTCCATTATCTTACAGCTTCTGTGGATTCAGAACCAGCTTGGTTCCAATGTAGTTTCTGCTCAGCCTCTCATGAGACTGAAATCAAGGTGTCAGTCTGGGTCCTTATGGAAAAGTTTGAAGGAGGAAGAGTAATTCCCTGACCCACAGCCCTCTCCCTTGACAATTCATAGCTTTTCATTTCTTCACGACCAGCAGCAGGGTCTGTCTCTTTTCCTAGTCTCCCCAAACAAATGGACAACATGTAACAGAATTGCAAGTGTGACATAACACCTTGACCATGTTCCATTAGCTAGAAGGAAGTCACAGGTCCTACCCACACTGAATGTGACAGAATTGGGCCTACCATATTCCTATTAGTATAATTTGGCCAGAAAATAATATAGAGAATTACTTTTGAAAGCAAAAGCATTACCTAAGAATGTAGCATTGAGTTGAACATCCTCTACTTAACTCACAGCCCTTCAGTTATACCATGGACCTATTTCTTATCCTAACTTTAAGCTTTCGCCCTATAACCTGGGAATTGTAACATCAATGGGAGGAGAAATAAGATAATGCTTTGGAAGAGTGCCTGGCATGGGCTCAGGAAATGTTAACCTAACCAGCACATTTGTTCTTCTTTGCCACTGTTGAAACAAAGTATAGTTTGGGCCTGAATGCTTCAAACCAGCATGGGTTGGGAAAAATCAAGGGCAAAGCTAAGGTTGAAACTCAAAAGCCAAGCTTAGACTATGACTGGTGCCTTGTGCTAGTAGAGCCTAATGTCTTGTGCTGCTGGTTGCTGTTCTCTCCTCTGACTTACAATATTGCCAGACACATTCTGTATGGGCAGCTGATCACAGGCCAGGGACATTGGGAGCCACACAGCAAAGAAAGATGGCTTCCTCCATCTTCCTCATGAATAGATAGACACAGAAGCTAATTGGAAAGATGAGGTGTAAGGGCTGGGATACTCTGAAGAGAGGAACAGTCATGTGTGGATGAAGAGAAAGATGAGGGATATGAGGGCCACAGAAGATGAACTGAGCTGTGCGGGGTGACCTTGTACTCTTGTTAGCTCAAGCCACAGAGGAGGTGATGACAGGCAGTTCTGCCATCAGTGCTGCATGAACTACTTGCCATATGGCTTATTGGCCCATCCGTTCCTCCTAGCCATTCAAGTGCACGCACTGCATCTGTGTAGGGTGGATGTCTATCTGGAGAAATAGAGAGGAGGGCACACTCCATCTGGACATCTGGGACCCCTCTGCTAGGAATTAGGCATAAATATGGACATGAGCATGTCCCCCAGCATTCTCACAATACCCAGGAGGCTTGCCAGCTCCAGGACCTTTGCAAGCCTTAAGGAAATGACTTAAAAGATCACCTTCATAGGCGTTGAAGTTAATCTCTTAGATTGATGAAGTCTCTGGGCATAAGGAGGCAGTAACAGAAAAGAGAGGAAGGCTTGATTCAAGAGGAGTAAGGAAATAGAATTGGTTGTATTTGTGCGGGAATAAATAATTCACCATTATCCAGAAGGCTTTTCCAAACTATAGAAAGAAACTATAGAAACTATAGAAAGAAAACAAAGCAGATATTATCTGCAGTTGCATGAGAAAACAGAATCTGTAGGAAACTAGGAAAAGAGTGAAAAGAATACTCCCATACACAAGGCTTCTGAATTCTAGTTCTACCTTTTTTCTTCCACAGAATCTGAAGGGACTCGGAATGATCTTGCTACTACCCTGTTGCCTGGTCTCTAAACTCTAATCGAGAAAACCCTTATCCAGGTACCACCAGAAAAACAAAACATTATACTAAATTTTCTGAATCCACTGCCTTTTCTATAATGTGGAGATAATGACAATATTAACTTCAACCAGGCTGCTTTAGGGTTAAGAAAGCAAATAGTTATGAAGGATACTGGAAAGCATTAGCACAAATTATGAGAATGTTAGCTTATGGCTTAGATCTCTTTGTCCATCGTTCCCACTTTAAAAGTAACTCTTCCAGGAGGAATGAACACTATCTTGTTGAATGAATGATCTAATGAAGCTTGGAGGAGACACAGAAATGCAGGCCAAGCACCTAAAAGAGTAAGAACTCATTGCTTATTTCAATGACTGGTTCTCCCAGGAACACAATTTTAGCCAGACCCCTGATTTAACTGGCATTTTACTGCTTTCTGCCTCTACTTCCCTGTAACCATCTGATCTATGACTGCAAAGCACACTTGGGCATGCAGGACACGGGGCTGATTCCAAAGGTTCATGGGACACACTGGAACCCTCCAGCAGTGCTGGCGAGCACCTGGCTGGGAGGCAGTCCTGACTCACAAGGCTTGCTGGTATCTGTGGTTGGAAGTATTCCCACCAGGACTGATTTCAAGCTTCTATGGGTCTAACAACCTGCTGGCCAATTCCTGGTTAGTTAATAGTTACACACAGCTGGATCCCTCCTTCTGGTTTCGATCAGAGGATAGAGTTTCCACTACCAAGTCCATTCAGCCTCCCTGGAGGTGAGCTCTTGAATCCAGTGCCCCAGCTTGACCATCATTGTGTGGTGCCTACTTTCTATCTGGAGGCCCCAGAGCACAGAGCAAGGAACACAGAATCTTAGCCTCCTAGGGGTAGAATGCAATTAAGCAAGAGAACCCGGAAGCGGAAGTCTCCACATTGTATTCCAAGCAACGATATTAATAAATAGTTTGAACTGAAGACAAGCCAAGTTCATCTGGTCTTCTTTTCTCCATTTATCAAATGGCAGCAACAGCAACCCAAGTCCCGGGGGACACAGGAAGCTTCATTTAGCTCATGGTTTTTAAAAGGCTTAGATATAAAAGCCAGCATAATCGCAAAGCCTCATTATTAGGTAATAACTCTCATCTGGCTGATTCAAATTGCACATCTCTTTTTCCCAATTACATGGCTTCCTTTTTTCTCTCCCCTTTCTGACTGTTTTGAAAAGTCACTTTAAAGTGTCATAATTAATATTTTTGAAAAGCCTTACAAAAATAAGAAGGTTTAAGTAAATGAGAAGGGAAGGGGGCAAATATAACCCTAACTCCCCCACCCCCAACAAAATAAAATGTTATCCCTGCTTTATAAGTGGTGAAATCAGTGCCTTAATTTGGAGGGTGTTCATTCAAGGAGAGAATCTTTTTTATGTGGAAATGATCTTTGTACACTTGCCAGACAGTTAATTACATTAGGTTGTTCTGCTCACGATTGCAAATCAGCTCCATACAGCAGGGACTTGTGGCCAAGATAATAGCAAAAGATAATGCAGTAAAACAACTGTGAAAAGAAAATGGTGCAGTGCATAAATGTTGAAAATTGCTGTTTGTTTTATATCTATGTATGTATGTATTTTTAGGAGGGCGGCAACACGCTCTTTACTGTTATCAGAAGCATTAAAGTTTAATAGACCAACCGTGAGTTATTTACTGCTTAGGAACACCTGCTCAGTGAGATAAAGTAGCAGCTATCTTTCTAGTTTTAAAATTGACATTCAGCCAGTTATATTTCTGGTCTCTCTCATCACTTAGATGGTTGTTGACTTTTCTTAAATGTCAAAGGAGGTTTTCAACTTAATTTCGTTTCTCTTGCTCATTTCTTCCTTGGGCTCTCCAGAGGCTTTTCTTGTCCATGGTCTCTAAAGCCAGCCCCAAGAAAGGATTGCCAAAAGGAAATCCTTCACCAGAGAAAAGTTGGTGTATCTAGAGCTAACTTTTTTTGTGCACATTGTAAAGAAAAATGGGCTTACTCTATCTCATCCATAATTACTCCTATTTAGACTTTTTTTTACCTGTTTGTTGTTGTTGTTGTTGTTTGGTCTTTTCTTCTTTGGTACTGGGGATCGAACCCAGGACTTTGCACTTGCTAGGCAAGCATTTTGTCACTGAGCTACAGCCCAGCCCTCCTATTTAGACTTTCTACCCTGTTCCTAGGGTGAATGATACATTCAGCAAGTGCACATTAATGCACTTCTAGGAAATTACAGATTATGACAATGCCCTCCCTACAGCCTTGTGCAAATGACGTCACGTAAGTGATCCTGTCCCAAGGCCTTCATGACTTCTCCAATCTCTACTTGCTGGCAAGGCTTCTTCATGCTCCCCAATCCAAATTCTAGAAGATCAAGTCTGATCAGTTTAGCTATCCTACTGGCAAGTCAAGTTCTTACCAAGAAATGGCTCTGAAGAACACAACATGCAGATGATCAGTAGACCATTCATGGGCTGGGTTCTCAAATCTGAGCAATCACTACACTGGCAGGGAATGGTCAGTAGAAACATCCTTAATCAGATATTGTGTTTCACATAGGGTGACTTACCATGCTACATAGATACTTGACTCAACTGCCGTGGGTGCCAATGAGAGTATGGCCTTTCAACAAGTGTAGGAAAGCAAGGAGCCAGAAATTCTGAACAAGGAATGTTGAATCCTGGGCTGTGTTCAGTTCTTGCCTTTGCTTCTTGATATCTGAATGACCTTGGCCAAGTGCCTTAACCTCTCTCTATCACTAAATGCCTCAAGTCAAATGCGATTGTTAACATGACCTACCTTATAAAATGGTCATGAGGATAAATGAGAGGCTGCATGTAATAGCCCTTTGTCTGCTCATGATAAGGGTTTAATATCTGATGTTGTTTCCTCACTGTATGCTTTATAGTGTCTATCGGTCTGTGTATGTGTTTGCCTCAGATAACTAGAGTTGAAATTAATAATGATGGCCGGATCATGACACACTTCCATCATTTGTCTGTGTAGCCCTCTTTTATTTTATGTACTTACTTGTAATAAAAATACAACACCCATTCACCTGCAAGTTCATTTTCTCCGTCTCCAAAAGATATAGCTGTTATCCTACATGGTGTGTAAATGACTTCCTAGCTTTTTCATATTATTCTTGTAAATATATGTATATAATATATATGCATATACCTAACAACATATTGTTCATTTTGTCTTTTAAACGTCCTAAAATGCATGCAATGTGATATTTAGTCTTCTTGCATCTGCTTTTCCCCCTTCAGATTCACCCATGCTGTTGTATAGGTAAAGATTTCTTCATTTTTATTTGTTTATAGCATTCCCTTGGGAGCCAAGGGTTCACATTCAATTTAAAGGCTCAGGAAATATTAGCTGATACTTTCAAGAAGCCTCAGTACTTGCGTTCTCTACCTACACGGCCTCACCTAAGCCCTGATGTTATTGTCTGCCACTTGGAATTATTCTTTGGACCAATATGCCACCTATGTTTGTTTCCCTCCTCTCTATCTCAGGACTCCATAGCTTTAAAACACTTCTCTGCAGTTAGGTCAGCTAACTCCCATATGGAGAGAAGAGACCTAGACAAGTAATTGATAGAAACAGTGAATTGGTTGTCACCTTTTAATTTTTTTCCCATGAGAATAGAAAGAGCTTTATTGACAAGGCTGTTATGCAGCTATGAATCTATCAGAGGGCATTATTGGCATTCTTATTATCTGCAACTGCTGAAATCCTGCCCTGCTTCAGCTCCCTCCCCCACCCGCCTGCTTTCCGCCTTTCACTGGTTATTTTAGTAGAAACACTGTACACCGCACACCACTGAATGGATGCTGGAAGAGGTTGGAAACTTCTGGAAGAGGCTTTGCACTTGTGATCTCAGGGCAGAAAGGTCAACTAAAGCAGGGCTTCTGGGTGTGGCGCTTTATTTCTAGTGATCCTAGTAGGAAAATCTAGTAGAAAAACCATGAGGTTACCTTAGTGGCTTGATCAGTCTCCTTCCCAGGCAATTATGGTGGCAAAACTCATATGGCTGAATTCTAGGCTATTTACATAAGAAAATAAAGCAACCCTAATAATGTAGCCAACTAGGCAACCTGGCTTTGAACTCATGTACTGACCCCTCCCCCGCCCCAAAGGCATGTTGTCAACATTTCCTGGCAAGTTACCTAAGGAACATCACATTGTTTTCAACATGCTAATTTTAACCACCTCCTTACTTCAGAAGTATGCAACTACCCTTCCCAGTAAAGTCCATATTTAAGAGGCTGGAATGTCACAGTTTTTGTGTGTGTTCATTTCCTCTGAATCAACCATATTTCTTCCATCATCTTTGAGTAAGACAAGAGAAAGGAGTAGAAAGGAAAAGTAATACTGACAATGTGTTCAAGGATTTCTCTGTGATGTATACCATTACTGGTATAGCAGCAAGCACATTTGGAAAGTCATCTTACTTATTCTAGAACATTTTCAATGTGTTTGCATTTGAATGCTTGTAATCTCTGCCCCAGCCTTCAAGAGCCTTACACTTGGGCAGAGAGAGAAATTTGTAATTACAGTCCATTGGAACAGTGTTATAATTGAACTGGCAGCTTCATCTACTGTGAAGATCAACTGTAGTTGATCCATGGATGCTAAGAACCTAAACCTCTTACCCACACACAGTGCTCAACCACATGGTTTGACTTTTCCACATTACTATTCCAGGAAATCCTACAAACTCCATCTCAAGTCACTGAACTCTTTAACAGGCAGCTTCAAGTGATGGCTTCTTCCAAGCCTGAAAGCTGAGGCTCACTTCCACATTGCTTCTCCCAGTCCTCAAGCTTCTGCATTTAAACAAGGCCCATTTCACAACCTCAAATCTCTCCTGGCTTTACTCAAGTCTTTTGAAAACTCTGTCACATTAACATGAGGCCATCACACATAAGGAAGTGTTTGTTTTTCATTACCATGGTCACCAAAGAAGTGAGCTTCAACTCATCAGCAGGGAACTTCAGTGATAAGACTGGACAAGGAGAAAGGATGAGAAGGGAGGTGACAAACCAGACTTGAACAATAATTAAGAACTTGGCCAGTGATGAAAACAGACAAGAGTATTCCAAGAGGAAGTAGCTGAGCAAATGCAGGCAGACATAAAAGCATGCTGGTCCCCTGTTGCTGTGGTGCTTTAACCATACTGTATCCGAGGAAACATGTTAAAACTTTCTCCATCTACACAACAATGACAGGACTTTACCAAAGTCTATCCCCATGGCCAGAGAATTCTGGTTAGCGAATCATGTGAGTGGTTTAGGGACCGTGGGTAAAGCTGTCTCCAACGGCAAACCACTTCCCTTCCCCCTGTCTACTGGGCTCTGTCTGTGGTACAATCCATGTCACTTTTTTCAGTTCCCTCTTTATTCCATGCCAGGAGATCATCTGGCTTCACATGACCATGTCCAAATCTGTCATTGCCAAGCTCTTTGACATCTTCCTTACCTTATCAGTATCCTCCTCATCGTCATCACCATCATGATATTCTCAGATCCTGAACTAAAAAATGCTGGTCAGTTGAATTCATTTAAGTACCACACATGGAGTTCTAAATACCCAATGCTTTTATTCCTATTTTATTTTTCCCAAATTTGGTACCTCCTACTCCCCCCCCCCCACACACACACACATATACATGCTGCAAAGATGCTACAAGATCATTCTTCATATGAAACATTTTCTTCCCAGAAATTTCAGAATCCTACCTATGGGGTACACATAGCTCTATATATTACAGTCCAGGGAATATGATTGTCAGACTACATTGACTTGATCAAGTAACATTCTTCAAGGAAGAGGTCTTGGTTCAAGCTACCTCCTTGACATTGAGAATAAACCCAAATGCACCTCTTTGGTCCATTCCTTTCTCCCTGTAATCAGGAAAGCAATGGAGCCACATGTACAAGAAGTTTCTGAAACAGCTCAAGTCCCCGGATTAAGGAGTGCAATTTGTTAACAGAGACGGATCCGAGTCCAGTCCTGGCTGTACCCCAGACAATGATCTCAAATGGGTTCCTTAAACTCTTTGAAGTTTGCTATCTGGTGCAAGATGAGACAATCATCTCATGTAACATACCTATAAGGTTGTTAAAGGAGAAAAAGCAGAGACTTAGCAAATGTTAATTTTCTCCCCTCCCCCCCCAGCTCTTAGCCATAGGGCCTGATTCCCATTCATTCAATCTATTATTAATAAGAAACTTGACCTTTTCAAATAAGAAATGCAAGATACAGTACCACTAGCAGAGCAGCTGTCTACAATGGGTAACTACAGGCTTTCCTTTCACAGCCTTCCTTTTCCCGCTCACGTAGGTTGCTAAATATCCTCACTGAAAGTTTAAAAGTTGTCTTCAAACCTCTGTGGAGCCAGGGGTGGTTGTGGGAGTGGGGGAGGGGGTAGCTTAAGTAGTGCCTTCAAGCATACAAAGTGTAAAACCTCCAGTGTGAGCCAACCTGTCACTCTCACTATTGCCTATGAAGTTGTTATGGCCTGGAGCATGTAAGTCACCTCCTTTTGGCAGAAATCCCAAAGGCTTTAGCATTCATGACTGCCCAGCATTTCCCAGGATGCTCCTGTGAGCTACAATAATCTCCCTTAGCTTGCTATCGTATGAAAAATATATTAGTCCCCTGTCTTTCTCAGCTGTCATCTTCCCACATACTCAGCTAATTTAGCCACAGAAGCATAGTCCTCCAAGACAAGCCATATTTAATCAGGGTTTGCACACTCCCCTATTTCTTTGCAACCTACAGAAAAAAAAAATAGGTCCAATTTCAAAGCCAAGCATTCAAAGAGAAAGGGGAGCTGGGTCTAGGAGAATCCATGGAGCTGTTTGCTCTGAAACATTTCTTGTTCATTTCACTTTCAGTCCCTGTCTCCATATCTTTGGTGAAAATTGGATAAAGCCACCTACATGAATATAGTATTTCCCAATAAACCACAAGTTGCTGCCCAAATCTCAGATCTGGGTGCTTTCCCTAAGGTTCTGGGCACCAACGCTGAGCCTTAAAAGCAATGGCAAGTATACAAAACCACAAGGGTCAAAGAAAGCTGGGAGGACCCAGGAAGCGTCACACAGACCGAGAGCGCCCTCTGCTGGGAGAGAGCCCTACACACCATAGATGTAACTCCGTGTTCTTGGCTCACAGGGAGTACACTCTTGTCTTCCCAGGTTATTTCCCTTCCAAGTAAGGCCCGGGACAAACTTTTTTGTATGCCATATCCGCATTTGCCTTTTATATCCCCATAAATGACATAAAGGCAAATGTTTATAAGTAATGCATGTAGATATTGTTACATGGAAATACACACTTAGTATTCAGCTGGTTTAGGTTTAGAGTGCTATAGCCCCTTGGAATTCTTTGAATTTCAAGAAGGTCTGAGGATAAAGGGGAGAGGGATCCTTGTAGACCATGGGTAATGGGGCACACCTGTAATCCCAGCACAGTGGTGGAGGCAGGAGGATTGTGAGTTAGGCCCTGACTAAGAGAAGAGAGAAATCATCCAGAAAATATGGCAGTAGATGATTAAATCTCCCTCTTATTCAGGAGTATTCATGCAGATCTTTCCATTTCATTTTTGCCTGGGAAATTGCCTTAATATCTCAGTGAGTAATCCTATGGCAAGAAAAAAGGCAGTGCCGGATATGCAAGAAGAAAGCCCCAAAGGGTATAATAGAATTTACCATTAATACCTGAAGCAGAATGCCCACTGCAAAAACTGATTGCAGTAAAGACAGAACAGCCATCCATATCTAGAGACAGATTTGGCTCATATCATACAAGTTCTAGAGAGAGGTCATTAGAAAATATTGTTGTCCCAATAAATGGGGTTTTCAATTAGAGCCAGAAAACTTGGGATTTCTAAGTCATCCTCTCTATCCTGTGAGTTTATTCAAGAGAAAATCTGAATACCTAGTGCTTGCCTGAAACTGCAAGGAATCCTGGGAAACAGTGATGAATAAGACAGAAAAAAATCTACCCCCTTTAAACATGCATACTGATTGATGCCTATAATCCTAGCTACTCAGGAGGCTGAAAGGTGAGGATCAGTGTTTGAAGCTAGTGCAGGCAAACAAGCCCAGATTTCAAGTACTGGTCTCTCTCTCTCTCTCTCTCTCTCTCTCTCTCTCTCTCTCTCTCTCTCTCTCTCTCACTATGGTTTCTGGGATTGGTGATATAAAATCCAGGCAGTCTTGAATGATAAGTCAAGAGAGCATAAAGCAACGAAAATGGGTGCAAATCATGTATGAGTGAGTTTCCCTCAGCCTTTTGCTTTTATATTTTGGTAAGGTTACATGTGAAATAAAATTTATCATTTTGACTATTTCCAGTGTAGAACTGAAAGGCATTAAGTACACTCACAGTATTTTGCGTCATCAGCATGTCCACTTCCAGAATGTATTCACCACCCCAAACAGAAATTCTACACCTACTCAAAATTACTCCTGTTCCCATCTCCTCAAACACTCTGTCATACATTCTCTGAATGTTGTTATTCATGATACTGCATGGAGTTTTACAGCTTTTTTCTGATACCAGAGTGTGAACCTAGGGCCTTGAACTTGTTTGGCTTCTTTTTTCACTAACGGTGGGTGCTTATACCGCTTGAATCACACGGAGGTGCAGCATTTTGCAGCATTTTGCTGGCTAATTAGAGGTCGATTCTTGATGACTTTTCTGCCCAAGCTGGCTTTGAACCACAATCCTCCAAGTCTCATGCTCCTGAGTAGGAAGGCTAACAGATGTGAGCCACCAAAGCCCAGGAATATTTGTCTTCTTTTTGCTGATTTACTTTATTTCTAATAATGTTCTCATGGCACATCCATATTATAGCATGTGCTTGTAAGGTTGACTAACATGCATTTTATGAAAAAAAAAACTACCTATTTTGTTTATTTTTTCAGAGATTAGTGAACTTGTGCTTGGTGTACACCTTTTGGTTACTATGGGTAACTGGTAGATAAGTATTTCTAATGCAATTTCTGATGTCTTTTTATGAATATCTACAATTGGAACACATGGGTGGTACATGTTTAAATTCTTGAGAAATCACTGTGGTGTTTTCTACCACCGTGCAGGGTTCTGTTTTCTCTATTTCCTCACTGACACTTGTCTTTTGTGTTTGGGTTTTTGTCTTAGATATAAGTAATAATCATCCTAATGGGTACACCACTGGTAGTGGTGTTTCATTCAGTTTTTGATGTTCAGTTCCCTAATCCTGAGTGGTACAATCTTCTTGTGTGCTTATTGAGAGTCTTTCTGTATCTTCTTTGGAGAGCTGTCTCTTTAAAACACTGGTCCATTTTTTAATTGAGCTATTTCCTTGCTCTTGTTGTACAGAAAGTTATACAGGTCCTGGATATCGATCCTTTATCACATATGTGATTTGCAAATATTTTCTGCCATTTGTGTTGCAGTTCTACTCTTTTAGATCCTTTGATACACCAAGGGTTACATTGGAACTATTTTCTTCTTTTGTGGACTAAGCTGCTGGTATTACCTCCAAGAAATCATCACCAAAACCAAAGTCATAAAGTCATATTTTCTAAGAGTTGCTTTTTTTTTACTTGGTAGTTAGATTGGTTGATTTGGTTTAAGTTTATTAGGATTTGTGAAATAGGGTCTTGCTTTGTAATCTGGACTGGCCTTGAACTCAGGATCCTTTGGCTTCAGCCTCCTAGTACTGGGACTACAGGTGAGCACCACCATTTGCCTGGATAGGGTTTGGTCTTACATTTGTGATTTTAAAACCTCCTCTGGAGTAGTTTATATATGGTATATATGTTCTACATCCTATGGATTTCATTTGTTGTCAACTTGGAGCTTACATAAAACCTCTTATAATTATCTATTTATTTTTAATTAATATGAACTTCACCCAGGAAAATGCTATGCCTATAAAACTCTGCCCTTCCTCTAAGATGGATGATAAAAATTACATCTTCAAACATTACATGACCCAAAGTTTGACTACGTAATTATTTTATGACTTTGTCTTTTAAATTAAAAAAAAGTGAAGCAACAACCAAAATGATGATAGTAATGGCTTCTATATTTGTCCATGTGTCTGCTGCCATCAATTTTATTCTCCCTTTTCAGAATGGTTTAGCTATTATAGTTCCTCTGTCTTTGTGCATAAATTCTGGAATTCCACTGACATGAAAGCTTGCTAGATTTTATGAATTGCATTAAACCCATATGGAAATTAAAGACACTTGAAATTGTTACAGTATTTAACTATCTAATGTTTGCAAATTGCATCTCTCTCCATTTATTAAAACCTTCTTGGATTTTGTCAGTGTTGAACTTTTAGCATTTCAAATATATATACATTAGAGAGAAAGAGAGAGAGTTGTATTTACACTTCACCGTTTATCTCTTTCTTTGGACAATTTTTAAAGCATTTTATTGTTAACCCTAGTGCTGGTTTGTTTTCTTTCTTAGTGTAACAAAATAACCAACAATTTTCTTTTAGTTTTAGGTTTGGTGTGTTTGGTGGTCTTTTGTTTTATTTCTGTGTATTTTTTTCATTCATTAATTCCTGTGTAAACAATTATATTGACTACAAATAAGAATAGTTTTATTTCTTCATTTCTGATCTACATGCTTATTTATTGCTCTTGTTTTATTTCATTGGTTAGAATGTCCAGCATGTATGTTGAATAAGAAAAATCAGGGAAGGGGTGGGAGGGGGGAGATAGATGAGAATGAGAAAGGGGTGACACGGATCAAGATGAATTGTATTCATAAACTTCTCTGTTAGATGGCAACTGCTTTGTACACTACTTAAAGATAATATTTTAAAAGCCAGATGCCAGTGGCTCATGCCTGTAATACTAGCTACTGTGGAGGCTGAGATCTGAGGATTGTGGTTGGAAGCAGCTGGGGCAAGAAAGTCTATGAGGGGCTGGGGATATGGCCTAGTGGCAAGAGTGCTTGCCTCGTATACATGAGGCCCTGGGTTCAATTCCCCTAGCACCACATATACAGAAAATGGCCAGAAGTGGCGCTGGCTCAAGTGGCAGAGTGCTAGCCTTGAGCAAAAAGAAGCCAGGGACAGTGCTCAGGCCCTGAGTCCAAGCCCAGGACTGGCCAAAAAAAAAAAGAAAAAAAAGAAAGTCTATGAGACTCTTATCTCTAATTAAAAAGAAGCTGGAAGTAGAGCTGTGACTCAAGTAGTACAGTAATAGCCTTGAGCAACAGGAGCTCAGGGAGAGAGCCCAGGCCTAGAGTTCAAGCCCCCAAACCCACAAGAAAGAAAAGAAAAAGAGCAAACATCTTCGCCTTGCTCCTGATTGTCTTTCAATAGTAACCAATACCAACATATCAATGTCAATTATCACCTGTCAGTTTGAGTGTACATGGTCCTTATTAAGAAAGTTAGTCTCTCTTCCTATGTTTATGAAAATTGCATCATAAATGAATCTTAAATTTCACCAAATGTTTTGTTTTGTTTTGTTTTGGGAATGCTCTATCACTTGAGTGCCAATACCACCTCTAGCTTTTTTTTTTTTTTTCTTGAGTATTTTATTGGAAATAAGAGTCTCATGGAGTTTCCTGCCCAGGCTGGCTTCAAACCATGGTCCTTAAATCTCAGCCTCCCAAGTAGGATTACAGACGTGAGCCCCTGGCAGGCACCAGGTTGTTTTTTTTTTAATACATTTCATGTGATCATGTGACTTTTCTTTTCCAACCTGATAATATGGTGGCTTTTACAATTAACTTTACACATTGAACAAACTTACATTCTTGGGAAGAAAAATTCCACTTGGTCATGATGTCTTGGTATTTCTTGAAATTTATAACAGAGTAATATGGGTAGTTTATAAACAATACAAATTTATTTCTAACCACTTCAGTGTCTGGGAAGGCCAAGATCAAAGTGCTGGAAAGTTTGAGGTCTTTAAAGTGCTAGTTTCCTAGTTTAGTGATGGTGACTTCTTTCTCATTCTCATTTGATAGAAGAGTAGCTGTCTGTGGTAGATTTTATAAAGGTACGTCTCATCCATAAGGTAGATCTCATGATGAAAGCTGCACTTCCTTGTAAGATCACATGGATCATTAGGTTTCAACATATTAATTTTAGGAGGACACTGTCAGAACATAACATATGTATATAGTGCTGAGTTTTATTTGTGAACATTTAAAACAAGGATATTTGCATCTAGATTCAAGACAGATAATCTTTATTTCCTTTATTTTGTATTAAGGTAATAGTAGATTAAGAAGGTAAATTGATATGTTTCTGTATTTTTATTTTTATAATTTTTATTTCCTTTATTTTGTATCATGGCAATAGTAGATTAAGAAAGTAAATTTATGTGTTTCTTTTTTTTTCTTTTCTAAGAGATTGTATAGTTCTTCTAAGGACTTATGGAGGTATTAATGGTGACAGTGTTTTTGTTTCCTTAATTGTTTGAGTAAATGTTCCAGTGAAAGAATCTGACTCGAGAAAGTTCTCTTTATGGGAATTTCTTAACTTCATAGTTAAGAAAGTCAATTTCTTTCACAGTTACAAGGCAGCTTACATTGGGTGAGTTGGGGGAGCTGATGTTGTCAGATTTGTAGGTGTGGCTGGTTCATGTCTTTCCCTTATTGTTCATTTGGTATCTGGAAATCTGTAATGCCATCCTTCATTCCTGACGTTAAGCAGTTCTTTGTCAGTCTTGTAACTTTTTATACAGTGGGTGCATCTTTTGATCAGTTTAAAACTACCAAATCTTTGTTTTGATGATTCTTTCTATTGCTTCATGTTTCACTTTTCTACTTATTTATGCTTATTATTTTCCTTTTTCCACTACTAATGGGTTTATCTTCTTTTCCTACTATGTACTTGAAGTAAAAAATTGTGTTACTTATTTGAATTTTTTCCACTTTTAAGGTATTTTACCACTAAAAAATTTCCTCCATAATACTTTAGCTGTGTCCCATTTTTTAAAATATTTTCATCATTGTGTTTAAGTAGTCATACAAAGAAATTGCCATTTAACAAAGCAGTTTATGGATACTATACATCTTGATGTGTAATTTTTTAAATCTTCATTCAAGTCAGTGTCTGGTTTTATTTTCCCTGAGGTTTTCTTTAACCTGTAGATTCCTGAAAATGTGTCATTTAGTTTCCAAATGTTTGGAAGTTTCCTTGTTAGTGTTCTACTTTTGATTTCTTCTCCTATTACACTAAGATGAAAGGGTACTTTCTATACAATTTCTTTTCTCTCTTTTTTTTTTTTTTTTTTTTTTGGCAATACAGGTCTTCAAGCTTGCTAAATAAGCACTCTGCTACTTGAGCCACACCCTCTAGATTTTTTCAGATGGACCCTTGAGATTTTTTTTTCCCCCAAGCCAGCCTTGGGCCACAATCCTCCCACTTCTACCTATAGGTATCTGGGATTACAGGTGTATGCCACCACATCTGGCTGGTCCAAATAGCATCTCGCTACCTCTCTTTCCTCTGGTTTCCCTTCCCTTCTCCACCCTACCCTTTTTCTCTATCCTTTCTTTTCCTTCTTTGAGTCAGGATTTCCCTGTGTCCTTCAGGCTGTTCTGCAACTTCTGGCTAAAATGATCCTCTTGCCCCATCCTCCTTCCTGAATGCTGCCACTGTGTGCTACCATGCCCAACTATGTCCCAGGATTTCAAAATCCTGATAGGAGCCACAGAACTTTGAAAGTAAGGATTATTCTTATTAAAATGTAATGTGTGCATGTCTGAAACTCCATGGTGATACCTCTTGGCGCAATTAATACATATAATTAAAACAGTGAAAGACAGGGGTTATAATGGGAGGAAAAAGGGCAAATAGAGTGTGAATGGGGATGAATATGGTCGAAGTCATTTGTTTGCATAGATGAGAACAGAATAATGAAATCTGTTGAAATTGCTTTAAAAGGGAGAGGGAGATAAGGCAGTGAAATGAAGGGAAGGAAATGTGCTTAATCATGATGGATGGATGTATATATGTATGTATGTACATAACTGTCGCAATAAACACCCCTGTACAACTGATGAATACTAATTAAAAAATTTTTAATATAGAGGCATGCAATAGGAATCAGTTTGTTTTATTATGTTATGTATTGAAAACATTGTTTAAGAAAATTCATTTTTGAAATCACAAAGTATAAACATTTCTAAATAAATCAAATACAAAGAGGAGATTTTAATGGAAATTTGAAAGCATTTAAGACCGAAAAGTAATTTAAAAAAATACTTCAAGTTAAGCTTTCTCAGTACAGAAAAATTGCACGTAGAATCATTTGTAGCCTTACATCCTCATACTAGAAATGAGTGAAGACTAAAAAGATAAAATAAGCACCATCTTAACAAGCTAAAGAGAACATCAGAATAAATACGGCTAAAGTTGAAGGAAGGATATAATAAACTTTTTAAAAAGCTACCAAAATTAATCAAATAAGAAACAAAAGCAGAAAAGGCAAATCTAGGAAAAGGTTAATACATTTCACAAACTTAGAGCAGTATGAAAAAAGAGAGAAAACTGCTATCCACCATTAAATACAATAAAATAAAAATTAAGAAACATTTGCCATGTAAATGTTAAGTCCTTAGATATATAACTGACATTAAAATGACTATTAAGAAAATATTACAAAAAATTCAAGCTACTGAAGTATAAAGAAATTCATTCTAAGAAAATAGGGATTATTATACTGAAAAAGGAACAGAAATACAAATGTTCTGTAACTATTTTTTTTAAACTGAAAGACTTTTTCATCTTTGCTAAATGAAAAAGCAGGCTCAGGACATAATTACAGACAAGTTCCAGGAAAAAAGAAAACTTCAATTACAGACAAACATTTCCAAATTATTTTCCATATTCTTACTTTTTATTGAATTTGTTGTTTACAGAGATCTTGCACTGTCAAACGACGTTATTATTAAAGATGATTAACACATCAACCTTTTTTAGAGGATTGTTTTATACTTTATTCTATAATCTTATACGTAAGAAGATTATGAATACATTTTATTTTTGAAAATTAGTGTAAAAAATCCTAAGGCAAGTATTAGCAAATCAAAAAAGAAACAAGTAATATTATAGTAAAATACAAATTAGACTTGTTTCAGGAATATAAGATTGACCTATTATTATTGAGAACATTCCAAAATTTCAAATATTAGAAGTAGCTTGCATCAAGGTAGTCTTTATGTAGATAAAATATTAATGTGTGTGTTTATAACTACAAAAAGTAAAGTCATAAAGATAGATAAAACAGGTCAGAAACTGAAGGAATTGAATTTTTTAGAAAAGAAATATGCTGTCAGAAACACAAATATTTATGGAATATTAGAGTTCTCAAGGGAGGTAGAGTCTGTATGGTGAGACACACACACACACACGATAGACAAACACATCTGTATATGTGCACACCTTGGTGATTGTATAATTGTCTATGCTATCAACAACTCCAATAAAATTTATGTGCTATAGTTCAAAGAGTTGGTTCACAGACTGTGGAAAGTGGCAAATCTGACATTTGAAGGCCCAAGGAAGCAGTCATTAAGAACTTCTTACTCAAAGACACCTGTTTTCTTCCTATGGCTTTTAACTAAATGAAACCTAATTTCTTCACAGAAGAAATTTCCTTTTACCTGAAATCAACTCTCTGTAGATATTAACCATATATAAACAGTCTTTCCAAATGAACACATAAAACTAACCATTATGCATGGCTTTTCCCAAATGAACACATAAAACTAACCATTATGCATGGCTTTTCCGCTATAGGCACTAAAGCTACATGTTTTGTAGCATCTGGACTTCAAACAGAGAAGCATAGTCTTTTTTAACCTGAAGCAGTAGGGATAAAAATCCAAGGCTACCATAGAAACTAGAAATTGGAAAAGAGAGGGATGGAGGAATCCTAAAATTCTGTGCATAAATTACTATCAGATTCAGTGAACTTCATCTGTATGATGAGGTATCAAAACTCCTGCAGAGTGACAGCTAGAAGCAAAAACAGAGTTCCAAAGCAACTTTCTATGATGAATATTAATAATTACATAAAATTAAAGGGTTTTTTTTGTAACTTGAAGTTTGGACCACACTAAACTAGAATAATTAGAAACCCCCCTGAGTTTCCATTGAAATTACTCCATTTTGGAATAAACCATCAATACCAATGGTAAAGTCAAGCCTTCCAAAGTTCAAGGTATTTAGTCAGCAATTTAACTGCCTACTGGGACAAAATAATCACTCTCCAGGAGAACATAATATAACCCAGTGTTTATAACATAGCATGCACAGTTAACAGAACATAATGAAAAAATAATGATTAGACATAGACCAAAAACAGAAAATAAGCCCTAATGCCACAAATAAAAGAAGTAAATAAAAGTAGACTACAAGATGAAATATCAAGAATAGAAAATAAGGACTTTAAGAATTTAAGGGGAAAAGATAAATCTCATGAATAAACTAATAAGGAAATGCACCACAGAAATTGAAACTGTCATGTAGAATAAAATAGAAACCCTAGAACTGGGAAACACAGTATCCTAAAAATAAATAATAACAAAATACTGAAAGAGCTAAAGACTACAAAAAAGCATCAGTTAACATAAAAACAAAAGAATTAAATTTTGAATTGGAAGAATTGAAATAAATACTTAAATTACCTGTGAGAAAACACAAGTTTATCTTATGTGTACATGGAAAGAGACAGAAAAAAAATAGAGATGCCAAAGAAATAAAAACATAATAAAAAAATGTCTAACATTGCCCATAAAGAAATGTACTCATTGCCTGACTTATAAAACTATAATCCCTCTGTACATCACCTTTATAATAACAAAAAAGCACATCTAGTTTTATATTTAAGCATTATGCACCCCTTTTCATTGTGGAGTGTATAGTGTTTAAATACAAAAGCAATATTATAGAAATGAAATAAAAATTGTATTACATTTCTTTAATTTTTCATATTTTATAAAGGAGCTTTATATAATGTGATACAATAGTAACTTTAATAGGATTATAGTCCTCCTAAAATAATTTAACATTTTGCACGGCACTGAACAATTTTAAAGAACTTATAATTGAAATATGAGAGACTAGAATGTGAAAATGCTTAATAAATCAAAAGTAAACCTAAAGTATAGAATAAAAATAATGCCCAACATATCCTATATATATTTTTTTAACTAAATCCAAAATAGTCCCCCCAAATACCTGAGAAGGGTACATATAAAGGAAATCAAGACTGGTCACATTCTTCTATTTGTTCATGACTATTTAAATAAGAAGAAGGCTAGGAATGGGAGTGAAGCCTCTCATTGTTATTCTCTAGGAATGTGAGCCAGGGAAGGTGAGAGAATGCAAGAGAGGAAAGGGCATTGCAAATGTACCCACAATACAAACACCAACATGACACCACTTGTTTTAAATGAGTGTAGTATACATTATGAAAAGAAGTGCATGTAGGGTGGTTACTGAAATGTTAATGGTTGATATTTCAGTGTGACCTTTCTTTTCTTCTTAATATTTTATCAGACAATAGAATTTATTATCATAAATCATTAGTGTAACAGAAGTTTTTTTTTTATTCTTTCTTTTACACACGCATTAAAGCTATGGAAAAGGCTTGAGCTCTCACCTGCCCCAGTGATGGTTGCACATGTTTCATCTCTTCAGTTAATAGCACAGCACACACTGACACTGGGTTCAGAGCTCACTTGTACAACATAAACAATAGGATAATAGAATAGACAGCATCTGTAACTTAAGGGCACCATCAGTGACATGATACATGAAGCCATTTTTCTGTAGGAAGGACACAGTGACCTTGCTTCTGAGGCAGGTGATAGACCACTTCAGACAAGTGGAAATCTACAAAGATCAGCCTTTGGTATTTTTCTAAATGAAATCATTGAGAAGAAACCAGTCAATGTGATTCCAGCCAATTTCTCAGAAATGCGACTTGAGTATTACTTTTCTAGGCACTGGTCATTCCATAGTAATCAAATCTTGTACCTCTCGAAAGGTATTGTGTCCTGGAGAGAAAACAGAAAACTAACCAGTCAAATATGCAAATTACATAGCACAAGGGACAGTAATAAAACACAAAGGAGACACTTTAAAGAAGGTTCCAGACAATCAGGAGGGTAACTGGAAGTAGGCTAAGGAGGAAGAGATGTTAAAGTAAATGCAGGAAGGCAGTATGGAAATGACCCAAGTAGCTGTTCAAGGGAAAACTTTTAAAATGAAGGAAAACACAGATATAAGAAATCACAATGCAGGATCATGACTATTTTGTTTCAGGTCCAGAGAGGAAGATGACCAAGAAATCATGAACGGACATGATAGGAAGAGATGTGATCTTCTATGCCAATGTAAGACTTGGCTTTCAAGTCCAATAAACAAAGCCACTGAAGTGAGAATTGAATTTATGATAAATATAGAAAGGTAGAACCAAAATTCAAAGGTGAAAAAATAGGTTATTTTCTTTATCACATAAGGAAGAAAATAAAATGTTTCATCCCTGACCTGCATCATGTGTAAAAAGTAGAATCTAGAGAGATTAATGAAAGATAAAATAGACAATCAATAGGAGAAAAATGTCAGAATACATGTTTGTGACTCAGAGATAAGAAAGAAATATTTTAAATACTTGAGTACAATAAATCCTTAACAAAAATTGTGCTAAACATGATGATGTCAAAATGAACTATTTTTGTCTAATCTAGAATATATAAAATGTTGATAGAGTAATGACAAACTGTAAGAAAATATTCACAGTATCTAAAACTGACAATTTATAAATTCACAAAAAACTCTTTGTAAGTCATCAAGAAACAGATAAACCAAGAGAGAAAAGTGGACAAAAATAGAAATAAGCAATTAAAGTAGCTCAACACCCAAGAGCAAATAAGCAAATTGAGACACATTTAAACTCAGAAGTAATCACAGAGGCAAATAAAAAGATAATGAAATAGCATCCCATCCTTGTAAATTTGAAACACTAATCCCTCCACCCACCCACTGGTAGGCTGTGAGGATGAAGGAAGAAAGATAATGGAAGAAAGATAATCCCAACATTCTCCAGAACTGCCCATCGCTAGGTGTTCACAGAGGACCATTGACTAGCACTTCAGTGCTAAGGCAATGAAAGAAAATGAAATTTATGTTACAGAGTATTCACATAAAAGCATAGACACATAAGGGCAAACTTATTTTAAAGGACATAAACAAGGGATACAAATGATTAGAATGGCTGCCAATGGTGCATAGAAGAACAACAGCCTGAAAGGGGACCAAAAGGAATAATTAAATAAATAATGAATGAGCATGAATATTTCTTGCCTACTCGAAACAAACGAAGGGAAACCATGTGGCCTGGAAAACAAGTCTAAACACAAAAACAAATACAGTGATTTCAAGGGAACAACAGAATGCTTCAACAGGAAGAACCACAAATAAGCCTAGAATGTAAAGAGGCAGCTTTCTTTCTTTCAATATAAAATGCAATTAATACATTAATTAATTCTGAAGACCAGGCTTCATATTTGTCTAATGTTTTCTCTGTCTTTATGCAACAAACATTTCTGGCCACTTCCTATGTCTCTGTGATGTCATTTCCTTTTGTAGCTATTAGTTCCCTGCAGAGTTTGTGCTTTATTCAACCCAGGCTGCCTGAGAACAGATGTGATTTCCAGCTGTGTCTATATACCAACCACAGCGGGTTCATTAATAACAATTATTAAGTACTTTATGTTACAAATTGAGCCTGTGGCAATAGAGAAAACATCCAGTCGTTTGTTTTATGGCCTCTTGTCAGAGCTCACTATAAATTCCCATTATCTCAACATTATCAGCCCAGCAAAATGAATCTAAGCATGAGTCATAAATAAAACTAGCAAACAGCTCAATCATTCTGAAAAGAACAGAGTATAAATTAACACTTGACGATATAATTTTATATGTGAACTTAAATAATAGCGCCGCCCTTCCTGTCAGCTAATTATGCAAATTATTATTTTGAAGAGTTAGATTTGTAGTTGTAATGGTGGCTGCACTCATTTAGGCACACAATTAGAGCTCAATAAATATGCAGTCTATACATTGCCCTCTTGTAGCTCAGGAGCTCCTACTAATGATATATGAGAAGGGCAATAATGAAAAGTTTCCACTGACAGAATGTCTTTTGGGTCTACCAGAAGCAGGAAGAAACACATTTTCCCTGAATACTACATTCCATGGGAAGTATTGTTAAATCTGGAGAGATTTATACAAGAAGAGTAGCAAATTGTATGTGTTATAGGCGCCAGGATGGAAGTCCATATAGATTTTCAGTCAATTGTGCAGAATTTATGTAGTTCTCTCTCGGTATAGGTACAAACTACCTTAAATGAACAGAGTAGAAAGATGAACTGAACACATGAATTTAATTTTAAGAGAAAAATAGCCAAAATGAGAATCATGGAAACTCACTAACAACCAAAGCCATGCAAATGAAAGCTGTAAGATATCTTTTTTTTTTTTTCATGTTTGCAAAGTTAATTCCCAGAAGTGAGGAGAGGGCAGTGAAATAGGAAATTCAACTCTGCTAACAAGAGCCCCCAAGCCCTGAAGGCCATTTGGCAATATCTAGTACTCTAAAAGAGTCCATTGCTTTTGATCAGTAATTCTAATACTGAAATTAAATTTCTTGGTAACAGATTTAGATCATGAATATTAATGGCAATGAATTTATAATGGCAAAAAGGGAGCTGCATATAATAAAGTCCATTAAAGGAACTGAAGAACTAAAATCAAGCCCAAAAAGGAAATGGCTAAACAACCTTGGTGCATAGGATGATGTACTACTCTGTTACTGTCAAAAATATTTTGCAAAGAATATTTAATATAAAAGTGCTCACAGTTTATATATAAATATAAAGTGCTCCATTTTAAACAGATCATAAAATGGTTTGCACAGCAAGCATGCTTTCAATCATTAATTATAAAGTTTCTACATACATCTCTACATGCCCCCATACATGATGCTACAAAAACATTAGTATATTAAACCTAGAACTCTGAATGGGTTTTCTCATGTTAATAATTTTCTATATTATCTAAAATACCTTCCAATGGCAGAAAGAATTTACAAAAATAAACCTTGACTAGAACAAATTGCTATTCATGTGGTGCTTGAGGTTTCTGTAACCTATATACAATGAACCTGTCTTAACTTGACTCCCCCGAAGTCCAATGTAAGACTAGTTAAATCCATTTTCTCTGTGTTTCCAAATCATATCCTTCTGCTTTCCAAATGCACCTTTGTTCAAGTTTCATGCCCTATATTTGCTCAAGGTAACAAAACCTGTTGGAGAGCTTTGAGGTTGAAATCTTTAACTTCTTCCAGAAAACATATAAAAGCAGAAATGTTCCAAGTATTAAAGTAATTCCCAAATATCATTTTGCATACTACCCAGCATGTTTGCTTATAGGTTTATAGGCTAATTCTAGCTATGAAGGAAACCATACAATCTTTGTCTCCTTGATCCTGACTTACTCCACTTAATATAATTTTTTCCAAATCTTTCCTTTTGTTTCAAAATTGTACCATACCATTCTTTCTAGTGGTTGAGTAAAATCCATTTTGTATATATGCCACATTTTCTTGATTCATGCATCCCTTAAGGGGCATCTGGGCTTATTCTTATCTTGGCCATGGTGAATACTATAATGAACATGGTTCTCTGGTGACTTTACTGTAACCTGATTTGTGATTTTTTTTTTTTGATAAATGCTCAGGAGTGGAATTGCTGGGCCACAGGGTAGTTCTATGCTCAGTTTTTAAGGAACCTGCATAAGAGTTCTCCACAAGCTTACATTCCCACCAACAACGCATTAGGGCTCCCTTGTAGCCATATCCTCACCAGCACTTGTTATTGCTTGCTTTGGTAATAGCCATTCCAACTGTGGTGAGGTGGAATCTCAGTGTTGTTTTGATTTGCATTTACTTCATGATCAGAGATGTTAAACATTTCTTCCTGTATCTATTGGCCATTTTCATTTCTTCTGAGAAGTGTCTCTTCAAATAATTAGCCCATTTATTAAGAGGGTTGTTGGTTCTTTGAGGGTTTAATTTTTAAGCTCTATATATTCTGAATGTGAGACCCTTGTCTGATGTATTGATGGCGAAGCACTTCTCCCATTCTGCAGGCTTTCTTTTTAGCTTTTTGGCTTCGCCCATTGCTGTGCAGAAAGGCCAAGTCAAAGCCCAACAAAATAAGCACCAAGAAACAGGCACTTGCAAGATGGGAGATGGGCCAGAAAGGAAAGAGGTAGGTGAATGAACAGAAGTGGAGGAGAATGTAGTCAATAATTCAATGTACATACTAAAAAAGTCAGGGGAGGGGAGAGCAGGAAGGGTGGGTGAGGACGTTGAAAGGGGTGACACTAATCAAGATGCACTGTATTCAAAAACTGTTTTGTTAAATGACAACTCCTTGTATAACTTACTTAAAGATAATTTTAAAAATGGAATTCCTTTTCTGTGCAACAAGTCCCAATCTTTTCCACACATCTCTTACAGCGCATCAAAAGAGATCTAATTTATCACTGGTGGCAACACTTCTCGAAGCCCATTGCTCCTCCTCCATGGTGACCTATATTATGAGATCTTTATCTCCCACCAACGTCAAGTGCCTTTCCTAGCTTTCTGCTGACCTCCTTCTTCTTTAGGAAAATTTAGCCTCTTTTGTCTCTCATCTTCCCATTTCTACATCATGCGTTTTCTCTCTGACCAGCCTCCACATCTTCATCTTTCACATCTTGTAAAAAAAGATAAATAAATAACTCTACCTACCAGTATCGTCAGTGTGAGGCTTAAATGTCTGAACACAGTATGCTGTGATATGTGATGTAACTGATGTACCTTTTTTCCACCCTCACTCAACAAGTATCCCTACAGCAGGCATGGTGGTACACACCTGCAATCTAAGCTATTCAGGAGGCAGAGTTAGGAGGATTTCGAGTTTGAAGCCAGCCTAGAGAAAGGTAGCTAGACCATATTTCAAAAAAAAAGGAAGAACAAAGAGGCTTGGAGACATAACTCAAGTGGTAGAGCACTTTCGCAGACATAACCAGTACTAAATAATAATAATAATAAATCACTAATATATATTCATTTCCCTGCCACTCTTTCTCTATCTACAGCTGTGGAAAAAATTTTTGATTATTCTTTCTCTCTGCATTTCTTAACCTAAATCACCTCTAAATTCTATTTTGCATTCAAAATATATTTTAAATTATACACAGTTCATTTTGTCCATTAGCACCAATCTACACCAATAGCTATGTTCTCACCTATACTCCTGACTTCTCGTTTTTTCCCACCCACTTGTCCCTTCCTCTCATTCCTTATACAAAAGTCAACCATTTTCTTTTCAAAGTCCATCGAAAATTGTTGCTTTCAAAACACACAGAATTGTCAATGGTTTCTTTAGCAGATCTGACAGGTTCAAGGTATTTAGAGAGCAAAGACCTAAATGAAGCTCTACTTGAAGTTGTAGGAATGGAGAAGAGAAAATGGAGTTCATGGAAAGGCTGAAAATTCTGAAATTTGGTGCAGTCTATTGGAGATCCTCTCTGACACACAGAGCTGTATTTTTTCCTCAGATGTGTGATGTAATTAGATGTAGATCAAAGTAATAAATTAAACACATTGTAATTGCTACTTTAACTTAACCGAAAAATATCTGAATATACCCGTGACTTCTATCATGGATTGAAGTGATGAAATCCGTAAACCAAGCATTTCTTCAGCTTTTTTTTACCTGTGTTTAATCCTCATCCTTACCATTGACTTACAGTTTTGTGTATTATACTGCCTCTCCCAGTGTCTCCAGCAATCTCTCCACCATTCTCTCCAGGAAACAAGCATGAGAAAGAACTAGGGGGAGGGGCAGTATTAGTGAGACTTTCAACTCTTTCCCACATTCATCTAATGCCATTCTCTCTGTCCTACTCTTCGCCTGAAAAATTTCCACAGACATTCAGCCATGTGGAAATGTGTATGCCAAACTGATGTTAGGGTTTGACAGAAATACATTTGCATAAGCATCTGAGGAGAATCCTGAGAGAATATTCCTATTAGGGTAGGAAGAATACAGGTACTGAAATGAATTCGATCCATTAACACTGTTCATTAAAACCAAAAACAACAATTCTGAGGATAGCTAGTTCTGTCACTAGCATTAATCCTCTTCCAATTCCATGGTCTGAAAGACCTGTGATTTACAGATTGGTATGTAAATTCAGTAATTACATTTTCTCTTCAGGGAAAACAGATTCACTATATTAAGAACACTAAGTTGTATTCGACTGTGCTAAACAGGGGTAGTCATTTATTCAATATCCATTTTCCTCTTCTCTTTGTGGCACTAACTTTGATTTTGTCCAGTGTTACTTGCCAGGCTAAATGCTTGCTTCCCACATTTCCTGGAAGTTCAGACTGTCCACATGGCAGATACGTTATGACATGCAAGACGCTTCTGAAAAAGATGGTACATTTTTTTTAAATGAAAGGGATGCACCTATGTCTTTCCACCCTTGCTCATAAATTCCTTCCTTGAAACTAGAGATGATATTTAGATCTTTAGCAGCCATTTTCAACCATGAACTAACAAGTATAAGGAGAAGGGAAAGAGATTGACAGAGATACTAGCCAAATACCAACAAGACACCTAATAACTCTATCAGGCGTTATTTCTAATTCTACATAAGGATCTCCCATGTATTTATGAGAAAACAAAATATATTCATAAAGTCTGTATAGCTGCTGTGGTTTTTATCTTCAAGGAACCACTTCTACTTTCTGATCCTATTCTCCATTGAAGCTAGAAAGCCTTTGAACTCTCAAAGCCATGCAGTAGGTTGTGAAACACTAAAAGAAAACATCTCATACTTTCATATTTCACATATTAAATGTAAAAATGGTAAATAAGATATTTTCTCATAATTCTGGTTTCCAGAAATCATCATTCAGAGGACAGTTGGTGTCTGACTGAGAACAAAGTTACCAGAGTCTGGGAGATGAAATGTCCTCTGTTCACTTCTCTCACTTCAATTCACTTCTCTCTGTTTAAAACAGGCCACAAGGTTGTAAATAATCAGTAGCAATACTAATGTCCTAAACAACATAAGGACTAGTCATTTAATGTTGATCAAACTCTATTCTGAAAACGGAGAATACACTTTGTTTTGTTAAATATCCATGGAACTATCATATAGATTGGTTTCTGAGTCCTGCTGAATTAAATAAAAGTGATTGTATACAGCTGGGCACCAGTGGCTTATGCCTGTAATTTTAGCTATTCAAGAAATCTGAGGATCCTTGTTCAAAGCCAGTCCAAATAGGGAAGTCCATAGGTTCTTATCTCCAATGAACCAGTAATGAACCAAAAAGCTGAAAGTGGAGGTATACCCTAAATAATAGGGCAGCAACTTTGAGAGGAATAAGCCAAGCACAGATTGAGGCCCTGAGTTCAAGTCCCAGTACTGGTGCTCATGTGCATGCGTGTATACACACACACACACACACACACACACACACATACACACACACAATGTTGATTGTGCAGTTTCGATAAAACCAAAGTTCTACTATGTCCAATATGGCAGTCACCAGACAGGTAGTTGTTCAATTTAAATGGGCTAAATGAAATGTAACATTCAGTTTCTCAGTCATACTAGCTACCTGTGAGTATTGGCAGAATAGATATGGAACCATGTCTATTTCTGTGGGCAGTCCTATTGGACAGAATCATACAGGAGGGTGAGACCGAGGCTGTGTGCCTCAGCATTCCTCAGTACATAAGTAACTTGAGTTGCTAGCCATAGAAAGGAAGCTCTATACGGCAAGAGATTTTTGTCAAAATTACATGGTGTTGTATTTCTAATCCTAGTGAAGAAAATAATTGCTTGATGAGTTCAGAGTTCTCAGGTCAGTTAGGTAGAATATCAAATATGTTTTATTCTCAAAATTGCTTCTACTGTTCTTCTCAGCCTTGAACATTTGATATGCCTAAGACACAAATTTCAATTTTCTTATCATTGTATTCCTGTTTAAATTTTAGCACAGTCCAATGATTTCTCGAATCTCATCCACTTATTAAAATCTCAAGGTCATTCAGGGAATATTCTGCCAAGTGCAACTATTATTCCTAGAGTCACCGTGTTTGGTCCAAGCCAAGACACACTCATTCTTGCCATCTTTGTGTTTCTGTCTCAAGGCCCTGAGTTCAAATACAAAATCAGCGCACACACACACACACACACACACACACACACACACACACACGAAACAGCATTATTTAATCTCTTATCCTTAAGTAAGAGACTATCTTTATTTTCAATAGGATCTTTCTTCCCTATATTCTGCTTCGTTTGTTAGCCAGAGTGACATACTAAGAGAAAAGACATTTTCTTTCACCTTGCATCAGTCACCACTATAACAAATCCCTATAATAAATCAACTTAAAGATGACACAAGGCTTATTTTGGCTCCACATTTTGGAAGTTTCAGTACATAATCAATTGATATCATTACTTTGTATGAGTTAGAAGATCATAATAGAAGCACAAGCTAGAGAAAACCATGTACTCCATAGCTGGGAAGCAAAGGAGAAATGGAGAGAGGCTGTGGCCCTCAACGTCCTATATACCTTCTACTAGCCTTCACCTTACCATTTCTACTGTGTCTCAATTGTGCCAAGAAGGGGGCAAAGCCTTTAATAATGGGTCATGTGAGACAATTATGATCCAAATAATCACACACCACAGCTCAGTCTTCCACAGAGGCAGGACCCTTCAGAGCTCCATACTCAGCTCAGAACTGTGACCAAAGTAGCAGACCCTGAAGACAGCACATCAGCTACAGGGACCTCATTTAAATACTTTATTCCTCCACAAGTACCCAAAGCTAGTAGAATTGGACAAAGATGTATGATGGCTTTAGGAGCTTGTGAGTGGCTTCATGGTTTCAGGCCAGCATCCTTGTGAATCTCTGGCATTTCCTTATGGTTCCTTTGTTCCATTGTGAGGAAATGGTCCTTACATATTTGAGTGTCAAGATCACATTCATGAGAGAAAGAAGAAAAGGGAGAAAGATCTATACTTTTTCCTAGGAAAAAGTAAAATCCCTGTTACTGATTCCTGGACCAAATGGTGACTGACTGTTGGGCATTCTGACATCCCAGGATAAATGTAGAAGCAAGTGACACAGTAATGCCCTAAATAACATCAACTTAGTCAGAAGGAAGAAAGGCAGATTGGACATTGAGTTCATAACAAGGCGTTTTTAAGGCCAGTAAGGAGTACATCTTTGTTCTTTGTATCATAAACCAGTTTCCCACATTCCATTACTTACCCATCCATCTTCCCGTGTAGCCCATAAGGCCATCTTGATCTTATACACAGATTTTTCTGTCATTCCCTGTCCTTCCTCATGGCTTATTGCTTTGTTTGTAGTACGACACTGTCTTCAATATATTTTTTATGGTATTTAATAGCATCTGCTCAATGCTTTCTCCTTTTTAAAAACATGTCTTAGACATCCGTGATTAAATCTACAAAGTTTCAGGAATTTAACAAATGAAAATGTATTTATTTCACATAAAATTTGAATATTATTTAGGGGAGAATTCGTATCTTTATAATGCTAAATCTCTATCATATGACATATCTTTGCCTTTTGAAATTATATTCTACACATAAATGTTATAATTTCTGCATCCTCTTGTCACTATCCTTTATGTTTAGAGGGTTTTTTTAATTTACTGTACTTTATTGTCTCACATTTTATAATCACCAGCCTGGCTTCCATTTCATGCATTTTCACGTGGCTATATTTTTTCCATCTCTATACTTTCCTATTCCATATTATTTACTTGGATTATGTTTTATAAGAAAAAAATATGTTGCTAGATTTTATTGTTATACAGTAGTCTGAGAATCTGTTTTTATTGGTGAGTGTAGCACTTTTACATTTATTATCATTACTACCATAGTAGGACATATTTCTGTGCTATCATTTCACATTCTCTATCCTATTTTTTTCCTTCTCACTTACTACTTTCTTTTCCATCTCCCATCAGATAAATTGTCTTTACTGGTTGATATTACAAATAGACTATTTATCCTGTGCTGGGTTCCTCTGTGATTAGCACTCATCTTTATCTATATACTTTGTTTAGAAACTTGTAATGCACACCAACAAATGTATATTCTGTTCAAAACAAATAAAAAATACAGGAATATGTTCACACTCAATCCATACTTTTCTCTCTCTTCAGTGCCTCTCTCCCAAACCTCACCTAAATCCACTATCACCACTAGGTGCCATTGACTAAAATATAGATATAAATATAGATATACATACATACATATATACACATACATACATACATATATACACATACATACATACATACACACACATACACCACATTTTCTTTTTCTTTCCATTTCTTACTATTTTTGCTGAAAAAAAAGTGGAAAGTCCAAAGAACATAGCATAGCAACACCAGACATCAACTCACTATGCCAACCTTTTTTCTTCGTGCTTTGTAGCTTTGGCTGATTACTTAAAAGTTTTTTTTTTATTTTCTTTCTTGAAAGAAAGTACCTATTTATTGTCATCTTACAAGGCATGTGGCCTGATATGAGAAAAAAAAAAACCTCATGTATTGAAAACAAGTACTGCAATGAGCAAAGAATTTCCATAGGATAATTAAAAATAATTGCTAAATATAAGGGAAGGGGTGGGTCAAAGAGAGAGATGAACATAGATGTTTTCTGAATGAATTTTTTAAAGTCTGCACAGCTAATGTAGCCTATGCTTAATGATAAGCTACTAGTTGGACACAGAGTTCTCTAAATGCCTGAAACTAGTAAATCTTCTAGATTTTTGCTCACAGTGGCTGAGAAACTAAAATTAAAACCTAATACATGTTTTTTGACATCTGGTGGAAACCAAGAGAGGGCTTCACATGACCTAACTAACTACAAATTCCACTCCCTATTGTGATACCATAGAGAAGGGCTATAAATTGTGTTCCTTCCCCAAAACAACCTTCTTCCTCAACAGGAGACCAGGTACAATGTCAGCTTACCATGGAGAAGAAGAATTCAGTTCCCTATCAGGCCACTGAATTATTGAAAAAGCCAATCATATACTCCCAGAGGAGCCAGGGGCTGCTCTGTGCTCTTGTTACGACAGACTTGCTTTAGCAGCTCCTGTTACTCACTCTGTTCTCAGTTGTAATCCTTATGAGGCTCTGTGTCTTGCATAGTATTCTCTTCTCTCAGGCTGGGAGGATATGACTAATAAACTGACATTAATCTCAGCTGCCCAGTGCCTAGTATTCTATATTCAGCTCACACAGAACCTAGAGCCAGAGTCTCTCCATCAGCGATGATCTGGAAAGAAGGCCATCAACACTGACATGCCACATGTGCAAGTAGAGACACACCTTCGATACTAGACAGGTTGCAACTGTCCCTTAGCTTTTGCTTCCTGTTTACTCTGAATGTCCAGGCCAAATGTGAGAACTATGTCTCAGTTCTTTCCAGATCATAAACACAGCCTTGTGTGTGCAAGCAATCTTGAAGATCACCTGAATACATAATAACCTTATCTTACAGTTTGTATGGGCATCATAGGCCTCCTTTTAAATTGTAGTCTATTGTTTGCCACAATGGCCATATTTCCCCTCAGGGAACTATTTATTATACTTCCAACAAACACCCCTGTGGGAAAAGCTTCAAGACCTGGGCAACTTCCAGGGAAGTTCGATAAACCGAAACATTTAAAGTACAGTCTTCCAAAGAACCATCAGACACATTAAAGAATGATCCCTTTTCGGAAATAAGTATATTGGAGATTCCCAGTTCTTCCCTGCCTTGTCTGTTATTGGAAATAAAAGGTATTATTTTTCAAGGCTACCTACTGAGTGGAAAAACATGGAATAGCCTATGGTGAGTTAAAATACCACAAAGCACACTATTTTCTCTGCAATTCTGCTATCTTTCTGCATCCCCTGTTACTGCAAGGCTTTAATTTCCACACTTCATAAAAAGTTCATTCTGATCATTTTTTTTCCAATTTTCTCCTCACTTTTATGTAGAGTAAATGTTATTTCTTCTCCATTTCTACTGATATCATTGTGGCTTTTCGTAATAATTGTTTATTTCTACTTTATATCTCCAATCTCTTATTTCTTTGAAAATACTTCTTCTACTTATTTTAATATTTTCTTGGCTCGGCTCTGTTAATTGCTCCACTAGAATAAGTAGCATAGTGCATATCTCTGTTATTAGTTTCTGTGCAATTCAGATACTTTTCATTGAATATTTTTGTGAGTTCATATTCCTTTGGCAATGAACTTTCTTTATATTTCCTCGTACTTCCAAGGCATGTGCACACATATACTCTCCTAAAACCATAAGAAAGAATTGAGGCATTAAAGCAGAGAGTATATAGAGTGAGACAAGAAGTTGAATTCAACAGAGCTTAGAAGAATTCCATTACTTATAGGCTAATAAACAAAGTAAATCAAAAGAGTTGGGGTGGGAGACAAGAAAAATTACACAGAGACAAGCTTTACTGTGACAGGAACAAAGAACATTTCAAGAAGGAGTCACGATCATTTGTGTCACATTTTAGCACCAGTTTCTTCCTCACTGTGGCATTTAAATTTGAACTCCTGGCCTTTATATGCTTGGCAAGCACTCTACTACTTGAGGTATTCCACCAGCCTGCATAGGGAACCCATTTTATTTTACATTTTGAATCTTGGGAAGTTGATAAAGACATCCCCACTCCTGTCCATCTCCTGACCATCTATGTAGTAGATAAGAATAAGAGCACAAAACAGGAATTAACTTATTCCACAGCTGCTAGCATCCATGCCCCACCTCAGGAGGGAGCCCCAAGAAACTTTGCCATCACCTGCTTCTTCTTTCTTCCTCTTCTTCTTCTTCTCCTTCTGACATTGTCTTCTACACACAAAATAGGAAATTTTGCCTCAAACTTAAGAAATGCTTGCTTATTTTCTTCAGCAGAAATTGAAATCAAAAAAATGAAATGCTTTTTTCATAGAGTCATGTACCTCTGACCATTGTCCGTCGTTGTCTTTGATTTATTTCTCCTTTTAAATCTCTTCTTCTCCTTTTTGTCTTTCCTCTCTTCCTCAAGGGCTGGTGTCCTAATTTTCTACTTGGTCCTTTCCCATATGAATGTATTTTCTGTATCTTCTTTTTGACTAGTTGTTATGAAGGAGAGAGGATATGACAGAGCCACTACAGTGGAACCATAGGATTATCCTGTTTACAAAGAAATCACTTGAATTTAAATACATATGTATGTATATGAGATATTAATGGCCATTTATTGAATTGAAACCACTTTGTACAATGACTTAGTGACAATTTCTAAAATATCTTAGTCTTTATGGCCATTATCAATCCCATGGATAGGACTATTTCTAATAATAGTTAAAACATAATCATGTCCAATTTTAAGAGGCTGATGTTATATGTGGAAGTAGTCACGTATGATCATCTCTTAAGGGGTTTTGTTGTTTTTTTGTTGCTGAAGCCTCAAAGCTTAAGATAAAGGTTATGATGCTCCATGCATTCTGATCTTACAGGATCTGACCACATGTCAGCATGTAATATCAAAATTAAACTGAGTTATAGAACACCCAGTTGGTGACCTTGCAGAATTTATTACTGCCAGGAAGTAATGCTTGGGTGACCAGAAATAAAATGTGCTATGGAATGACTAAGAAATGAGAATAGGAAAAAATACTCAAATTTTCATGTTTTCAACAACTTTCCAAACTTTATAAAGGCTAGGAACAAAGAGTGGTCTAAGAATTCATGCCAGGCACCGGTGGCTCAAACCTATAATGCTAGCTACTCAGGAGGCTGAGTTTTGAGGATCATGATTCAAAGACAGCTCAGGCAGATAAGTCTGGGAGACTCTTATCTCCAATAAACTACTCTGAAAAGGCCAGAAGTACTGCTGTGGTTTGAGTGGTAGTGTACTAGACTTGAACAATAGAAGCTCAGGAAATGCAGCTGTGGAATTCACTGGTCACTATGTTGAAAATGAACTATACAGTTTGTGGGTGGGGATAGGAGTGAAAACTTGTAGGGAGCAAGAGAAGGGGTGACATTGTTCAAAAAGAAATGTACTCTTTACCTGACTTAGGTACCTCTCCATACATCACTTTTTTAATAACAATAAAAGTAAAGAAGAAGGAAGAGGGGGAGGAGGAGAGGGACGAGGGGGAAGACGGGGAGGAGGAGGAGGAGGGGAAGGAAGAAGGGAAAGGGGAAGGGCAACAATGGGAATGGGAAGGGAGAAGGGAAAGGGAAAGGGGAAGGGGAAGGGAGAGGGGGAGGGGGAGGGGAGGAAGAGGAGAAGCAGCAGCAGCAGCAGAGGGACAGAGCGCAGATCCTGAGTTCAAGCAGAGAAGAGAGAGAAGAGAGAGAGAGAGAGAGAGAGAGAGAGAGAGGAATTAAATTCATTGAAAAGAATTCATAAAAATCAGGGCTGGGAATATGGCCTAGTGGCAAGAGTGCTTGCCTCATATACATGAGGCCCTGGGTTGGATTCCTCAGCACCATATATACAGAAAATGGCCAGAAGGGGTGCTGTGGCTCAAGTGGCAGAGTGCTAGCCTTGAGCAAAAAAGAAGCCAGGGACAGTGCTCAGGCCCTGAGTTCACGGCCTAGGACTGGCAAAAAAAAAAAAAAAAAAAAAAAGAATTCATAAAAATCAGGAAACTTACATCATTTGGAGTTTTTTCCCAGTAGCTAACAACTTTTAAACTAGCAATTACTGACTACTTACTGTATATTTATGTACAGTTTCATGTACAATAAACTACATAATGAATGTTTTTCCTAAGAAAGGAATACCTGCCCTTACCTGGCCCTAAGACCAAGCAGCTCTGTGAATGAAATGTAAAAGCAAAACAAGAACACCCCATTTCTCAGTGCCTCAGATTCTGTCTGCAGTTTAGCTTTGGCCCATTGTGTGCACTTGAATGACACAGAAGAGAACAACACAGAAGTTGTTCGTGCAAAATGGTAAAGACCCGAAAAAGTGAGAGAATTGGGGCTAGATGTGGCTTTCCAGGGTCCAGTTCCCAGCTTCCTTGGTGTCATGAGGCACTGGGGTAAGGGCTGCAACTTTCTTCTCCCTGGATTGCCACTCTGGCATTATGATCTTGAACTTCACAACTCCAACCTTTGACCCAATCCTGCAGCAATTCTGATCATTTTGAAAGACCTAATTTTCCATGTTAAGTGCCTTTCTGCTCAAGATTTGGGGATAGTTGTCTGTTTCATGACCACATATCCAAGAACACTAATGGTTTTGTTCTAACAGATGCATCAAATCCTATACCAAGAGAGCGTCTAGCCTTTCCCATCTGGCACTCACTCTGTGATCATGAGCCAAGACACCCATGGGGGCAGGGCCAGGCGATGCCTACGCCCCAGCAACAAACACTGGCATGTGCTTTCTGTCAAAAGCACATCTCAGTCGAGATGTGTCCTGTTGATCTATATCTGATTGTCTTACAAACTCTTTCCTCTGCCTTTACTGCCAATATGACAGCTCCTTTCTCAAACCACTCATCTTCCCTGCTCCTCTTGGTCTAGTTCTCCCCCACCTCTCAGAGTTAGCATTCACTGTTCTCAGCCCTGACTGTCCCCATGACCCAAGTTTCAGGGCACTTGAGTCCTTATTCATATTCACTGCTCTCATCTCGTGTATAAACCTCATCTTCATCCTACCAACCTTTACAAGGGGGCAGTAATGCTGGATCTTACTAAATTTTTCTTTCTATCTAAGAAGGAAAACTACCAGGAATGTGGCATAAGTAACAGAGCTGTGATATTGTCAGCAGAGCTTTGGCCTTCTCTCGGCTGGGCATCTCTCCGCCTGCAGAATAGTTTAATCACAACCCTAGGGATGTCTCCCTATTGCGTGATATGGTGCTTTGCTTGTCTCCAGAGACAAGAGCTTCATGGACGCCTGGGCGCACAAGGGCTTCTCTCAGTTAACACTGCCCTGGAAAGCTGTTAACTGCCTCAGAGATAATTTAACCTCGATTAAGCTAAGCTGCCACCAGGTGGACATTGGAGCCTTAGTTAAACGGTTTTAATCTCCGCAGCGAGCCTCCCTCTAGGCATGCTTAAACAAAGGCAATGTAGTTTTACTGCCACTTAATTATGTTTTTAAAAATAAACAAGAAGGAGAAAAGCATAGCTGTTCATCAGGTTGCTTAGCCAGTATTAAAATCAAGTTGTAGTAAGGTAGTTGATTTGTGTGTTGAACGGGTAGTTATTGAATACTTACTATGTAACAAAAATTGTTTCAAGATTAGGAATGATGGGCTGGGAATATGGCCTAGTGGCAAGAGTGCTTGCCTCCTACACATGAAGCTCTCAGTTCGATTCCCCAGCACCACATATATGGAAAACGGCCAGAAGGGGCGCTGTGGCTCAGGTGGCAGAGTACTAGCCTTGAGCGGGAAGAAGACAGGGATGGTGCTCAGGCCCTGAGTCCAAGGCCCAGGACTGGCCAAAAAAAAAAAAAAGATTAGGAATGATGCAGAGAATACGTCAAAAGAAAGAGGGAAAAAAGCTCAAGGACAATGTCCAGTCCCTTAGTTTAAGCCCTGGGACCAGCCATACACACACACGCACATTTTTTTTTTTTTAAGATACCCTAAGAGAATGGAAGAGAGGAAAAGCTATAGACTTGAAGAAAACACTTAAAAATTACAATCCTATTAATGAATGTGTACCTAGGATATATAAGCCCTTAAAACACAATTTTAAAAATTAGGACAAATATTGTAATAACAATTTAAGAAAAAAAAGACAGAACCCTTTAATGAGAACTTCACCAAAATTGATATTTGGATGGCAAAAAAAATAAAAGCACAGGAAAGAATGCTTACAGAGGGCTGGGGATATGGCCTAGTGGCAAGAGAGCTTGCCTCGTATACATGAGGCCCTGGGTTCAATTCCCCAGCACCATATATACAGAAAATGGCCAGAAGTGGCGCTGTGGCTCAAGTGGCAGAGTGCTAGCCTTGCGCAAAAGGAAGCCAGGGACAGTGCCCAGGCCCTGAGTCCAAGGCCCAGGACTGGCAAAAAAAAAAAAAGAATGCTTACAGAATTAGTAACCAGGAAGATTTCAAACCACAAGCTGTGGCTACATATCTATCAAAATGTCTCAAATAGAAATGATGTGCAAACCAAGTACTGGCAAGGAAATGGAGCAAATGCAACTCTCATGTACAGCTGAAGAAAATAGGGAAAATATAATTGCTTTATGAAACATATTGATGGTTTTAATAAATTAAAAAAGACCTCACATGACATTTCACTTACAGTTATAAAGACAGAAGATATTAAAACATAGGAATATACACTAGCTTTATTTGTGATAGAGACAATCAACAAATAGCACAGATGCTTGTCAGCATGATTACATGAACAAATTGTGGTATATCCATACCATGGAATATTACCCAACAGTTAAAAGGAGTATATTTTTGACATGCAACGTACATAAATCTTAATCATGCCAAATGAAGATAGTTCAAGAAAAGGAGTAAAACTTGTATGATTCTAGAAACTACAAACCCACCTAACATTGGAGAAAGTAGATTAATGGTAAGAAGGAGGAGGAAGAGGAGGAGGAGGAGGAGGAGGAGGAGGAGGAGGAGGAGGAGGAGGAGGAGGAGGAGGAGGAGGAGGAGGAGGAGGAGGAGGAGGAGGAGGAGGAGGGAGTGCAGGTGGGATACAAGGAAAGTTTAGGTAGCATGGATATGTTCATAACTTTTATTGTGGTGGTAAGTTTATGGATTAGTATTCTCAGATCGAAATGTTCAGTTTATTAGATGTCAACTGCATCCTATTAAAACTTTAAAGAAAAAATACTGCTACAAAGTTGCTCAATATTATGTGGCTAGAACCACTCCAGTTCCAATCAGAGTGGAATGGCTAATACTCAAACTTTGAAAAAGCTGTCAGGGCGGGCTGGGGATATGGCCTAGTGGCAAGAGTGCCTGCCTCGGATACACGAGGCCCTAGGTTCAATTCCCCAGCACCACATATACAGAAAACGGCCAGAAGCAGCGCTGTGGCTCAAGTGGCAGAGTGCTAGCTAGCCTTGAGCGGGAAGAAGCCAGGGACAGTGCTCAGGCCCTGAGTCCAACGCCCAGGACTGGCAAAAAAAAAAAAAAAAAAAAAAAAGCTGTCAGGGGATGGCTCTGTCTATTTTCCTTTTGTTACATATACTGTCTTCCAAGGAGTCAGACCAAGAACTTGAGGGTGGAGGGGCGGGGGGGGGGGGGTGGAAGAGAGCCATTTGGGCTATTATACACCCAAATGGCAGTTCCCGCTAGGAGCCAAATATCATTCTCCCAGTAACAAGTCAAGCTGGTGGGCCAGGCTCCTTTAACTTGGAGAAGAGCACTCAACTGGGAGTCTCTGTGTTGCCTCACTCCATGCTACACTTTGCAGAGGTTTTATTCGTTTGTAAAACATCAAATGACTTGTCTGAACTCATCTACCATGCCTACTTAAAGAAAAATGCAATTAGAGAAAAGGGTGCTTTTTTAGAAACAGGAATAATTGCCCACTTAATTTATCAATCATTACTTAATCTACCTCTGGTTTTCCCTATAGACTGGAGTTGAATGATTTCTTCAGTTCAGCTAAATCTCTATACATCAGTTAAAGCCCCTCTGTGGATAAATGCACAGTGCTGAATTTTCAGTGTTTTATCAATCAGTTTTCTCTGTGCAGTTGTGCTTTTATCAAGTCCTTAATTCGTTTGAAAAGAATACATACCTTTAAAAGGCTTTTGAGGAGGATTTTTTTCCTAAGCAGTCTGAAGCCCAGGTTATATAGAAAGTGAGGATAGAATCCTGACAGGGAATGAAAATGGACCTTTGGGTATATAGGAGAGAGGACAAGAAGACAGGACAACAAGCGAACACAGTCTTCACATGCATTCCTCTCAAGGTCCTGAGGAAACGAATAAAGACATACACAACCCCATGGGGAACCTGCCTTGCCTCAAAACATCCAAGGGCATGAAGAACAAGCAGACAGAAAGGAATCTGCTCTGGTGAGACACTGCTGATGTCTCTATTTCTGCCAAAGAAGGGTTGGGAATGCAGATTCTTAAGCTGGAGCTATGGGTTTCTTCTTATATTTTCAGTCTACTAGTCTATTTGTTATAAACATCTGAAACAAATATCAGTACTATGAGTTGCAATTTGTGTTTGTGTGTGTGCATGCATGCATGTTCATTCCAGTATACTGAGACTTGAACTTGGATTCAGAACATTACCCCTCATTTTTTTTTTCTCAAGGCTGGAACTCTGCTACTTGAGCCACTGACACACGTGTGGCTTTTTGGTGGTTCCTTCGAGATAAGAGTCTGGGGAACTTTCCTGCCTGGGCTGACTTTCAACCATAATTCTTAGATTTCAGCCTCCTAAGTAGCTAGGATTAGAGGCTGGAGCCACCAGCAGCTGGCTAAACTTAACGTTTAATACAATTAATTAGATTACCAATTACACGAAACATCTGAAATTCACAGAAAAAATTCTGATTTAATCTCTCATTCTTTCATGCTTTTCCGTGATTTTTTTCATCCTGAGATCCCTTTGATCTCCATCTCTAATATAAATTCCCCAGTGCCATGGAAAGGTATAACATGTAAAATTCTCCCCAAATGAATCCTATTACCCCTAACAATTTTATGTCCCTACCTTGTCTAGATTTTTCCATCTTTACTGAGCAAATAAGATATATAACTCCTATCCTAACTTCTCTTTTCTTCTTCTCTTCACCCTTAGAACACTTTTGCCAAGCAGCCAGCAATCCCCTTTTCAACTCTTCAAATGGATGAATATAAACTTCTACCACAAGGCCTCAGCAGCCCCTTCTTGTGTGTGCCTCTTTGGACAAAGAGAAAAGGGTCCACTCACATTGATCAACAAGTCTTACACCTCCACCACCACCACCATTCCCATCAGACAGAAGGAATTTCAATACAGTTTCCAGCTTACCTTGGGACATTTGAATGTCAGTTTCATTGCAATGCTTATGGTTTGGCTTCTTTTGAAAAGATACTTTCTAGTTACAATCTCAAGCACATATGAATTTTAAACTAGATTTATACTGAAAGTCTATAAATTTTGAAACAAATAAAAACCTCATGAAAGTGAGAGAACCTCAAAACTTGTTTACCAAAGGTTGATGACAGCAAAGGGGAGCACAAAGGTGAAAGTTCATTTCTACTCGAATGTGATGAAAATTGTATAACAAGGAAACTTGACTTTTCTAATTCTACAACAGTAACAGTTCCAGATCCAAGATTCTGGCCTTAGAACTCTGTGCTCTAGAATATCCCTTGGTAGTATGGATTTTCAAAATCCTATAGGACTTTCCTATTAGAGCTCTAGAGCTAACTTCAGTTCTTATTATATCAAAATCACAACAATTTCTGTGAGACTATCTCTAGATCCAGTGCCAATTTTAGACTAGAACCTACTGGAAATGTATTGCTATAATTGACAGATAATTACTTTGTAATTCCTGTGCAACTAGCTAGAAACAAATTATACCTGCACTTGACATTTGTTGCAGTATTTTATTAAAGTCTCACACCCTGGATATTTTAAAAGCAGAGATTTTTTTTTTCTAATACCCCATTGGTCTATTGCTGTGGGTTGCTGAGTTGCCTCATGATTAGCAAAGTTCTCGGGAATGTCATGGTGTGAATTATTTAAATGAAGAGCAGGACTGTTTTTAGCTAAACTGGAGAAACTTGAGAGATGGCTCCCACCTGGGAAATGGAAACTGCTTCATAACCTCTAAAAGTCAGCAACATTTTAAGGGAACTTTACATTGAAGTTTGCAACAATCAGTGCCTCATCATCTGACACAACAGATTCATTATTGCATTCAGATAGACTGCGCAGACTCCCTTAGGGCTCTGAAAATGTGTTGAGTCTTCCTAATACATGTCAGCTGATCTCAGGTAGTCCCACGGTAGCTTGCATTGAAGAGCTTTACCCAGAAGCACTGCTTTCAATTAGGCCAACCAATCAGACTGTCTTTTGCTAAAACTTGCACTAGAGAATATGAAAAAGTTTAGTTAACAATCTTGCAACTCAAACAGAAAAATGCACAGCTTGACCAAAGGATGATGAAGTCCAGGGTTAGAGCTGCAGAACACAACCAACATTTGAAGCTTCTCTCCATCCCATTGCCTTATTAAATGCCCATCTTCTTGCAGGGGTGTGTGTGTGTGTGTGTGTGTGTGTGTGTGTGTGTGTGTGTGTGTGTGTGTGTGTGTGTATTTATTTTACCAGTGCTGAGGCTTGAACACAGGGCCTCACATTCTAGTTTGGCTTCTTTGCTCAAGGAGAGCAGTCTACCTCTTGAGCCACACCTCTACTACCATCTCTTTTCTGGTTAGCTAGAGATAAGAATCTTGGGGATTCATCTGCCTGGAGTGGCTTTGACTCATGATCCTCATAGCTCAGTCTCCTGAGTAGCTAGGATTACAGGTTTAAGCCACCAGCACCTAGCTTCTCTTTGTATCTTTGCAAACAATTGGTTTTCCCCTACAGGAACCTAAATGAGTCTCAGTATAAACATAAATATTATAATAGTTGACATTTATGGAAATCTTACTGTAGGGTAAGCAAAATTATAAGTTATTTCTTTATAATAATTTACTCAGAGTTATCGTCAACCCTGTGCTGATTATCAGTCCTATTTACAGATGAGGGGATTGTGGCACAAGGAAGCTAAAGGGCTTTCCTATGGTCAAAGAACTAGTGCGTGAGTTGCAATTCCAGATGCTTTCATGCTAGAACTGAAAGCCTCATGCTTTCATTCTTCATCTCTACCTTGAGCTGCCTCTAGCAAAGTGATGACAAAATTTTTAATAATGCAGACAAAAAATCAAAGAGAAAGGACGGAGGGAGGGAGGTTGGAAGGCTGAGCTGGGGTTGAAAGACTTCACAGATTAGGAAGGATTTAAAGTCTAAGACTAGAAATAAAACATTGTACTTGAAGCATCAAAATCATTCAAAACTAGGGACTATACCAAAAATTAAAAATAGAAGGGCCAGCAGCATAACCATCAGGTTGGAGAGGAGCATTCACTTGGGGTTCATCTTGACTTATCCATCATGGTGAAGAATTTGTGCTTCTCTTGTCTCCTCTATCCAGTCCACTGTGTCCTGGAAATGTACACACCTAATTTCCCATAGGATCTCTCCCAGCATGCTCACAACTCACTGGTAATAAGAACAATACAAATAATTAATAGAGACTGTTGTGTGAGTCTAGTCCAGCAAGTTTCAGCAGAGAATGGATGCTAGTTTACAGCACTCTCTCCTTCCACAATTCTAGAAAACTTGAATTCTATCTTCAATGTGATTAAAGAGCTGATAGAGCTCAATCCTCTTTTATCTCTTCAGAATGTCATGGGGGCTACATTCTTGTTGACTTTAACCTGGAACTAAAAGCCAACAACTTGACTGTCATGTCAAGAAAAACCAAAGTTATCGCAGAAGGCAGTTAATCTGGTCCACTTGCTGAATGTAAAGAAGGAAAGCATTGAATAGAATGAAATAGTTAAGTGTTTAGTATACTGATGGCCACCTATTAAAGGCTCAAAAATAGTAACTGCTATTATTATCAACAGCAATGGCTACCAGATAACTTAGAGCTGTGGTCTGAATATTTGTGTCTTTCCTCACTCATAACGATGAAATCCTAACTCCCAAGGTGACAGGGTGAGAACTATGAGAGGTGATTAGTTAGTGGGTAGAACTCTCACAAAGGAGCTCAGTTCCCTCATAAAGAAGCCTCCAGAGAACTCCCTTACCCTGCTGCTGTGAGGACACGGTGAGACGATGGTCGCCCATGAGCCAGAAACGGAGCCTTCACCAGGTATAAAATCTGCTGGTGCTTTGATCTCCAGAGCTTTAAGAAATACATTTATAATTCTTATAAGTCACCCATTTAAAATACTTTGTCATGGCAGCCTGAATAGGCTTGGGAGAATCAGCTCATTGATTCCACACTTGACATTAGCCAAAAGGCAAAGCAGTGATTAGCTCATTAATAGAATATCACGGTGTAGTCAACATTTAACATCCAATTCAAAAAAAAAAACACTGAGGTCTTCAAGAAAAATTACTTTCAAAACTACTCTTTGGGGGAAATAATTGCTTCTGCCTTGAAAACTAATTTCTATCCTGTTTCTTTCTGATGTATATACCTGAATTGTAAATCATGAGATCATCTTCCTTGGTGCCCTAAAGCTGGGCCTTTCTGCTCTAGATCACACTGCAGAAGTATATACCACAGACAAATGATTGTAACAAATTCCTTTGGTCCCTAGATTTGGATATTCTCTCTTGCCCATTTGTCCTTCACTAGCTCTTCAAAGAAAGGAAAGTCCATGAAACTCTTATCTCCAATATCCTAGCAAATGGCCAGAAGTAGACTCCAGTGGTAGAGTACCAGCTTTGAGTGAAAAAGCTAAGAGAGGGCAACCAGGTCTTGAGTTAAAGCCTCAAGATGACGCAAAGAAAAAGAAATGAGTGAGAAAGGAGAGAACACTGTTAGAAAGATCAAGCTTCTACAACATAAGTGTCCAGGCAAATCTAACCAACCAGCACTATAGCCTCCAGCTTACTGTGTCCTTAGCATCATTGGAAATGACATTCAGCACATCTCTCCTCACAAGGATTCATGTGAGACATGATGAGACATCCAAGGCTGGGGCATATCTAATTTTCATAGCAACACTGTTCCAGGCCCTGGAAAAAACCTGCTCTGCATCTGCTAAGTCTAACCCAAGTACAGATCATTCTCCCTTGGTGATGCCAGGTTCCAGGTGGGCAGGGAGCAGGCTGGTGGCAGGTGTTCCAACTCAACTCATCAGGATGGCTTGTTCTCCCGTCACCTCCACAACCTCCCGGCTCAGCTCCACCTGAGAACTCCATGCTCAGGCCATAATATCCAGCTGCTGAAGCAAGGATCATACTGGCTATAAATTAATCTGTCTTAATTGACTTTATTCCCATTCAAATGTGGAGAATAGGCCAAGTGATGGATCCCAGTAGGATTTCAGAAAAGCATTTTATTTTACTTTATCATCATATCTAGACGAGTTACAGTAAAATAAAATGCAGACGGCCCCCCTCTCCTCGAACTCGCCTGTGTCTCAGAATAATAAGATTTCCATTTCAGTGGGGAATGAAGCTATTTGTCAGTTCCAATGTCAAAAATGAATGCAATTCGAATTCTCCAGCCATTTATTTCAACAATTCTCTATTCTTCAGCTGAAATAACTTAACATAAGAAATAGCTGTTCACTCAATGTAAAACTTGCAAACCTGGTTCCAAGAGGCACATTCTAAAAAAAAATAATAATAATGTATCTGGAGAGGCTCTTGGATAAGAAGCTCTATCCATCTTGGTACAATGGTAATGCCCCAACCCACTGGACCACTTTCCTCCACCATCCTAGGCTCAGGGGAAGCCTCCCAATAGGCCTATCTCTTCACTTCACTCTTCATTACCATCATTATAATTGCTACCGTTCCCTCATAAACATTCACGATTCATCATCTTTCCTCTTTAAAGTTGATGCCTTGATGACACCCAAATGGCTTGAATGTAAAACCTTCAATGACGGAGGCATTGGGAAAAATTAGAAATAATGATAAAATTTTTCATTCCACCACTGGCAAGTCCCTATTGTAGTCAGCTGAAGAAGATAAAAATTGAATGTCAGTGTGTAACAGGAAAATCGCTCTGCATGCGTGAAGGCGAGGGCTGGGGACCCTAGGGGAACATGTTGATGTGAGCTAGAGTCTTCCATGCTGGGTGTGAGCAGGAACTGAACACCCAGCTCAAGGTTTAGGAGCATTTTTGCTTCATAATGATTTCTCTTGTCTCTTCCTCCTCCTTGTCTACACACATTCCCCACCCCATGAGGGAAGAATTTGAAATGGTAGAGTCCTGAGAGTGTGAAAAACGTTGTCTTGTGAAAAAGCAAATGTTTAGCTTCTCATTAAAAAAAAAAAAACAACCAATAAACCAGGAGCTGGTGATTCACATCTGTAATCCTAGCTACTCAGGAGACTGAGATCTGAGGGGATTGCAGTTCAAAGTTAATGTAGGCGGGAAAGTCCAGTAGACTTTTTTCTTCAATTAATCACTCCTTTCATAAAACAGAAAGAAAACAAATTGGAAGTGAAGCCATGGCTCAAGTGATATAGAGCCAGCCTTAGCCAAAAAAAAAAGCTAAGGGACAGTACATTTCTTTCTGAACAGTGTCACCTCTTCCCTTGTTTTCTCCCAGTTTTTTCCCTCCCAAACCCCCTCCCCCATTTGTAACTATAACCTCTCTACAAATAACCTGTATGATTTTAACAAAAAGCTAAGGGAGGGCTGGGGATATGGCCTAGTGGCAAGAGTGCTTGCCTCCTATACATGAGGCCCTGGGTTCAATTCCCCAGCACCACATATACAGAAAATGGCCAGAAGTGGCGCTGTGGCTCAAGTGGCAGAGAGCTAGCCTTGAGCAAAAAGAAGCCAGGGACAATGCTCAGGCCCTGAGTCCAAGCCCCAGGACTGGCCAAAAAAAAAAAAAAAAGAAAAGAAAAGAAAAGAAAAAAGAAAGAAAAGAAAAGCTAAGGGATACCAACCAGGCCTTGATTTCAAGCCCCACTACCAGCACACAAAAATATTCATGTACAGGGTTTTTTGTGCCAGTAAAAATTAATACACATGATAAAAATAACACATGAATTACAGCAAAGCAACACAAGCTCTAGTGGAGGTTGGGCACCATCAGGAGGATTTGGACTAATGAATATGGTGATTAGGATGACTATGGAGAGGAAAACACAATGGCTGGATGCAGTGGCACTTGCCTGACATTTCCAGTGACACAGAAAAACACAAGTAGAATGGCAGTCCAAGCCAGTTGGAGTAGAAAGCAAGATCTTACCTTGAAAACAATCAACACAAAAATGGGCTGGAGGCATGGCTCAAGTAGAAGAGTATCTGCCTAGCAAGCACAAGGCCATGAGTTCAACCCCTCATGCTTCCCAGAGAGAAAAGAAGATGAGTATGGTGATGGTGATGATGATAGAAGAGCAAGTGAGATTAAGAAGGTTAAAGGCTAGTATAGAGGAAAAGAAACAGAAAGGGAAAGCATTTTCATATTAGAAGATGACAAGATGGAAGTCCCTGTAAGGTAAAAAAACAACTCAAAGGAGACATGGACAGGTGAAAAGGTAAACCAAATACCTTGGGGTTTGTACTTCAGAATAAAGAGTTTAAAGGCAAGGTTTATTTGTAGAGAAGGCAGGAGGAATGGGCAGGAGTGCTCCTTCAGTTCTCTTTTTTTTTTTCTTTCTTTTTTTTTTTTTTTTTTTGCCAATCCTGGGGCTTGGACTCAGGGCCTGAGCACTGTCCCTGGCTTTGTTTTACTCAAGGCTAGCACTCTGCCAACTTGAGCCACAGTGCCACTTCTGGCCTTTTCTATATATGTGGTGCTGAGGAATAGAACCTAGGGCTTCATATATACAAGGCAAGCACTCTTGCCACTAGGCCATATTCCCAGCCCCAGTCCTCTTTTCTTAACATCTGTAACTCTCCTTCTGAGCTCCTTTCACTTTGTTCTCAGAGTCTTTGTTATTTCTTCTTCCCAGGCTTCCCTCTTCCTAGATACTTCCTAGGAGTGGGAAGAAGGAAAGACTTTCACTCTTGCAGCTCATGAAGGAAATTCCTCCAGCCTGTTTGTCTGGGCTCTGTCAGGGTATAGTTCCTAAATAGAGAGGACTCCACAGACAATCTGCCTGTCACCTAAGACTCCAATCCTCCTCCATGAAGAAATTACCTGCACAAGTCTCCTTTCACTTCAAATGCAGGGCACTTTCATCAGTTTTGCTTCATTTCTCAGTCTCTCTCTTTCCCACTGCTCCTCACCCTTCATTTATACTTCAAAGAAGTCTTTTGTTCTTTGGATGATTGGTTAAGAAACTGCCCATCAGGGATATACAGTGCAAGTTGTTGCTTTGGTGAGTTGGGTCTGATCTATCTGTACGTGTATCAGTTACATCCCAGGAGTTACTAGTGCAATCCCAGCTATTCAGGAGGCAGACATCAAGAGGATGGTAGTTCAAGGCCAGCCCAGGCAAAAAGTTAAGAAATCTCATCTCAATCTGGCACAGTGGTTTCATCCAGCTAAGCAGGATGCTTAAATAGGAGCCTCAAGACCCAGAGAAAAACCACAGGCACAAACAGGAGATCCAATAATAATAATAATAATAATAATAATAATAATAATAATAATAATAATAAATAGCTGAGCACTGGTGGCTTGTGACTATAACGCTAGGTACTTAGGAGGCTGAGATCTGAGAATTATGGTTCAAAGCTAGCTTGGACAGGAAAGTCCTTGAGACGCTTATCTATAATTCAGCACCAAAAAAGCCAGAAGTGGAGCCGTGGGACAAGTGGTAGAGGGATAGCTTTGAGCTCGTTGCTCAGGCCTTGAGTTCAAGCACCAGGATTGGCTCACGTTCTTATGCATGTCTGTGCGTGTACGCGCGCGCACACACACACACACATACACACAAATGATAATGATAATAAGACAAAATGAAAGGGTTAGAAGAGCAAGTTTAACAGTGTGAGGCACTGAGTTCAAACCGTTGCATTGCCAAACAAAACACCTGCACATCTCTCCTTACTGAACCTTTATTTATAATTGCCAAAACTTAGGAGCAATCAAGATATTCTCCAGTGTATGGATAAATAAATAACCAAAAGTACATTGAAACAATGAACTATTATTCAGAACTAAAAAGAAATGAGCTGTCAAGCATATTAGTGAAAGAAACTGATCTGGAAAGGCTATAAACTATACAATTCCTACTGTGTGACATTCAGGAATAGCAAAAGGATGGGTAGAGTAGAAAGGATTGATGCCAGGTGTTTGTAAAGAGGATGACTAGGTGGAACAGAACAGACTGTTTCAGAGTAGTAAAACTATTCTTCAGGACACTATCATTTTAGATGCATGTTGTGTGTTATACATGCACCAGATACGGAGTGCATTAACACCAAGTGTGAGCTCTAGTGTGACCTATGATCTTGGGCCATAGTGATGTGTCATTGAGTTCATTGACTATCTATTCCTGGAAGGGGACAACAAGAGAGGGGCAGTTGGGCATGGATTAGAGCACGAAGCACACAGGACCTTTATACTATCTGTTTAATTGTGCTGTGAAAACCGCCCTAAAAAAAGAAAGCTCATTTAAAAGGTGGAAATTACAAGATACATCTTGAACTTCATAAATTACTTATTCCACATGTATCTGCACAGTGGAAGTAGCAAGAAATTCTCTACAGATGAATAAATTAAAAGAAATTAAATCATAACCAGGACCAAAGCAGCAAGAGGTCATAACACTTCATAAAATTTCTTTGAAAACTCATTTATCAATAGCTTCACCAAACAGATTATGGAGGCACTTGGGCTGCATGCTTAGTGTCTCAGAATTATCCATGCAGATCTTACCATGGAAGGAAAGACGCATAGCCAAGTGTAAACAAATGATGGTTCTGAGACATGGTAATGGCTTAATGGAGGAAAGAGAAGTGTGGGAGCCCCCAGGAGAGATAAACACAAGCCTAGAGGAGACACTGGTTAGCACTCAGAGAACCGGAGCACATTGAACTGTCATCCTTGGGTACCTTCCTCTGTCTAGTAAGTGCCAACTCTGATGGGCATTGTACTACATGCCAGAAAATAATAGTGATATCGCCCCTATATAAAATATGTAAAATAGATTCCTATTTTTAAACACCTGTTTTACCTGGGCACTAGAGGCTCATGCCTCTAATCCCAGCTCTGGAGGCTGAGATCTGAGGATGGAAGATCACAGCTAGCCCAGGCGACTCTGATTTCCAATTAGCTAATTAAAAGCTAGACGTAGAAATGTAGCTCAAGGAGTAAAGCACTAGCCTTGAGTGAAAAACGAAAGTGATAGCCTGAAACCCTGACTTCAAGGCTCAATATCAGCACAATAAATAAATATAATACATAAACAAATGAACCCTGTCTTAATTACTGAAGATCGTGGTACTTAAACTGAACCAGGGTACTCTTTCTCAAGAAGTTAACAAGAAAAAAAGATGAATTTTGCATACTCAAACCACATATAATTTGGCATAAGGGAGGGATGTCAGCAGGGCTGTCACTCTATTCTTTCCGATGTTTTGTTTTGTTTAGGGGTTATTTTTGTTTTCTTATTTGTTTGTTTTCTTGGTTTTTTTTTATTGGTACTGGTACTAGGGTTTGAACTCAGGATCTAGGCATTGTTCCTTAGCTTTTTCCACTCAAGGCTAGCACTCTACCACTCTAGCCATACCTCTTCTCCACTTCTTTCATTTTTGCTAGTTATCTGGCAATGAGAATCTCATAACCAGGATCCTCAGATTTCAACAGCCAGAGTAGATAGGATTATAGATGTCAACCACCAATGCCTACATATGTCACTCTAATCTGTAAAGCCTCCCATTGGCAGCATCTGGCAATATTTAAGCAAGCACCAGTACTAAGGTTTCAAACAGTCCCATCAAATAAGACACCCAGGTTTCAAACAGACCTATCAAATCAGATATCCATGTTTCAAACAGCCCAAATTGGATCAAAAAGATCAAATTGGAGTCTCTGGTGGTTTTTAAATCTCTCTATGTGATTCTGATGTATTGTGAGAGTTGAAAATGCCTACTAATACAATCCTGTCTTTTCACCAAGTAGGAATCAATGTCAAAAGGAGAGGTGAAATTACAGGGCAACTTAACATAACCCAAGACCAACCCTGCAGTTAATGAAACTACATTACCAGTACCTTGCTTCTACTCAAAATAATACACTTTTTCATCTTATTTTGTTCCCCTAGATAGAAACCAGTATCCTAAATTTGACCGCCATTTTGTCTGTGTTTAGTTTATCCCATGTATGTTCAATAGGACCAAACAATGCTCACTATATTAGCTTGGTTTTGAGTTCGATTAAGAAAGAATCTATCATTTGGAACTTAAAGCCTGGGCTACTCAAAATGTAACTGAGGTTAAGAAGCAGTAGCATCACCTGTAAGTTTGTGAGAAATGCAGAATCTCAAGCACCAGTTCAGACCCAGTCTGCATCTTAATGATGCCTGAATATTAACTTGGGAGATGTATGATTCCAAAAATTTGTCTCATCACTGAGATTTGTCCAAGTTGTTGCATGGAAGTATATTCTGTGAATGAGTATGGAAATTGTTTTCAGTGTATGTATGTGTGTGTGTGTTTGTGTGTACATGTGTGTGAAAAAGTAGTTCTATGACCAATCTGTGTGTGTGTGTGTGTGTGTGTGTGTGTGTGTGTGTGTGTTATGGTTCTGGAGCTTGAACTAAGGAACTGGGCACTGCCCATTAGCTTTTTATTCAAGGATGATGCTCTTACCACTTGAGCCACACCTCTACTTCCTGGTAAATTGGAGATAAGAGATCTCACAGACTTTCCTACCTGGGCTGGCTTTGAACTGCAATCTTCAGATCTAAGCCTTCTGAGTTGCATTACAAGTGTGTAAGCAACTGGCACCCGGTACACAATTTTATGTGTTTCTTATTATATAAGACAATATTTCATGGTATATTATCTTGGGATGAGATTAGTGAGAAAGAAATTATTGTTACTGTTGAATTTTACAATACCAAATTATTTCCCAGAGTATTTTAACTTTCACATACTCATCAGAGCATGTCAGTTGCCACTAAATCACACTTCAAAACTTTGAATACTGTCAGACTCCTTGATTTACAACTATCTAGCAGATGTAGTCCTTGAGGTCTTGATATATATTTCCCAAACTTAATGTTCGAAAATAATTTTAACTGTTTATTCATCATTTATATTTCATATTCTTTGGAATGTTCATTTATTTTCCAGATTTTGAATTGAGTTATTTATTTTTTCTAACTGACTTAAAGTGTTTTCTATTTTATAGATATTAATATATTTTCAGTTACATAACTTTCGTTAGTATATGGCTTGTCTTTTCATTTCCTTTAGTGGGTGTGGGTGTGTATATGTATGTCCTTGCTCATGCCAGAGCTTGAACTGAAGACCTGGGCACTCTCTCTTAGCTTTTTTGCTAAAAGCTGGCACTCAACCACTTGAGCCATCCCTCCAATCTGGTCTTTTGATGATTAATTGGACATAAGAGTCTCATAGACTTTCCTGCCTTAACTGGCTTTGAAATTTGATCCTCAAATTTCAGTCTCCTGACAAGTTAGTATTACAGGTATGAACCACCAGCACCTAGCAATCTTAATGGTGACTAATAATGAAGAGAAATTCTAAATTCTACTTCTATAAAACTAAACAATCCTTTTATTTGGGTTAGTGACTTTTATCTTTCTAAAGTTATATTTCTCTGCCCCAAGGTCTGAAATATATTTTCTCACATTTTCTTCTAACAGGTTTAAAGTTTTGCTTTCCCATTTAAGTCCTTAATCCATCTCGAATTGATTTTTGTGCTCTTTGTACAGGAGGAATCTAATGTCATTTTTCTGTATGGAAAATCAATTGTCCCCAAACTATTATTGAACAGTCTCTCCTTTGTTCCAGTTTATCTGACAGCCTCTTAAGTCATGTATATTCATGAATTTGGTTCTGGCTCTTTACCTTGTTTCATTGGACAAATTGCCTATCCTAACACCAATACCCCACAGTTTTAATCACTACAACTTTATAATAAATCTTCATGTCTGGTAAGGCAAATCCCTTTAACTTATCTCTTTCTTTTAGTGTTTTGCTTCTCACAGCCCTTTTAATTTCCATACAAATTGTAAAGTCTATGTGTCATATACTGCTGGGATTTTTATTAGAATTACATTCGAAATCAATTTGGAAAGAATTGATGTCTTTATAGATTGAGACTGTCTTTCCATGAATATTAAGCATTAATCTCTTTAAATAAAATTTTATAAAGTTTATTACAAAGTTCTTTATGTTCGGTTAGATTGGTACCTAAATGTATATTTGGTTTTATGATTATAAACTTTAGATCTAAGGTTTTATTGAAAAAAAGATAGAAATATAAAGTATACATGTTACTCTTTAGCCAATCATATAAACTCTTACATTATTTCCAGTAATTTTAAGGAAATTATGAACATGCCATTGTATTGAATATCATTAATTTTGTTCCTTACTTCTAACCTTCTATGTGAAACAAGCTGCCAACTGTGATCAATATCTATTATCTCTTTCTTCTTTTTGGTAATAGAAATTTACTAAATTTTAGCTAGCATCATTCCTGCCTTGTAGCAAGATATGAACCAAATGATTAAGCTGAGTACAACTGGTTGTGAGCAGAATTGATAAATGAAACTTCTGCATCAGAACCTTAAAGAGGGTAAAATCTAATTGACTGAGACTAAGATTGGGGAACTGGCAGCAATGGAAAAACCAACACAGACTCTGCGTTTCCAAATAATAACAGGCAATAATATTGCTATTCTGAGTAGTTCTTGACAATCTCCCATTAAGTGTTCTTTCCAGCCAGTTTGTCAGATCATTCAATGGCAAAGATGAGATTAGAGATAGTCTTCACATCCAGACTAGCTTTACAAATAACCTCAAATAGTTACCATTAAATTGACTTGGAGCTAGGATTACAGGTGTAATCCTAGCTACCTAGGAGGCTGAAATCTGAGAATCACAGTCAAAGCCAGCCAGGGCAGGAAAGTCTATGAGACTCTTATCTCCAATTAAATGCCAAAAAAGGCCAAAGTGGAGCCTTGGCTAAAGTGGTAGAGCACTAATCTTAAGCACAAAAACTCAGGGACAGCACCCAAGTCCTGAGTTCAAACACCAGGACAGACACACACACACACACACACACACACACACACACACACACACGTCAATCTGCCAACTCAGTCATGAGCCAAATACAAAAGAAAGCAACTATTACCACTTGAAAGTTAAATACTGGGTGCATTTACTTTTACATGGAACTGATTAGAAACACAAAGCTGCAAAGTTACTACATTTGCAAAGCATTACATTCATACAAAAAGAAAAAAAAGCCGAGTGCCCTTGACTCACTCCTGGAAACCTAGCTACTTGGGAGGCTCAGATCTGAGGATTGCTGTTCAAAGCCAGCCCAGGCAAGAAAGTCTGTAAGATTTTTTATCTCCAATTAACCACCAGAAAACTGAAGTGGTTCTGTGGCTCAAGTGGTAGAGTGCTAGCCTTGAACTCAGAGCTCAGGGACAATGCCCAGGCCCAGAGTTCAAGCTACATGACCAAAAACAACAACAACAACAACAAAGGGAAGAAACCCTCTGGCTGGTAATAGTTTGAGATTATTCAGTCCTTCAAGCCACATTTGAGCTCCACTGGTAAGAACTGATCTGCAAAACGTATGTGGTCCTCAAAGAAAGACAGTCTCCAATGCTACTCTGTGTACATGTATCATCAGACAGGCAAAGCAATGTAAAGAAAAATGGACCAAGAGTTTTCTTTGGAGAGCAGAGGAAAGGAAATGGCCCTATTCCCAAGACAGTCTTCACAATTCATGCCTAGCAAGATTTGATGGCTTTAGATGATTCTCAATGGTTTGCTTGCTGTGTGATAGTTCTTATCGTAATTACCTATTTTTCCATTTGTATTGGTAAAGCAATAGGCTATACTATAAGAGCAAAAGGATCCAAATGGAAGCTTATTCTGCTCTAAGCCAATATTCCAAAGCAAACAGACTCTAAGAGGCTGCCCACCATCTTATCCCAGCTAGGTAGGTCTTACGCTACCTATTTATTATACTTAAGATATGACTGTTGCTTCTATTTAAGGTTCCAAGTTATCAATTCCTTGCTAGCCGGTATTCTAAAATGAGAAGCTGTCTCTAAGAGAGCTTAGAAAATGTCTGTAGCTGAGCAGTGAGGAAGCCGTTTTAAACTTTACTACTAACAGGAAGAGAATGAATTCTTGGAAACTGTTAGTAATCATGCGAATCTATTATTTACTAGTGAGCTCACATGAAGTATGGTGTGAAAGTAATTTGCCTTTTGTTTTTCTTCAGGAAAATATAAGAAGATGAAATAGAACTTGGTGGAAAGAAACATGCACCCGTCAGCCTATTTTGGACTTAGGGTTGATAGGGTCCGTGATCAAAGGAACCAGACTGACCCAATGTGAAAGTATAACAAAGTTTATTTCCCGTCAAGCATCGAGATCACTAGCTGACTGGCCAGGGCTGCTCCTCGGAGAGCAAGCCTCCCTGATCTCACAGGCTGCTTTTAAAGCAAAATAACTGCAAACTGCAATGACAACAGCTGCCCTTTAACACCATTGGCTCACATTAGGGAAATTCCAGTATGGGCTTTCCTGATTGGCTATCTGCCCTTTCAGTTACCTATTTTGGCTTTGGCATCGGGAACTGGCCTTGGTATCAGGAACTGACAGCAGGTGGTCATGTAGCACTGATGCAGGGGGTTAATACAGAGGGTAAAGCAAGTCACAAATGGGTTAACCAAGCCCTTTACAAAAGCAGAATTCTGCAGTCAGACTGACCTAATACCAACTTTATTTTAACAATTGCTACCATGTTTTCTCATTACCACTAAGCAAGCTTGAGCAGGCTAAAACAATCCAGTACTCCATCATCAGTAAACCAACCCAACAGTTACCATGGCATTTCTACTACTATTATGATTATTTCTATAGTCTATGACTATGATCATTTTTACTGTCCATTACCATGGTTGCTACTTAGGTACAGAGGGGAACAGGGCTCCCTATATTTTTAAATGTCAGACTACAAGAAACTAGTCTCATGGGTGGGGGTGCAGCCCTCTAGTGTGGAATCATCACCAGGGTTTAGAAGCTGTTATAATTTTAACACTAAAACTTACTATATTTAGTCACTCAGGTTCTCAGGTTAGTCCTTACAGGGTTATTACAAAACTTTTGCTCTGTGGGTGAGACAATGAAGACATATGGATATATCCATGCCATAAAGAGGAAACTTAAGTATATAAGAGAAAATGTGCAGTCATTACAGCATTGTTTGGTGTTAGACTGAGTTAACTTACGTTTATTAACATTTACATGAGTTTAAAATGTCCCCAACAGTCCAACAACACATGTGTGTGGAACTCAAACAAAAATAAACCCATTGTTGAAGGAATTCTAAATGGTCACTCCAGGAGAGTAAGTACAGAATATAATTCCAAATCTGAAAATACATATTTACAAGAACTCAAGCAAAATATGTGAATAAACCCATTATGGTGGAGGAAAGAAATGAGACTAAGAATGACAAAAGGAAAAAAAAAAGGATAAAAGCAAGTACTTCCTTACATATGCCAAAGTGATCTGAAATGAACAGCAAAGAGCAATGAGCTCAATCGCCTGTGTCTGAAATCTAAGATGGCAACCAGAGTAATTCATTAAAGAAGAGTGGGAAGAAAGCAGAGCTTCCACTCATAACAATGATGGGACAGAGAGACCCTAACTGTTTCCTCCTGAAACAACTAGGGAATCAGAAAAATACATAAAATCAGGCTTTCTAGGCAATGCACAACTCCTAGGAAGGAAAACAAAAAATAACACTATGATGAATTCCATAGTTGCACGACTACTGGCGAGGAGAAATGGTCTTCCACTGTAATCAGAAGTAGGTGGGATGTGCAAGTTGAGAAGATAGACTAGCAGTGTGACAGTCAAGGTAGCTAGAGTACACTGAACTGGAGAGGAGAAAGCTAAGTATTGGAAGAACTTCAAATATCTACAGAGGATCTGACTAATATCTTCAGCTGAATACGGACCAGAACACAGGAGAGAAGACATTGCCCCAAGCAAAAGAAAACACACTTGAAAGGATTAGGGGGAGGTCTCCACCACAGCAGGCGTTCAAAGACACATCAGGAAACTTTCTGCCAATGTCACAAGGCCTCATAAATACATTTCTGGAGTCTCTCCAACAAAGTATTTGGCATGTCAGAAAAATATCTAAAAAATAATACTTATCAAAAATTTTGCTGATCTGAGGAAAAACATAAACCCACAGATCCAAGAAGCTCAATAGGCCCCAAATACATGAAAAATGAATAAAGAATGCACATCATAAACAAATTTCTTAAAACTATATTAGAGCTCAAGACAAATTTTTTATTTAAGCTCAGTGAGGTCTGAAAGGAGACAGCATTGAGCTGAAGACAGACATTATAGGAACTAAAGGAAACACTAAACATATATTTATATATAAATATGTATATATACATACATAGTAAATAAGATAACTGAATAGAAGACATATTATTATGAAAACACTCAAACCAAACAAGTGAAGAAAATGAAAAAAATTAATAAATACAAAAGAAATTAAAAGCAAATAGCAAAGAGATAGACGTATACTCACAATCAATGTAAATATTTAAGTATCAAGATAAAAAGCAGAGACTGACAGGTTGAGGGAAAAGGAAAAATCTGCAAGCTACCTGTAAGAAATCCATATGTATAATAACATAAATACGTTAAAAATAAATTCATGAAACTGAGTGCTAGTGGCTCATACCTGTAATCCTATCTACTCAAGGTAAGATCTGAGGATCACAGTTTGAAGACAGCCTAGACATAAAGTCTGTTGAGATGCTTAGCTCCTATTAGCCACAAAAAAGCTGAAAGTGAATCTGTGGCTCAAGTGCTAGAGCACTAGCTTTGATCGAAAAAGCTCAGGGGCAGGGCCCAAGCCCTGACTTCAAGCCCCAAGACCAGCACACACTCACACACACAAAAGAATTAATAAATGGGAAACTATATACCATTCTAGTGCTAATCAAAAAGATACAAACATGATTGAACGTCTTCTCCAGACAATTTCCACTCAATTAGAACACCATAAAAAAAAATTAAAAACTGAAAACAAATGACTTGCCAACTAATTCTAGAAGGCCAGAATTACCATAATATCAAAACTATAAACAGTATAGGAAGATAGATGATAGATAGATGTGTGTATCCTTATGTATATATACATATGTATATGTATGCATTCACATATGTATGCATATATGTATCACTCATAAGTACATATGCAAACATTCTTTAAAAATACTTTATGAATTAGACTCATTAATATGTTTTTTAAAAGAGTACATTTTGACCAAATGAGTCTTACCCGAACATTAAAATTAGTGTTAGCATTAAATACAAATATAATTCATTAAATTAATAGACTATATGATTATTTCAATACATGTAAAAATACTTCATGATGTGACTGTTTGTTGTATGCATTAATTTGGTGATAATAGCACTCTGTCTTTCAATCAAACACTAATGTGGGTGTTACTGTGATTTATATTTGTAGGTGTAGTTAGCATCTACAATCAATTAACTTTACAGTAATTCTTTAATTAAGTAAAGGAGATTATCTTTTAAAAATGTGGCACACACCATTCAAACAGTGCAAAGTCTTTGATAGCTTTAAGAGATTAGCCTTCAAGGCTTTAAGAGGTTTCTTAAAGAAAAGAAAAATTCTACCTCAAGATCATCCACTCCCACCTGAGGTTAACCCTATAGACTTCACATTTATCAGCTCATATAACTGTATAAGATAATTGCCTAAAATAAGTCTGCAGATAAAGTAGATATGTAATTTATTTTTATAAAGTATTTATTAAGTTCTATATATGTTGTTTTAAACATGTGAAAATGTATTAGCCTGTAATATATAACATATATCATATATTTTATATGAATTTATACAATATGCTTATATATAATGTGTATATACATACAAACATATATTGCAAAATAATTCCCTTGATGACCTTTGGATTACCTAATCCTCTGACAGCTTCTTTCTTATAGTTGTCAAGAACAACTATAAGATGTGCTGGGAAGTCAACATCAAAAGACAAAGAAGAACTGCCTAGAACTGATTGGGCTCTGTTTCTGTCTCTTCTAGGACCAAATATCCACCAGCATTGTAGCCTAGAGACCCATGTTCCACCAGGATATGAAATCCAGAATTGACTACTCTTCTGAATCCTTTAGCAACAGTTAAAAATCAGATATGCACAGATAGGACTCCATCCATTGAAGAAGCTTTCTTAACTCTTGGAGAGAGAACTTTTCTAAATCTGAGGCTGAACTTGTGCTTAGACTTGTATGACCAAGTCTCCCCAGACTTTCCAAGTAGAAGAAACTGCAGCTAAGATGCATAGTACTGAAGCTGTACTCGGTGCACATGAACCGGCTTTGCACGTACATCTTGTTGGTTCTATGAAGAGAAATCTAACTTGAATCACCAAACCAGAGCACCATAGACTTCTTTTAAAAATTTATTCATTTATTTATTGTCAAAGTGATGTACAGAGGGATTACAGTTTCATATGTAAGGCCGTGCATACATTTCTTATCCAACTTGTTACCTCCTCCCTCATTTTTCCCCACCTCTTCTCTTCCCTTTTCCTTCCTCCACCATGAGTTGTACAGTTGGTTTACAGCATATAGTTTTGTAAGTGTTGTTGTTGCATTGGTTTGTCTTTTATTCTTTGTCTCTCCATTTTGATTTTCCCCTTCCCTTCCCTAGTTCCAATACACATATATCCAGGGTGCCAAAACCAGTTACAGTGATATCAAGGGTAAAACTGTGGGGAAGAAAGACAAAAGAAAAAGGCATAATTTCACATGGTATGTTGAAAATAACGACAACAATGACAAACCACTTGTTTCCATAGCTCGGAGTTCATTTTGCTTAGCATCATCTTGTGTGTTCATATGTACATAGCTATTGTGATCATAGACCATAGACTTCTAATCATTTTTTAGACTCAAGCCAATTCAACAGGGTAAATATGTGTTGGAAAAAGGAAATGACTAGGCATTTGAAGATTAATACACACTGGTTCTGATCTGTCACAGATTCCAGAAGACCCCAACTGAAGCCCGCCAATCTGAATGAAGTCTTGTTGAGATCAGATCATTGATAAATTGTTAGCTCAGGCACATTGCATGGTATGGGTTATTTCCCCAGTTCTGCAATGGATATATAAATTCGACACATTGGGCAGCTGGCAGATCCCCTCACTGGATTCCTCAAGGTCTTTTAGAAATCCTTGGACCTGCCTGTACCCCAAGGAAATTAGTTAACCAAAAAGCAATATCACATCCCTGGAGAGATCTCAGATTTCAAAGACAGAGCTGGGGATGGGGGTGGGGCTATCTATCACATTCTTATTTTATCTTCCATTTGGCAAGATGAAAACTGACAATGAGGTGGAATAATACCAACTTAACCAGGTGGTAACTCCAACTGCACCTGCTGTTCCAGATGTGATTTCATTGCCTGAAGAAACTGACACAGTCCCTAGCAGCTGGTAGGCAGCTACTGAGCTGACAAATCTTGTTCTCTTTGTACCTATTATTAAAGACCACTAGAAGTCAGTTGCTGTCATCTGATCATACACCTTCAGCTGATCATACGCCTTCACTATCTTTTTGCAAGAGAGTATTATCAACTCTCTCCTCCATAGGTTCTAGTTTAGTTGGCAGAAATTTTAACCCCCACTCACTTCATAGGACATCACACAAGTCCATTCCATTGACATTGATGATGTTATATGGATTGGACTAGGTAAGCTAGAATTGGCAGCTACTCTAGACTGCTCAGGAAGATATTTTCAGAAAGCAAGAAATCTGACAAAAATCCAAGTGTCTTAAAATTGCTGACTTTTTCAGGTGACCTTTTTCAGGTGCATGTCAAGATGTCCCTAGATATCATAGATATCAAGGTATCATAGATATGATGCTCAGAGCTCCTCTTACTATGTGAAAGGCAATGTACTACTTTGAGTATGTTATTCTAATCCACTTACTATGTCACCGAAGAGCTGCTATTTCTGTGTGGAGCCTAAAGCAAGAGAAGACTCCCCAACACGTTTAGGCTGAAATATAAGCTGCTCTGATAGGTGGCCAAATGATCCATTAGATCTGATTGTGGTAGAAGAACCCATGGCAGGGCAAAGGGTTACTTGGAACTTTGACTGGCTTCTCCCCCCATCCCCAACCCCTTGCCCCAGTCCTAGGGCTCTCTAACTTTGGGCTTGGGTCCTGTCCCTCAGCTCCTTTTTGCTCAAGGCTAGGACTCTACCACTTGAGCCACAGTATAGCTTTTTTGTGATTAATTGGAGCTCTCTTTGACAAGCACACTCTGGGAGACAGTAACAATGACACCTAAGCCTCAGGCAGATCCCCCAAAGCTACAGTGACTGCCCATCACTGAGGCGGTGCATGCATGCTGGGGTTACCATTACCTTTTCTATAAGTTGTACCAGAATATCCTAAGTTCTTTTAATTTGTACCATTCCTTCAAATAAAGAAATTTGGTATCTAAAAAAAAGAGTTTCACAGACTTTTCCTTCCCTGGGCTGGGCTTTGAACCATGATCCTCAGATCTCAGCCTCCTGAGTAGCTAGGGTTACAGGCTCGAGCCACTGCCACCCAGCTTGGCTGACTCTTACAGATATATCACATGTAGACTCTTAGAAATACAGAGTAAAGCTCTGACATCACATGCAGATAATTATATCCCTTTAAGAAACAGCATTTGGCTCGATACTGGTTCCAACCACAACCTGAGCTACTCGTGAACAAAGTGTTGTCTGACACAGCAAGCTATAAATTTGAGCATACAAATAGAAGTGGTATTACAACATCAAGCCCAAGCAGACTCTGTAGATACAAGTTACGTGAAGAAGTTGTCCAAATGTCTCTGGGCTCTTTCCTGCTATATCATCTTCTCTTTCTCTTCCTGCACCGATGGCCTCAAGGGGACCTTCCTTGAATCCACTGGTGAAGGAAAGAAAACTCAGATTTGGTTTATAAACACTACTGTACAATCCACAAGCATCCTGCAGAAAGGGACAACTTCACAGTGCCCTTTTCTGGGACATTGCAGAAGGACAATGGTGACAAGAAAAACTTCCCAATGGGAACAATTTCAAATACTGCAACTGTCTGTTCACTTTGCTTGGAAACAAGATGGCCCAATATGTGATTATATCAACTCATGGATTGTGGCCAATTTTGGAAAGTTAACCTCAAGGAAGTGAGAGAAAGTAGTGTATTCCTAGGTTTCTTCAAAATAACTTTGGTTCTTCAAAATAACCATAAAACAAAACTTAAGCAGGAAAAAGTATTGGTAAAGCACTTATATCCAAATTTTACAAAGGACTTGAAGACATCAATAATAAAACAATATAAGAAAATTAGGCAAAAAATGTAACATAGTCATTATCATTGTTCATTAGAAAATGCTAATGAAATCATAATTGAGTAATACTATATGCTAATTAGAATCTTTAAAATGGAAAAGGCTATGCGAGGAAAAAGGAAGAAAGAAAGAAGAAAGGAAGGAAGAAGGGAAGGCAGGAGGAAGGAAGAAAGAAAGAAGGGAGGGAGAGAGGTAAAAAGGAAGGCAGGGAGGGAGGGAGGGAGGGAGGGAGGGAGGGAGGGAGGGAGGGAGGGAGGAAGGAAGGAAAGAAGGAGCAAGCTTGAAAGCCTCACTCTACACCCTTACACATTTTCAGTGGGAATATAAAGTAGTAACATCACTTTAGAAAACATTTGAGGAGTTTATTGGAAAGTTTAACAAGTATACACCATATAGCCCAATCATTTTACTAGTAGATATTTACCCAAGAGAAGTGAAGGAATATCTCTGAGCAAAGACATGCACACAAAAGTTCTCACCAGATTTCTTTATAGTACTCAATATAAAAAATAATAATGGGGAATGAAGATATGCATGTAGAAACATACCTATATAATGGGATGCAACTCAGCTACGAAAAAGAATAAATGATTGATTAAACAACAATATGGACAAATCACAAAATAATTACAGTGAGTGAGATAAGTCAGACACAAAGAAGTGCCTAGTAAGTGACCCTTTTATGATAAAATTCTATGAAATATTAATACAAACTGACAGGAAACAAATTATGATGCTGAATATTCTCTTTCTTGTGGTGTTGGTTTAATGAATGTGTATGTGCCTATGTTAAAACTTATCAAATTATGTACTGTAGTTGGAGACTTACTTCATGTAAATTTTACTTATGTAAATTTTACTTCATTAGTTGTTAAAATATGAAATACAAGAAAACAATTGAATTATTTAAGTGTTCCTAAACTTTCTTATTAAAGTAATATTTTAAAGTGATAAAATGCTGCCTCAAGTTTTTTGTGAGGTTTGTTTGCTTGTTTGTTCTTACTTGCAATCAGGAATGGATATTGATACTTATTAAATGCTCTTACTGTATCTACTGGGATCATATAAGGATGTTCTCCTTTAATTTAATAGCTGATAATTACAAAAACTTTAATGTTGAACAACCTTCACAAAATATTTTATTTCCGTGGGTACCACTGGATTTAGTTGGCTAATATCTAAGAAATTTTTGCATCTAAGTCAATGAGTGTGGGTAGCCTGTATTTCTTTTCCTGGCTTGTCTAATTTTTAGTTTCTACCTTATAATATGCTCATGAGTTGCAAATACCTACTTTTGATCCTTTTAGGAAATGTATGTGACATTACATGGATTTGAAATGACTATTCTACTTGAAATTAGTTTGGAAAAATTGACTGATAAAACAATCTAGTTTTTTTGTAATAAACCTTCAAAATGTTATTTACTTTCTGAATATATGTAGATTTATTTGGACATCTAATTCCTCCTTCAAGTTGTTTCATAATTTCAACTGTCCTCAAAATTTTCCACGTTAGAGTTTGAACTTGCCATAATGAATTTATGTACTTAATCTCTCCAATATCTGTAGCTATGTAGCCTTTTCAGTTTCAATAATATTTATTATATTTCATTTTATTCCAAATCAACTGTACTTGATTTTATATGAGTATTTACAACAATTAACTTTTGGCTTTGTTGATCTACTTTAAATTAATGCTTCTTGACTCTGTGAATTTATGTTCATCAGTTTTACAAAATTCTCTGCCACAAACTTTTAAAATGTTCTCTTCTCTATGCTTACTATTTTCTCTTCTGGAACTCTGGTATATATTAGAATTTTACTCTGTCTTTCATTCCTCTTAATTTTTCTTTCCTATATTCTATCCCCTGGTCCTTTGTGCTACAATCAAAGTAATATCTTTCAACAAATGCTCCAGGCCAATGTATTTCTCTTCAGGTATATACAATCAACTCTTTCTTCTTCTCCTTTTCTCTTAAAAAATATCTTTAAGTATTATAAAAAGAAGTACTAGTTCAATGTGTCAGTTGATGAGTACAATGCATTTTGATCAATGTCACTTCTTCCATTGTCCTCCCTCATCTCTCTCAACTCCACCCATTACCTCAAATTGCCTGGTTCTATTTTCACATATGCACATTGAGTATCATGACTGTATTCTTCCAGCTTTTCTCCATTTGTCTTTTTCCCCTTTGGTCTTGCCCCACTCCCCAGAAACATATGTTCCAGCTTCCTGGCATTTATTGTTTAAAACTGGAAATTAATTGTTCAAAGGAAGTTCAACAGTAGAATTTTCCCCCTCCCCCACAGATACCATAATTCAACTTGTATATATGTTTTCATATATGTTCGTAATTTATATCTAACTTCCAAATATTTAATATTTTACTAAGGTTGTGTGTGTGTGTGTGTGTGTGTGTGTGTGTCTGTGTGTCTGTGTCTGTGTCTGTGTCTGTGTGTGCCTGCCTATCTTAAGGGCTTGAACTCAGAGCTTGGGCATTGTCTGTGAGCTCTTTTGCTCAAGGCTAGTAGTACTCTACCACTTGAGTCACAGTTTAACTTCCAGCCTTTTGTAATGATTAACTGGAGATAAATGCCTCAAGAACTTTCTTGTATAGGCTGACTTTGAACTGGGACCCTCAGATCTCAGCTCCCTGAGTAGCTAGAATTACAGGAATTATCCATCAGCACCCAACCCTCTACTAAGGTTTTTATTTCAGGACTACCATCTCTTGAACTTCTACTTGGCTACATTTCAGGTCTGTATGGGCATCATTGACAATATGTTGCTGCTATGCCCTACTTATGTATCTTTCCTTTGAACTTAACTATGTGACAAATTCTCTGTTAACAGTCTTGCAGGTTTAAATCTGTTGTTTTATTATTTCTTCAGGTTCTCACCCAGGGTAACTTTCCTTTCCATATTTGTGATACTCTTAGATTATGAGTTCCTGTTTACTCGATCTTGGACCTCTGTTTATTTTACAATCTTAATTCCAGATTGATGATGTCTTCCAGGAGCTTCCACTGACCTAGAACTTCTTCAAACCCTACTCAAGGTGGAAGTGAGGGATTCAAAGGAAAGTCTGGAACCCCACTTACTTACCATTTGAGAAAGGTTCAGAACATGGAGTGTGGTTCTGCTACAGACATTGTGCCAAGTGTCACACCCAGGGCCTTTCATCCATCCATCACCACTCACTATCATTCTACCTTCACACCAATATTTGCATTCTGGTTTTTTTTTGCCTTGCTTTTTGTTTGTATAGAATGGGACAAAATAGTGTATATCTGAATCCTCAATGACTCCATAGCTTCTTGTAAGTGTTTTATAAATGCATTAATTTAATTAGGTAATTTAGCTAATAATTGAATATGTTGAATTAATACTTAATGAAATAGGTTATCTTAATGTAATAACTCATTAAATATACTAATTTAATTGGTTTAAACACAAAGTGTTTCCTCTTTAGTATCTAGCTATAAATACTAGATAGCCATAGGTGAGTCTATTTGAGCAGCCAGATGTGGAAGTCAGTTCTTACCTTTTTGTTTTTGTTTTTGTCAGTCCTAGGGCTTGAACTCTTGGCCTGGGAGCTGTCACTGAGCTTTTGTGCTCAAGGCTATTCCTCTATCACTTGAGTCACAGCTCCACTTCTGGATTTTTGTGGTTAATTAAAGATAAGAGTCTCACAGATTTTTATGTTTGGGCTTGCTTTGAACCATGATCCTCAGATCTCAGCTTCCTGAGTATAGAATTACAGGCTTGAGCCACTGGCCCTGGCGATTCTTCATCTTTTTTTTTTTTTTTTTTTTTTTTTTTTGGCCAGTCCTGGGCCTTGGACTCAGGGCCTGAGCACTGTCCCTGGCTTCTTCCCACTCAAGGCTAGCACTCTGCCACTTGAGCCACAGCGCCGCTTCTGGCCGTTTTCTGTATATGTGGTGCTGGGGAATCGAACCTAGGGGCTCGTGTATCCGAGGCAGGCACTCTTGCCACTAGGCTATATCCCCAGCCCCTCTTCATCTTTTTAACCTGTGGTTTTCACTGCAATTTGCTGTCTCTACTATGTATCTAGTGAACTACCAATTATAATTCAATGTATTGATAAATGATAGATAAATAGATAGATAAATAAATAGATAGATAGATAGACAAACAGACCACTCTTCTTTTCAGCAATGTGATAATCAAAAGATCATTCATGTATATCACAGGTTGAAAGGGGCTGTTACCAACCAAATCATCCTTTGAAACATGTGTTTAGAGAGACATATCTCATTATTCAGCCCTTACTAAATTATGTATGCTGGTTCCTTGATTTGCTACCTTGTACTGCAATACAAACAAACAAGATTCATATTTCAGTCCTAATGCCAAATACATCCCTGAATGTGACTGTGAGATATAGCACTTCGAGGTTGGAAGGTGTGAACTGTAACCATGTACATGGAGTCATTCTAAGAGAAGGAGAGATACTAGGAATGGCAGAGCACAGGGGAAAGACCCTTCAAGGACACAGTGAAAGGGCATCTCTTTGCAAACTGAAGACAGAGGCCTCAAGAAAAACTAAATCCATCAACATGCTTAATCTTGGATTTCTACCCTCTAGAACTTCAAAAATTGTCTGCTGTTTAAAATATTTCATCTGGGAATGGGAATGTGGCTTAGTGGTAAAGTGCTTGCCTAGCATGCATGAAGCACTGGGTTTGATTCCTTAGTACCACAAGCAGAAATAGACAGAAGTGGTGCTGTGCTCAAATGGTAGAGTGCTAGTCTTGAGGAAAAGAAGCTTAGGGACAGTACCAAGGCATTGAATTCAACTCCAAGGACTGGCAAAGAAAAGAAAGAATAAAAGCACTTCATCAGTATCTTATATGAACCCTAGCAAACTAGTATAAAAGCTTACACAGCATTTCTAGTATTTTCCTCATTTCCAGAATGACCTGTTCCTCCTACTCCTATCTTCCTGGGATCTTTAGCCATCCTTCAAGGCTGTCGAGAGAGAGAGAGAGAGAGAGAGAGAGAGAGAGAGAGTATTTTTTCTGTCATGGGGCTTAAACTCAGGCCTGGGCACTGTCCCTGAGCTCTTTTCCTCAAGGCTAGTGCTCTACCACCTTGAACCACAGCTCTACTTTCAATTTTCTGGTGGTTAATTGGAGATAGACTTTCCTGCCCAGGCTGGCTTTGAACCACGATCCTCAGATCTCAGCTTCCTGAGTAATTAGGATTATAGGCTTAAGCCACCAGTGCCTGGCTCATCCCATTTTTTTTTTTTTTTTTTTGGCCAGTCCTGGGGCTTGGACTCAGGGCCTGAGCACTGTCCCTGGCTTCTTTTTGCTCAAGGCTAGCACTCTGCCACTTGAACCACAGCACCACTTCTGGTCATTTTCTGTATATGTGGTGCTGGGGAATCAAACCCAGGGCCTCATGTATATGAGGCAGGCACTCTTGCCACTAGGCCATATCCCCAGCCCCTCATCCCATATTTTTATTTTTATCTTTTTACTAGAGTATATTTCATGTTGTTTGGATATCTATCCCTTGAATCAGATTGCAAATTCCACAGAGAGAAAACATATAAAGTCCATGTTTGAATTCTCAGCCCCTACCTTAGTATTGTGGGGTGAATGGATGGATATGTGCATGGACTGAAGAATAAACATGTTTCTCTTTCAGATATCATGCTCCCTGCTGCCCTCTGGTGGCAATTTATCCGTCTCAACCCCCCACCCCCCATCTAAGGCAGACCATAGAAATACTAATATTTAGATTCTTCATTTTATACAAAACTTTCACCTTCTGCATTATTATTAAAATATTCATCTATAGTTATTACACCCTCTGCCAACCTCCTGGCCATTCTCATTTATTAGGAACTTTTTTTGTAACTAGAAGGGTCTTCCTCTGACTTAACAATGATGTCTGTTAAGCTCACATAGATCATGCTTCCCAAAAGCAAATTCACTTGGGCATGATGTTTCATGCCTGTCATCCCAGAACTCAGGAAGCTGAGGCAGGAGGAGAATGATTTGGAAGGCCAGGAGGCCAAAAACGGACTCAAAATTTCTTGTTCAACATTAACCTGTTTATCTATAACACGCCTTAGGAATTTATTTTTTGCCACATCCAAATTTAAATATAAAAAAAATTCCATCCTTAATCAGGTGTCTTTTTCCTGTAATCCTAGCTACTCAGAAGGCTGATAGTTAAAGGACAAAGGTTAGAGGCCAGCCAAGGCAGAAAAATCACCCAGGTCCATCTCTAATATAACCAGCAAAAAGTGGAGCTGGAACTGGAGGTATTGTTCAAGTGGTAGGTCATCAGCCAAGCAAAAGAGAGATCCTGAATTCCAACCCTGATACTACCACATACACACAAAAAAATCTCTAAATACGTGTCTCTTTAACAGGCCAATATTCCCCCTCACCCCCGCCCCTTTAAACTGCACCCTAATCCCCAGCACTTGTGAATACATTGCTTTACCTGACAAAAGAAACTTATAGGAGATGACCTAATGCAATCCTGAAGGTCCTTGTAATGAAGGCAGGCAGGTCAGAGCTGGAGGAATGAATGTCACAACAGATGCACAAGTTGCACAGGTTGGGGAGCTCTGAGCCAAAGAATGCAGGTGGCCTCTGGAAGTTGGAGATGGCAGGACAGCAGATTGCCCCTTCTAGCGTCCAGAAGGAACACCACCGCTCTGCCAACCCACTTTAGACATCTAATGTCCAGAGCTGTCAGAGAATAAATCTGTGGTGCAGCCACTAAATGAATGACAATTGGATAGAGCAGCAATGGAAAAGTATTAAGGATCCAATAGGCAAAGCTCTACTCATGAGCCTTCCTCTGACTCACTGGCTCCATTTCTCCCTGTATGGTTAATACTGTTCTCACAAATATTTGTGTCTTTCTGGCTTCATTTTCTTTCCCAGACACCTAGATATGATGAATTTCAATTTCATCTTCTCTCAGGATGTCAAGGTGTTACCCTTACCATTTCTCTTCATATAATCTGATATCCCCACTAATAGGCCAAATTCAAGTTTATTTTTGTCCTACACAAGTAACTAAATATCTTTGGGGGGAGGGGACAATGCAGTATTATATATTAGTCCCACTACAAATACATCATCAGTCATTTCAGAGGTAAGATCTGAGACCCTCTTTTCCCTGCACTGCTCCTTCATTCACTTTTTGTTTTTTTGTTTTTTCTCTTTTTTGCCAGACCTGGAGCTTGAACTCAGGGCCTGAGCACTGTCCCTGGATTCTTTCTGCTCAAGGCTAGCACTCTACCACTTGAGCCACAGCGCCATTTCCGACTTTTCCTCTATGTGTGGTGCTGAAGAATCGAACCCAGGGCTTCATGAATACTAGGCAAGAACTCTACCACTAGGCCACATTCCCAGCATCATTCACTTTTCTTATATTCATCATGGCAATAATTCCACTCTACCATCCATTCTCTACTGACCTGCCCCATTGCTGAACCTCTTTTTAGTAAATTACCTTGCCTTCAGTTTTTAAGAAAAATTGAGTAGGATGCTTCCAGCCTGACCTCTTGTCCCAGTATCCCTTGCTCTCACTTCCTCTGCTCATTATGACATGCATACCAATGCCTAGAAGACATCAGCTCTCTGTTCTCTGCATGGTTTTGAGTTAAAGTTCTTTCCATTTTCTAACCTAAGGGTAAACTTCTATACAGTATCCAATTCCCCAGTTGACCTCCCTCTTTTGTGTCCCCATTTTTATTGTATTTACTTCTACTGCAACTACCATAACAAATCATGTTAAGCATGAGATAATGTTTATTCATACTTTTCTGTGTATGTGTTTCTCCTTTATCTAGACTGAGAATCCCTTGTGATCAATTACTGTGTCTTATTTGTCTTGTTATTCTCAGCACTGCAACATTATGTCTTCAATGTCTCAAGAAATGGTAAAGAAAAAAGAACCTATCAAGAGAGTGAGTGCTGTGACTAGCTAGGCAGCCTCTCGCAAGTGCACATGCACGTACATGCACACATGCTTGCACACACACATACACACACACACACACACACACACACCTCTGCACATCAGTCAGGAGTCACATCTCTTAAAGTATTTAATCTGTTTGGAGAAAGTCTTGTCCCAGACCCCTGGGCAGAAAGTCATACCCATCCAAATAGGAAATGCACTGGCATGACCTATCAAACCTGCTTTGAAATCAGGAAGACAGTCTTGGCTATCTCAACGCTTCATACCATCTGGTCAGGTGGCATAATGCCCACTTACAAGGTCAGTCTTTACTGTCCTGAACATTCCAGAGCTATGGCATAGGTAAATGGTCTCTCTGAGTTACCAGGTGAAGTCTTCAGCAGAATCATTAAATACGTCTGCCATCATTCACACTCTCCTGTTTCATTTTCCAACTAAGTGGTAGGGATATTCCTCCAGAGCATCATTCATCTTTGAAACCATTCCTGAGAACAAGAGGATGATCTGGGCGAGTATAAAAGGTGTGTGTGGTCAGGGGAGGGTAGTGTCTCTCTTTCAAGCTTCCTTTCCATAGGGAAGAAAGCAGAAGTCAAGTGTGCCATGAAAACATAGACAGGCATTCTGGGAGTTGGGAGAATATGCCCAGTTTGTTTAGTGGATACTTTGATACTATATCACACCATTTGCTTTAGAAGAGATTTGTCATAAACCATGACCTGCACCTAAATGATTTTGCACTAAAAATTATTGTCATGGAGATGAGAGAAACCATAGTACTCTTCTCATTGGCATACCTGGAGGTTGGAGTTTGCTTGAAGAGTCTTTTAAATATCTAGGGAATAAATGTTCTACAGGTGAAAATCTGCTAACAGCATACCGAAGGCTGCTTCGGGAAAATGATAGCCATCCTGTGCCAGAATAAAAAAGACAGAATAAAAATAATTTCTAAAGACCAAGGTGAGAAAGAAAGCTGGCCAGCTTCTGGCGAAATGGACACAAACATTTCCACACTTGGTCAGTGCTACTGTTTGATATTCAACCTTCCTGAAGGTAACTCTGTCTTTGTATAGACATCTGAAAGAAAATTTATTAATACTGAGAATAATCCAACAGAGAGGGCCTATTCTAAGCCAAGTATGTTAGAATCAAAACTGTATCTCTACCTTTGTTTTCCCATACACTTGGGAGAAAAAGGGAAGAAAGGATGGGTGTAGGTAGATGCTCTCATCCTTGGAGACTCAACAAAAAGGCATCCTTCTCTGTGAGGTTCCCATAACCACTACAATTCACAGAAATAGTTCCTTCCTTGAATACCTTTAAAGTGTTACTTTTCCTGTTATTCAATACTGTCTCACTGTGTTGAAAACCCACTTGTTTCCTCAATTAGTCACAAGGGCAAGGGGGAGGGGGGCAAAGATGGAGTCTATTCCTCCTCTTGACCCAAAATTATAGGTGCTTAAAATATTTTACTACTTAGGTAGTGCTCTGTGCAAACAACCTCAGTTCACAAATGTGACTTAGCCTATGAAACAAAGAAGGAATAAACGTACCTCTGCTGTGTTGAGGTTTTTTGTTGTTGTTGTTGTTTTGTGATTCCTGACAATCCGGGAGAGGGCGAGGGAAGGGCCCCTCCTGGAGGAAGCTGAATGAGTGCTAAAGCCTCTCAAGCCAATACTTGAGCATCTGAAGGAATGACACAGATAGGATGTATTGCATGCATAAACTGCTTTGTTAAATGGGGGAAAATCTAAGGGATGAGTGGGGAGGGCAGGATGAGAATGTTGAAGCGGGTGACATTGATCAAGACGCCCTGTGCTCATAAAGTGCTTTGTAGAAGGCAACTCCTTGGTACAACTACTTAGAGATAATAAAAAAATATTCAAGAATAATAATAGACTAGGGAAAGTTTGCCTAAGCAGCAAAGATATGTAACAATTAAAAGCTGAACGCAAGGACTGCTCTGGCTTCAGAGACCAGCACGCGCTCCCGCCGTCACTCCAGCTCCTGGCCAGCAGGGGGCGCAGGCAGCGCCGCTCCCACTGCAGCGCGGCGGGCGCGTTCCCAGCATGCCTTGCTCCCCTCCGGTCGCGACCCGGAAGCTGTCGCCGGCGGCCGGCCGGCCGGCAGCCCTGACAAACAAGAGTTGGGGCGCGCTGCAGAGCGCGGTCGCTGGGCCGCCGGTGGCTGCGGACCGTGACTGCCGGACACGAACCCCTTCCCCATGAATCCACTTCGGGTGGGGGCTCAGCCTGGGCGCACGGCCCGGCGACGTGGGCCCGCGTCCTCCTGTCGGCGCCTGTAAGTGTTTGCGGGGACCCCAGAGGCCCGGCTTCCGGAGGCCGGGGAGTGTCTGTCTCTCTGGGCTGAGGTGTTATGAAGGCCGCAGGGTTCTCCTGGAAAACAGCCTCCCCGCCGGAAGCCCCTGGTTGCCCGGGAAGAGGCAGGACCACCGCAGTCGCTCTGCTGGGCCTGTAGGACTCCCAGAGCCGGAGCCAGGCTGGTTCCCCGGACAGCACCCCACCCCCGATTTCCTCTTTACTGAATTCTTGCCTCCTCCCATCCCGGACACTAAAATCCACCGAAAGCTATCCTCTCGCCAACCCCCCTCCCCACCTCTTTCCAGCCATGAAGGCAGAAACAGTGCCAGTCCGGGAGAGCCCAGCCGAGCCCAGCACTATCAGCCCCCTGTGGAGTAGCTGGAAGCTGGTGATTGTAGGCATCGTGCTAGGCTGGCTGCTGGTCATCTATCTTCTGGTCAACGTGTGGCTCCTGTGCCTCCTCTCTGCATCCCTAGTGGTGCTCGGAGGATGGTTAGGCTCCTGTGCCATTGTGGGGGTTTCAGGTCGATTGCACCTGGAACGCTTCATCCCCGTGGCCACCTGTCCACCATGCCCCGAGGCAGACAGGCAGTTGGAACTGGAGATCAACCATACCATTCAGATGATTATTCGAGATTTTGTCTTATCCTGGTATCACTCCGTGAGCCAGGAGCCAGACTTTAAGGAAGAGATGGAGGCAGCCATGAAAGGGTTGGTTCAGGATCTCCGGAGGAGGTTGAGCATAGTGGACAGGCATGCTCTGATGCAGAGGGTTTTGACTCTCTGTGGTTGTCACCTGCAAAGCTACATTCAGGCCAAGGAGGCCGCCAGCACCGCAGGGAAGCAAAGTGATCCATTGCAGCCCTCCCAGCTGTGGGGGGCTTATTGCAGGGCTACTGTTCCACACCCTGCTGTGCATAGCCCTAGTGCTGAGGTCACCTATACACGTCACATAGTGAATGTGTTGCTTCGGGCGCTGGTACCCAAGCCTCATTTGGAAACTCGAACTGGGCGTCATGTAGTCGTTGAACTCATTACTTGCAATGTGGTCTTACCACTGATCAGCAAGCTGTCAGATCCTGACTGGATCCACCTTGTACTAGTGAGTATCTTTTCCAAAGGCAGAAGTCCAATTCAAATGACCAAACCACTCTGTCCAACCAACACTCTAGAAGAGCCTTCAGTGCCCACATCTCAGCCATCGGTTGTGGAGGCACCAAGTCTGCCAGAAAGAAGAGCCCCTTCTCCAGTAGTAGCTCCAGTGCTTCTAAATGTCAGTGACCCAGAAGTTGAAGAAGGCCATGAAGCCATAGAGGGAGATTTGGCTGGGATGGTTGAAGAGAGGAAAGTAGTAAGTGATTCATCTCATTTTCTACAGCCAGATATCCGAGGTCCCCTGTTCTTATGTGAAGAATCAGAGTTGGAATCTCCACTGTCTGAACTTAGTAAAGAAACTGTTCTGCTCATAACACAAAGTGACTTCCTCTCAGAGGGAATCCAAGATGCCTTGCGTGCCCTACAGGATTCCCAGGCTCTGGAACCTAAGGATGGTGAGGGGTCTGATGGCATTGAAGGAACAGAGAGTCCACAGGTAGAAACAGAAACAGGTGCAATGGTGTCTACGAACTCCTGTCCAGAGATCCAGATTGACACAGCAGACAAGGATGGTGAGCAAGGGGATACCACCTCTCTTACATCTTTGCTGGAGGAACCTGACAAGATCTGCCCGTTACGACCTTCATGCCTAGAGAAGGATCTCACCAATAGTGTGAGTTCTCTGGATCCTACTGTGCCATCCATTCCACTTTCTTCTTCTCCACCTGGTCCTCTCGGCTCCACCTCCTTCAGCTTTGAGCCGCTCAGCAGTCCAGATGCCCCAGTTGTTATCCAGAACCTTCGGATCACTGGCACGATTACTGCCCGGGAACACAGTAGCACTGGATTTCACCCATACACGCTGTACACCGTGAAGGTAACAGAAGTAGAATTGTGGTCACACTGGGCTGACAGTGGGTTTGGAAAGCAGTCAGTGAAGCAAGTTAGACAGTAAGCATCTATATATAAATGCTCTGTATCTAATAGGTGAGGCAGAAAAGGCTCTTATCCTAACTCACTCAAACAGTTCTAGAAGCTCCAGGTGGTTGCATCTCAAAATCATTTCAGATGGGTTTTAAACATGGCCATTTTTGTAGATGCTGCATGAGAATTTGTGAGAACGAGTCTTGGGATTCTGGTTTTTGTGTTTCATAGACAAGTTGCCTCACATGGTATTCTATGTTGCTGTTGCTTCTTAAATTCATATAATTGTACAAGAGGAAATAACATGTCCATTTATGTGTACAAGACATCTTGGTCATTGAATTCTGTATTTTTTTAATGAAACTGTCCATCCAATATAGGCAGTCTGGCCTAAAGCCATTTTGTGAGCTCTGCTCTAATCTAACCATCCCTCTTCATATCATTTCTGGAAAGATGTTCTTAAGCCTCTGATTAAACACTTCCAGGAATAAAAAACTTGCTATGTTCTGAGGTAAATAATCTACCTTCCCCAAAGTGCAAAAGGTATTAGTATATATTTTTCAAAGAAAGAAACTTAAAACCCTGTCTTTTGGATTTTACTTGCCTTGAATTTCTCTCGAGTCCAAATGCTACCACTGAACTGCACTCATCCCAATGAAGTCCCAATCCAAGGAGGAAGGAAGGGACCTTCCTTCATCTGCTGAATGCAGCTACAGTATGACCTGGCATTTTGAAAAAGAACATGATATTTTTGAGTTAAAAAGTACAAGTAATTAGAAACATACTTGCATCTACACATACATAAATCATACATCCCTTATAAAACAGGCAAATTTTGGAAGTATACATGTGGACTCATAAGTAACTCAGACTAGCTGTGAATGACTTAATCTAACTTTGCTAACATTTTTCCTGCCTTTTTCTTGTAGGTGCCCCTCTGACATGCACCTTTTTCTCATATAAGAATAGATTTCTGTGTATTTCATCTTCTATTTATGACATATCCCAACACTGATATTAAACAGTTTTTGTTGCATTAGTAGAAATATCAAATTGATTGGGAGTATATTTTTTACCATTATTTACTCTTTTCTGTCTTATTGCTAAACTTTGACACTAGTTATTTCCTACTTCAAGTAGGCATTAGAAAGGAAAAGTGAAAAATGTGTCAGAAAACAACAGCCAATTGTGTATAGTTTGAAATTGGGTTTTTATATGGACGTACTATGGCCACACTTGAAAATTAAATATCAATATTGTTACACTTTCTGATATCAAAAGTTTTCAGTTTACAGGTGATAAAGGTGAGCAGATGAGGATTGAATACTATATCCCTCAAGAAGCAAAATATTTCACAGAAAGCATTAGAACTCCTAACTCAAAGCTTAACAGCCCCACCCTGAATTCTACCTCTCTCTTTCCTCTTCAATGCTGGCTCTCCCTCTCTATCTAGAAATTTTTAAAAGTCCAGCCTGAGTCCTGCAAACAAGGAGATAGCTTTTTCCATCACTTACCACAGTATAATAACTCAGCTAAACACAAACAGTAACTCACTCTGTTGTATTCCAACTATTCTGACAGAAAGTCATCCTCTGTGCTTACTGGCAGTTTCCATATTGCTCTTCCAGGAATGTTTAGTACAGGTCATCTTCCCCATACACCAGCCCTACAAACATGAAAACACCAGATGATGACCCCTTGCAGTATCTTCAGTCATCATAGTACTTCTAATGATGCAGATATATGTACTTTGGAAACTGTTTTCAGTTTAAGGGCTGGGGTATAGTTTAAGTTTAGAGTACTTGCCAAGCATGGAAGAAGCCACAAGTCCAATCTCCAGTCCTGGGGGTGGGGGTGAGGGGAAAATGGTTTAACAATAACATTAGGCAGATTAATCTTCCAAAAGCAAAACAAAGACACATGTCCTTTTAATTAGTTCCAGATAAAAACCAATTTCTGATTATCTGCTGTTTGGGACTGTTTCTTCTTTCTACCACTAATACAGAGTGTAATGGCAAAGTGCTTTTTCTCCTTACAAGGTCTATCCTGTAAGTTCAGCATGATAGAAGTGGTATTATCACCTCTATAGCAGGAGACTGCTGTCTGTATTATATTCAGGCTTTGGCATTTGAAAAATAGTTATGAATGAATATCGGTGGGAGGAAGCATTTGAATGGATGTAATGGTGGAGAACAGTAAACCTTGTTTCTGATTTTCTAAGCCAAGCATATCAGAAAGTGTAGCTTATTCCTTAACTCAGCTACATTTGGAGTTTTAGCTCTTCATTACAGTACAGTTAAGCAATCAGCTTTACTGATTTAAGGGACTTCTTTGTTGGTCCTACAACAAAATGAGAACAGTTCTCTCCCTTTCTACAGTTATTGTAAAGTCATTTAACAAGTCATTATTAAAACTAGAATAAGAAATTGCCTGGTATGGCTGATTTGGTCAATAAATCTGTTTCTTCACCAGTATGAGACAGCCCTTAATGGTGAAAACAGTAGTGGCCTGCAGCAACTGGCCTACCACACTGTGAACCGCCGCTACCGGGAGTTCTTGAATCTGCAGACTCGTCTGGAGGAGAAACCAGATCTACGAAAGTTCATCAAAAGTTAGGAGTATCCCCAGCCCCAGCCTGCCTGCTTGCTTTTCCCATTAACCACCTTGATTTGACTTCTTGGTATCCTGTATGTTGGTGGGGAGGAAAGCACCACATTGAGTTTCTCCCTTCCCCAATCTTGCTTCAGGAGTTGTAAGGGTTTATTACTGGATCACATTTTTTTCCTCGGGTCTTTGCTACTAAATGCTTTCTTCTAGTGCTCCATCTAGTTTAAGCTTAAAAAAAAGAAGCATTCACATTTCTGCTTATTGTCTGTGAACTAGAATGAGGAGTTAAATTAGCTTTTCCAGACTCATAGATGGATCAGTTGTCAATATGAAAATATTACCCAGAAATCTTTGCCACTTTCCTTTCACAGTAAGGCCTTTTTATGTTCTCTCTGACACCTTTTTTTTTTAAGGCAAGAGAAAATAAGAAAATACAATAAATTTAACTTTTATGTTGTTTTAAAAAAGTCAATGATTTCCCAGATAAATGATTTTATAACTTTTAGTTTTCTTCTAAGTACTTTGCATATGTTAGTTTACTTAACCTTCCTAAAAGCCTATGAAGTAGATATTATCATTTTCCCTTTCTACAGAAAAGGAATGAAATCACAGAAAGATAATGCACCTTGCCTAAAGTCATTATCACAGTAGGGATAGGAGCCAAAACTGAAACTTCAGCTACTGGACTTCAGAGTCCTCCCATGTAACAGTTGTACTGCATGTTCTGTGAATGTTAATGAGAGCAGATAGTATGCATCATATGCAAACATATCTCTGAGATATGTTTGGAACTTCTGCAGTATAACCACAGAATCCCAAGGGAATGTATATAGTCAGTAATTTCATTTTCTTTATTTGTTTAATGTTTATGGAATAACTAGGACTTACATGAATGAATTTTTCTGTTGTTGTTTTGAAGACGTGAAAGGTCCTAAAAAGCTCTTTCCAGATCTTCCCTTTGGAAACATGGATAGTGACAGGGTAGAGGCCCGTAAGAGTCTCCTGGAATCATTCCTAAAGGTTAGATCTGCTGTTTATGCTTTATTTTCATTCTGATTCCCACTCCTCCCTAAGCCAAGGTGGGGGAATCTGGGAATGTGATTTTTTTTTCTTTTTACTAAAAATCTCCATATTCTAGAATTTTCCTTATTTTTGCAGCAACTCTGTGCCATTCCCGAGATCGCTAACAGTGAAGAGGTGCAAGAGTTTCTTGCTCTGAACACAGATGCTCGCATTGCCTTTGTCAAGAAGCCGTTCGTGGTCTCTAGAATAGACAAGGTAACCACAGGACCATGGTGCTCAGCTTGCATTTCTCTCTGTCAGTGTACATTACTTATCGAGGCAGTACTTAAAAAACAGAAGTGGTGCACAGAAGAAGCCTCAAGGGGTCAATAGAACATGAATTTGAAATTCTAAGACTTGGCAAATATTGGTTGAACTTTCAACTTACTAATCACAGTGAGCAGCTGTTAGGAAGTAGTATCCCTGACACTATAGAAGTGTGCACATATCTCCTGTGTTACTTTAGTGGAGGCATGGAAAGATAGATGTAAACCTTTGGAAATAGGTAAAGCCAGGAGTGATACTCCTCTAGAGGGAATGATCCTTCCCAGTCCCAGTGTTAGTTATTCAGGAAAGAAAGCCCTAAGACAGAAAACACTAAGTTGAATTTCTGTTCTTCAAAAGGGTATATCAGCAACATCTGTAGAGATGGTAGAAGTACATGTAGAATATGTCAGCCCATAAGCTGTGATTTCTAGCAGATATCATTCTCAGACCAGAAGCCTGAGGTTTGTGTATATTACAAAATGATATGTGTTTTACAAGGTTGGAAAACACTGGCCGGACAAAGGCCTCCTTATGAATGCTTGGGAGGACAAACTAAAATGGAATTCTGTGTCATAGATGTCAGGGATGATCCATTACTATGTGGAGAAAAATTATAAATTAGAGGTCAGTTATATAAAAACCCCACAGTTTCATGAAGATGTGTTCATTTGTTCATGCTTTCTCCTAAATTGGTTGCCTATTTTGAGCCAGGCAGTATACAAGTCTCTGGCAGAAGTAGATGAGACAGATGAGAACCCTCCCACAAACAAGATAAGCTACATTCTCCTTGTTCCTGTCTTCGTGTGTTTCTTCCCTGGAGACTTTTGTGTAGTCTTCCTGTCCACACAGTCACCTCTTCATTGTGCTAGTCATGTTCTTCATGGAGGATTGCTACAGGAATGACTTCACAAATGCCTGATGCTGCTCTAAGACAGCTGCATTAATTAGTGAGAGGCATCAAGGAAGAATAAATATTTCTTTTCATTTCTTTGATATTATCTTTTATATGTTACCTTTTATAACCAATATCTATATGTCATTTTTCCATTCTGAGAAATAGAGATGATTCTTATTCTCAATGAGATTATTAGGTTTGATCTTGATTGGTAGTGAAATTGTTTGATTTGACTGGACTGGGTAAGTGAACTCTTTGCTCTATATGAATTACTCTATGCATGTTTATGTTATTGATGTCCTTAGACTGTATTTTTTATTTTTCATCATCTACTTCACTCTTCTTTTTCCTTGCACTGCTGCCTGTAGACGGTGTGTATGTATGTGCACTTAAACTCGGTGCATTTTGCTCTCATTTGGCTTTCTTTTTGTTTTTTGTTTTTTTTTTTAATTTTTAGCAAGAATTTATTTTAGTATAACTGAGTTAAAGTAAGAAGAAACGGAATAGAGAAATATTTTCTGCTCCCTCTGCAGAATATGGGAGTTAAAGACTCAAAATGGTGATTCCAGTCTATAGCTTTTATACTTCCTAGGCAGGGCTTCTTGCTTGCAGCAGGTACTTTATTATTTGAGCATACCTACAGCCCTCCTTTTCGTGTATTCATTGGAACTAGTGTCTTCAGGGGCTTATTTTGAAACAAGATCCTCCATACTTCAGCATTTTTTGGAAGCCACCTGTACCCAACTGAGGATTCACCTTTTCTACACAAAAAGAAAAAGTTGAAAATGAAGAGTACCCATTAGCCTACAGAATTCTCTTAAGTTCTTATTTATATCTCTATTTGTTTTGGCTTCTTTTCTCAAGGCATAATTTTGTGTTATTCCATAAGGATGAAGGTATTTATGGTCATGGAGAAAGGAAGATTGTTGTCATTGGCTGGTATTGGCTTTTCCAAATGGATAGGCTCTCTAAGTAGCCTGGCTATCTGTTCATCCTGCTGCAGAAAGCCCAATGAGATAACTGCTTGCTGGCCTTCCCATAGGGATGTAAACACCTTATTGATCCTGCATTTCTGATCCCTGCAGATGGTGGTGAGTGCTATTGTGGATACCTTGAAGACAGCATTTCCTCGCTCTGAGCCCCAGAGTCCCACAGAAGAGCTGAGTGAGGCTGAGAATGAAAGCAAGCCCCAGACAGAAGGCAAGAAGGCTAGCAAGTGAGATGCCCTTCAGTGATCCAGGGACCCTTCCCCAGGTCTCAGATTCATCTCCCATCCTTAACCAAAGCCCACTTCCATTCACAAGCCCATCAGTAGAGGAGGTATTCTGTTCATAACAGTTTTTAGGCAAAGTTTGCCTCTCTTCCACAGAGGAATCTGATACTCTGCCACTCCTGAGCATTTGTTCCTGCTATGGGAATTCATACCCAGCTGACCAAGGGTTTTTGACAAGAAGGGAATTTCTCAATTAGGTGTATTCTCTTTTCTGTTTTCCTGGGAAAATGAGATGTTTCTTTCCTACCAAGAAGTAAGATTTATAACAAGTCTTTATTTGCTGTCATTTTTTGGCTCAGAAATTACATAAACTAGCAATGAACAGGAAAGGACTCAAATGGAAGTATATAGCCTGTTTCAGTAATGTATGTATGTGTGTTTGTGTGTGTATGTGTGTGTGTGTATGTGTGTGTCCTTGTTAAAGATCAGCAATACCAAATCACAGTACTTAGCTTTTTTAAACTGAGTCCACGTTTGAAACCATGACCACAATGCCTATGTTTATAAGTATTTTATTTTATTTGTGCTTGTCCTGGGGTTTGAACTCTCAGGTCCTGAACACTATCCCTGAGTTTTTGTGCTCAAGGCTAGCACTCTACTCCTTGAGCCACAGATCTACTTTCAGCTTTTTTTTATTAGTTAATTGGAGATAAGAGCCTACCCTAGCTATCTTCAAACCATGATCCTCACATCATACCCTTCTGAGTAACTAGAACTACAGGTGTGAGCCACCAGCTAAGTCCTTTATTCTTGAAATACATGTTATCACTTACAATTTCTTCTCTGGTTTTGTTTGCAACACAGCAGGAATGACCCATTTTTCAAAAAGGAAACCAACAATAATGACAAAATCTTAGTATGTGCTAGCCATGTTATGGTAATATAACCATGACACAATGCTCCTATGTTACTTGGCAAAAAATGCCCTTTTATAAATGTACTGTTGACATAGCTTAGTAACAAAGTGGCACTATCTATGAAAACTTAACAGTATATGCTTTGAAGAATTTAGGGCAAAGTCTTTCTTGGCAACTCTGAGTCCAGTAAGCTTCCAAGAATAAGTATAGTGTTCTTGTTTTAATGTATTATCAGTATTTGCCAGTCCTTTGTATGGGGATCAAGACTGTGAGGTACATCTCTGCCTTTTGTTTCTATACCAGGTCCAGGCTGAGGTTCCCATCCAGTAAAATTGGTCCTACACTGAGTGTGACTGAGGAACATGACAGGATCCTCTATTGTTTCCAGGAAGGCAATGTGGTAAGAATCAAAGCCCAGAGAACTGCATGGTCTTAGGTGCTGACCCTACTGTTGGAGAGATTGGAATATTCTCTAATATCAGAAAGGACTTAGGTATCCTGCTAAAGGATTTAACTAACATTCAGGACTCACATTTTAATGCTAAAAGTATTTTCTCTTAAGTGATTTGGAATTCTGCCAGTTCTGGTTGGCAGATTGGTTTCCAAAGGAAGTGAATTTGGAATAATGAATGACATGATGAGAAGGAAAACCAGTTTCTAGAAGAAACTGAGCAGAAGTGATGATTCTAGGGCAGGCTTCTCTTAATTGCAATTTGGATAAAGAATAGAAATTTTCCTAAAGTAGTTACAAGATCATTAGTCTCTAAACCCAAGGTCCTTCTGCATGGTAAAGGTGGGAAATCTAGACTGCTACCTCTACTCTGCATTCTTGATGAGATGTGCCACTGTCTGTTTCTTCAGGAGTCAGATACCCTATCCATGTCTGGGATGGAATCCTTTATTGAAAAACAGACCAAATTACTGGAAATGCAACCAGCAGAAGCCCCAGGAAAATATCCTGAACCAGTCCCTAGAGAACCTGTAGATGGTTGCTCATCAGCTACACCTGTGCCATCCCAGAACCCCAACAATAGTGATACAGGTGAGTGGTGAGGACTGTACATGCCCAGAGAAGGGAGCTAAGTAAAGCCCCTTAGAATTGGGATAGGTGAACTTTATAGTTCTTAATTTCTCTTGTATTCAGTTAACCAGATCACGACCATATGTTGGACTCCAGCATTGAATATGCTGGGACCCAGGGATGGGTAGGACATGGTCCCCAAAACCAGTCAGGTGGCAGAGCAAAGCATGGACACAGAGAGTTCTAATCCAGGGCGAAAAGATTTGTATGTATAATGCCAGTGTGTTACTTTAAGTTATTTTTGGCATTTAGAGCTTTTGCCTTTATCTAGACACCTCCTTTCCTCAATGTCTGGGGTATTACTTTTCTAGTTTTCTGCCTATGTTCTTTGTGTCCCTTATTGTTTCACTTTTCTGATTTCCTTTTCAGTCTTCTGGAGCTTTAGTTCTGGCTCTTTGTTCTTACTTTGCAAATCTCCGGTAACCCCATACTGTTGTCTTCTGCCCTCAAACATGTGCTGATGCTACTTAAATATTGTGCATCTCCACATGGATACATCACAGAACAACAGAAATACAACACGTTGAAAATAGAAGTTATCTTTTCCCCCAGATCCATCCCTTCTGCTTTATTTCCCGCTGTAGTAATAACCCTACCTACTATCTGAAGGCAGGGTGGGAAAGGGAAGGGTCAGAGGATTTACTTATTTCTTCTTGTAAGCATTTGAGGCTGGGTGGTTTTGCTTCCCAGGAGAAAGGCAGATAGCTTACACAAAGGGTCAAAATGTAGGCATTAACTAGTACGCTTGCTGAACTAGAACTTTAAAGAAGAAAGTTGCCAGTGGCCCACACCTGTCATCCTGGCTACTTAGGAAGCTGAGATCTGAGAACCATGGTTTAAAGCTGCCTGGGAATTAAAGTCCATGAGACTCTTCTCTCTAATTAATAACCATAAAGCCAGAAGTGGAACTGTGACTTAAATGGTAGAACATTAGCCTTGAGGGAAAAAAACAACAAAAGCAACACCTCATGGACAGCACACAAGCCCTAAGCTTAAGCCCCAAATCCAGCTATAAGAAAAGAAGGAAGAAGCAAGCTTATTCATTCTATCAAGCAAAAGATCTCTAGTAACTATCACAAACCAAAATCATGAGAGAAACTCGTTTTAGTACTGTCTCTCAGGTGCTCAAGAACAAATCACCTGACCTCTGTTCCATGGATCTAAATAAATGAATTTTTAACTAGGAAAAATGGGGTTTGCAACCCCATTTCCTCACACATAACTCACACTTCCTCTGAAATTCCACTAACATTTCCTCTTGCACATAACTCACTGTAAATGCAGTGATACGACAGCGAAGGCACCAAACTCTTAAGGAATTGTAAGACAGGTTCAGTAAAACAAAACCATTGTAGTCAAAATTAGGCCTTTAAAATTTTAATGACTGATCTTTAAGGAAATAGTTTATCCTTGAGCCCTTCCTTTTTCTACTCCGGGGGGACTCAGATCTCATATGATAGAAAATGTACCATTTTCTTCAAGAGAACTTTGACAATACCTTATTTGCTCATTTTTTATTGCTATGACTAAGTGTCACCACAGGGTGGCAGCTTTAGGCAAACACCAAGAAAATTCTAGCTTTGAGGAGGACACTGTTTTCCTGAAGAAGAGAAGCCTACCGTGAACAAACTGACCAGCTCCCACACACCTTTGGAATACAGTACCCGCAAAGGAAGTATATATTGGATAGTTTCAGTGGAAGTGGGATTCAGTTTATTCCAACATGTCTATCCAAATCTGAAGTTATTCATATTCTAAAACACTCTTACTGGGTATAGAACTGGGTCAGGAGTAGTCATTGATCTTAAACAGTTATTGTTGATAATTTTCTGTAGTATAAATGGCAGTAGCATGGTATACCTTAGAATCATTCTGGAATATCACACATTCCTGAAATCTCCCAGGAAACAAATCAGGAAGACTGTGGGGGCATCCTCCAGCACAGGTTTATAGAATAAATCATTAGGGCAATAAAAAGTCTTCCATCCATAAAACACATGTGTTCAGGAAACTCCAGCTTAGCATAAATATGAGCTCATAATTGGCCCTTCCAGATTTCCAAAGAGGAAAGAAAGCAGTAAAGGTCAGGACATTTTACCAGAGGTGTGGTGCTCTTCCTAGAACCACATGTTATCTTAGAATCAAAATGAAGCCTCCTGAATTCCAACCCCAATACTCTGTAACTGAGATGGTTTTCAGGAGAGTGAAGCCCAATCTTTCCTCACATCTGTCCACATTTCCATGATACATTGTAAGAGTAAATGGAAGGTTGGTGGAAAGGACAAGGCATTGCCAGTTCCAGTTAGTCATAAGTTGTGAACTCTTACTTGGGACAGAATGAACTAGCATTCTGAAGAAATATTGGAGAACAAAAACTAAGCAGGTGTATAGATAGATAGATAGATAGATAGAGAGAGAGAGAGAGAGAGAGAGAGAGAGAGAGATACAATATTTTTAAAAGACAGAAACACTAGTGACAATATCAGGGATCTTATAGAAAAATACAGAGTCTATAACTGAACCTAGTACAGAGGCTTGAACTCAGGACCTTCAACCTGCTTGGCTTGCATGCTCACAGCTCTTGCTCTACTACTTGAGCCATGCCACCCGTGTAGCCTTTTGCTGCCTTTTTAAAAACACTCACTTAAGGCTGGCTTTGAACCTAGATGCCCTAGATCTCAACCTTCTGAGTAGCTAGGATTACAGGGCTAAGCCACCAATGCAGGAAACGTTTTTGTTTGTTTTAGAAACCTTCTAGATATACAGTGAACATTTCTTTATTTCAGTGCAGAAGCATTACAAAAACAAAAGATGATGGATATAAGGTGCAGAAGACCCAGCTGACATCCAGTGCATTAAAAGATATTCCTCAAATAAAGGACTTCAGATGATTCTTTTTTAATCCCTTAGGTACAGAGACAGAGTTAGCTGACACAGCCTTTGATCTGATCCTCTTACTGTTGATGGAGCATTGGAAATGGCTATGTACAGAAAACATGCAGAAATTTCTTCGTCTTATCTTTGGGTCCCTAGTTCAAAGGTAAGATTGCTAATTTCTTCACAATAGGTTCTCAAATTGCATATAAATTGGACATCTTGCTTTGTAGAAAGGGTAAGTATAGGGTCTACGGATCCTGTGACTAGATCAGAGGAAAGATCCTCTGGTATAGGGGAACTGAGTGAATACTGGGTAAAGAGCATCAGAAAGCTTTTTAACCTACCTTATTGTTTAAAGTTTGAATGAGTCTGTTTCTGTAAGACTTCTGAAATAATGCACTAAAATTGTGTACACTACCTATGATCTTAAAGTATGTTAGCTGAACTCTACCTACTCTAAGATCAGTTTTTCAACTATTTATAACCCCAAGACTCTACACTTACCATAACTTAGTGGAGGACATTTTGGTCCCCAGGATATAGTTAGCAGTGTTGGAAGAATTGTTGGTTGTCGCAGCTGAGAAGATAAGAAGCCCACTGGCATCCAGTGGATAGATGTCAAGGATGCTGCTTATTACCATTCTGTTCCCCAGGATGACTCTGTCCCCACAAACAATGGTGAAGTGTATGCAATACTGAAATTGAGAAACCTGGTCACAGACTAAGAGACACAACCAGCTTCATATCCCCAGAAACACACAGAGTCTGGGACAGTGTGGATTCTTTATATATTTGATAAAGGAATAGCCATTTCCTTTCTCAATACCTGTATACCCTTTACATTTCATTCACTCACCTGTAAGTATTATTGATTAGGCCCTAATTTCTCTCTTCCATCTACTTGCCTTTGCTTTTCAGGTTTTCCAAGTGCTTTTAAAAAAACTAGAAGGCTACCAAAACTAGGGAGTTTGTGATGATTGATGACCTCAAATTATTTGCACATCAGATTTGTTTCAGAGCATAAGAAGTAGCTTAGGAGAAACATAAAAGTATAGGGAGAAAGTCAAAGAAGATTGAGATCCATATCAAAGAGGTAGAAAGGATAACTGGATAACTCAGACCATCAAGTAAAGTCTAAATAAAGAAGTCCAAATAAATAAGAGAGAACTTTATTCCGAGAATAGTGAACTGGTAAATCATGTAGTGAACCTCCTCGGGAATGTACCAAGCAACATCCAACACAAGGAAAGCAAACCCTGAAAGGCACAGTACTCATGGAAAAGACAGGCTCATTTGAAGGTTCAAATGTACGCTGAGAAACTTCCAAGCCAGTGTGCAGTACCTCAGTGGAAAGTGAACAGAAAGTGAAGAAGTCATCACTGTGCTTTCTAAGCTGTTTCTTGACTTAATGGTAAAAATTGGTCCGGGGTATTTCATAGCATCCATCACACTTTACCTTAAAATCTTTACCTCTCTATATAACTGGGGAATTCTTTGATCTTACACCTTTAATTAACTGAAAATAAATGTTACTAAGAGGTCAGTAATATACAAAACAAACATAATCCCTACTTTCTCAAATTTTACAATTCTTACCTACCTACATCATCACAATGCTAATAGGGATCGAACCAGCATTCAACCCTGCCAGGTACCTCAAAGCTCAAATTCTTACCTATGGTATAGTTGTATTCTCTGAGGTTTGTTTTCTTCATCAGAAAAATAGGATTCATAATGCTGCTTTTCTCTTTAGGTAGTATTATAAGTTGTCCACTAAATGATAGGTCTTTATATGTATTCTTTAGAAAAGGAAAAAAAGGTAAATAGCATTTTGTGAGTCTTAATACCTCTAGCTAGAGGCTCCATAATAGTTCTTATTTTACATCTTTAATATACACCACCCATACTAGTCACCTGCTGCAAGTGATCGCATTCTCTCTTGTGCTTGTCTCTAAACTTCATAGACTTGGGCTTTTAAACAGTTAGGCTTTGTGAGTCTTTTCAAGATGATTTTGTGCCAATGGGTTCATTGGTTAAAAGCAACAACTGGAACATTATCAGTCTGACATCAGAAAGAGAGCACCTGGACCCTGTACCTTACAGGCAAGCCCAAGTTCAGAAGTCCTAGGCATGCTGGAGCTGCTAGTGACATGAGTGGGAGGATTGCTGGAATCCATTCCTAATAAGGAGCTTTGGGGAATCAAGCCAAGTTTCTCCCTTCCAGCCCCATCCTTTGATAGTGGTACTAGATCAAGTTAGCTAGATAGATAACTTTCTAGTGAATAAACAACTAGCAAAACTCAAATGGTAGCTCATGCCATAAGTTAAATCAAAGAGGGATTGTTGCTGAATTTTCCCTGCTTTTTTTTCTCCTTTTTTCTTTTGTTCTTGTTTTCGGTTTCTTGCTATTGTTGTTGTTGTTGTTGTTTTTATGGAGTAGCAACACTATTTGGAAGAGCAAGACATTTTAATATATTTGATGAATATTATACAAGAACAGTTTTGTGGCTGTTCCTGAAGAACTTATTGTAACTGTGGTGTCTTATACTTGTTTATCACAGCTACTTCCAGGTGATGGTCATTTATACTTATTAGGTTATCTCTTATCTCTTCTTGCCAAAAAGCTCTTGATTATATCTAATCAAAATTTTATATAGCTCATTTTGTTTCCTGTCAGCTGTGAAGAAAATGGAACTATAGCTGGTTGTCATTCTTTCCCCTGACTGGAGTTAAAGGACGTCATCATTTCCTGTTCAAGGCCTTCCATCTTGCCCTACGATTCAATATTTCCATCTTTTTCATGATAGTCTTGACCCTCTTCTCAAGAATCTTATCCTGGGGCTGGGGATATAGCCTAGTGGCAAGAGTGCCTGCCTCGGATACACGAGGCTCTAGGTTCGATTCCCCAGCACCACATATACAGAAAACGGCCAGAAGCGGCGCTGTGGCTCAGGTGGCAGAGTGCTAGCCTTGAGCGGGAAGAAGCCAGGGACAGTGCTCAGGCCCTGAGTCCAAGGCCCAGGACTGGCCAAAAAAAAAAAAAAAAAAAAGAATCTTATCCTGGCTTTACAGTGTTCCAGAGACTTCCTTAAGATAGGAAGTAAGAAGTCATGGTATTTGAAAAAAGGAACAGTTGCCCATCTGTAGGCTCCAAGGATCTGACACCCCCTCCTCCCATGGTCCATAGTCTCAGATCACAATTGTTACCACCAAGCAAATCACTGATGAGAGCTTCTTTGTCCATCTTATATAATTTAATCCCTTCAAAAATTCTTGCAGAGATGTATTATCATTTCTTAACACAAGGTATCCAAGACTTACAAAGAGTTTGGGTTATATCAAGATCACAGAGCTCATAAACATCTCTCAGAGAATTTAAACCAAGTTTCTGGAATTTTCGGTTATACTGATTTTCTGACTTTCAAGATAAGCTCTTTGCCATGATTTGGAGGGATAAAAGTCAACTCAAAAATCTTTGGCTCATAGTAGTAGACCTAAGAGGTTATATCGGATACTCTAGAACCCAAATTGTATGTCTGTATCCACATACTCATACAACAAAATGGATATCACTAAAATCCAACTACATTACTGTCCACAGGAGGACAACCTGCTTTTTGTTTTTAAAAAGTGCTTTATGAAGTGCCACACTCTTTGGTTTATTTGCTTTGGTAAGGAAAGAAGCCAGGAACTTGCCAGGCATGGTGGCTCAGGCCTGTAATCCTAGCTACTTAGGAGGCTGAGATCTAAGGATGGTGGTTCAAAAAAGTCCATGAGACTCTTATCTTCAATTAAAGCTAGAAGTGTAGCTGTGGCTCAGGTTGTAGAGTGCTGGCCTTGAGCAAAAGCAGCCCAAGGGCAGCACCTAAGCCCTAAGTTAAATAAAGTTCTGGAACCAACACCAACAAAGGGGGGTGGGGAGAGGAGAAAGAAGGAGAGGACCGAGAAAGAGGAGGAAGGAAGAAGAAGGAGAAGCAGAAGCAGCAGCAACAACTAAGAACTTAATTTCTCCCAGACAGCTATAGTACCATCCCCATTAAGCCCACCAGCACCCCCAACAAGGACTGTAGTATGAGGTTTCAGTATCTCCACATTCCCAGACTGCTATCCAGGACACCACAAGTAGCTAAGTCATATTCTTTTACAGGGCACTTGAATTCTCTTTGTTTACATTCTGTACTTGAAGGGCAGGATGATTGACATCGGTGCCTCAGGTAGCTGTTGCCACTGCTCTGCTTATCTTAAACTCTATAGTTCGGGTACCACAGATTGTACAGACACCCACATTTCAGTTCGCCTCCTCCTTAAAACATCCTAATTTTCCACGCTCCAGCATTACTGTCTCCAAGCAGACAAGTTTATTCCTTCTGCTCCCAGCTTCCTTCATTCTCTTTGCTTCTTGCAAGACCTATATAGATAACTACTTTGGACTCCAGGATTTGTGCCAAATTGTAAGCACACTCTAGCCTGCAAGAAGAGGGGTTGGAGGGAACAGAGTAAATTCAACCTCATGACCCTTCCTTGTAAGCCAAGACTGGAGGAGTTGAAATCTGAGCCATGCTTATAAATCTTTCTTGATTGTTGATGGTGTGGATAGAGTGGGGGAAGGGAGCACATGATAAGTTGGATGCCCAAAAAAGGCATTGTTAAGTCAAAAGAAAGCCTTGCACGTATGCGTGCCTGACCTTGTATGTCAGCTTCTGTACTGGGAATATCCAATTATGTAACAACACATGCTCCTTATTTGGAAGGAGAAGGGAAGTGGGGGTAATGATCTAAGCCAAGGAACAAATCCAGTTGTGCAGACTGCCCATGTCTGAAAACAGAAGAAACTTGACATTATTCTTGCATGCATCAGAATCAGATTTAGGGAATTGGAAAAGGACTCAAAGCTAGTCTGAGTTGAAAGGAAAGAGGAGATACATACTGTTGCTTCACTGATGGTAGAAGGTTTGTGGCAGGAAGACCCAGCCAAGGTAAGGGATGAGATTATTTTGGTGTCTTGATGTTGAGTAAAGGAATGAGAAGAAGCCAGATTGGCTTCCTGCCTAGATGCCCAGAGCTATGCCATGGTAAAAATAGGAGCCAGGCCAGCAGTGGAGTAGGAAAATGCCATGCCCATGGTTCTGCCCTCCCCATGGCCTCAAAGATGGCATCAGACCCTGTGTCAAAAGGGCAGCAGACACATTCCTGGCATCTTCATCAAGGTTTCTTAGGAAGGAAGGAGTGAGTGAGTGATTGAGTGTGTATGATGGGGGCACATGGAAACAAATTGCCTGGCAGAAAAAGAGACATTCTGTGACCTCCGGCAGAGGTAAGCAAAAATATGTAGTCAGGAAGAATACAGAAAGCAAATAAAATACATGGTTTAAGGAATTCAACATACAGTAGACCTAGTAGAAAGTTAAATCATTAGTTCTGGAATTTAGACCGGGCCATAGAATCCTTTCTTAGCAAAGGTATCTCTCAGCAGCACATTCTCTAAGATCAGACAGGAGAAGGTAGGACAGAGTCTAGGGCCATTAGAGAGTATTATGCTACAAGGTGGGTGTCTGCTTGTCCCTGAGGACAGTTAGGACCATGAATGCTCTTGCTCCTGATCCATAGGTCACCTGAGGGTTACAGGTATTCTCTGGGCAGAACTCCAATTTCTTAATGGTCCTGTGTAAATATCATAGATAAGGGATATAGTAGATAAGGAGTCTGTGACATTGGTTATTTCTAAAGGAAAACGAGATCCATCACCCAAAGGCACAAGTAATTTTAACAGTAAAGCAGATGACTTTTATTGTATACTAGCTGCACCAAGTAATCAGCTACAAAGTTTATTTATGAATGAGCAATTCTGTGAGATTGATACATATTTTCACATTTCACATGTGAGAAAAATTTCATGTAGATTAAATAATTTCCCAAAACACAGAACTAAGAAAATTTACTTCCAAGATTCTACATAAGTCATGCTGGCATCAACACTCAAGCACTTACTACCACTTCACACCACCTTCCTTCTGTGCAAGCTTTCTGACAAACAGTGGCCACTAGAATTGGCTACTTATAAATCCTCATATCTCAGTATTTTGCTTCCCATCTACCTCGTTTCTGGGACATAGGTATCTAATAGGAGCATGTAATTTCATTTCCATCCACATATTCAATTTCATTCTTAAAACACCCTGGGTTACAGATTGATTAGTCTCCCTAGGTGTCTCTTTTCTACATGCCATTTACAATTAGAGTATCAGGATAGAGATTCCAAGTTGCCCAGGAAACACAGACTGCCTTTTAACTTCTTTTTCTTCCAGTTCAGCTCTGGTACCTTGCTATCACATATACCTCTTCTTAAGCATAGCTTCTCCAGAAAATGCATACTTTTGTAAGAGCCTCAGACACAAAATTAACTCAAAGTCTTTAGATTTCTTGTCTTCCCTGGTATTGACTTGTGCTGTTTTTAGAGGTGCTGAAATGAATGTTTTGCAGTGATATCTTTGCTTAAATTGCATTGTCTCCTTGGAAAAAGAGGCTTGTCCCATGCCTCTTCCATGGGATCATGCTAAAGGGAAACTGTTGACCTCTGAGGACTGGGCCAGGAGGATCCCTAATGGTTTCACCTACCAGGCATGTGGTCTGCTGACATCTTCCTTGCTATCATTTACTCTATAACTATATTATGCCCTGCCTGTACTGACTTGAATACCGTCTCCAGGGTTGTAACATGTGGATGATAACTGACTGCTTTCTGCCTGTGAACTATACATTTGCATCACTGTATATAGTATATGCTCTTAAATTCTCTTGTACTCAAGGAGAGATACAGCACCAGTCATTGTACAAGTTAAGGGGGGAAAATAATAGAATACTGAGGCCTTTAAACCAAGTCATGTTTTTGGTATCTCTTGCCTATCTGTAACTACAAATAAGAAGCTAAGAACTTCATGTTTTGATGACAACTTTAGACTGTGTAAGATCCTTGAAGGTTGGATCTGTGCCTTATTCACCATTATCCTAATTGCCAAGCCTGATAAAAAGAAGGTACTTATCAAACTTGTGTCCAGTGAATGTGTAAAATCACATGCTATTCCACTTAATTAACTTCTTCTCTCATCACTAACAAGGGCTTCAGGGGTTCCTCTCCACAGTGCTGAGGGACAAGGAGCTAAATATTTCATCCTTCCCCCCACAGAGCTCTTAAGTGGAGGCTTTCCAAAAGACCACAGTTCCCCTTGGCTATTCTAGGTTCCCACTAAGAGGTCTCACTGAGCTTGCCTGCTCAGATGCCCTGCTGTCAGCTAGTCTATACCTTCACATAGAAATGAATTAATATGGGTCTTCAAGCAAGACCCATGTGAATGCAAACCCAACCAGCAAGTTTACTATCTCTGTAACTTATTTACAAGTCACTTAACTTCTATTTGCCTTACTCTCCAGATGGGAATAACTGTGCCTTTTTCATGAGATTGCTTAGAGGAAAAGAAATAATTTGGGAGTAAAGGTTATGGAGGTTTATAGAGGAAGGTATCTGGATCTGGACCTTGTAGGAAAAGTATCAGACCCTGCACATTTTTGAATGTGGTAAAAGGACATTGCCTTTATTTTTAAGCAAAAAGTAATCTATTTTTGCATGTTTCTACTGCTATAGGAAAAGTGAGTACAGGAATTCTTTCTCTGGACACCAGATGGCACTGCAAGTTAAACAATATTCATTACCCTACTTTGAGGGAAACCTGTTTTGCAATTTTATATGTCTCTTGTCCTGTTGACCATATCTAAGCCATGCTGTCCTGCACCATGATTTAGAGTCCACCATTCCATAGTGCCAGTGGCTTTTAGGCAAGCTGATTTTCTTTTATCTTTCACCATTCTTCCCTCTGTTTTGATGGGTCTTCAGTTGTTATTGTTTCTCTGAGTAGCATGTTTCACCAGAGTTGCCCCTTGGAGTAGATTCCATCCCTTAAGAATTCAGTGCTGGGGATGATTCATTCAGAACAGATGAGACTAAGTTGAAAAAATTTTGTCAGTATTCTTTTTAAGGTAGTTGGAATCCAAAGCCAGAGAGATACGTAACGATACATCTCACTAAAGTGGGATAGTAAGTGGTAGATTGCCCTCGTGTTCGGAACTTTTCAACTATTACATAATTATGGACATTTCCTGCTGCCTTCAGTCATAGATGCAGATTGTTTGGCTCTTTTTTGTTCACTTGTATCTAGAGGAACAACCAAATGTTTTTATTTTTTTTTCTTTTGTTTAGGTGCTGGGGATGGAACTCAGGAAGGCCTTATACTTGCTGGGCATGCCCCATTTTTTATCTTTATCTAGACTTCATTCAACCTATTTGATATTGGAGCAGGGAAAGAGTAGTATTGAACTGGCAGGAAGTATACCTCTAATATGCCAGTACCAAGGCATTCTGGGGGGAACTAACTCCTCTTGGAACCTAGGCTTGCTGTGTAAGTGCAGCGTCAAGATAAGTGTCCCACAACTCCCTCTGTCTGCCATGGCTTCTTTCTTTCTTTTTTTCAATTTCATTTATTACTTCCTTGTGTTTTTTAAGCACAGATGATGCTCCTCAGGTTTCCATTATGTGGAGGTTCTGGAGTTACCACCACTGCCCTTATAGCCTTAATGCTTACATGTAATAGCTTCATACTTGAAAAGGTTTTGAGATTTTGCCCTAGATGGAAACCAGAAACAAATACTTTTGGATAGTTCCCCCACATCAGGTAATTCAGTTCATTACAGTCACTTTTCCTTTACCTCCATGCACCCCTCTCCTGTTGTTTTTTCTGCTTCTTTGGCTTGGACATCTGCTTCTCATATTTATCTTTTATTCTCATGAATTGTCTTTTCTAACCTCCTTTAGCCATTTTACAGCTTAAAATTTGAAGCTGTGCAATTTCTGTTTAATACAATCTCAGATAATTACCTTCCAAACCATGGCTGAATATGCTCTAAAACTGCAAAGTCTTATATCCAGAAAAGGTTGGACCCTTTCTGAGTAGAGAGCACATAATTACTTGAGACTTCTCCCTTCTCTCCCTTCCCCTTCCCATTCTCTCCTGAGGTGTGATGGCTCTGTGCTCTGAGCAGCACTGAGAGCTCTCCCTGTGAGGCAAGGTCACAGTGAACAATAGGGGCTCTGGTTGTCTGGACAACCACTAAATTACTGCCTTCTCCCCTCCTTTGTGTCTTGCTTTACTTCCTGGTGCTTCAGCACTACTGACCTCTACCCTTCCCCTGCCCTTTCCCCTCTAGCAGGCTCAATTTTCTTCTAAATGGGTGGCCATTTTAATTACCTTCCCCTTCTCCAACCACTTCCCCACCATAGGTGCTGAGAAAGGCAGGCTCAGGATTAACTACCTGGGGACTGAGAATGAGCTGTGCTTGAGGTTCCCATGGGGCCAAGATCGAAGAGGCAGTTTGGATCTTGTAGTCTCTTCAGCAAAAGTGCCATTGTTTCAACTATGCAGGTCTAGTTTTAGGAAAGATCCTGAAATACACTTTTCACATTGCCTGTAACTGGGCAGGTTTTCTTTTCAGTCTTGTTGCTCACTACCAAATGGTCTTCTAATTTTGTACTTGCTTCCCTGAGACTCCTCAAGTTTTATGGTAAGGAGGACTAGGTATAAAGTACAAAGTTCACTCCAGATCATGCTATCATTTAATTCCTTGCACCTGGTAAAATTCTTAAAGGGATCTAGAGGAATATTTTTCTCCACTACATGCACAAACAAACAGGCACTTTCAAAAGTGTTTTTATTTTTCTCATTTGAACTTGGAAACTTGGTGAAGAAGGCAAAAGAAGAATTGGCTTATTTTAGCCAGGCACAGTGGCCCTAGCCTGTCATCTCATCTCCTCAAGAGGCAGACATTCAGGATGATCACAATTCTAGGCTAACACTGGATTTTTAGACTCTAAGCCCCAAGTCTAGGAGCCCCACATTTTGTACTGCCACTTGCTCCCATATACCAAAGACACAGGAGAAAGGGTTTTTTAATTACATGGAAGCCATGGAAAAACACCACTGTAATACACTTTCAACAATCTTCAAGAGTACAGACATGGCTTCAGGTTAAGTAGGGAGAATTGAGCACAGAGGGTAACAAAGGTAAGCATAGTTAATTAAAGCTGCTTCAAATTGTTAGCTCAGGCTTAGTCACGAGAGGAGCTCCAGAAAAGTTGTTAGCATTTTGCCATTAGAACAGAACAGGAACAGATTGACTGGATGGTGAATAGTCTTCTGAGCTTTGGCTCTTGTCTTAAAGATGATACGAAGATGACATTGCTTGCTTGAGGGCCACTTTGCCTTCTGTCATGCTTATACGTGAATCTTAATGCTATTCCATCTGTCAAACACAGGTCCCAAAATACAAGTGTGAGTTATAGTCATCATAACCCCTATTTACTTACATTTGTCTTTTAGTCTCTTCTGTCCTCTGGACATATTTGCCAGGAAAACCAACAAAAACATAGGCTTCTCATTATAAATGCCAGAAAGGAAGCAAGGGTGGCCTATTTGCTTACCTTCCACCACAACTAGATGTGACTTACCCATTGAATGGATACTCATACTTCATTGTACATCAGCTGGAATCACCCAGCATACTCCTTACAACATCCACCCTACAGCTGCTGTATTGGCCCATAGTTTAATTTTACTAGGAAAGTTAATCTAGTGTTTATAGGCAGATGTTTAGATAAATACATATGAAATGCCAAGTACAAAGATTTCTATTATGTAGTTTTTTTAATCTATCATTGCCTTTCTCCATAAGCATGAATAATGAAGAGCTTACTTTTGTTTTTCTTTTGCTGCTTTAGTGGGACAAATGTTCTTGTCAAAGCTTATTTTGAGCTGTGTGTCATGCTTTAAGAGCAGTCAGAGTTTGCCCCATCTACAACATTAATTCACTTACATTTATTGACCATTATTCTGTACCAGTCACTATGTTGTGATAAGAATACATAAAAAAGCCCCCTAAGCAAAAAATATTTTAAATCTTCTAACTTTCTCCTATTGGAATCTTGATATCCAACTAGAAGTGCAAATTTATAAATAAATAGTTCCAGTGTAAAACTGAAGCGTTAAAAAGAACTTTATTATCCAGAGAAAAGACAAAGTAATAATTGTGAGGGGCACAGGGAAGGCATGCAGAGCAGTTGACATCAGAGGTAGAAACTAAAGAATGAGGGGAGTTGACAGCAGACGTTGAGGGGTAGAACATTCAAGGCAGAGCAATAAAATGATATAGCACATCTGTGGTACAAGTTGATAATTCAGAATATACAATGTATAAAATGAAGAGCTGAAGATAATGCTGACAGTATAATGGTAGTTGATTTATGCAGGGCCCTGTGAGTTATTCCAGGACCAAAATAGGTGTCCCCTGTTTGATGGGAAGCAATTTACAAAACATAGTGGTGACATGATCACATGCAATTTTAGAAAAATCACTTAATGCTATGGAAGATTAATTGAAGAATACAGAATTAGAGCAAGAGAAACAAGTTGGGAAGTTTTTTCCCATTGGTATAGAGATGAGAAGAGTCTCAGCTGAGAGCATAGCTGTAGCAATGGTAGACCATGAGTTTGTGAGATACTGTCCAGGTAAAGTCAATCAGAAGTAGTCACTGGTTAGATGGTCTGTGATGTGGGGATAAAGTCAAAGGGAGAAAACAAGAAGAATGTTTATAGTTTTCTACACTGTGGATAGAGAAGTATAATTAATGGCATGGTCCTTTGTGAACAGTGTATATGAATTGTGACTCAAGTTGTGTAGTTGCCTATTCAATCAACAGATTATTATTTACATTGATTTGCATGCAAATAAATGATGGCAGATAAAGAAACATAGACTATAGCTCTAACTTAATAAGTATGAGAATTTGAAATAAAATATTAAAGCCTAGATAGATTTTCACCCATGTGGGTCTTCCTTTGGAAGAAAAAGCAATATATGGATTGAGTAACTATGTAGCTAGTACAAAGGGAAGATTTTTTGTGTGTGGGTACCAGTTCTGGGTCTTGAATTCAGGGCCTGGGAATTGTCATTGAGTTTTTGTGCTCTAGACTAGCACCCTACACTTGGACCACAGCTCCACTTCCAACTTTTTGGTAATTAATTGGAGATGAGTCTCACAGACTTTCCTGAACAGGATGGCTTTGAACCACAATTCTCAGATCTCAGCCTCCTGAGTAGCTAAGATTACAAGGCTAAGCCACCAGCACCAGGCTCCAAGGGAAAATTTTAAAATGTTGAGTGGCATAGTTTAGGATATGTCCCATGGCGGGCTCTGCTGTAAACCAAGCAGGAAGATTGTGCTCTATAGGAGTCCTGTCAACCCAGTGAAGAGGGAGAAGTTGCTTCTTTTTTTCTTTTTAATTAGGTAAATTAAAATTGGATATTGTGGAAAACAGCTAACTCAGAAAGGAAAATAGAAATGGATGAGAGGCTCTGGAATTTACAAAAGAACACAACAGATTTTTAACACTGGAAATGTCCATAATAGTTTTGGGAAAACATTCAGCAAATATTTGATGGCTTATTATGATGTGACTGGCCATTACAGTAAGTGCTCAAGGAGATAGTAGAATGAATTGAGTCAGATCCCTGCTCTCAAAACCTTGTAGCATTATTCTTTTGTAACTTGTAAGAAGCTCAACCAGTACATATTTAGTAGTTGAATAAGCATATTAAACATATGCTTCTAATGGAGCAGGGGAAAATCATCATCAAGTAAAACCAGGCAAGTAACCAAGATCAGATTCTAGATGAATATTAGAAAATAGAGCAGAGACATAAACTGAGTAATGGAGGTGTAGTAACCATAAACTAATAGGAATGGTGACTAGTAAATGCAGGGAAAAAAAAGCTGATGTTGTGGAACAATATAGATGGGAAAGACTTTTAAGCAAACAAGCAGCAATCAATAAAAATAACTAAATAAAACTGGTGCAAGTTGTCCATGTTTCTAATCCTCACTCCTTAGGAGACTGAGATCAGAGGATCAAGAATTAGAGCCACCCTAGGCAGAAAGCCCATAGAACTCAATCTCCAGTTAACCAGCACAATGGTGCACTACAGGTATGGCTCAAGTGGTAAAGCACCAACTGTGAGCAAGCAGGCCAAACACAGTGCCTTGTACTTGTGTGTGTGTGTGTGTATGTGTGTGTGTGTGTGTGTGTGTGTGTGTGTGTGTGAGAGAGAGAGAGAGAGAGAGAAAGAGAGAGAGAGAGTTAGACATGGGCAAATATTTTGCCCTTTCCAAAATATATCAAGTTTATGAACCCTGACATTTGTCTCTGGAAATTTCTGAAGCACACTATTTGTTTTGTAAACACTCAGGAAGGGAGATAATGAGCCCTGGAAAGTGGTATGTGTTCAGTGGGAGTGTGTTCTGAGTGATTAGCATGGTAGTGGTGGTGTTTTTGTTTTTCCTTTAACATTAAATGAAGGAGTGATGCTAAATCAATATGTATTGGAACAGGCCTTTATCATACTATGCCAGACATGAGAGATCTGGACTCGTTAATACTCTAAAGTGGTTGAATTTTTTTTTTTTTTAGCACAAGAGAATAATGTCATCTTGAGAAATTTCTAGTGATGGAGCATTGCTCTTATACCTTGTTCAGTTATTTTCAGCAGTAAATTTGAAGTAACTCCAACCTTAGAGGAATAATTAATAATCTGGATGACAGAAATCAAGATTCAAAAAGATCTTGAAAGGTTAAGATTTATAATCTAAAACTACAAAATGGGAAGGTGTTTAAGACAAGACTAATGGCACCCACGCATCTCAAGCATCTTCAGGGAAGGAGTAAGGAACAGCTAGAAAGCAACTCCCCTTTGAGGTCAGTGGTAGTGGAAGACACTGAGATTTCAGTACACAGAACCCTGTTTTAAAAAGAAAGATGGACAGTATTGGCAAGCAGAACAGAGGGAAAGAGAATGTGCTCCAGCAGGCCAAGTGTGAACAGAGCTTCAGAAGACAAGGACTGAGGCAAAAGAAGCACAGAAAGCCACACAAAACATGCATTGTGACTTCATTTGTGAACAGATAGAATCTTATTTAAAGCCACAACATAGAGGCCAGGTGCAGGTGGCTTACACCTGTAATCTTAGCTACTCAGGAGATTGAGAGCTGAGGATTGCAATTCAAAGCCAGCCCAGGCAGGAAAGTCTTTGAGACTCTTTATCTCCAGTTAACCACCAAAAATTCTGGAAATGGAGCTAATGGCTCAAGTGGTAGAATGCTAACCTTGTGCAAAAAAGCTTGGGGACAGCATAAGTCCTGAGTTCAAGTCCCAGGTCTGGAACAACAACAACAAAACACACACACACACACACACACCACATACACCACAAACAAGTATGTAGTCTAAATAAATGCTATAAACCATTTATTTTTTTTAATTGCACAAATGTGGAAGGTAAGACTAGACTTGACCAAAGGGCAGGCCCTTTCTTAAATTTACATATGTGGACTTAGCATTTTAGTTGACTACAAAAGCAGTAGGAATCATTGCTTTCTTTTGTATGTCCTGAAAAGCAACATCATCTTAAACTATCCTTAACAGAAGTCTGGCACCTAGATCTAGGACTACTATGACCACTAATACTGATCACAGATCACTTCACAGGGCTATTTGTTTCTGGCTAAGAGAGGAATGACAAAGCACTATGCACACACACGCACGCATGAGGTTGATAGAATAAGGGATATACAGCAAAGAGAATTGATAGCTGATTTTTAGAATGCAAGCACTATATTTTGAGAGAGATTTCACCTACTATCCCTGTTGACTCCAAAGGATGGGACTAGAAGGAAAGTCAGCAACTTTGCTGAGTTCATATTGCTAATAGCAGAATTAAGATAAAAGCCCAAAGTTCTGGACTTGCAGAGCAAAGCTTTTCTCTGTACTGTGATGTTACAAAGTGGGTTTCTGCTTGTGAAGAATTTGGGTAAGGTAACCTCTGAGTTTGCTTTTAGCTCTCAACTTAAACATTTCTGTAAGCCACTTGCTATGAGACACTTCTGTTTCTTAGGGGTTTTTTTCATGTATGTAATTGGTGAGATTGAAGAAGATAATTTCCGACATTCAACAGATGATTTCTTGAAGATCCTTTCTTATGATTCCTTCAACTCTTATGTGTATTAATCTTATATCTGTAACATGCATTATTAATCAAAAACAAGGACTGTTGATACCTAGATATAAAAGCAGGAAACTCAGTCATAATTGTGGTATTAAGAAGTGTTAATTTTCTCGGGGGACATGGTTCAGTGATGTGGATCTATTACTAAAACCTAAAAGTTTAAAAAAAAGTCAAAGAAGAAATTGTACATACTTTGAGCCATTTAAGACTTCACAATTCATTGGGAGAAAGAAACTGGAGTTTCTTGCCATCAGAGTTCATTTCCTCCTCATTCTTCTCCTGCACTGAGCAGGAAAGGATGGTGACCTAGATACACATTCAGGGGGCAGCAATGTTGAACTTTCTCACAGCTGAGTAACTGGGGGTCTGCCTAGTTATAGGACAGAGAAGCCTAGAGTTGAGAGCTGATGGGACTGTCTATAAACACCAGAAAGAGCTGAGGCAGGAAGACACAGGCCTGGGAAAGGAATTAGAGGGAAAAGAAGTGTTACTTTTATCAGGTGTGAAGTTGGCAAAAACAACTTGTTTAATGGCGAATGCCCTGAATCCACATTACCCACCTCCTAAGATCTGCTTTTTCTTCAACCCTGTAGAGTTGTGCTCTTGAGAGTCTGAGCCAGTACTCAGAGCACAGTGATCAGATTGTATGCCTCTGTGTAACTTTACAAGGTACAGAAGATGGACATTGTTTCCAGGAAGCCAAATTCAGTGGACTTTTCCACTTTCCCAAAATCCTAATCCTTTATTCTATATCAGTGTTCTTCTATTCACAGTAAGAAAAAAGCCTGCCATGAATACTTGAACATGTACAAATATTCACTCAGGTGTATATTTGTTTATTCAGTCATACATGGATATACATATATACATAGCAAAAGTACTCTCAAACCTCCAGTGTACTTTCATATATTTTGTTTGAATCAATTTCTATTTTGACTTCTTAAAATGTTGCTATAGTCACCCAAACATGGCCTCTAGTGATGTTCAGGCCACAGTTTAGAAAATATTCTATGATAGCTACAAGGCTTAAATCACTACAAAGTAACCTGATACTTTAGATCCAAACGACCCCAGGTCTAAGGAAGTATGGAATGGCTAGGACCATTTCATCTTCAGGAGACATGTGACAATGTCTGGAAATCTTTTTTTCATTTTGATAAATATTATTTTATATGATCAGAGGTACAGAAGCATTGTGCCTTTGTGTTCCTCTTCTAAGAGTATCCTCCTTTGGTGTCACTGTGTGTGAATACCTAGAGATCTATATAATTTATCATGTCCTGGTATGTTTTAGATCTAGCTTCCACATATGAGAATAAATATGTGCCATTTGTCTCTGAGTTTGGCTTACCTCACTTAACATGATTCATTCTAGGTCTGTCCAGTTCCTTGAAAATGACATAATATTCTTTCTAATAGCTGTGTAAAATTCCATTGTGTGTAAGTACTATATTTTTTTGATCCACCATCTGGGCTGTTACCATAATGGAAATGTTTTTTGGTCATCAAAACCAGCATCTAGTTGAGGGTGCAGGGTCAAGTATGTTTCTAAACATCCCATAATGCATAGAACAGCCCCACAGGAAAGAACCAGCAGTCTAAACTGTCAGTGGTATCAAGGTTAAAAGCCATACTCCAAGGATAGAGAGTGAGGCAGTACTTCTTGGAAACAATGTCTATTTGTATATAAACGCAAGAACAGGCTGTTAAAGATCAGCTTTAACCTAATTTTTCTCTCCTTTTCTTTGAACTATATTTGTGCCTTAGGATGAAGCTGAAGCATATATAGCCCAAGAGATAAATAGCTTACAAGGAATGAAACCTGTTTTTTATTTGTTTGTTACTTAGATCACACCAGGTATCTTTGTTAGAATAGTAGTACTGCTCTTAGGAACATTTTTCTAATTTTTTACTTTACTGTTTTCTCTCTGTCTTTTTCCTGTAAAGTAAAACAATGACTGAGGACCCTTTCTCACTTAGCCATGACAGATCTCTTACAAAAGAAGTGGAGGGAAGTTAGTTACCTAGATTAAGTGTGGTCTCCCCAGCTGCCTCCTCTTACTCCTGAGATTTGATTTTGCTATTTTTTTTAAAGGGGAAGTGACCCTTCTACTTGTGGAGTACCATCTTAAGTCCTGGTATTAAACCATCTTCTTTTGGCCACATCTTTATTCCTCTAGCTATTTCAGACCAGGTTCCCTTGAACATGGAATTGCATGTACTCCCCATATAGTGGCAAGCCTTAAACCTCCAGATCCTCCTTCCTTCCACGTCTCACATAAGAACAGCTTTTAAACATCTCAGTGTCAATCTGTTCTTTTCTTTCATTCAGTAGGCTATTTCTTCCCTACCCCCATCCCTGCTATAGAAATTAGACTTCTGTGTACTGAAAATCAGCCAGAAATGGCTTAGTCGAACAGACCTGGTTTGGATTTTCCTTTTCTCTGGAGATTAAAGTATAATGATAGAGATCTGTCTAAATCAAACATCTGAACCAGAACAATGTTGAAAAATAAAAGCAAAGCTACTTGAGGCTATTTTCTACCATATTATTTTAGCATGTTTACCTCATACATCTCATATTACATAAACAATAACATTTTTATTTGGTAAATGAAGGTTACAATAGTAGGAAAGATGATGATGATGATGATGATGATGATGATGATGATGATGATGATATGTGTCCATCCACCTTGAAACTTTAGATTCCCATTAGCTTAAGTGCTTAAGCAAGCTGGGAGTGATAGCACATGGCTGCATTGCCAGCACTCAGGAGGCAGAGGCACAAGGATCCCAAGTTAAACCCTAGCTTGGACTATAGGCCAAGACTGTCTCAAAAACAAGCAAACAAACAAAAAGAGTAAGAAATACAGATTCTAGAAACTGATGATAAAGACATTCCTGTGATACATCAGTTCCATTCCTTTGCTTTAAGAGGGACATAGGTGTATTTTGTCTTGGTTTTTTTCTGTGCTGGTACTGGGGCTTGAACTTAGGGACTGGATGCTGTCCCTTAGCTTTTCACTCAGGGCTGATACTCTACAACTTGGTCCATAGCTCCACTTCCAGAATTTTGGTGGTTAGTTGGAGATAAGAGTCTCACAGACTTCTTGCCCCATTGGCTTCATACCTAGATGCTCAGATTGCAGCTTCTCTTGAGTAGCTAGAATTACGGGCATGAGCCACTGGCACCCAGCTTCATAGGTAATGTTTATAACCTTCCTAGTATCATTTAGTAAAGAAAGTAGGTATGCATGAAGCTCTACTTCAGGAAAAAAATTGACAGAATAAAAGGAAAGGAAGATGGGATAGATGAAAAGAAAATGTTATTGGATGAAGAAATCTCTGCCTTCTTTGTTGTTATCAATAATCTACGGGCAGCTAGATACATTGGCTCATCCTTGAAGAGATCAGAGTTGCAATCCAGTTGACCTAGGCATACATACAAGAACATATTTGAAAAATAAAGCAGAAAGATCTGGGAGTATGGCTCAAGTGGAAGAGTGCCTGTCTACCAACTTCAAAGACTTGAATTCAAACCTCAGTACTACCAAAAACAAAAAAAAAAAAAGAGCCCACTGGCATTTGCTTATATCCAGATATCAGGCAAAGTAAATTATACCAGATCTGTGAATCTGGCCATTTAAAACTTTTGAAAAGACATTGTAGTAATAAAGCATATCTTAGAAATTGGATTATAACTCATAAATTTTAGCAATTAATATGTATGAGGAGCTACGGCAGTTTGAGCAGCGGTAGTTATGGAGGCAGTTTTCTTGGTTTGGGCTTTGCAGTCATGATTCAAGACCAGATACCATCCCCAGAAGCTGTGTGGACCAGAAGGATTTGTTGCACACAATATACTGTATATCCTGCCTTGTAGAGCTAGAAAAAGACCACACTAAAGCCAAATTTCTGAGAGGAAAGCATTTGTTGTCTAGAGGAGGAGGGGCAGGAACAACCTAGGCAAAAGGAGAGCTCTGTTAGTTGTGGTTAAGTTCCATGTACTGGAATACAAGTGCATGATCTGTAGGGTCTGGGAAAAGATAAGGACACTCTTTGACCTCTAGCACAGAAAGAGAAGCCACTCCCTAACCCCTGCTCCTCTCCGTAGCCCTGAAGTTTGATTTTGTTCTGCTTGTTTATACCAGACTGTTTCCACCAGCCCTGGAACCATCCCCCAAGGTCTTCTGTTGACCCACTGTACCTCAGGTTACAGTGCTTAACAGTGACTTCGTTTCATTAGCAGTTGATATTACTTGCAGGTGCTAATCCTCATTAACAACTCTGCTGTTCTCTTCCCACAAATTTGTCTCACTGATTCATCTTCGTCATCAGAGGCTTAATTTTGCCTTCTTAGACTTGGGCTTTTCTTCTCAACATTCCCACTTAGAACTTGAGAGGGTATAGCCTTAGAGACTTGTATAAATTCTTATTTTGCCAAATACTGAAATTCCTTTTCCTTCCAACATCTGTCACCAAGAGACCCAAGAGGACATCCTTGTCATCATGCAGTGTGAGGTCCTGTCCCCCTAAACTAATGTTAACTCCAAAGACTCTGCCTCCTTTCCTGTATAGTATGCCCAAAGATAACCGAGGTTTTCTGATGGTATGATATGCTTAGTCTTGAAAGGATTAGCATGGACACTCAGATAGCTTTGAAGCACTTGAATCATAGGCATTTCTGACCCTAGAGGACAGAAATAAGGGAAGACTAGCATATATGAATATGTGGATGATAAAATGAGCTACAGCTGATTCAGGCTGCTGTGTTTCTAGAACAAAATCTTGGAATTAAGGAATCTCTAGATTCCTGGAAGATTTTGGTTAGCAAGACTGTGTGTGTGTGTGTGTGTGTGTGTGTGTGTGTGTCTGTCTGTCTGTCTGTCTGTCTGTGTGTCTGTCTGTGTGTCTGTGTGTCTGTGTGTGTCTCTCTCCCTCTCTCTCTCTCCCCCCCTTCCCCTCTCCCTCTCCCTCCCTCCCTACCTCCCTCTACTCAGTCTCTTAAATAAGAGCCTAAAACACATCATTCACCTCAGTAGAAGGTGCAATGTCGTGTGTAGTTTGAGATGAAGAAGGGAGCCTTTGAGTCACTTGATCCCCTGCAGAGAACCGGATCAGGTCATCATAGCCACCTCCCTCTGGTGACCCTCTCTATAAACAGGAACAAGAATTCTTGCTACTGGATCCCTCTTGTCAGGAGGCTTAGGCTCGCTGAATGAAAGGCCTTGTGAAAAGGAGATGCAGTACTAATAATAACAGACACAATCGTGATGGTTATTTTGGGCAAGAGCAGCTTTGTGCCGCTCTTGATCTCCATCAATGTTTGCCATTCTTGCCCTGCTATTACCTTTCAAACGTCCTATTCTTAGAATCATTTGTGAGCCCTGGGCTTGGGGGATTGCAGCCCCCAGGACCGGAATGCCCAGCTTGAGTGGAATGCAGACTGTCTGGCAGAGTGGAGGTTAAATAAAGTTTGCCTTGGCAGCCTCCTCTGCTCTTGAATGGGCAACAAGTAATTTGGGCATAGGAGCAATGGCATGAGCTGCTGTGCATCATAGCTTTCTGGCATGAGTAGAATTGGTTGGTTGTCCATCCAAGATCAGGAGAGCATACTGCTCTCCAAAGAGGTGTGGATTATGGAAGCCCTATCAGTCTTGAACCTCAACTCATGACGATCCCACTCTGGACAAATGAAGAATAATGTTGACACATTTTCTAGATTTTTCCCGTATTTGGTGTGTCTGCCCTTCAGAGCTGTTACCCAGGTTAGAAAGTAAGACAAAGGGGGAATATTCATTACAATAAAGATAGTTGTCAATCAGCAAACATTTCTTGAACCTTAAGGCATTTGGGAAATTGATAAGAAGTGCAGGACCCAGGAATCTTGTAACATTTATAATTTTGTTGAAGAAGTAAACCTAACTCATATCCCAAAGTAAAATAGCAGCTCTAAACCTACACTATAGCATTAAGTACCAAAGGAGTGCTAAGGAGGAGAGCTCTCTGGCTTGAAATTTCATTGGGGAAGTTGAGATTAAGTAGGGCCTGCCAGCAAGGCCAGCTTCAACTTCTGGAGAGAAGAGCATCTTGTGAGCGACAGGCCTTTGAGGAAGGACAGATGTCTTAAGACAAAAAAAGGATGATAAGGTCAGGTAGCAAGAGAGAGGGAAAAGGATTGTATAAAAACCACTGATCCCCTAACCAGTAGCTGGGTGTGCAGGTTGCTGAGGAGCTGATATTGCTTCCCGCTGGAAAAGTTAGGTACAGCGCATTCTTACTTTAAGATGGAGGCCGTTTTAACTTTCTATTCTGTAAAACCCTAGTACTGTGTGGGGCTTATAGTGAATAATCAGTAAATGCCACTATTTTTATTGTTGTATGCCTTCAAATATTGTGATCCAAGTTGAGTTGACTTGGCTTCCACTGTGAAAATTAGTGCTGACTTTGCTTTGACCTGTTCAGATTGCTTACATGATTTATACTGTCTTAGCCCATTAGAGTTACTATAAGAAAATACCATAAACTAGATGGTCCATAAACAGAAACGTGTTTCTCACAATTCTTAGAGATAGGAAGTTCAGGATCCATGCATCAGATCATTATTTCCTGAGGACTCACTTTCTCATTCATAGATTTTCATTATCCCCCTACATCCTCACCTGGTTAAAGAGTCTCTTTTGTAAGAAGTCACTGACCATAGCTCTGCCCATGACATAACTCCCTCACAAGAGTCCATACTTCCTCATACCACCACCTTTATGGTTAGGGTGTCCACATACAGACATGGAGGGTGACAGAGAGGTTCAGCTCATTGTTTTGTATTCCATTTCCTTGTGCGTTTTCTGAACTTCCTTCTCTCTTCTACCGCAGGTGGCTAGAGGTACAGGTGGCTAATCTAACATGTCCACAGCGCTGGGTACAGTACCTCCAGCTTCTTCAGGAGTCCATCTGGCCTGGTGGTGTTTTGCCTAAGTTTCCACGGCCTATAAGGACTCAGGAGCAGAAAGTGGCTACCAAGAAGCAAGCTTTACAGAGCCTGATGAGTATCCTGCCAGGTAATCAGATGATGAGATGAAGTATAATATAGTAGGTCTTCCCCTCCCAGTTGGCTTTACTGCCTTTACCCTGTACTTCAATGTGGCTAGACTAAACGCTTTAAGCAATAGAAAATAGAGCTGAAATTCTTTTATCCCTCATTCAGGAGACTGCAGGGGAATGGAATTGATGACTTTAACTACATGCTAAGCACCAGAGGAGAATATTACTTAGATTAAAAACCCCTGCCTAATTCTAGATACTAGTGGCTCATGCCTATAATCTTAGCTACTCAGGAGATCTGGAGGAGCATGGTTCAAAGGTAGCCCAGGCAGAAAACTTCATATGCCTCCATTTTCAAAACAATCAGCCAAAAGCAGGGCTGGAGGTAAGACTCAAGTGGTAGAGTGCAAGCTATGAGCTAGCAAGCTGAACAAGAACAAAGAACTGAGTTCAAGCCCCAATACTAGAGGGGAAAAAACCAAAACAACAACCTCTTTAGGTCTAAGGAAGCTGTCCCTACAGAAGTCATCTCAGAAGCATTCATGGTCAGTGCAGATGTCAGCTTTACCAATTCATGGGGTTATGGGGACCAGTAAAGAGCATAAGCCCTACAGAGCTTACACTTGACAAGTTGGGTTAAAAAAAAACAACAACAAAACCCTGTGGAAGTGTTTTCTTCCTGTGTGCTGTTTTTAGAGGGCAGAGAAGGCAGTTTGCTGCCTACAGCTGTTGTCACCAGGGAACAACCTTCTCTTCTCCACATAAACTGAAGCCACAGAAGTAGGACATGCACTTTTGTGGCAGGTCACAAAAATGCATCTTGAAGCATATTTCTATTTAGATACCTAATGTGAAGAACATTTTTATTGTCTTTTCTCTAAAGAAGTCATAGTTTGGCTATGTGATTTGGAGTTAGGCCATCAAGTACCTATCTATGTAAGATGGCAGAAATCCTGGGGAGACATTCTCCTGAGATTAAAGCTTCAATAGTGATACAAAAGTCCTGTTGTTGTTCTTTTTCCTCATCAGATTTTTTAGTAGAAATCCTGGGGGTGAACAAGTGCCAGCTGAGCTGGAATCTTGTTTTGGAGTCACTGCAGCAACCCCTCATCAACAGGTAAATGGAAGCATGCATGCCCACCATCAACATAGGGAAAGCCATAGTTGGTTTCATGTATACTAAGTAAAAATCCCACATCCAGAAGATGGTGATTATATGCTTGCTTTGCTCTATCTGGTCCCCTGATTGCATTGTCTGATGTCCAGATTGCACACTATAAGTAAAGTCCATGTGTTCAGGCTTCTAAGCAGGTTGTTCCATTGCAGGGCCCTCAGCCCTCATGCAATTTCTCCTGACCCGCGGGAGAAATGCTGGGGCGTGCCCTAGTGTGAAGAGTGGGAACGTGTGTTAGTCGCGAATAACGCCCACCCAGTCCCCTTACGTTTAAATAAGGACTCAGGATACCAGGCGCATAGGGGATCCGCCAGGCGAAAATCCAAGGATTTTAATTCAGGGCGGAGGGGTGGGGGGTGGGGGTGGTGTTTATATAGCAGTAATGGCGGCAGGAAGGGGAGGGATGTGGAGTGGCTCACTAGGCACAGCGATAGGCTGATAGGAGCTGTCCATCCAAGAGTGGCATCATAGGACCTCCCCCATGGGCTAACCTCACATCCCACAGGACCGCCCCCTGGGTTCCGCCCATCGCCATCTTGGCATACACGTGGTCTGGGGCAGGAGGCGGGGCTGGTTAGAGCCACCCTTTCCGGTTCCAGACCCGGAAGAGGGTAGGAGTGGCTAACAGCCACGTGGCCCCAGGGCGGGAGTAGAGGCAGGTCTCTCAGGACCGCCCCTTAAAGCTATAGCCGGAGCACAACATTCCATGGTAGCAAATTCCTGTTAGACCAGCTATTTGTATTCAGAGGAACTCACTGTAGAAACTATATGAATGGACAGAAATGCCCTGCTAACTGCAGACTTGCTCAGTGTGCTTAATGGATCTTTCCAACATCTGTCAGGCCCTGTTAACACTTCAGGACCACATACTGACCTGTGTATCACAAGACATACCTTAACTTTCAACATTGGTTCCTGACCTCACAGCAAAGTTGTGATGGGGGTTGACATCAGGAGTTCTTACTTAATAAGAAATAGGAAAGATAATAAGATTGAAATCTAGATAATGCTGAGTGGCGATTCCTTGAATAATTTAGAAGAAGCAGACTCCTTCAGGCTGGAATGCTTTGGGAAAGTTTGGAGTATTCTTGTACACCTCTTTCAAACCCTACACCAAAGTCAATTCCCTAGTACTGGTTTTGCCTCTCTGCATGTAGGGTAGCCCATAAATCTATAGTGATTATTATAAGAAGCAACAGTAGTCAGTAACACGAAATCACAGTAATTTTCCCTCCCAGCTCTTCAGGGAAGTACTGATGTGCTAATGTAACTGTTGAAAGAAAAAGGCACTTTTATCAAAATCTGTGTCAAGTTCCCTTCTTTCCTTTAATGGAGTGTGACCTATAGCAGCTCAACAATCATTTATTTCATGGAAGCCATTTCCTCAGACTGTTGCTGAAAAAGTAATAAGTGAGTAGGTACAGAAAATAAGTGTTATAAACAGAATCTCGTGTTTCTTGACTGAACTCTTAAGTTGTTATATCCATTTCTTTCAGACATTTGATCTACTGCCTTGGGGACATCATCCTGGAATTTTTGGATCTCAGTACCTCTGTTGAGGAATCTGCCACAGCCCCCTCAGCCTCAGACATCCCAGGCAGCCCCAAAAGGATGAGTGTTTCCCCTTAGCTGGGGGTCATTCACACATTCTTCAAAGACTGGGAAAGGAGAGTAGTTCATTTGCCCAGACACCAGTCAGGACACCGGTTCCCAGTGGAGCTAGTCTGAAGCTCAGCAGCCTAGGTTTTAGCAGCTCAATCCCTGCCCCTCTCCAAACCCAGTTCCACCATTTTGTAGCAGGTGGCAAGGGATATATGTATCAATCGCATGTGTATCCATTTCCATAGCTTTGTTGTGGTGTTTGGATTATTGCTAGTGGCTAGGCTCTCTTTGTTTTGGAAATCAACACTGTGAAGTAGAAGAATGAGCATCTTTTGCCTCTCCATCCTTTCCCTCTAAGACTGCACAGCCCAGCCCTGCACCTACATGTGCCTAATCTACCACACACAAGCTCGGGATGGAACAGGATTTCCTTGGCGGAGAAAACAGTCTTCTGAGTTTCTCTTTTCCCACCTGGAAACAGAAATTCATTTGAGGTCACTCTTTAAAGCCAGACCCCTTGGTCTGCCTAGTTAATAATTCCAGAAGAGGAAAGGGAAATATTTCTCAAGGGACTTTTTGCTCATGGTTTGTTTTCCAATACAGCAGCCTTATTGAGGATGTCATGAAGGCTGATTCCCTGGATGGCTACACTTTTCCTGTTCAGAAGGCTTCAAAGAAAACTGCCAAGCCTCTGGTAAATCCACCCACCCTTCACACACACCCTTTCCTGAAAGGGATTATGCCACAGATTGCATTTGTTAGCCTTCCTCCTGACACCTTCCCCAAAGCCATTACATTTGAAGATTTATAACCTTCCCTCTATCTTCAACAAAATCACATGGCTAGTTAGATATTGGGCTTCATTGTTTCCAGAGAAAAGGGAAAGTACTTGTTCCATGCCTGAGAATGTCCAAAGGATAGAAACTCAGGAGATGAGAGGACCTCTGTTCACAAGTCTTTGGCAGGAAACTTTGACTCTGAACACATAAGGGTAACAGACTTACTGGGTATAGCTTTACTTCCTATAGTCCTTAAGGATGAAGTTCCCCCTTCAGACTTCTGAAGGTAAACGTGTTCCATCAGACACAACATCCACTAAAACTGCTGGTAGAAAAGAAGGCAGGCAGCAAGTCAAAAGGGAAGATCTGCTTCCTGTGAAATCTGCCCATGTGTAGCTGGTAAAAGACTTATCTGGGCACTACCGGGAGACCTTGACTGGCCTCTAGCCCTGCAGCATCACTGTGCCCCTGGTGCCTGGGATTCTCCCAGCCAAAATGCTCTCACCTAGAGTTAAGACTGATGAGAATGGGCTTGGGTATCAAGAACCAGCATCAATGTTCTCAAAGACTCTGAAGTAGGTGATGAGCATGCAATTAAAATTGTCATAGAAAAAAAAAGTTGTGAAATCATATTACTTTCCCCCTACCCCCCCCCCCCACACTAGCCTTCAGCACCCCACCCCGGCCTGGTCTGTAAGCTCTTAACCATAAATTATGTTCTGATGTAACTAGGAGGCTTAGGTGTGCTATTCTTGCTGAAAGGCAAGAAGGTGAATGAGATAATGTCTCATGACCCTCTCTGGCCTTCAGAGTTAGTTATGACAGTGACTTGAAGGCTCTGGGTTCTCTAAGCACCTTCTTCCCTAGATTTTCATAGACCAAGGTAGCTCAGTGTTCTACATCACGAGTTCCTGCGGGGTGCAGGTCCAACTGGATCCTGTGGCCCCTGGGCAGACCATCGTATTCTTGGGTAGGTGGAACTGAGCAGCCCTAGTTTCTTTTGCCTTCTATCCCAATTGTCCCTCACATATTCCTAGCTCTCTGTACTGGTCTCAATCTGCTGGTTCTGACTCAGATGTGACACAGATTCCCTAAGTTGATAAACTGACACACCATGAAATCTCTCTGTCAAATTCTAAGGAAGCTTTTGACACTTCCAGTCCAAAGAACTTCCTCAAATTTCATGTTATGTAAGAGACCCCACCTCTACTCTACCTGACCCAAAAAGATAAGCTGTCCTCACATCCTACTTCTACCCAGGAGAGAAATGAAAGAAATAATAAACATCACCAAGGAAATAATCAAGACCTAGTTGTTCAAAAACCTTGCCAAGTTTGAGTGGCAGGTTCAGACAAAAGGCGAAGTCAGCATTTGGGAGTGAGCCACAGGTGTTAGGAAAGATTTCAGCTTGGAGTGTAACTGAAGGCAATCAAAGGCCTGGGTTGTCACCATCCCAGACACTTCTGCTTCTTCTGGCACATATTTGTGACTTAAGTTTTATTTATTTACGTCATAATTTTAATACTTGAAATAAGGCTTCTCTATTTGTAATATTGCCTCTTTAAAAGAGAAGAAGAATGCTGTGTACTTTCTGTTATTTTTCATTGTGATCTTTATTCTTGTTTGTTTGAGTTCAAGAAAGCTGTACTTAATCATCACGAAACAACCCACATTTTTTCACGCTTGTAGATTAGGTTTGACAAAACCTAAAAGTATATTCCTAGATCTGAGCATTGGATCATAGATTTTTTTTTTTTACTTAGCACAAGCTAATTAAAATTTGAAGTCTAATTTACAAGGTGACTTATTTTTTAAAAGAAACATATAATGTAAAATCTACCTTCTTGACAAATTAAGTGAACCAATTGTTAACTGGGGGAAAAAAAGAAACAATGTTCAGCAGATGTCTACAAGCTTCCTGTCTTGCATAATTGAAACTTTATAAAAAGTGTGACAGCAACAGCAACTTTCCATTTCCCCCACTAGATAGTGGTGGTAGGTTGAAGAACCACCATTCTGCTTCTGCCAAGCTTAAGTAAATTGTACAATATATGTCTTTCTTATTACCAGCTTATTCTACTTAGTATAATGTCCAAGTTCGTCCATATTGCAGCCTGTGACAGAATTTCCTTCTTTGTGAAAGCTCAGTAACATTCCATTGCATGAATATGTCACATTTTCTCCATCCATTCATGGACATTTAACTTGCTCTCACTTCTTGGTGATTGTAAGTAATGTTGCAGTGAAAATACATGTAAATGCTTCTTTGAGATCCTGCTTTCCCTTCTTTGAGATACTTAGAAGTCAGATTGCTAGATAATATGGTTCTATTTTTAGTTTTTGAGGAGCCTTCCCAGTTTTGCTTTGCAGCTATACTTTTATCAAGCGTGCATAAGGGTTCTAATTTCACACACACAAACACCTGTGTACTTTAATATTCTCCATCCTCACACATGAGGTGATAGTTCATTGTGGTTTTGATTTGTTACCCAGAACCTTCCAAATGCCACTCTTCCTTTGCTCACAGCACCTAACAACAGTTGTTAGGTCCTATGTGGGGTGAAGACAGATGTAAACATAGCTCTCTGGCTCTATGAGGTAGAATGCTTTGGACAGAAATTGTACTACTAGGGAAACCTATTTCCTCTATAAAATCAGTGCCTAAGAAGAAGAGCCCAGGGCTGAAAAGATCTCATCTGTTCAGGGACCTGATTTTTGCCTGGTTTCTGCTCTACCCTTCTGAACATGTTAGCTTGTCCTAAGACTCTGAAACTGCTGCTGTAGTTGGCATCACATCCAGACCTAACATTGTTGAAAAGACAAAGCCATCTCTTTACTTCTATGGATGAACCATTTCCCAGAAGCCCTTCAAGAGTCTTCTAATTACTCTTTGGCCAGAGCTGCTCTCTCCCCAACCCCCCATCAGTCTACACAGTGATAAATGGGATTACTATGATTGGCTTTCCATTGTACTGACTGCCCAAAATGGAGGATACTGGTAAGTGACCCAGTCAAACACTCAGAAGGAAAGTTAGCAAGGAATAAGCAGACAATATGTATTGAGATAGTTGACAGCAATAGAGGTCATTCTGCCAACAGTGAACAAATACCCACGCAACCCTCAGAACACCTCGTGCCAGCTAAGGGTTACTATGTGCTTACAAACATTCTATGCATATGAACACTGAATTCCCACATCAGCTGTGAGGCTGATGCATCTACATGTGCCCATTATATACGTGAGGCACAGAGGTCAGCTCAGTTGCTTACCCAGAAATGGCAAATCAAGATAAAAATCTTGTGAGACATGAAGCTCATGTGCATAACCATTGCACTAGGCTGATGTTTTAATCTTACAAACAGAATTAAGACCAGCTCCTCACTTATAAGGAGTCTATGGTCTAATGCAGAAGCCAACAAACCTTTACTATAAAGGACCAGAGGAAATATTCCAGGCTTCTCAGCTATAGGGTCTGTCCACTCAGCTTGTCCATTGAAGCATGAAAACAGGCACCATTCATCAGCATGTGTGGTTCTGTTCCAGTAAGACTTGAATTCTAAACCCAGGCAGCTGGCTAGATTTAACCCATGAGTTGTAGTTTGTGGGTGGGAATAGTATTTTGAACTAGGCTATGCCAGCAATCCACCTTGTGAACAATGTTTTCATTTGGTAGTCTGGGATGAGCCCTACAAAATCTGCTATAAAATGGTGTAGTTATCCCAGCCCATGGCTGGCTTAGGCAGCAGGTGGAGATATCTTCCTATGAAGCCCAATGCCCCTTACTGCCCTGGCTGGGTCTCGACTTCCACAGCTTCCTAGCACCTCCCAGGAGGAAAAGACTACAGTTTAATCAACCTTTCTGACCAAAGGATGGGAAGGAAGGAGTATTAACTTGGGAGCAAGGGAACATATGATGTGTTTGCAGTTGAAGGCCCCGCTGAGCAAGCTCTGCCATCATGGGGCACCTCTGTTTCCTTTCCACTGTAAGTGCCAGAAATCACAGGAGATTGGTTGTCATGCCCACTGCCTGAAACCCTTAAGGGTTGAACGTCAGCCAGCCACTGCAGCACTCCTGTGCGATAAGAGGTTACTACACAAAACAAAACACAAGATTCCAAGGAGCCAGGGAGGAGGAAGATGTCCCAAACATGATTTTTACATCCTCAAAAAAAAAAAAAAACCTAAATGTTTAAGTGTTAAGCCAAGAAATGAGTGAAACATGTCAGAACCTTTCTTCTGCTCTGACCCAGAGGCTACACCAAGTAAAATCAACATAGCTATGAAGTAGAGGCTATGAAGTCACCTGGCTACAGATACCCTGAACTGTTGTTCTCAGACATGCTGAGCCATCTTGCTGTCTTTATCACTTGCACAGGTCTCTGGTCTGAAAGGTCAGACTCTTTCTTGGATGCAAAGTAAGCACCTGACAGGATTCAGACATCCTGGTTGGGATGTCTTACCCACTAACATGAGATAAATCCTGCTCAACTTACTGGCAGTTCCTACCTGCTACCTGTGAAGGTCAGCACAGCATTTTCTAGGATGTGGAAGAGAGAAAGGGAGGCAAGAGTGAAAAAGGAAGCTGGGCACCTGCGTCTCACTCTTATAATCCTAGCTACTCCTACTAATCCTAGGCTGAGATCTGAGGATCACAATTCAGAGTCAGCCCAGACAGGAAAGTCTGTGAGACTTTATCTCCAATTAAGCACCAGAAAAGCCTGAAGTGGAGCTGTGGCTCAAGTGGTAGAGCAAGTACTTGACTGGCACACAAAAGGACAGTGCCTAGGCCCTCAGTTTAAGCCCCAGGACCAACAAATTAATTAATTAAAAGGAAAGAGAGAAAATCAGTCACCAAAGTTTGATTAGGAAATGCAAACTGATTTTAGTATTAAGGTGTTCCAGCCATTAAGAATGCAAGCCCATAATTGTACATGCGTAATTCACACTTGGTTTTTTGTATTTGTCTTTCTTCTCCTCCATGTCACTGCTACACTTTCCATGGTTGTAAGCAAGGGAAGCTTGACTACAATTGCTTCCAGAAACTTGGATTAATTCCTGAAGTTTGGTGAAGACCAACCCAGATGAACACAAAAGTCTTCAGTGGCAAATGAAGAGCACATCTTCAGAAGCCATGCCCTGTCCTCTGGGTTGGACTGAGTTTTGGCAACCACACAAAGCAAAGATGCCCTGGCCTGTGGCTCTTGTTGAAGAGTCATCCCCACTCCGGAAGCTGTTAGGAAAGATAAGCTATAGTTGTTCAAATGAAATGTAATTTACAGCTTGCCACTTAGGAGAACAGACCCCTACTCAAGAAGGACACATCTTCTCAGTCTGGGCTCCAAGTTCAAAAAAGTGCTTGCAGGTTACTTCCTTTCCAGCATTACACAATGGTGTTCAGTCTGCCTCCTTTTAGGCCAAGAATGTGAACAATCCAAAAGAAGTAAGGGCTTCTTTCACTGAGGCTACCTGAATCACAAGGACAGTCATATGGGCTGGATTTGGCAGAATCTATTAGGGAGAGATTGGATATTTTACAGAAATCAAGGGATTTGCACTCTACCTCAAACAATCATGTTTCTGTCCTTTGGCCCATACTCGTTTCCAATAAGCAGCTTACCTTTCCTCCAACACTTGAGCAGGAAGATTCCTTCTGCCCCTAAGGACTCATTCAAGTTCTACTTTCTCTAATCATTATCTGGTGGTACCAACCTAACTCTCCACCACCACCTGTGAGCTATTTAAAGTGCCTCTTCAGTCATGTATATAAGTAAATCTTCCCATAGAATATAATTCTTTGAGAGCAGTAAACACATCTTGTGTCTTTTACTTCCAGTATATTCCTATGCCTCCTCAACTTTCTTTATAGAGATATATGAAGTGCATATAATGTACAAAGTAAATACAGATTAATTAAATACAAAGTAATTAAAGATTTTTACTAATTAACTCATAGAGGCAATACGTAAAAGTGGAAATAAATTTCTGGAAACACTGTAAGTAGCAAATATTCATCTTTAAAACTTTATTGTATCTCAACAGCAAACATCAAATAAGGAGTTTGGGGTTTTTTTTTATTTCCTAGGCTAGAACCCACATGGTTTTTCCTTAACTATACTATGTGTAGACTAGGGATATAGGCATAAAGTTCAAAAATTAAGCTTTTTAAAGAAAATGGGTCCTGATTTGAAAATGCTTTTAAAAATCATTCAGCCATAAACAACCAACAACCCTGTGGTCTCCCAGATCTCCACAACTGTTCCTAGTTTTCATCTCAGTGAGATCAGAAAAATAAATCTGCCTAAAGAAAATATCAACTCTTTTCTATCCCGGATATGCATTTGTAAGGAATGTGGTTAGCATGAAGAAAAGAAAATAAAGACAACTTTTTTTTCTCTCTTTGCTATTGTGTTCTTTAAAGTTGTCCTTTGGTTCCAAGTTTAAAATTCTTTCACACCTTTTCAAATGCTTTGGCTAAGCCATGTCTTAGATACCACACTAAAAACTTCAAGAGCACACACATTCCTGACTCACACAGGGTGTTTGCATCCCAACCATATTTGTTCCTGAAACTATTTGCTCAAGCCCAACAAGGCAGCTGCCATAAAGAAGAAAATGAAGGAATCTAAGACATCTGGCTAATGGAAAGGTTCCCCACGGGATAAGATCACCTGTCGTTTCTGGGTTTGAAGAGAAAGTCTCCACGTCATGATGAGGATGTGGGCAGAGCAGGTGGATGCAGTTCCAAGGATCAAAGCAAAGATGCATTTCATAACAAGGGAGGCTTCTCTAGACAACTCAATACGAAGGTCATATATTAGCTTAAAGTACGTCTGTGTACGAAAGCACATATCTGCCATGGCATGAGGACCATTCTTCATGCTGGGGCACATTTGCAAAACACATGATTTGGAACAGTCTAGAGCCAGAATTGGTTCTGTATCCACCCCTGGGCAGGTTGGTCAGACTCCAGTGTAAACCTCTTTGAGATTAACCACTTATTCCAGTGGAGAGCACTTGATAATTAATACCAGATCTGTCCCAGACAACTTTGTGTGTCTTACCCCTGGGCAGAGACCCAGAAAGTTCCCTTTTTGATGGATCTGTTGGGATGAGGTAGAGAGGTTTGATGTTTTCCTATTTGACTGAATCTACCCTGAGGTATATAGATGTGTTATTTTTGAGAGGCATATGGCATTTTCAGGGCAAGAGCTGGTCTCGACAGATGAGGAAAAGTATGGGAATATAGTATTATCTGAGGCCTGTCTGCTCTGAAGCACATCATTAGGTGCCTCCTTTCTTCAGCAGTCAGCAGTATGGAAAGATGGAGGGGCGAGCTTGTGTTTCAGCAAGTTCCACATCTTGAGGTTTGGAGTATGGAAGAATGCCTACTGATGGGGTGAGATGATCCAAGTTCTTTATGGGATAACAGTTTCTGCGGATTTTTCCCCCTAATCTAGTCTGTTTTATGCAGCCAGCTTTGAACCAATCATTTGCCCCTTCTAATTACTTTCCTTTGTTCATTCCTGAAATATTTTCCTTTTCTAGCATGAGCCACCCGCAACCAGCTAAGATTTTCTTTCAAAAAATAACATAAACTGCCAGGTACTGGTAGCTCACACCTGTAATCTTAGCTACTCAGGAGGCTGGGATCTGAAGATTACCGTTCATAGTTCAAAGCCAACATGGGCAGGTTCATGAAACCTTCCAATTAACCAGTTAACCATCAAAATGACAGAAGCGGAGCTGTGGCTCAAGTGGCAGAGCACCATTTTTGCGTGCAAAAGCTCAGGGATAGCACCCAGGTGCTGAGTTCAAGCCCCAGGACTGGCGCACACACACACACACACACACACACACACACACACACACACACACACACACACACAAAAGAAGGTCAATTAGCCAGATTACAGGCAGCTCATGCCTGTAATCTTAGCTCCTTAGGAGGCTGAGACCTGAGGGTCAAAGTTCAAAGCCAGCCCAGGAAGACAAATTCATGAAACTCATCTCCCAAACCAAAAGTGGAAACATGGTTCAAGTGGAAGAGCAGCACCCTTGAATGAAAAAGCCAAATGAGAGTTTGAGGCCCTGAGTTCAAGCCCTAATCCTGGAACTAAATAAATATCTAATGAATAAGTCAATGAAATAGCATTGATTAAAAGCTTGTCTTAAATCAGCTGATTTAGCACAGATTGACTGAAATATCTACCAACTGTGTTTACTGAGAAGCACTGGGTGAGTGGCAATCCCTCTCCCCTGCCCTCGCTGTGTTGTCTGCCTGCCAGTCTTACGAGACTGTATACTCCTTGCAAGCAGCATGTTTGCTTTGCTCCAGTTTCTCCAGCACTTCACACACTATTATGAGTTACACCTTTCTCACCTGTTCTGTCATCCCACAAATTTTCAAGAGCCTTGGTTAACGCCTCGGCCCCTGCACAAGTTACTGTAGCCAATGACAAGACTTTGCCCACACACAGCGGCTTGAGCCATGAATCAAGCTGGCAACCATCTTGTGGCAATAAAAAGTGCTTTTCTTTCCTTCTGGTGAGCTTGGACTACTTGTCTGCATCTGGTCATTTTCTTTCCGTCTTCCTACAGAGTAGTATCCACACCCTCTCAAACCCCTTTGGCTAACCCAGAGACAGCAAGAACACCCAGTTCCCAGCCAGCAAAGATGAAGGCTTGGGTGTTTTTCTCCATCTACACCTCCCTTCTACTTTGAAAACACATGGAGGAGGGGGTGATGTTGCCCCCTGAGAAGGAGGGGTGGGAGGGGGTTGTCACAGCTGCAAAACTTCCAGCTGAAACTTGGGAAGCCCCAGCTCTGTTGCCACAGTAACCAGCAAGCTCTTGCCTCTAATGCTTTGGAGATCTTCTGTCTGATCAGAAGTGGAAATGTCCCCCAAAGCTGACCCCAGGCTAACAGCTCTTAACCCTGACCCACCCCATAAATACATATCCAGCTGGAGCTTCTCAGTTGCTGGGGTGAAGAAGCCTAGGATCACCACAGGGGGCATTCTGAATTCTGGGTTCAGAAAGATGCTACTTTTCCATTACTAGACAGAGTCCTCCAACCTTCGGTGCAGTCATGTGACGAGAAGGTGTCTTAAAAATTACCTTAGCAGGGACACCAGTGGCTCACACTTTTAATCCTAGCTACTCAGGAGGCTGAAATCTGAGGAAAGCAATTCAAAGCCAGCCTGGGCAGGAAAGTCTATGAGACTCTGATCTCCAATAAACTACTCAGAAAAAGCAGGAAATAGTGTTGTGGCTCAAGTGATAGAGCACTAGCCTTGAACACAAAGAGGCTCAGGGACAGTGCTCAGGCCCTCAGTTCAAGTCTGAAGACCAGAAAAAAAAAATATCATCTATGGCTCCAAATGCTGCATTCAGGTGAGAAGTGCGGTGATTTCTCTTCCTGCCAGCTGTGTATGTAAAGAACAAGCAGGGAAGGGTGCAAGTCTGCCTCTTGGGGGACTGCTCCTGGTGAGTATCTAGTTGACTACATCATCTCATGGGAGCACTTGCCAGGGTGTGCAGGTGCTGATTTTCATTTCAAACAGAAGTTCTGCCTTGCCAAGTGAAAATGAGCAATGAGCGAGAGCGACTGATTAACCGTATCCAAGAGACCATCATCAACTGTCCTCATTCACTTCTTCATGCAATACAAAGGCAGAGATGCTGCCATTCTAACAAGGAGCTAAAATATAAATAACAAAGCTTACTTCATGCTTTGGAATTGTCACAGGGACATGATATGGATCTGGAACGTGTGCTCAGTTATCCCAACCATCCCCCAAAAAAGAATGATGAAGTGATGTGGGTGGGGGAGGGAGCTGGGTGTCATGCATTTGCCTGGTGTCAGAGAAGCTGGCTTCAGGTCCAAGATCTTGGAAACTGTAGACCAATCTCACCTTTGCCAACTTGGACTTTGATGTCTCACATGCAATCAGGTTTGAAAGGACCATAAACATGCTATCAGATAAGCCAGGTCTGGGGCAGTTGTTTTGGCTGTTTGTCATGAAAAGAGTGAGTGATGTTTCATCCTGACTTCTGCCTCAGTAGAGATTTTCTCTAATCTCACTTGGATCTCAGAGAAGAAAGGACACATAATGGAAGAGGAAGGAAAGAAGATATAAACACTCTTCCTGAGAGGAAAGTCCTTCTTGGACTCCTTGAATCAAAAGTTTCTGTCCTAAGCCAAGTACTGGTGGTTCACATCTGTAATCCTAGCTACTTAGGGGGCTGAGATCTGAGGATCACGATTCAAAGCCAGCCTGGGCAGGAAAGCCTGTGAGACTCTTATCTCCAGTCATCCATCAAAAAAACAGAAGTGGAGCTGTGGCCCACAGTGGCAGAGCCCTTGCCATGAGCCTTGAGAAGCTAGCCCCACAACTGTCTAAAGCAAAAAAAAAAAAAAACCCACAACAACAACAACAAAAAGTTTCTGTCCTACATTTTTCCTCTTCAAACCTGGCAAGATCAAGTTAATTCTGGATGCAGAATAGCTATGAAGGAAAAGCCACAGTATTTTCCAATAGTCATCCTCTTTTATCTTTTCAGCATTCTTCTGAAGAATACAGCTCACACGTGCACAGGGTCTTAAATTACAAAGTATTTTTATTATCCAATGTAAATCTTACTAATTGTTCTTTGGAGCAGTATCCAAACTGGAATGCAGAATTTGGCATTGGTGAGGCCAGGCCCCGAGTTCAGGCCCCACAACCGACCAAAAAAAAAAAAAAAAGAATTTGGCATTGGCGTAGACTCTCTGTCATACCTAGCAGAGGGATCCAACATGGATGGGCCAGACCAACAGACAACCAGCGGGAACCCAGCTACTGGGGCCACCTGTGTGTCCTTGGGAAAGTGATACAAAACATCTGGTCCTCAGTTTCCTTATTTATTAATCCCAAACAAGATGGTAGTGGCTTTAGACTACATAGGCTGTCTAAATGAGTCGATATCTTTTTTTTTTTGGTCCCAGACCAGGATTCGAACTCGGCATCTAACACTTTCTCTCACTGGCTGACACTCTACCTCCTGAGCCACACTTCTACCCCCATAGTTGACATATTTTAAGGACCAACTCTAGAACATGATGAGTAATAGACGTTTGTCATTATTATTGGCAGAGCCATAACTGGAAGCTGCCTCCGCTAGCTTCTAGCTTCTCGTGCAGTGATGTGTTGGCTGCATCACACCATGGTTTTCTCTAATAGGTAGATATGAACCTCAGCGTTCTACATTTCAGTGAAAAGCTTATCCAGTCTTTCTGGTCAGCAGCTCTAGCACCAAGGTCTCCAGTGTGGCTAAATCACACTTCTGTGGCTGCAAGCAGCACATCAACCCTACTAGATTTGTAAAATATATCAGCCAAGCACTCTTTTCAACATTTCTGTCAGCCTGAATGCAGCCTGACCCTTAGTAAAAGCTTCTTCTACCCTCACATCTTTGAAGATAAAAAACACTTGGGCTCAGTTGGGCAACGGTGGCTCACGCCTGTAATCCTAGCTACTCAGGAGGCTGAGATCTGAGGATAGTGGTTCAAACCCAGCCCAGGCAGGCAAGTCCATGAGACTATCATCTTCAATTAACTACTCAGAAAAAGCCGGAAGTGGAAGTGGTAATGTGGCTCAAGTGATAGAGCACTGGCCTTTGGCCTGAGAATTCATGAATAGTACCCAGGCCTTGAGTTCAAGCCACAATACCAGGGGGAGAAAAAAAAAGATTTGGCTCACTCATTGGTGTGGTGGGGTGCTTACAGCTCCTACCCCTCGCCCCTTTCTTAGGGAGTGCATGGTTGCATACATTGAATATTTGAGTATTTGAGCAATTATATTTTGTTGAGTGTCTTTATTGTGTACTCTCTGAGGATACAGCCTCTGTTGTACTTTGGTTTCTACTTTCCCGTACCTATAAAAAGACGCCCAATAAATGCTGCGCATTTGATTCCTACTTGCTTTGTGAACTCATTAGCGGTGTGATGGACTGATACCGACTCTTCAAAGGGCTAACAGTGGTCCCTGAATTTGGTTGCAAATTCATGATGATCTGAGGATTTCCCTAGATTCATTCAGCATGGTACTGCCTGGGAGGAGGGAGAGAGTAGGGAGTTGTATGTGCAGGAAGCAGAGCCTGTTTACAACCCCGCGTGTCACCTACTACAAAGCCTCAGAGCCCTGTCTATATCTGTGGCCAGCCGCACACAGCATGTCCAGAGACACGGGCCTGAAACAGGGCTCACTATCTTGTCGCAGTCTGTGTCGGTGGACTTTGCTGGAACCAAATTTGACCTTGTTCTCTACTTGAAAACAAGTGAAAGTCATAAGTCAGGGTCACTTGGCAGCAAAGCCTGGTGACAAAAGGGGCTCTGCCTAAAGGGCAGCTCAAATCCAGGCATTAAAATAACCGGAATGGTGTTGTTTTCTGATCAAATTCCTTTCCCTGTCGGGTTTGTGATTCTTGAGCCTGGGAATGTCCCTCTGGGCTCCGGTTTCTCCGCTGTCACACACTGCTCTCGGGGCTGGAATGTGCGCACTAGCCGTGCAAGTCTGATGTAACTATGTCACAGTCCCAAAATGGAGAAGACATTATCTCATAGATGGTGGCCACAGGCGGGCACCAGCGTGCTTCTGGCAGGCACAGCTCCGACATTCGGCCCTGGGAGGCTCCCACACAGTAGACAGGGTGGGCTGAAGCCCAAGGCTGCCATCTGTGCTCCAACAAACCAGGGTCCTGTGCCCCTTCTTGATCATCTAGGATGGAGACAAGGCTCCTTTTTGAACTAGTCATCTTGGTGGTCTGAAAAATGATCTCTGGTAATAAGGCTCAGCCTCTACTCACATGGTAGAAGGTATGAAATCAGGCTACTCTACACCTTCCTTTCTCAGAGGGCCCTGGGGAGCAGGATTGCTTTCCACGAGGGCAGGTAGGGTCTGCTGGCCTATGAGGTAACCATCTTTTTAAGCACTTGGACAGAAGGAGGCCTCCAGGGAAATGCATTCACCTCTCCCAGAGTGATCACACTGGAGGCCTGGCCATTTCACTCATGAAAGATCCTTGAGATGAGATCTTATCCTAGCGTGCAAAGATATGCCTAGACACTTTCTTCCTCCTTGCTCAGCCCGTGTCTCCCCCTTTGCATCCCATGCACCACTCTGAGTCACTTTGCTCTCAAACAAAGCCATTTTCAAACTAGGCCAGGCCTAGTTCTGCCTCTTCCTCCTGCCCAGCCTTCCTGCACTAAAAAGCACCTCCATGTCTCAGCTTGCTAGGACATTCCTCCAGGTCCTGTCTCAACGTCCCTGCTCTGCCAGTGGCTCTGAGTGACCTAGCCTCCTTAAAGACACTAGCACTCGTGTCTGTGCGTGTTTTCTTTTGTCTCGCAGTGCTGGGAGTGGAACCCAGGGCCTCTCATAGGCTGGGCAGTGCTGCCACTGAGCTCCCCAGCCCTGCCTAGGCTCACAGCTCCCCCCACTCTTGGGTACCACCTCTCCAGTGCAGACTGAGTGCTGCCCACCCTGAGCCTTGTTCATTGCACTGATTTAGAAATGCTGTCCTGCCCTGTGCCAGTTCTATTGGCCTCTGAGGAGCTGAGAAGCTAAGATAATATACAGGCTCCAGCCTCAATTCCCAATGCCATCCACTTTCCTTTTCCAAACAGACCCAGATCACGCATCACTAGGTCAAGCCTTTGCACTATCTCTTTCCTTCCAGCACGATCTTCCCTGCATACCCACAGGGCTCACTTCCCACTGCATTGTGGGTCCACACTTCCCCCTTCTCAGACACTACTTCCCTGGCCATTCTGTCTAAAACCCGGTAGTTCTTGTCCCACAAAACCTGTCCTCTTCCATTTCCTTCATAAACTTTACTAACACTGATAGACATGAGAGTATGTTATATCAACACATTACATTACACTTTGTTGTAAGTGTGTGTGAGCACGCGCATGCGTCTCGTGTGTGTGTGTGTGTGTGTGTGTGTGTGTGTGCTTGGATTGGAACTTAAACTCAAGGCCTCATATTTGCACTTGGATTTTTCATTCAACGCTGGCACTCTACCACTCGAGCCACACCTCCACTTTGGCTTTTTCCCCCCGGTTAACTGGAGATAAGGGTCTTATGGATTTGTCTGCCTGGGCTGGTTTAACACTTTGATCCTCAGATCTCAGCTTTCTGAGTAGCTCAGAGTCTAAGTGTGAGCCACCAGTTGCCCGGCTCTATGAAATAAATTTTTAATTGAAAACTTGTCCATGTGTAAGAGGTGACATGGGGTAGTGATAGATGTACACATCAAGAACTCTGTGATGATATTTAATATGCTTTCTCTCAAATACCATTATTTTGTAGTGAAAACAAACCACTCCCTATGGAACTTTTGACTCTATTGCCTGTTACTATTTTCTGGAGACACTGTATTGCATGGTAAACCTCATGAAAATACTCATTTTACAGAACTGAAATGCTGAATCTGTGGATCAATACCTCTCCAATCCCCCAGACTCTTAACCCTAGGTCACCATTATCTGTTCTTTTGTTGTTGTTGTTCCTGTCAGTCATGGGGCTTAAACTCAGAGCTTGGCGCTGTTCCTGAGGAGCTCTTTTGCTCAAGGTTAGTGCTCTGCTACTTACAACCACAGCTCCACTTCTGGTTTTCTGGTGGTTAATTGGAAATAAGAGTCCCAGGGACTTTCCTGCCCATTTTGGCTTAGAATTAATATTCTCAGATCTCAGCATCTTAAGTAGCTGGGATTACAGGTGTGAGCCACCACGCCCAGCTTTCTGTTTTAATACAACTTTCAATGCTTTACCTGTAAAAATAATGCACCAGCACTAAAACTACAAAGGTTTTTGAAAGTAGGTTAACTCCCTGACCATACAAAGTAGGAAATTGAATCCCAGAGAAGAGAAAATGATGGAAATTAATACTTGAACAGTCACTGTCTGTACCATTTATCTAAATTCTCCCCAGAGCAAGGTCTCATGTGATAATTCCTCTAGCTAAATTCCTACATACAGATTTTTCTCTGCTTTGAATCATAATAACTTTTACTATGATCAAAAGCAAAATAAGAGAACAAAGCCAAGAGTGTCAATAGCGTAAAGTTCCATCCCTTCATGTTCCCAAGTGTTTAAGAGATATTATTGGATTGAAGCATTTAGACTGGTTTGATCCAGCATACTGAATGGACATTTACAATTCTTCCATCCTCCTTTATGTTAGTGAGGACCTTTCAGAACGGCCTGTATTTGCCACAAAGGAGTAATCCAAGCATATACATGACACTAAGCGATGATTGAGCCTCAGGGTCTCCATTTGGCCTCTACGCCTCCCTGGGACATGCTGCTGGGGTCACTACAGCTGAACAGGACACCACTCCCTGTACCCCCAAGAATGGCCCAGCAGTCCTGTCAACAGCCATACAAAGATGTTCCAGCTGTTGTTTATAATTCTCCAAAGTCCTACTGAGTCAAAAGCTTCCCTCAGTTGACTGCCTCATGCTCTCCTAGGAAGATAGTGTCTGATAGCAAGGAATAGCAGTCATTTCTTGGCAGGACAGATTGGCCGGGGACTTGTACCCAAACAAAATAAGCCTTTCAGGGAAGTGTATTTCAAGGAGCTCACGTTCCCAAGGCGCTGAGATTCTTGCAGGGCTGACAATAGGAGCCGAGGGCAACCTCCAGCCAGAGACATCCACCCATTGCCAGTAAGTCAGTGCTCAGAGAAGACTGTAGGGTCTACCGGTTCAAACTGGAAATGCCACAGAACTCCTGGGCAAAGGCCTCTTTATACTTCCACGGCCCTGATGTTGTAGAGGAGTTTTTGGGACCTTATGCATCCTTATCACCTCTGCCTGGCAACTCTTCTCTAATGTTCCACACCTAAGTTGTTGCTTCTAGGTTTGGTTCCCTGCACAGGGCACAGACTCTGTCAAACACACAGGCAAAAGTCCCAGGCACATCCCAGACAGTTGTTGGACACAGGATAGCCAGTTTACTTCTTCACCTTATTTTCTAAAAGTCCACAAGAGGGCACCAGTGATCTCCCAAATCAGACCGAGAGCGGTGACAGTGAAGCCAGCAGGTGACACTGTTGCTCCAACTATGGAGTAGGAAATGGTTGTGGACACCCCAGCTAGAAACAGCATCCTACCTGGAAAGAGCTAGTCAGGAGAAGATGCTGGGCCTGTTCTTGCCAGACATTGGCATCTGGCTTGCTAAGCAAAGCCCAGCTCCAAATGCTGGGTGTGGAAGACAGGAGAGCTCTTTGTGGCTGCATGGAGAAGCCCTGGGTGAGGAACCAGAGTTCCCAGGCTCCATTTCTGCTTCTGTTGCTACTTTGCTGGGACACAGAAAAGGGAGCCATGCCTGCCTTCAGCACAAATTGTAACCTACTTGATCATGCCCGGTGAACCTGGGATTCAGGAATAGAAAGGATAAAGCCTGATGCGGGTGGCTCATGCCTGTAAACCTACCTACTAGGAGGCTGAGATCTGAGGATCATGGTTCAAAGCCAGCCTGGGCAGAAAAAGTCCATGAGACTCTTATCTCTAATGAACCACCAGAAAATGGGAAGTGGTACTGTGGCTCAAACTGGTAGAGCACTAGCTTTGAGCAGAAGAAGCTCAGGGACAGTGCTCAGGTCCTGAGTTCAAGCCCCATGACTGACAAAAACAAAAAGGGGCACAGATTGTGCCCTGGATAGATGGATGCATCATGGGAGGGATGAGAAGGGTGTGAGAGACTTCTATTCAAAGTGATAGTGTGAGGAGAGACTGAGACAGACACACAAGTGGCCATAAGGGCCTCACACATCTGGAGGTAGTGGGAGGGAACACAGATGGGTCAGAAGGTGCTTCCAAGTGAGGTCTGAGAAGCTCCATCCCCCTAGAAAAGACTCAGAAAGGGGACACAACAGGAGAACAAGGGAACAGACAGCAGGGTGGACAGGTGGAGTTCCCCTTGGGAGTGCACAGTAGGAAGTAAACTACCCCAAGATGAAAGGACTAGAGGGGCTGAGACTGCAGGCTTTGTGCAAATGTCCCTGACAGGTTTCATGGTCATATGCTTCACAGAGTTCCAAAGAGCAATGTTGTCCCTAGCATGCATGTTCATGTCTCAGTGCATAAAGGCTCATCGTGTGCAGATGCATTAGTAATTCCTAAAGGTGAAGGAGAACCAGAGGAATGCTGGACCCATGTCCACTCTGGACCAGGTTTAAACTTTACGAAGTGTCATCACAAGATCCTATTTCTCTCACTTTCTTCTCTGACCAAGAAATTTTTTTTAAAAACTCATCATGAAATGAATTCTTCAAGATTTAAAAGCTATCATATGTATTCTTGGTCAGATCAACATATACATTCCTTCTGCAAGCTAAGTAATCACCATAAGTCAGTCATAGAAAGGCCCGTATTGTCATTTATTCATTCAAACCACATCCCAGGCTTACATTCCATGGAGGAAAAACATGAGCTCTTGAAAGCTTGGGTGACTTTCCAAGGTCATTCAATTATTGAAGGGTCATGCTGGTGCCCAGCCCTAATTGCGTTGTCTAACCTGACCACATACTACACTTCCAACAGGGGGCGTGCTGCTCGCTGGGTCCGTAAGAAGTTTCTTACCCAGCTAGAAAGGGGAAACTTGAGTATCAGGAGTACCAAGCATAGTCACCTGCCTGTGAAAGATCTGCTGGGCCACGTGACCTACAGGTTGTAAGAGCAGGGGTCCACACACGAGTCTGAGGTTCTCAGAAAGAGAGACTAGGTGGCTGGTCTCTGTTTTCCTTCTCACATTCCCTTGCCATCCAGTGTGAACACTAAATGGCCACCAGCACTTGGGGTACTAGCATTTCAGCATACAGATTTGGGGGGACACAAGTATTAGACCACAGCATAGGAGAGATTCTCAAATGGACTGCTTTATGAGGGAATTTTCCACAGTCCCATGGCAAGAGCAGCCCATGTCTGGCTGACATGTGTGACAAGGTAGCGGGAGGGTCATCCAAGAGGATACATGGTGCACCCATAGTTCAAGTGGCATCTTTCCTGAGACCTACTCTCCACACAGAATGCAGCCTCCAGCTTCAACCTTGAGAGTCACTGTGGGAGAGATCCTGTTCTTTAAGTGTTCTACAATGGTATGAAATGTTCCAAGAAGGAACAAACCCCACCAGTGGGTCAGAGAGCAGTGGAAGCCTAACCAAGGCCAGTGAAGACTCCATGCTCAACTTCACTGAGAGGAATCTAAGTAAGAAGACACTGAGATGGGTGCAGATCATGAAAAAGAATAGATTCTGACTATAAAACAAATGCCAATCAGGTAACCCAGCCTTAGGTTAACCCCAGAGTCTTTGAATTAAGAGATCCCAGAGACTGACAATGGGTGGTGGTGCTAAATCCCAGAGAGGAGACACAGCTTCCACCGGTACTTAGCTATAGCTAATGCCAGAGAGAGCTCCTGTGTCCGGCTCTGGCTTCAGTGCCCTGTGTAGATTAGCTCAGGCCTTCCGAAGATTCACCCCTATCTCTGCAGGTACAGATGGAATCACGGATGCTTAGAGAGGTTACGGGATTCAGCCAACTCAATAAATAACTGGTAATGCTGGGATTAGAACCCTGGAAGTCTAGCTCCAAGCACATCCTCAAAATCACCTGGCTATATTGCCAACTCTAAGGACTGTGGCAAACTTCAGCAGAACCAGAGCCCAAACCCTGATCATCTTAGTTCTTGACCTTTCCTTCTTTCTACTCTTTTCTTACACAGTCCCAGAAACTTGTCCTCTCTTGCTGGTGCCTGGGTGTGGAGTTCTCCTCTGTTAGATCTGCACAAGCCACCCCCCCCCCATTGCTTTCCTGACTGTCACAAATAAAATACATCAACACTTCCCATCTCGGCAGCCCTAGCAAGCTCTCCTCCAGTCTCTGCTTCAGCCCTCAGAAAAGTCAGCACCATAAACTGCACCACTGGCATCTAACTACTCAGTGTTAGTTTTGTGTCTTCTTATTAAAATGCAAGCTTCACTAAGGCAAGCAACTTTGCTGTCTTCAATGATAAGCTCCAATGCCCAGCACAAAACGCACAGTAAACCCTCAGTGAACAAAAAAACAAACAAATTAGCATGTAATAAATGCCATCCTCACATGTTAGAGAGCTCTGCCACATCCTCTCTGGTGACTTGTAATGAAAACGCTACTACTCACACATTCAAATCCATGTCAAGACCCACTTTCTCCACGAATGACACTTCCTGCATCTCCCATTCTCTGGCCAAGATTCTGTCCTTGAATTTTCATATTGTGTCTCCAAACATCTCTATTAAGGTGTAGGCACTAATACTAAAATAATATACAATGTGGGTTCCCCCACAGGCCCTAGGATTTATTCTAACTCTGGGCTTAAAATTAAATAAATCATGGGGCTGGGAATATGGCCTAGTGGCAAGAGTGCTTGCCTTGTATACCTGAAGCCCAGCCCCACATATATAGAAAATGGCCAGAAGTGGCGTGGTGGCTCAAGTGATAGAGTGCTAGCCTTGAGCAAAAAAAGCCAGGGACAGTGCTCAGGCCCTGAGTCCAAGCCCCAGAACTGGCAAAATAAATAAATAAATAAATAAATAAATAAATAAATAAATAAATAAACAAATAAATAAATCACAATACTTAGGTTCAAACTAATTCGTAACCAAGCATCAACCACATGCATGACTCCCAGAGGAGATTGGGGTTCCACACAGTGTTCTGCAAGCCCTACCTCTGTTGTTCCCTTAGTCTTCTAGGATCCCTAACTCAGTTTAACCAGTGCTGTGTGCTAGCCACCCAATGTGGGAGTGGCTCCTCCTGAATGAAGGACAGGGCACACATCCAGCAAGTGCCAGAGACCTTGGCTCAAGGTCAACTCCATGACTGTCAGTTAACTCTGCTCCCAGCCCAGCTGCAACCTCTAGCTTGACTCTGGAAGCAGGTGCGGGGGGGGGGGGGGGGGGGCGGGAGGGGGAGGGAGGGAGATGGTGGAGCCCCTGTGGAGGGGGTGGTACATCTCTGCAGGATGTACCTTCTCTTTCCACATTAGCAAGTGGGGGGAGGCACAAGTTGAAGGTTTTCCTCAGAGTCCCAAATATACAATGTGTCATGGATAACAGATACAAGATGAAAGGCAGTTGTGTGTAGGACTGAATGCGTAGAACCTGGTGCATGGAGTTCATGGTGCTAAGTACTTTATGTATTCCACAATTCCAGATATTCCTAGCACTCTGCCTTCCTGGAACTCAAGAGAATGGCACTTTCCAGATCCTAGTGGCTGGGTGGCATCATGTGACTAGTTCTGGCCAATCATATGCATGTGGATCTGGTACTGTCCTAGGGTGCTGGTGAGACCCCCTCCTCTTCTTTCTTTCTTCTCAGCCAGCTGGCAATCCTGGAGCTAGTGGCTGGATCCTTGAGTGACAAAGATAAGCAGGTCCCCAGCCTCACCCAAGCTGAACTACTTAGAAACCTAAGATGATGTCATTTTACCCATAAATGAACAGGCTATGAAGTAGGAAATGACCTGGCCTGAAGCACATATCTGGTAAGTAAAAAAAGTCAGGAATGGAAGGCTACTGTATTTGAGGCTGGAACCTGTAAAATCTTAAATGTAATTAAATGTGATTCTATATCCTAGAAAACAGACTTGTTAAAGGAACCACAGCTTTGAGGCTTGAGGTCAAGTGCTATTCAAAGTGCTATTCAAGCTGGTGGTATAAGGGGGTGCCAGCACAACATTGACAAACAGATGACCCATGGATTTCTTCTTAGAGCGAGTCCTTGATCTTTGGTTTGTTCCTTCTCACTCACATGCATCCAATAACATCTCCATGAACCCAGCACCCACCATCCCTGCCCCCCCCACAGGCTGTCTAGCTGGCCTATCCTTTCTGTTTCTCTTACAAGAGGATGAGAATAAGATGCTGCAATGACTGGCAGCTGTTGTTTCTTCAGATTTACTGGTCATTGGCTTTAAGTTCAGGGCAAATCCCCCCCACCCCGGCCCCACTGCTGAGGTCATCTGGGCTCATTTACTCCCCTGTGAGGTAGCATTCCTTGTATACCAAAGCTCTATTTGTTCATGGGTTGCTGAGTAAGGGCCAAGATGAGAAAATGTGTCTGAAGATACAATATACAGATGATGTATTTTGATGTGCGTGTGCTGGCACTGGGGCTTGAACTCAGAATGTGAGTGCTGACTTTGAGCTTTTTTTTTTATTATTCTTAGTGGAAAGAAGTAAGACATGAGAACTAAAAGAAAGATATCTTCAGAATCAACATCCAAACTTAGGAAGATACTGTGGTGGTTCCGAGGTGGGGAGAGACAACATGAAAAAGTATTTCTAGACCTTGCCCTGGAATTGTAAAACTTGAAGTTCAATTCATTTTGAATGTCCCTGCCTTCTTGATCTCTTTAGCTTATAATCTGGTGAGCTACTATGAAGCTGATTCTAAGCGGATCCTGAAACACAGCTGAGTATCAAAGAGAATAACCATGCCACAAATCCAAATAAGACCTAGCTTAAGTTCCTTCAGTAGTTCTCTAACTGGAACAATAAGTGAAAAGGGCAGAAGAAGATTCAAAGCTCATCTCACCTGGGATCCCAGGGTGACTGCGAGTAAAGTCAAGGAGACAGGCCAAACTCAAGCTCACAGTGAGAGCTCAGTGGCCCAATCTGGACCCAGTGACAAAAGGTCCTAGTGGAACTACAGATCCCTGTCTTTGGATGTGCTTATAGCCCAACTGACCTCAAAAGGAGTTACAAGACACTAGTTTTTGCTAGGGTGTAAATCTTACACATGAGAATTTGCCAGTGATACTAAACTGGCAGTGAGGTTTCAGATGGTCCATGATGAACTTTGAAGCCATCCAGCCTGTGATCTAGTCACCATTGCCAGTCACTCTTCTGAGAACAGAGTCAGCCAAGGAACTTTCAAGAGCCTCAAGTTAGCTGCAGTACAATGATGAGAAGGGAACTGCCTGGCACAGAACCCATCTGTGAGGTGTGCCCATCCATTTCTTTCTTCTGAGAAGTGGGATTTATCAATCCATTGAATTGTGATGCACACAGTCTACTGTCTTCTTGTCTGAATGACCTCAAGTGCCTCTTCTGGTCAATCTTGACTCCCTGGAGAGGCCCTGACCCCAACCATTGACTCTAGTTGGTTAGCTGTCCAGCAGCCAGTTTGCTTTGCTGAATCACAAATCCCACTGAAAATCACTGCTGGTCCTTCAGTGGCTTCCCAATCCCAGCTCCCCACAGGGCCTCAGGAGGACTTTTGTGGATGGACTCCTGCTTGCTGCTCTTGTTGATCACTGCTGTAAACACATGCCCTTCCTATTACCCACCATGCTATAGGCTTATGTTTCCTCAAAGGGCTCTGCTTTTGCGCATCTGATCCCTCTGTCCCACACTCCTTTCCTTTATCTTTGGGATTTGGCTGCTTGTCACCTGCAGCTTTCTCTGGCTTTCTCATGGAGGCCAGGTGCTGCCTGTATATGCTCTTGGTTGAAATGTGTGCGTACATCCATCTACTTGCAGTAACAGTGGCTGCATGGTCATTCACTGGTCAGCTAGACAAACTGCAAGGCTTTGAGAGTCAGATCTGTATCTGTTCACTGCTACTCCCAGCACAAAAATAGCACAAAGGAAATACTTGTATAAATGTGTGTCTGCGTGTGCACATGTGTATGCACGAAGGTCCTGGAACTTGAACTCAGGGCATGGGTGCTGTCCCTGAACTTTCAAGATACCATGTGAGCCTACATTTCAAGCTATTTTGGTAGTTAATTGGAAATAAGAATCTCATGGACTTTCCTGTCCTACCTGGCTTTGAACCCCCACCCTCAGATCTCAGCCTTCCGAGTAGCTAGGATTATAGGCGTCAGCCACTGGCATCAGGCTAAATTTATTTTTTTCAACTTATTTTGAAATAATGATAGATTCGAAGAAAAATTCGCCCAACTCCTTTCCCAGCTTTCTGTTATGTATATCTTAGTAAAATTATTGAGGCCAAAATGTTACCCTTGTTGTAATAATACCCTTGATAATCTATAGACCTTATTTCCATGCCAGTCCTTTGTTGTTCACTTTGCAGGATCCACTCGCATTTGTCTTCATGTATCCCAACTCCTCCCATCCACAAGAAAGGTCTTTAGGCTTCGTCATTCATGACTTAGGCATTTTGCAAGCAGACTGGTCAGTTGGTTTTAGAATATTTCTGCATTTGGACCAGTTTTCTGATCTAGTTTTTTCATGGTTAGATTCAAGGTATGTGATGTTACGTCCTTCTCAGTGTGTCATACCAGGAGGATGTCACTGCAATTCTCTCCAGTGACATGTGCAGTAGTGGCTTGGTTGAGGGGATGTCTACCAGCACTCTTTTTTTTTTTTTTTTTGGCCAATCCTGGGGTGAGCACTGTCCCTGGCTTCTCTTTGCTCAAGGCTATCACTCTGCCACTTGAGCCACAGCGCCACTTCTGGCCATTTTCTGTATATGTGGTGCTGGGGAATTGAACCCAGGGCCTCATGTATATGAGGCAAGCACTCTTGCCACTAGGCCATATCCCCAGCCCCCTACCAGCACTCTTTACCAGTAACGTTGCAGGTTTGCTCTTCATAATGAATAGGCACCACATGAGGAGACCCTTTAGGTTCCATGTATATCATTTGGCGGGGAAGGGTTTTCAGTCCTGAGGACTGAACTCAGGGCCTAGGCATTGTCCTTGAGCATTTCTGCTCAAGGGTAGTACACTACCACTTTGAGCCACAGCTCCACTTCTAGCTTTTTGGTAGTTGGTTGGAGATAGGTCTATGAATTTTCCTGCTTTGAGCTGGCTTTGAACTGAGGTCTTCAGATCTCAGCCTCTTGAGTTGCTAGAATGAGAGGTGTCAGCCACTGTCACCCAGTAATACTTTAAAATCAATAAGTGGATGTTGGAACAAACGGGTGGATCTGAAGGTAAGACATTTAAAAGTGTTATAGGTGTAAGTTCTCTATTTGAATATATAATGTGTACACACACACACACACACACACACACACACACAGAGACACACATTGAGAGAGCCAAAGAGATAATAGATGCACAGGATAGGTTCAGACCAAAAGCCTTAGCACACTCCTCTCAGGAAGCATTCACAAAGTCACAGCCTCTGGGTCTGAGGGCTGAAGCCCCTGTTTATTTAGCTCATAACCCCCCTTACCCCCACCCCCAGGAAGTTCACCTTTGAAGTTGGATATCATGGCATTGCCTCAGAAGTGTCCAACTTACCCATCCTACCATGCAACTTCACTAGAAAGGAAAATATTCATCTAACTCAGGTTGAGAAGAGAGTTCGCCTCGCTCTGGGTGTATGCATGCAATCCATTTCTATAGTAGTTATCTCATGACTTATGTTTCATGAGCAGCCAAAGAGGTTTGTAAGAACGAAGTGATTCAACATTCAGGTTTCACTTATTCCAGAGGACCATCTCTGTGGAAGATGTGATTCTGTTACATGAACAACTAGAGCCATTTGGAGAAGTGAGCAACTAGACTTGGGCCCACTAGAAATGTCAAAAGAATGGAAGATATCTAAGTTGAAGGAGGGAACATTCAAAAAAGTGCAGAGCGCTTGTCTTAGTCTGCATGGGCTGTACTGACAAAGACTAGGTTGGTTTAAAATCAGAAATTTACTTTTTCACAATTGGAGGTGAAATGCCTTAGACAGAGATAGCAGGCATTTTTTATTGTTGTCATTTTGGTTACGTTCTTCTTCCTCCTCACATGATGGTACAACAGGGAGGGAAGCAGGGATGAAAGAAATGAGATGGAGATGGTAAGGAAGATGGAGAAGGAGAGAAAAGGAGACAGAGAGAGAGAGAAAAAAAATGCACCTCTCTCTTTCTTATAAGGACACTAATCCTATCAGATTAGTGGCACATCTATAAAGGCCTTATCTCCAATTTCCTTATGTAGCAGGATATAAAAATCTATTTCTCTTGTCTATTTGGCTTAGTGTTAGCAAGGCAGCAGAATAAACTATCCACTACCCCCACCCCAAGTTTAAAGAAAGACAGCAGATTTGTTTTGTTCACATTAGCCTATCACTCACATTCAGATGATATTTTGAAAAAAAAAAAAGACTTAAGCATTCACTAGGAAGGAGCAACATATGGTGAAGGTTCTACAGAGCGACAATGGCAGGCTCAAATGAATCTCTCTCTACTTGTGCCACAAGAGCTAGCTGCAAAGAACATCTCAGTGGGGCTGGAGAGTGTCTGGAAGCGATCTCTGATGCACATGTGAGAGAAAGTGAAGGAGAGAAACTGAGTGTTGGTCAGCAGAGGAATGGCGACTCTGTTGGGAGAATGCGGTGGTCCAGAGTGAACTGTGCTGTACTAAAGGCAGGACAAAACTGCATGTCTCCCAAAGTAAAAATGTGAACCCTGAGGTAGAATCCAGCCAGAAAGCAGCCTGGAAACTACCCAAGGGGAACACGGGAAATAAGGAGTCTGGGGCAGTGACTCCAGCAGAAGAAGATGGTGTAAACAAGCAGCCACAGGCTGGGAGGATGCCCCTGGGAAATCTAGCTGAGGAGAAAGTAGCACCACTTATACCAGAAAATGGCAGCTGGAAGTCCCCAGTAGCCCGAGGTCAGAGGGAGTCAGGAAAGTGCCCATGAAAGAAGCAGCACTTAGACCTCCCAGATCACCCCAAAACATATCTGTAACAAGAAAAGGAGAAGGCCATTTCTACCTCTGCTTCTCTCCTTTCTGCCATTGGCCGGCCGTGGAGAGTGGGAAGGAGGAAAGACCCCTAGGGAGGTCCCAGAGGAGACAAGCCTCAAGAGAGCCTTGGCAATGATCAAAGAGTTTGGGTTTGATAAAAGACTGTTCATTGGACTTTCTATACTCAAAAAAGAACCAACTGTTTCATGAGGTCTGCAGGAAGGAATCTAAAGAGTTTAAGAGCATCAAGTAAAGGCAAAATAAAATTGCTTCTTGTGTCCACTCTCCCAAGTTGTCATTCAGAAATAAAACACAAACTTACCTATGCTCTGATGTGCTCACCCTGTGCAGTCCTCTTTCTGCTTCTCGGAGGGCTCCATGCTGGCTTCATTGTTCTACTGCTGCCATTTTGAAATTCCTCCTATTTTAAATAAGGGTCCCCTACATTTTTACTTCAAACTAGGTCCTGCAAATTAAGTATCCAGATCTCTTTTAGCATAGATAGGTCTGTTGCCTGGCAGGATTATAAGAAATACAACTCAAGGTTTGTGCTTTCAGGCCTCTCCAACTCTCTAGCCATTTGGAGATTATCTTAATTCTTCGATGAATGAATTTTTTTCAAGATGTCTGCTTTACCAACTTAACCAGGAAATGAACCCACTGGTACAGAGACCAGGTAAAAACTTTTCCAATTCCACATTTTTACCCCTATGCAGAGTTTCACTAACTCTAAATTAGGATCTGTTTTTTTTTCCTTAATGAGAACATTATTGTCATTACTCACTGTATTTTTTCAATCATTATAAGTTGGATCTTATTATATCTGGCACATTGTGACTTCTTATTTCTAGGAAAAAAGGCTTTTAAAAGTCTCCCAAATTGTCTTGGGCTTAAATCCCTTTTCATTAATCATCATGGCGGCAATGATACATAAACAGATATGACAAATATTGATTAAATTTAGCATGAGGAATCCATGCCTGTGTTTTGTTTGTGTAATTGTCATTATTATTAATCAGGGAGATGGTTCTAGAAGAAAAAAACACAGTCAATTCATTTTCTAAGATCTTCCACACGTAACTTCTTAGAATGGAAGTTTTACGTCATCTACTCAACTAACCTTTACGGTGTTAGATCTGGAGCCATGGGGATCAAAGCTCAAGCACAAAGCTATCACCATGGGTGATAGTTCTCAGGCTTAGGAAGGAATAGGAAGCCTGTGTACTTGAGCACACTGATCTGCAAGCACATTTTCCTGTAGGCTCACTCCTTCTGCATGTTGGAAAATGTTGAACTTCTTTCATTCCATATTTCGCCTTTGACCTTTATAGCATTCTGCCTCCCTACAATGGAGTCTATGTTTCTCCACACCCTCAGAGGAGAGTCTCTAATTATAGCCATCCGTTAAGCTGTCAGGAAGAAATCCCCAACTCAATCATGTCTTTATCAGTCTCTAGCTGCCAATGAGGTCAAGTTAGGCGTCAAGTCTGACCTGCTCAGAGCCCCTGCATGCGCTAGTCCCAGTGCTCACTGAGGTCTTTGTAACAAAGCAGGCCAGACAGCCACCTGGTTGCCTCCAACTTAGTGGCTCTCTCCCATTGCATTGGCCAGACAGGGCGGAGCCAAAAGAGGCTCTCCAGCCCAGACAATGGACTGACCCAATGTAAGGCCCTGTCTTCCGAGTTGTCTTCGGGGAATTTTGTGCATAGAGACTGTATGGGGTTGTCAGAGTCTTAATTTGGAATTAGACATGACTGAACAGGCAGGAATCTAGTGTTGGAGGGATAATTCTTCCTTTTAGCCCTGGCTTCAGAAGTTTATATAGAGTCACAGAACTTTTATCACTGCATAGGAACTCAGTGACCATCTCCCTAACCCTGTATTTTACAGATCAGTGCAAATGTGGCCTGGAGATTTGAGTTTTTACTTTTATTATGGAGTCTGGTTTCCTTGGGTTTTAGGTGAATCGTATTTTAAAAGGTGTCCCATAAGAATGATCCAGAGTTGTACATATGAGCTTGGATATTATTCTCAAGATGGTCCATGCAAATTTATTTTGTATCCCATATGAGATCATAAAATTTCTTGAAGTTAGAGATAATATCTTCTGTATTCCCCATGGTATCAAGCAAAGAAAGCACTTTAAAGTATTCACTGAGCACCAGCACATACTCTTTACTCATTATTCTATGTTTAACTATGGGTGTGTTCTGAATGTCATGTCGTCCCAGATAGATTATAAACACGATGTGCAAAGTAGATGGAGATTTCCAATTGGATTGCTAGTCCTGAAAGTCAGTTTAAATGATGAAGACTCTGAGAGGACCAGAGAAGTAAAGTTACCTCTTTTTTCTTTTGTCTGTCCTGAGTCTTGAACTCAGATCCTATGCACTGTCCCTGAGCTTTTTCACCTACCATCTAGTGGTAAGCTAGTACTCTACCACTTGGAGCCACAGCACCACTTCTGGTTTTCTGGTTGTTAGTTGGAGATAAGAATCTCAAAGACTTTCCTGACTGGGCTAGCTTTGAGCCCTGATTCTCAGCTCTCAGTCTCCTGAGTAGTGGGTACCTAGCTTAAAGTTACTTCTACCAGATTGTTCTTTGTTATTTAAACACAGACCAATTTACTGCCCAGTGTTTTTTCCAACAGCACCAAGTCCCCTTCTTGTTTTACATAGATGAATGGTGAATGTACAAAAGAAAAGAGACAATAGAATAGATGGGGTGAGTCAATTCTTAACTAATAACACTATTGCTGTTATTAGTAATACCTTAAGTACATAAAGCTGTTGAACTTTACACTATTAATAGTTTGATGTATACACACCAGGAAACAAAATCGAAGATAAATCTATGGTATGCACACACTCACACACAAAAAGTAAAAGGGAGAAACAGACTTTTACTTACATGAGAAGAATTTTTTCCATATACCTTCCTCTATACTGAGCTTTAAAAAAAACAGTGATATTTCTGAGACATCTTTCTACATGAGCACATGCACTTATGGCTGGATAGGCCATAACTTAATTTACGAGTCTCCTCCTGATGGACAATTAGCTTGGTTTCACATTTATGCTAGGAAATGTGGTTTTTAACAACCTTTCCTGGTGGTTAAGTCACTAGCTTGACATGAGATCCGTAGTTTAGAATCATTAATAGGTTTATGCCCTTATTTTTGCAGGTGGCAAAAAACATGATCAGAAGCTGTTTCAACCAAGATTCATTCTACTACCTGATCTCCTGCCCTTGGCCACCCAAGGGCCCTGAACATCCATGCTTTTGCTATTTGGAAAAGAGGCAAAGGGCCATACCTTCTCTTGGGCAGTTCTCAAGCCAAGACTGATTCATCAAAAGATGCTCACCATGGATTACATTCTACCAGCCCCCAATCAACTGGGTAAACTTCCTGTATTAGTAGATGAACCAAGGTGCCTTGAATGAAGACATAATTCAATAAAAACTTAATCCACTCATAAAATTGAATATGGTCTGGTTCCCCAATGAGCCCCAAAATGTATTAGATTTCTTCTGCAGATGATGTGAGATCAGTTGTTTTACCTATCATATTCCCATTATGCCTTTTTAAAACACATTATTATTTAAATGTTTATATTTTGTTTATGCTGCAAATGCACAAAACAGAAAGAGTATTGTTTTCAGGAAAGCAAAAGCTGGTGGAGGAGTTTAAAGAGCAGGGAATTTTATGTAGCTCATTTAGAAATTCAGAACAAAAGCAGATTGAGGTAGTAGATGCTGAACTCATGGATCTTCCTGTGCAGCAGGTCCTGCAAGTCACTTCACAAGGAGTCCATCAGACTATGAGAGAGAAGAGGTGATGAAGATAAGGACTTTCTAGGGGTGAAGATGGTTTGGATCAAATGCTTTTTGACTGTTTGAAAAATACATATATAAGTCGGGCTCTGTGTCTCATACCTGTAATCCTAGCTATTCATGAGGCTGATCTGAGGATCATGGTTCAAAGCCAGCCCAGGTAGGAAACTGTGAGACTCTTATCTCCAATTAGCCACCAAAAAACCAGAAGTGGCACTGTGGCTCAAAGTAGTAGAGTGCTAGGTCTGAGCAAAAGATCTCAGGGAGTTCAAGCCCCCAAATTGACAAATATATATATATAATATAAATGTATATATTTTAATATATGTATGTTTATGTATATACATAAATATGTTTATATGTGTATATATAGGTCCTATATAGTGTATCTAGGTATGCTCTGTGTGTGCTAGATCCTTATGTTTACTAGGCTATGATTTTTCATTAGACAAATCTCCAACATATTAAGTTTTCTTTTAAGGGAACAACAAGAACAACAAAAGCCTCAAAGTTCTTATTTAGTGCCAACAATTAACACAATAATAATGTAATAGTTAATTTTATGTGTCAGTGTGACTGGGTTAAGGATTACTCAGTTCTAACAGATGAAATATTATTCTAGGTATATCTGATAGTCTATTTCCAGAAGACATTATTATTTGAAGCAGTAGACTAAGTAAGAAGAGTAGGCTCGGGGCTGGGGATATAGCCTAGTGGCAAGAGCGCTTGCCTCGTATAAATGAAGCCCTGGGTTCAATTCCCCAGCACCACATATACAGAAAATGGCCAGAAGTGGCGCTGTGACTCAAGTGGCAGAGTGCTAGCCTTGAGCAAAAAGAAGCCAGGGACAGTGCTCAGGCCCTGAGTCCAAGGCCCAGGACTGGCAAAAAAAAAAAAAAAAAAAGAAGAGTAAGGAAGATCCATCTTCACCAGAATGATGGATGGTAACTATTCCACTGAGAGCTTGCATCAAAATGAAAAATGGAGGGATGCTGGATTCTCTCTCTCTCTCTCTCTCTCTCTCTCTCTCTCTCTCTCTCTCTCTCTCTCTCTCCCCCCCACCCCCCTGCCCCTCTCTTTTTCCCCGGAAGAACTGAGACCTCTTTCTTCTTCTACCTTTGGCCATCAGTACTCTGGGTTTTGGCTTTTGGGCTCTAAAACTTGCATCGTTACCTTACCCACACCCCCCTGCATCAAGATATTTGGGGCTTTTTTTACTTAGGCTTGAGTCACCAGTGCCTGTGCCTCTATGCTTAAACTGAATCACACCACCAATGTCTCTGATTATCTTGCTTGCAAATGATAGAACATGACACTTTTCAGCCTTCTTGTGCATGAGTCAATCCCCATAATAAACCTCCTCTTACATAGTTCTATATATTCTATCTGGCATATTTCTTTACAGAATGCTGACTGATTCAAATAGCTTCCATTCATCGAACACTTGCTGTACAAGTAATGTTCCCAGTGGAACACCATCCTGATTGTATACCTTAATGGTAAGCTAAGATCAGAAGATGAATATCTGAGGGCTTCTGTAAATCCATCTCTTAGTGACCTTTGTGGAGCCTGGGGTGTGTCCCATCAGAAGCTTATTTTGAGGGGATCTAGAGTTGACATCTACCCTGTCCTTCCTCCCAACCCCAGGACAGGAACTAGGAGCTGCTCTTCATACACCACTTCAAGCTTACAGTGAGTGTCTGAGGCCCTCACTCTCTGTTTATTGATAACTCCATCTTTTCAAAGAAGAGGGCTTTAAGAAGTAACTTGAAAAGAGATTATCCAAATTTCAGGGTAAAAATGGCCATACATCATTCCTTCTAATGATCAGTGAGAAGCAAGAAGACCATCTAACACAACCACTAGGACCAGGAGACGTGTACTGCCCAAACTATGGTGACACTTTAGTTGGATTAATTATTTCATGGCTCCTCAGAACCAAGGAAGTTTGGTGTCTGGAGGCTGACCAGCTTCTTGGTGTTAAATGAATACTATTGTCCTGGTATCCCTTTTCTGTCTGATTTCTCACTGAGAGCTTTATCAGCCTTTCCTGGGCAAGAGCTCTTTATTTCTCCATGCCCCCCAGGTGATCTGCCCAGAGAAAGTTTCATCTAGCACTTAGAGTATTCGGGGGTGGCCTCTATAATTCTCTTTCCAATATGTTAGTCATTCCTTTCTTCCAAGTAAATCTGAAGATTGTATCTCTGCTATGATTCTAAAAATGACAATTTCAGCATTAAAAACCACTTTTTGACTATGTTAGCGTTCATATTTAAAGAAAAAAGATTGTCACAAATAAACACCGTATGTAGTATTCTCAGAACAATTCCTTGCTATGGGTACTCTGGCTTTCACTAGTATATTCCTCAGTACTTATAAACAAGAATTTCTATTTTAATAAAATAACAGACCACATTCGCAATTTTGGGACATAATTAATCACTAATTCATTCAGACTTCTATACTTATTTCTTTAGCTTTTCTATTTAAGCAAAATATTCCCACTCTTCTTTCTCTTTATAAAATATACCCAGGCTTAAAAATTCTCTCCATTTTGTTGAACATTTGTTCACCTCTGTTTCCAGTATATTTAGAAAAAAGTTGATAAGGAAAACATAAATTCCATTGCCTCCTCTGGCCAATATTGTGAGTTTTTGGTCATTTAAACTGAAGCAAAGCATAAAAGTTTTCCTAAATCCCCGGGTTTGTAGAGCAGGGAGCAGTCATTTTTTTCTGTAAAGAGCTAGATTGTAAATATATTAGGCTTTGTAGGCCTTACAAAGTCTCTGTCACAACTATTCAACTGTCCTCTAATGTGAAAGCTACCACAGAAAATATATGACTTAAAGGACACGGCTATGTTCTAATAAAACTTTATTTATAAAAACTACCAATGAACCATCATATATCTATCCCTGCTCTATATTTGATGACAATGTGGAGGAGAACATTTATGACCACTTACAACTAGCAGATTGTCCATTTTGTGAAAAATTCTGTGAGTTATTCGATAAGTGATATGTCATTTAATCTCCCAAATTCCATCACTTAGGCACAGTTACTACATTTTATAACTGAGGAAATTAAGCTTGAAAGAGGCTGAATACTTTTTCCACACTGAACTTGGAAATGATGGCGATGTGATAGCAAAGCTTAGAATGGGTATTACTAAAGTATGCACATTGACTGGACAAAGCCTTTGGGACAACTACTTTTACAAACTATTTTTAAATACAAAGAAAGCTTGGTAAAGTCACAGGATTTGAATTTAATAGGAAAATTGAACCTAGTTTTAATTTGCTTAATCCAAGTAGACTTTGGGTCATTGAAATGGTTGGCTTAGCAAACATTTAGCATGTCACTCTCTGAGCCCTACACTCCATCAGTGATTTGAGCAATGGGAAAATAATAGGATAGAACTGCCTTAACCCAGACACACTTAGAGCCTTTGGGGGGAAATTTTCCTCCCTCCCCTTTCTTCTCATATAGTCTGCCTTGGTTTGAGAAAGCCGACCCACAGCTGGCATTGCTTAAGCACGGCAACCAAAATTTATTTGCAATTGTCCACAGCCACAAACGTCTTTGCTTTTCCAACCTCCTATGATTAATGCTTTCACATATTTTTTGTTCTTTTTTTTATTATAGGAATACAAGCAGTTTCTAGGGAATTTCAAGTGATCGTACAAAAGCCTTCTCTCAAGATTTAAAGCCCTGAGTCCTCACGAGTTTACCCAGGACATCTTAGATGAGATGTTTACTACTGAATATTGCACTCAGGCAGACCCTTCAAATTCTCCTGCTGGTGCCCATGGGTTTTTTAAAGAATATACTCCTCCTCTGGAATCCTGTTGCAAAGCCACGGGGCAGCAGGTTGGGGGGGGGGGACTTTCTGTGTACTAATAGAGTGGTCAGAAAAGTGGGACATGTTTTTGGCAAATGAATTTAATTAAGTGGCACAGAAGATAAAGTTAGTCCCTTGCCTCATAAAGCTAACAACCCATCATAGGTTATATTTCTACTGGTTCTCACTCTTGTCATGCCCCAAATCACTTCCTTTTATCCTATCTATTTACCTCGAATGAAATGACTCTTTAATGTCCTCCCCCCTCCAAGTGCATTGGTCTAATTATTATCATGTCTCATTTGCACCAAGTGCAAATGGAAACCAGCCCGTGGCAATGGGATTTGCCGTTGCTTTTCTCCAAGGTCAAACCTCACACAGCTGTTCATGCTGAGCCATCTCCAGCTCCCAGCAGCTGCCCAACATTTATGTTATGTTAGAGATGTTCTCTACTTGCACAGCCCAGAAGAGCTTGCTGTTCAGCCAAAAGAAATCCTCAGGGGGAAAGAGTCAGCGTGAATGGCTGCATGCCATGTGCTGGGTGGCTGGGCATCTCCTTTCTGTCCTAGTTCGTATACAGAGACTATTCCAAGCCAATGCAATTTAAGCCCATGGCTTTAGAGGACCCCCTTATTTCCTGCTTTTTCAATATGCCAGTAACCCTGAAAAGCTGGAGAGTATTCTAAGGCATGTTTTTTCCTGGGATTAAGATACATATATCTGATTACCAACCAGTAGAAACTACAAAAGCAAAGTCACAATTTGTATAATACTAGAGACTTGGGATAACATGGGATTCGCTTCTGTATTATTACTGTGTTGAGTTTCCTTTTCAATGGATAAAGGTTGACAGGGAAAAGGAGAGAAAGGAAACAGGAAGGAGATAAGAGATATGATTCTGTACTTACAATGAGTTCTGTCTATAGAGCACCACCTCCATATTGATGAGGCTATAGCAGAGCTGCCTTTATGTGAATACTTGACTTATATTTCAGTTATGATAACACTTCTTTATCTAGGTCACATATAACCTTGACCAATGGCTAAGTCCACCATCACCCTTACCTACATGAAAACACCTCAGAGAGACAGACAAGGACTCTCTATGCACAAGAACATATGCAGCTTAGAAGAGTCAGAGGAAAAATCAGGACAAGCCGTCATGTCTAATAGATCTTCTGGCTTTCTATCCTTTCAGTGGCCAAATCGAAGGGGTTAAAGATTCTGTATGGATCTCAGGAAGTCCAGCTGAATCAAGTTACCGATGACCATAGCAGTAGCAACAGCAATGCAATGTTCTTATACTGGCCTTCTATTCTCTCTCTCTCTCTCTCTCTCTCTCTCTCTCTCTCTCTCCTGTCCTTCCTGTCTAAAACTTGGAATCACCTCTTGAATAAAGTTCCCCAGTGCCTGGCAACTCAATCTAAGACAATTAGTGTTTCCACAGCTGCCTGTCCAGAACAAATATGCTTTGGAACCAACCATGACAAAATAACCTCCAGATCCAAGACAGAGTTATATCAGAATAGAAGTATCTGATGTTTTGGAATCATGGTCAATACTAAAAGAATTGGCCTTCCAAAAGCCTCTGTTTATATAGTCCCATTCTGCATGGCATGTGGCTCCGAATATCCAAGATGGAAACTTGTCAGTTATGTAAAAAAGCGCGTAGACTTTGACCCTCTTGTCTGCCTGCTTAATTGGTCTGTCAAAGATTCATGGCAATCAGAGGCTATTGAAAGAGTCATTAAAATGATAAAGGACAGTGACAGCAGCAAAACAGCAGATCAGGAAGATACTCATGCTTGTTCCCTCAGAGAGAAATTAAAATAGATTAAAAATATAATCATATGAACTGTAGAAAATAGCTAAAAGACTACCAACCAAGTACACACTTGATCAAGAAAGAACCACATACAACATAGTAGGAAGTTTTGACTTCTGTTTGCTTACCCTTTCTTCACCTTCTTTCTACATGGCACCATCTTGGTTTGGAAGAGGTAGCAGTTCCCAAATTTCTCCCTTCAAATCAAGGACCGGCTTAATGAACTAGGAGGGGGAAAGATTCACAGATACCTGGGGTAAGGAACAACTGGTGGAAACAAACAATATACCATTTAAGGTTCGGAGGAGAGGACTTTGGGGTGAGACTCTAGGGAATTAAGGCATTTCTCTACAGCTATGTATTGGGTGCAATTGAAATGACAGAGAAACCGGTAAGATGCATGCTTAGTGAACATCTGAGAGGATCTTAAACTGGGTGATCCAAGTCAGAGCAAACCTGGAAAGCTGGAAGCCAACATCTCTGACACATGGCTAATCTGCAAGGACTTAGAAAGTGACTGTTTAAAAAGTAAATATTTATATACAGGCCTCTAGGCATTCACGCACAAGAGACCAAAGGAGCATACTCTCAAGAAAGGAATACAAAGGTACATCTGATCATATAAAATAACATTTGTCAAAATGAACTCCAGGAAATGAAAACAAGAGGTTTCTTTTTTTGTTGCTGTCCTTGTTTGCTTTTCTTTTTCTTTTGTTTGTTCATTTATCTGTCTTTGGGAAGGCAAGGGAGGGCACAAAAATGGTATGACAAAGTGTGAACAAGTGCAGCACTGGTATTCACTAGATACTATGTTGAAATGAACTACTACTTGTGGGTGGGGATAGGAGGGAAAAACTGGGAGAGGAGCAAGGGAAGGGGTGACATTGTTCAAAAAGAAATGTACTCATATTCTGACTTACATAACTGTAACTGTTAGCATTTCCCTAGCCTCAGGTCCTCAGCTCCTCCCACTAGCCCCCAGATTCATCCATACCTAATGAGCCACTCCTACCTACCTACTTCCCCTTTACCCCCAGAGAGAGAAGCTGCCACCTGGATAAGGTGCAGACGCCATGTAGCTCCATCTCCCGTGGGAGATATGGCCCCACTAATAAACCTCCTTATGAACCTTCTCCTGTCTGTGATTATCTCCGCATGGTCCTCTGGGATGGCTGATACCTATGCTTTCATTGGTGCTGAACCCGGGCTAGGTTCCCTGGCGGATTTGCTCCCCCATTTCTGGGGGGTCCAAGCTGCCTCCAGGACTTATTCTGCTGTCCTAAGCCCACCCAGATGACCACCAAGGTAACTTCTCCTGACCGAGCGCTCTACTTTCATTCACCACGACAATTTACAAATTTGCCCTCACACTCAGAGTAAGTGATCATCTAAACGAGGGCTCAGATCCGATTTTCCAATTTACCGTAGTGCCACAGGGCCATGGCTTCTGGGCCACACCAAAAATCTTGGCGCCAAGTTCCGAGCCCCACTCCAAATGACCATAGCATAGGGCCACAGGGCCGCGGCCACAGGGCCACACTCCATGCTCGGTCCGAGACACAGTGATTGGGGTGATGATTTCATCACTGATTGTCTCTCACATTTCAGCTGACCAGAGTAATACCGAGGACGCTTGGTATTAACTCCTCAGCTCCGCTAATCACTTACCATGGGAGGGAAACAATCATCCACCACAACAGATTTGAAACTCCAATCAGGGTGAGTGACCATTAGCCGGGAGCTTGGATTTTCTCTACTTCAGCTCCGCTGGTCACTCATCAAGTGGGAAACAGTCTAAAGCTGCTCACAATCTTACAAATTTGGACTTACATAACTTCTATGAGCGCTCGGACAGATGTAGTTCTCTCTCTCTCTCTCTCTCTCTCTCTCTCTCTCTCTCTCTCTCTCTGCCTCTCTCTGCCTGCCTGCCTGTGATGGGCTGGTACTAGCTTCCAAAGGTACCAATATTTGTTTAACATCTACTTTGATTGATGTTTGTTAAGCTTGGAGATTTGGCTAAGTTCTGCTTGTTGTTGGCTAAATCCTGTTTTCTCTAGCATTGACCACATGGTGGACAATAGAATTGGTTTTAGCAAGTGCCATCTTGGTTCCATCAAGGTTCCAATAACTCTTGGAGGTGGAGCCCACCCATCCCCCAGGTAATGGGCATGCCAAATTCCTCGAGGCAGGGCTGGGACCTGGAGACTCAAGCTCCCAGTAACCATGCCCCTGAACTTGGTAACTGTGGCCTTGCAATTCAAATGCTGGAAGGTGAAGGTGTCTTGCTGTGAGCCTGCTAAGGCTCTGACCAGCTCTGCCACCATTAAGCCATGCCACGTGTCTGTGTTCTGTTCATGTCCTCTCTCCCATCCCCTGGACCTTCTCTGATCCATCCCACTTCAGCTACTCAGAGTAAGCAACCAAGGAATACTGGGAGATTTCAAATATCTTTAGAAATTTGCAGGCAACCCAGCAGGAGGTGTGACAATCTATCCAGGGGGGACTCTGAGAGATGCCACTACAGCTTTGCCCAGATCCAACCCATCTCTCCTGCCTGCCTCCATCACACATGACTAATGAAGCCTGCTGATCTAGGATGGAAGACACAGCCACTGCTGAAGCTGAGACTTACATTGTCCTGACCCTTTGCCATCTTGATTGTTAATTCATTTGTGTTCTCTTCCACCTGCCGGTAAGGTTAAATGATATGCTTTGATTTGATGGCACATGGATCTCATTTAGTCTGCTGTTCTCTAAGTGTTACATCAGAACTCTGGCAAGTACTTGGTGGTCAATTCTCAAGAAGTTACAGGTAAACTCTACTCCTATTGTTCTCCTGTTGCTTTAATTGGAAATAAAAAGGGCTTTTATGGCTAAGACTCCTTGGATTGCAGTTCAAAGCCAGCCCGGGCAGGAAAAAATATCCCTCTAAAACTCCATCTCCCAACTAACCGGCAAAGAGCCAGACTGGAAGCTTGGCTCAAGAGAACCAGCCAAATGCTGAAAGCGGCACTGTGGCTCAAGTGGTAGAGCACTAGCCTCCTGCAGAAGTGCTCAGGGACAGTGCCCAGGCCTTGAGTTCAAACTCTGTGAATGCCAACTAGGACCAGCTATCAAGCAATGAGCACCTAGACCTTTAGGATGAGGTCAATCCTGACAATGAGGAACCATGGAGAGGAGTAAGAGGAGATGAAGTTTCATCTTAAACGGAGTCCAAACTTGCCCTTTCAAAATTAATCAGAGCCGGGAGATCAAGAGGAATAGTTGTTTACCCACCTAATGTCCATACCTGTCCATTTTCCATCTGGACAGAAACTTGCATTCTTGCTGCCTTTGTTACTTGCTATTTGTATGTGTGTGTGTATATATATATATATATATATATATATATATATATATATATATATGTATGTATATATACATATATTAGCCTCTGACTGGTTACTCCCAACCAGTCTACTATCCCTAAACACTTCCTTCCTGCCCTCAGTCCAGTTATTCCTCCTTCCTTGTAATGGGCCACAATTGGATTTATGTTCCAAATGGAACTTTTCTGGCTTGTGCCCAGGGTGTGTTCTCCCATATTGTTCATGTTAACTGGTCCTGTGAACTTGTCAGCCTTTTGCCTGACCTTTTCGAAAGTCTCTTTTAACAGGATAACATCCCTCACCGAGGTTGCCACCTGGGAACTTGCAGTTCAAGGCCATCCTCTTAGTACACTGCTCTGCCTAGCGTATATCTGGACCCTGAAGACCCCAGGTCCAGTGACTCCTTGATGTTCCCAAGCAGCAGGAGGTAGCCAGAGGAGACCATGACACCCATTGGCCCTGATAACCATTCTCGTGGAAATGATGAGGACTTTTACCAACCAAACTGGACGGTACCAGGCCAAATGACGAATCAAGGACCCCTGACTACTTCGCCCCTTTTCAGCAGGAAGTAGCTCCAGAAGAAACAACCTCTGCCCATACTCCCAGCCTGGTACCCCTCCTCTGTTATTAATAAACAACAAATGGGGGAATGTTAGCATTTCCCTAGCCTCACGTCCTCAGCTCCTCCCACTAGCCCCCAGATCCACCCATACCTAATGAGCCACTGCTACTCACTACCTAACTACTTCCCCTTTACCTCCCTAGAGAGAAGCTGCCACCTGGATAAGGTGCAGACGCCATGTAGCTCCCTCTCCCGTGGGATATATGGCCCCACTAATAAACCTCCTTATGAACCTTCTTCTCCTGTCTGTGATTATCTTCTCATGGTCCTCTGGGATGGCTGATACCTATGCTTTCAGTAACCCCTCTGTAATCACCTTTACAATAGTTATTAAAATGCACTAAAATAAATAAACATTTAATTTTAAACAGCAAAAACAAGGCCTCAAAACAAGAAGTCATAACCTATTAAAAGGAGAAAAATAAAGTACAAAAACCATCTCTGAAGAAACAAAAGCATCAGACATAAGACAAAGACTTTAAAACAATTGCTTTAAATAGATTCAAAGCGCTAAAGGGAAACATGAATCAAGGAGTAAGAATGAATAAGGAAATAATAAAAACAGTATATGAAAAAAAGAGAATATCAGCAAATATGAAAGCTATAAAAGGAACTCAGGAAAAATGCTAGATCTAAAATATACATTAAGATGAAAAATTAGAGGGATTTAGCAGGAGATTTGGAATGGCAAAAGGAAGTTATCAGTGATTTCAAAGATATGTAGTTCTTGTCTTTCAAATTTAACAAGTCTGTGGAGCAAAAAAAGAAATAAAGAATAAAGAAAAGTGTAAGAAACTTACAGGACATCATCAAAGCAACTCTATGAAAGTCAAAGAAGGAAAAGAGAAAAGAAACAATGGCTAAAAACTCAAATTTGAGAAAAGATATATCTACAAATTTAAGACGCTCAAAGAACCTCAATGCAACTTAGGTAATCCCTTCTTTTCTGGATCCTTCTTATCGGTTACCAATGATGTTTTTTTGTTTTTGTTTTAAAATTTTCATTGTGAGAGAAAGTTGAAAATCACTTCCATCTCCTCTTGGGTTTCCTTTGAAGTTACCTCTTACTGTATTCACAGTTGACAGATAACAGAGGGATAACAGAGGGCTGTCATTCACCACTAGAGAGATCCAAGATAATTCCTGCCTCTTCAGCAATAAAAATCCAGGTGCTGAATGATACCAAAGGACATAAAACAAAGCACGATCAATTAAAGTACAGGAACGCTTAGTTTTCATCTTCCTACACTCTAGACTTGTATGCTTTTTCTTTTATCCTTTGTAAGCTTGTATTTGATTGTTTAATTATGGTTTTGTTTTCTTTGTTGTGGTAAACTTTAAATTTGCACCAATTTAATTTTTCTTCTGGAAATTATTTACATTCACTTTTGGGGACATGATGTATCACTTCTAGTATTAAGTAATCCAGCTCTATTGAGAATACTTCTTATCTAAATGAGAGGCCTCTGCATATTCTATAAACAGCCATTTCTTACAAAGCTTCCATTTTCTTCTTTTTTTTCCAAAGAGGAGGCTAATATTACTTCCACATTTCTCCCTTCTTCGTTTTAACTGTACTCTTACCTTGAGTTCCTGGCTTGTGGAATAGATCTATTTAGAGAGAAGAAATTCAATTCAAAGCATTTGAAGTTGTCTTTCAGTCATTGGACAAAATAATAAACAAACAAAACTCTTGCCAAAGGAGCAGGAAGAGATTAGTGGCTGCCTTAAGTCTAGAGAAATTCAGAGCGTGCAGTCACCATGATGTTCCCATTCATTTCATCAGTGTAGCCCCAGAGAAACAATGAATTCTGGAAGATGACTGTCCATGACAGAAAGCAAGTTAATTTTGCTAGAACAGATAATTACAACCTCAGGTATATAGTGTGTGGAGATGAATTTGGCAAACATACTCTTTTTTAACTCAACTAGACAATAAAATTGGAAGTGATTTTCATTCACATGGAAGAGACAGCAATCTGGGTTTATAGTTTTGCCTAGGGCAATGTTCAATCTTTTGTTCCCTGTTATGATCTGAAGCAGTTTTCCCTGACTCCATGTCTATTACGAGACTGAATGATGACATCCTACCCAAAGTCTACAAATTGTCTTCCCCCAAAGAAAACAGACTTTGCTGTCGTGTTCTTTTTTTTTTTTTTTCCTGTTGCTGATTGAAATCAAAGGAAGAAAAGATTTAATTTGCCTTACTGTTTCAGAGGTTTTAGCCCAAGGCCCTTTGAGTTCACATTTCTGGGTCTACACAGGGTGGTCAGGAAGAAGATAGTGAGAAGAAGGAGATGGAGACCTTCCAGGGCACACCTACTGTGACTTACTTTCCCTAACTAGGCTCCATCACTTGCCAATAATGCCACCAAGCTATGATTTCATCAGTGGGTTAATCCATTGATTAGGTGAGCACCCTTATGATCCAACCACTTCGCAGTAGCCCTACCTCTGAATATTAACTTAGGGATCAAACCATCCACACTGTGCCTCTTGGAAACAAGGTAAAAGCAAGATTGAAACCCATGAAAGACTCATTCTGAGACACAATTTAATCAAATGTATAAATGTCAAATAGAAAAATCTTCAAAACGGCAAAGAAAAGTAATGTACTACATACAAAGAATATAATCGGTAATATAACAAGCCAGCTTGTTTCTCTTTCTTTCTTTCTTTCTTTCTTTCTTTCTTTCTTTCTTTCTTTCTTTCTTTCTTTCTTTCTTTCTTTCTCTCTTTCTTTCTCTCTCTCTTTCTTTCTCTCTCTTTCTTTCTCTCTTTCTTTCTTTCTTTCTTTCTTTCTTTCTCTTTCTTTCTTTCTTTCTTTCTTTCTTTCTTTCTTTCTTTCTTTCTTTCTTTCTTTCTTTCTTTCTTTCTTTCTTTCTTTCTTTCTTTCTTTCTCTTTTTGCCAGTCCTGGGGCTTGAACTCAGGGATTGAGCACTGCCCCTGGCTTCTTTTTGCTCAAGGCTAGCACTCTGCCAATTTGAGCCATAATGCCAGCCACTTCTGGCCTTTACTATATATTGGTGCTGAGGAATCAAACCTAGGGCTTCATGTATACGAGGCAAGCACTCTTGCCACTAGGCCACATTCCCAGCCCAGCCAGCCAGTTTCTTACCAGAACCATTGAAGGCCAGAAGATAATAGTAGGAGATATGTTTAAAGTGCAAAATGACAGAAAAACTCTATCCAACAAAATTATTCTTCAGAAAAGAAAGATGGCCAGGTGCCGGTGGCTCACACCTGTAATCCCAGCTACTCAGGAGGATAAAATCTGGAGATTGCAGCTTGATGTCAGCCTGGATAGGAAAGCTCATGAGACTCTTATTTCCAATTAATCAGCTAAAAATACCCAGAAGTGGAGCTGTGGCTCAAGTGGTAGAATGAACAAAAGTGCTCAGGGACAGCGTCCAAGCCCTCAGTTCAAGCTTTAGGACTGGCACACACACACACACACACACACACACACACACACACACACACACACACACAATGGTAGTACATGTCTACAGTCTCAACATTTATGAGGCTGAGCCAGAAGAATCATGAGCTCAAGACCAGCTTGGACTGCATAGCAAGATTTTGTGTCAAAACACAAAAGAAAAAGAATTGGAGAAATTATGAAATTCCCATATTAAAAAAGAAATCTGAGGGAGATCATTATCTTGTCCTATCTTTAAGAAACACTAATGTGAGTTCTTCCAGTTGAACTAAGGGATGCTTTGAATTAACTTAAGCTATATGGAGATGTAAATATGTAGAGACAGATAAAAAACAGTTTCCATCACACGGAGACTCATATTAGATCTAAGAACACACATAGGCTGAAAGCAAAACATTGATATAAGACTTCCATGCAAATAGTGACCGAGAGAGTTGTTGTTTCTTTGCTAATACCAAACAAATATAGTTAAAAGCTATACAAAAGACACAAAGACCATAAATCCAGATAAAACGGTCAATTTGTCAAGAAGACATAACAAATAAAATATATATGTATCAAGTATCAGGACCCCAAATTATATAAGCTAATATCAACAGACTTGGAAAGAGAAGCAAATGTATTGTGTAGTAGTTTTCAAAAAGGCATTTTAGTGATTGATAAAAACAACCAAGCAGATGATCAATAAGGAAATAGAGGACTTATACAATATTACAAATCAATTGGACCTAACCCACATAAACAGAATAACCACAGAATACCCAATGCACCAAATATACATGGGACATCCTGCTTTACAGATTATGCTAGGCCACAAAACAAGTCATACTAACTTTAACTTGGGTGAAATCATATGAAGTATCTTTTCCAACCATAAAACTAGAAATCAGTAGCAGAAGAAAACTGAAAATTCCACTAATCTGTGGAGGTTTAGCAACATACTCCTAACCAGTAGCTCAAAAAAGGAATCTCAAGAGAAATTAAAAATACACCATGACAAAAAAAAATGAAAATACATGTCCAAAGTTATGAGATACAGTGAAAGCACTATTAAAAGGGAAATTTATAGCTGTACACATTTACATTATATGAAAGAAAAACAATAAAGGTCTCAAACCAGTAGCCAAGTATTATACCTTAAATAATGAGAAGGGAAAAAAATGATCATTGGCTGATTATTTAGTCCCCAAGGCCTCAAATACATCATGCTTCCCTGATCTATAACCACTCTGGCTCATGCCTGTAATCCCAGCTACTCAGAAGTCTGAGATCTGAGAATCTTGGTGCAAAGCCAGCCTTGGCAGAAAAGTCTGTGAGACTCTATCTCCAATTAACCTGTAAAGATCCAGAAGTGCCAATGTGGCTCAAGGGGTAGAGAACCAGCCTTGAGTGAAAAGGCCAAATGAGAGTGAAAGGCCATAAGTTCAAACCCTAGTACAGGCACCTCTCTCTCTCTCTCTCTCTCTCTCTCTCTCTCTCTCTCTCTCTCATTGCTTCAACCCATCTGTAACTGTAAACTTTCACCTGCTCCTGCTCTCAACTTGCTTTACCCTTTATCAAACCCAAAGATGCAAGGACTTCTCTGCTCTTTTCTCTCCTACACCATTCCTGACCCATAGCCACCTGGTGACAGGACCTCCATTGTGTGCTTGCGCATGTCCCATTCTACTATGAAACAAGTGATCCCACTTGCCCTTCAGAGGTTCTCATTGAATGCCAAAAGAGTGACCTTTTGCTCTTTATTGGTCCCACACCTACACTGTCTAGCAGAGCCCCACACCACTGTCCACGTATCCAACATTCAATGACTTTGGATGCTGGATCTACAGAGACTTACTTTCTATTTCCTTAAGTCTATGCTGATAGGTCAGAGATTGAGAGAGGAGAGAAAGGCTCAGTGTTGACAAAGAAACTCCTTCACAAAACGGAAAAGACTTTTCCCCTTTTTCTGTATGCTTAATAAACCTTAAAAGGAATAGCTTAAAATTCTACTGTGGGCCTTTGCTATTTATCATGATGTCTGGTCTTGTGCATTGAGTGTCTCTGTTTGGTCTCAAAAAGGTCGAGAGAGACAAACAGGGTTGATTGTGAAGAAATGTGTTGTGAATTCTGGTTTGTAGAAGTTGGTCTCCACTGGGCATGAAGTGCTCAGGGCACAAAGAGATATCTTACTCATCAGTTTCAGCTCAGCCTTATATAGGCAGGTGAAGTTTACCAATTTCATACTGAATGCAGAAAGTGTGGGCAGTGTTGTGTCTTTTATTGTCCTTTTCTCTGTAATTTCAAATTATTATTGAATTCCTACATAAGGTAGACTCAATCCAGGACCTTGGAAATATCAAAAATCAATATGGTTTTCCTTCTTGCCTTCAAGCAGCTCTCCGTTGTCCAAAGGGAGCTGGGGTGATTTAAACAAATAGTCAACAAGCAAGAGACCAAGAATAGAGACATGAATAAGTGGCTACAGAGGAAAAGGGAAGAGACTGATGGACTCTTAAGGAGGTCAAGGCCAGTGATCACAGATCCCAGATAGGTGACATCCAACTGAGCAATGAAGAACTAATTAAGTGAACCAAAGAGATAATAGCAGATAAAGGAAAGGACAGAACAATGCAAGGGTTAGAATCCATGACGAGGAATTTCAGCTAATTCTTTGACTCAAGCTTCAATAATAACTTCAAGGTTGTTACTACAATGACTCTGAGGCAGAGAGTATTAGCCTAGCATCCATATTTTACAAAGAAGGCATTGGAGAACCAGCAAGATGCAAAATGTGTTTCGAGCTTGCAAAGAATGCTGATATCTGCTCCCAATCCCATGTCCAAAGCAAAAGCAAATCTTTTGAGTCTCAGGCCAATCAGCTCTGCAGAAGCATTACTATCTCCTCTTGTAAATGAAAACAAGACTCTACCTAGAAGTCTGAGGTGTCTCTACTTTCATCTTCTAATGCACACCTTGATGAGCTGTATTATATTGTTTCTAAGGGATAACGAGATACTTATAAACAAGACTGCAAAGGCATCTAAGACAACAAATTACTCACAAAAAAAGGAAGACTGATGAGTTAAGTGTAAATGAATCAGAAACATATGGATTCAATCTACTTTAAAAGGCTCTGTGGAGTTGTGAGTGAAGAGAGAAATCCTTGGAGGAGATCACATTGGGGATTTTTTTTTCCAAACCCAAGGCCATTAGTCTTGGCCAGGCCCAGTGCTGGGCTGGTACATGGATCTCCAAGGAAACCAGAAGGCTGAGAACCTCAACGAAGTGTGAGGGTTACTCCTTCCCAAATCCTCAAGCTGAGACTTGGAATTTTCCCAAGCAGCATGCCCCCTACTAGCAACTTTCCTGAACATTCCATGCTGGCTAAGTTCAGCCAATAAGTTCTTCTTAAAAATTCAACTTTCACAACTCTGAAAGTGTAGAAGTTGAACTGAAACCCTCACACTTTCTTCTCAAATCTCCTCCCTTGGATCAAACCTTATACTGTGAATACTGTTCAGGTCAGGTTTTCTATCAGCTAATCTGAATGGTGGGACTCATGATCATTGACCTTGGAAGATGAAATAGTGAACACAGTTCTCTTTCGTAACATCAGATGGGAAAATGAACATAAACAAGATATTGAAGATGTTCAACTAAACACAAAACATTGCACCAAAAAAGAAAAAAAGATCTAGATACATCAGTCTGGTAAGATGACATCAGGCATGAAAATAAACACAGGCCAGTGGACCTAGAGCCCCAAGAGATGGGGCTGTGTTTAATGGAAACCAGGCAAGAGCAGGTGTGTTTCTCTGGGCATAATGTTTTTTTCTGGGGGGGAGGGGTTATTGTTTCGTTTTTGTGCTGCTCCATGGTCTGTGCCCGCTGTGGGGCCCAAGGTGATACCTCGAGCATCTGCCTAGCTCAGAACCTATCTCAGTGTTTTCCAGGACTCCATTCAAGTCCCTCTTCCAGATAAAAAAATGGAGCCTGCTCTGTGTTCTGATTTTTGCCTGGTATGGTACAGTTGTTATGGAAACAGGCCTTTCTCATCCACCACTGATCAAATCACGTTTCTGGGGGTGGGGAAGGGACTAAGGAAAATGAGCAAGTGGAACACTATTCTCCCCAAATACTGCCTTAAATTGAAATCATCTGTTCTAGCAGCCCAACTTCCCCAGGCCTCAACCACACCCGAGCAGCTGCAAAGGTGGGTGGGACCAACAGCCTTTCTCATTCCCAGGGTGTAAATCATGGCTGTGGTAAGGTGATAGGCTGAGATTTGCCCAGCTGCTTTTCTTTTCTTTTCTATAGTTAAGAATTATGACTTTATTTTAGGCACATTTATGGGCCTCATTGTGATAAGTTGATACACGTACACAATATGCAATGATCAAATCAGTTAATATTTCCATCTCTTTCAACATTTAAAAAACTTTTGTGGATGAACGCATACATAGTAATCATGCACACATATTATATGAGAGACAATATGGTATATTTGTCCCTTTCCTTATATCCTGTTAGTAGCCTTCACCTGAGGCCTGGGTCCTGCTGGGACCATGTCTCTGCCTTTGGATCTCCTCCCCTGAGTTATCAGGGGGAGTCCTGAATCTCTCAGGTATCCTCTGTGCCCCTGGATGTTTCCATGGCACCTCTCTCTCCAAGGCAGTCCTTCCTAGATTCCTGAAGTTAGACATCTAAGAGTTCTGTTTCTTAAGCTTCTGACTTTGATACTTGAGGAAAACAACCTAAGTAAAGAAGGAATATGAAAGCTGAGCGTTGATGGCTCACCCCGGTAATCCTAGCTACCAAGGACACTGAGATCTGAGAATCACAGTTCAAAGCCATCCAAGGGCAGGAAAGTCTATGAGAGTCTTATCTCCAATAAGCTACTCAGAAAAAAAATCCAGAAGTAGTGCTGTGGCCCAAGTCGTAGAGAGCTAGCCCTGAGCACAGAGAGGCTCAAGAACAGTGCCCAAGCCCTGAGTTCAAGCTCCAGGACTGGAGAAACAAAAAGAGAAAATAAAAGAAGGAATATGAATATCTGACCTTGAGGATGAATTGGGGAGGAGAGGGAAGCCAGCACAGGGTAGCCAGAGGCAGGGAGGCGTGAGAAGTAAAGGCGAGCAGGATTGGAGGCTGAGCAGCTTGGAGGTCAGTTGCACTCACTGTCCAGTTCCCAGCCCCAGCTTCAGGGCCCTTGTTCTTGAGGAGAAGCAGATGGAATTCCAGAGAGCCAAGAAGATCCTTGCTAGAGCAGAACTGGAAGAAGGCAGGCACCATCAGTGGCAGTCAAGCAAAGCAAGTTTGCTGAGAGACCACGGTGAGCCGGATACGGCTCTAGACACTGGGGGCACAGCATGGGGAAGCTGGCATTTGAGGGCAAGAGGAGACACTTCCCAGAGGACTTCAGAAGCAGTGTAGAGCAGCAGAACTGAGAAAATAATTTTTAAAAAAAAATAACAAAAATTACTTCCTTGGTGGGTTTCCACATTGGAGCTCAGCATTCTTTCTAACTCAAGTCCTCCTTCAGCTGCCCCAGGAATTTCTTCAGATGCAGTGTCAGCTCCCTGGATTGAAAACCGTTGGACTGCCTGGGGAAGATGGCAAGCTGTTCATGGCTTTGTTTAGCTGGCCTCAGTTTCTTCTCCTACACTGGCAGCCAAGAAGACAGATCCATAAAATTCACTGTTAAGCTGTATTGCACTAGCTAGCACTTGAGCTGAACCTGGCCCAGCTTCTCAAGGGAGAACCTTCTGGTCCAGATGTCCTTTACCAAGCCCTCAGGGTTTTCAACCCATGGGCTGAGTTGTACTTTTGGAGTTGTTACCCTCTTTGCCAGTCTGTGGGTATATGGATTGATAGATTAACGGCAGATGAATGGATGTGTTAGTGGGTGGATGGATGGGTGAATGGATGGATGAGTAAATGAGTAGGTGATTGGATAGATGGTGAGTTGGTGGATATTTAGGTGAATTAGTGAGTAGATAGGTATACAGGTGGGAGGAAGGATAGATGGGTGAAAAGGTAGATGAATGAGTGGGTGGGTGAATGGATGGGTAAATAGATGAGTAGATGGGTGGGTGAATAGGTGGGTAGATGGATGGATAGATGGTTAGTTGATTGAGTGGGTGGATGAGTAGGTAGATGAATGAATGGAAAGATGGCTAGGTGGATGATTGGTAGATATAGAAATGACTAGGAATGGGATCAACAGAACAATGGATTGAAGGTACAAAGAAGAGACAAATTTTGGTATAAGGCTTCTTGGCTAGCTTGTTTTCTCCTTCAAATGATCCCCAACAGCTGGGCTAGTGATCATTGTGCTCAGATTCCACATGTGGCCAACAGAGACCAAAGGACTTGGCAGGGTTGCTGTAAGGCCAGTGCTTACACTACAAAGGAGCTTGAGCCCAGAAAGGAAGCAGTGAGGGAGGTGGGTGGGTGCTTGGAGACCAAACAGAATACAGGCTTTTCTGCAGGGTGTCCCTGCCTCCACTCGACATCTGGGGCAGTCACCTTCAGGCCCTTCCCTGGACACTTGACCTGTGACATGACCTCTGAGTTCCTGTTGTCTATGGCCAGCTTTTTCAGGTGGCCCAGGCAGCTAGCCAGCAAGACCAAGGGCTAAAGGCAAGGGCTAATTTCCAAGGACATAAGTCAAAAGCATTCTGGTGTGTGTCCCGGTAGCTGTCTTGACCCTGACAAATCATGGGATTCATGAAGGCCTCTGGTCACAAGAGGAGCCAGATGCAGTATAGAGTTGAGCATTGTAGCTACCAGCACTTCCTGTAGGCAGCTGCAGTTTCACCAACTGCAACGACTGCAAGTTTTCACGACTGAGATACTGACTTCTATGAAGAACACAGTGGCACTGTACCTGTTCCTATCTTACTGCCTCGAGTTGGAGGAGTGGGCTCATTGCTTCTGAGCTGTCTCAGTGACAGGACTTAACAATTCTAAAGCCTCCTAGGATGTAAAATGGGTGAAAAATACAAAGGCAAATTGAAACATTGTGTGCACAGGGGTTCCAAACAAAGAACTTAGCCATCCCATTATATAATTCAGTCTGAATTGTAATTATTCAATTAAAACCTGTTGTGTGCCTCAAAGTAAGAGCAAATGAGCCAGGTGCCAGTGGCCCAAGCCTATAGTCCTAGCTATTGAGGAGACTGAGATCCAGGGAATTATGGTTTGAAGTCGGTTCAGGCAGAATAGTTCATGAGACTCCATCTCCAAAATAACCAGCCAAAAGCAGGGATGGAGGAGACATGGCTCAAGTAGTAGAGTACCAACCAAAAAAGCAAGCCAAGCCAAGTGTAAGGCCTTCAGTTCAAGCCTGATTATGAGTGAAATAATAGTAATAATAATAATAATAATAATGATGTGCTAGACAACAGCAGGTAATAATAATAATAATAATAATAATAATAATAATAATAAATGTGCTAGACACCAGCAGATTACTTATCATCTCTTGTAATCCTTGTAAGAATTTCACAAGACAGATACTATTATTATGCACACTGGGGCACAGAATAAATGCCCAGTCAGAAAGTTCAATTACAGAGCAAAGACTGACTCAGACCTTCTGACCACTTTGCCAGTCTGTGGACTATATGCCAAATAATACACTGGGTAGGGTAAAGAAATACAAATAAATATTTGATATGGTATAGTCACTGCCCTTAGGGAAGGTAGTATGTCAAAGACTTAAGAAGTCTCTCTGGGGCTGAGGAGGTAGCTCATCAATGGAGTCCTTGTCTAGCAACATGTGAGGCCCTGGGTTTGATCACTCTCCTGCCAGGATTGAATTAAATTCTTCAACTTCTCTATATACCATAAGCCTTCAAACTTCTGTGTTGCTGACAGACCGTAATCAGCCTGCTGTACTTTTTCTGCATTCACCTCAAACATAACAGCTCCAGAACTCATACCTCATGAGCCTCAACCTGTTTTTCTAGCCAGTCTAGCTATAGCTCCTTTGCTCACCCTGACCATTACCCTAAAGTAAAAAAAAAGACTGAACAGCCCCTTGCCAAGCATCATGACAAAGACCTTGCATGGAGGCCAGAGGCCACAGCTGAGTTGGCACAATTGCCTGAGCTCCAGCCCCTAGCTAAATGTGGACCAGGTAAAACAGTGGAGCAATGGGACATACTGTACTGCTGAGACCCATTCAGTCCAGCCCAGATGGTTTAAAGGTCACTCTTGACCTCCTCTGCTCACTTGCAAATAGATCACTTGGCATCAAATAGGTCACTTGGCATTTTAGAGATTTCTTGGCTACCCTCCTCTAGGGATTGGGGAATAGAGGGTGTTTGGCATTTTGTCTAGAACCTGATCTTCCTGGCATCCCTGGGGCCTTGACACAGAGCTATAAATGGGCAAAACCAGAGTTGCACCAAGAGCTTGAAAGTGAAGGCTCCAATGGAGTTACAGAGCTAGAAGAAGCCTGGATGCCAAGGTGGTGAGACACAGAATGAAGGCCAAGAGGTATGGAACTCATACTGGAGAAATTTTAAGCCTGCCAACAAGAGCTATTAGACATCACTAGGGGACATTGACCAATAGCTGGATATCCTGCCTTAGGGACCATTATACATTGCAATCTGGAAGGATGAGATGGTTAGTCTCATTGGTCCCTTTGGGTCTTGAGTCCCTGAGAGTTTTATGTGTCTAAAGGTCTCTCTCCATGCAGGTAGGTGGCCTTTCTATCTCAGCTAATTGCTCCCTCCAGATTGGTAAAGTATCAAGGCTCTGAGGTAGAGAGCAATCACTGCTTGAAAAAGTGAAATGGTTTTAGTCACTAGGGGCATAGTGTGCATGAGAAAGAGGGCATGGTGGTCCAAAAGGACCAGGGAGGACAACTTCCTTTCCTAAAATCAGGTTTGCATTTGTAAATTGATAGGGGGTTCAAGTCTATTTCAGGGGATACTATACCAAACTAAGACTGACTAACCCCTCAGTCATCCAACCTCCAGCCACATCCAGAACAGACAGTAGTAACCCAAATTATTCTTTCCCAGTCCCTTCTTACAGGACTCCTATCTCTGCCATCATCAGCCAAGGCCTAGCATCTGAGAGCCACTCTGGTGACAGCAGATTCCAAGGGGTGGCAGCATGTGTAGTGTGTGAGGAGGAGGTGACCCACCACAGGCCTGGGGACCAGTTCTGCACCACACCTCTGAATGTTTCACACCTTGCCGCCCAGCCATCCAGCTGCCTTGGCTAGTAAGATATCAGGTCCATGGGCCATGGTTACCCTAAGACAGAGGCGCACATGGAGCAGCTCAGAGGTTTTGGTCCACAGTGCCCATAAATAAGCTCAGCAGCTTTCCAGAGATACAGACAGGATAAGAGAGATCCAGCACACGAGGTGACTGTTGCTATCCCAGGCATCACCGCCTTGCCCCAAAGAGACCCAAAAGGGCCACCCCATGTGATCTGAGTTATTTTAACTTCTCCTCGAATTCTCATGCCTTTCCCAGACTCGAGATTATATGATTTCTGTGGCAATGCCCTCGCTGGCATCTCATTCCTCTCTCTGCCAACTGAGAAAGGGAAATAAGAAATAAGCCCCCAGAACACTTCAAAACCAGAATAGTAAATGGAAGGGACAAGGCCATCATGGGCTCTATCGGATCTCAGAAACAGAGGCAATTTTCCTACATTTATAAGTTGCCGGGCTCAAGCTGGCTCCAGGCTTCCAGGGTAAAAAGCTACAGGGAAGAGGGACCCAGGGATGGTTTTATAGAGGAAGCAAAGAAGCAATGCGCTTTGGAAAGTTTTCCCCCACTCTACAAAAAGTCATCTGGGAAAGGGTCCCCCCTCCCTCCTATTAAAAATAAGTGACTACATTTAAAAATAAATCTGCTCCATGTTTTGTAAAATCATTACAAGAGGCACTGGGAATGTAGAAGTGTGGCTGAAATGGTAGAGCGCTAGCCTTGAGCAGAAAATCCAAGTGAGAGCATAAGGCCTTAAGTTCAAGCCCCAGTACTGGCACAAAAACAAAAAATAAAAGCATCAAAAGAGTCCAATGCAGACAACGTTTGCTTCTCTGGACTGGGAACTCGTAACCTGAAGGGCATTGCTGCATTTCTAGCTCTGTGTTCCTACCCCCTTTCTTTCCATGAAATCCAAATTAATTTGCCCAGAATGCTGTCAGCCAGCATTGCAAATGCTGTAAACACATCTACTCCTTCTCCCATGTGACCTCCTTCAGGTCTTTGAAGATGGCTGTAGCATGCCCTGCCACCTCATGCCTGCTTTTCTCCAGGCTAGATTTGTGGGTTTGTCAAACAAGCTAATTTTATAAGCAGCTGGCTGCCTGGATCTTTTCCATTTAAGGGTAGATTCTGGCAGGTCCACAATTACGCTGCCCTGCCTTCTCTAGCACAGTCCCTCCTGTCTTCTGTGGTGGCCCATGGTAAGTTATGAGGATGGGTAAGCAATGCCCCCCTCCCAATCAGCCCAGCTTGGGCTGCAGCCTCCCTCAGATCATGAAGTGGAATGAGGGTCACACAGACAGAAGCTCCAAGAAGCCAGAGGCAGAAGTGAGACTCCAAGCTCCAACCCTGTCTAGCTGTCCTGAAGCAAAAGCTCATAAAGATCTCCTAACCAGGATGAATGAAAAAAGGTGGTGAAGCAAGCTAGGATGAAAGGTAGACAGACGTTTCTATAGATTGAAAAGTCTGACTTCAAATGTGTTAAATTCCCCAGCTCCCACCCATAATTCCAGAGCAGGCATGGTCTTGTCAAGGGTCTACTGCATCCCCCTTCTCATCTTTCTGAAGTCTTTGGAATATGACACTGAAGCCCCTCCTACTGAGAAGGTACAGCCAATTCCTCCACTCTTCGAATATTAAGTTTGACCTCATGACTTGTTTTGGCAGTGGCCATAACTAACTATGACACTTGCAGGGTCTTGAAAAGTGTGTGTGTGTGTGTGTGTGTGTGTGTGTGTGTGTGTGTGTGTGTGTGTACGCACACGCGCCTTGTCCCTTGCTGATCATTCTTTTGCCACATGAATGAGTGTGGGCTATATCCAAATTCTCATCCAGGTCATGTGAGTGAGGCTGTCCTGGAATCCCCAGACCCACTTGAGTCAACCTCAAGCAGAATTGCCATCCTGCCTCACAATCAGGAGCTATCTTTAACAGGCAGACATTGTTTAAAACCACTAAATTTTATAGATTTTTTTTTAAAAAAAGGGCTTGAACTTAGGGCCAGAGCACTGTCCCTGAGCTTTTCCACCTAAGGCTAGCACTCTATTACTTGAGACACAGTTCCACTTTCAGCCTTTTAATGGCTAATTGGAGATAAAAATCTCACACACTTTCCTGCCCAGGCTGGCTTTGAACCATGATCCTCAGATCTCAGACTTCTGAGTAGCTAGGGTTACAAGTTTGAGTTACCAATGCCCAAGTAGTGTTTTATTTTTTATGCATCAAAACAAGTCAATGTTTACTCCTTCCGTCCGTCCACTCTATCTCTTTGAGCTCACATTGTATTTTATTCTATTTACTTATTTGTTTGTTTATTGCCAGCACCATGGTTTGAACTCTGAGCCTTGCACTTGTTTTGCAGTCTAGCAGACTGTTCTGCCCAAGCTGGCCTTGAACCTTGATCCTCCAGTTCTCAACCTCCTGAGTACCTGTGCTCACAGCTACAAGTCACCAGAACCTAGCTTGTCATTCTCTTTCATGAAGCATCTCTTGCTCTCTACATTTTATTTTCCATAATCATGCAGCTACTTAATATCTTGGGACAATAGGTACTTGAGAGGTACATTTATGTTTCACTTATTTTATTTTTCTCCAAATTTCTACTTCCATAACATCGACTTGAACACTGTCATGGAATGTGGCCTCCTGAAATTTTGTGGAGTTAGTTGGTGAATGAGGAACCACATGAAATTAGGGTTTAAAATACAGATATTGGAACTTCTGGGCCACAATCCCAGTTCTATGACTTACTAACTGTTGTCTTCCTGAGAAAATTATTAAACCATTTTATCTTGTCTCAGTTTCCTCTACAAAGTTTTCCTCACAACTTACAACCTAGAGTTGCAATAAGGTTTACATGCATTGTTGCTTAACTATAAATAAGTGAGAAACTCCCCGAGCTGTCTCCAGCCCACCACAAGTCAGAACCTCGTTCATGCTCATCTCCACTCTCTACTTCTGCTAATTATGACATCTTGAGCTTCATCTACACAGTAAGAATCTGATTGGCAATTCACTAATTTAATAGTCCTGGGTAAAAGGAAGAGGGCGGACTCTGTTGGGGTTCTCTGCCCACTTTGGAGCAGAGAGAAGCTTAAAGGAGGTTAAGGAGTTAATGGAACGAGCTGTTCACAGTTGCTCTATCCTTTATTATTCAAGTGACTCTGGACCAATTATGATGCTGCCTCCCTGTCTGCATTCCTCATCAGTAAAGCAGAGGCAGCATAGGTAGGACTAATGTGTAGCTCAGTAAGTATAACCACACACAATTCCCTTCCTTTCATTTCCTTCTCTCTAGTATTTTAGATACTCCTATCTCACCACAATGGTCCTGGCTATGTGGTCTTGCCTGAAGGACACACTAATGTCAGGGATACCTGCCAAAGGCCCATTACAAATTCAGCTAAATTTAGAACTGCCTGGAAATAACTCCATCTCCTATGAGTTCCGCTCTGCAATGGCTGTTGAGTTCTGCGTCCATATATGGTGGCCACTTGCACAGCTGTAAAATAAGACTGTAGCCCATGACCGTACCTCCTTCCTCTGGGGCATGTGGTGAGCTGTGAGCCTGCGGTGGGTTCCAGTAGGACAGAGCATGGTGCTAGAGTTCAGGGCTGCAGCTGGATCTTGGCTTAACCTTCTAAACATCTTTCTGATCTGCCCATTCCAGCTCTCATCCGCCTCAAGCTCTTCTTATTTCTTACCCAGATAGCTGCTTTTTTATTTGCCTACATCTGACCTGGGCACACATGAAGAAAGCAGGACCTACAAGGTCATTGAGGCTCGTCACTTGCCATCTCAAGAAAAGTGCCATGCCCACACTCACCACAGGGCTTTCACACATAGGACATGCACCAGTAAAGTCTTACTTCTTCTTCACCTCTCAGCCTAAGCATCACGTCAGGAGAGGAACCTTTCTAACCTTATTTCTAGTATAGACCAGGATCTTTTGTCAAGTCTCTCAGAGAAGCATTGCCTCTCCTTTACAGACAAGGACATTTGTTGGGTTGGGATGGAGAGAAGGAACAGAGGCTGAAGGACAAGGCTGGGAGAAAGAATTCCACTTCAATGAACACCTCAGGGATCACTGGGCATTTACCCCTTTATTGCATTATCAAATGAAAAGAATTGGGCCATTACACATAAAGCAAACCAGTGAGACTAGTGCAAAAATCTGAGCTTTCTGTGTACTGCAAGGTAAAGATCACTTTGAGTGTGCCTCCTCTCCCAGATCTTTTACCTTTTGCCTCCCTTCCCTGCTGAGCTGGCCCGCTGCTTTCTGTTGGACATGGCTCTCCTCTTCCAGAAGAGGAGACAGGCTCAGGAGGCTGGACATCTCATCTCACCACTGTCCTCCACCACTTACGGCTGTGGGGTGCCGAGCCCCACTAACAGAGCCATCCTCGGATATGACTTCTAGAAGAGAAGGTACTGTGATTGAGAAACACTAGAGAGGTGCCTGAGCTTCGTAAGTGTATGAAGAGCTGCTGGATTTGAACTGTTACTTCAAAGAATGCTGCTGATCTCCAACCCATTCTATGACTTTATTCTTTCCTTTTTTTCCCCCCATTTCCAAGCTTGGTCCCCATTGAGGCACCTCAATGCCTTCTTTTACATCTCTCCTGCTCTCCTCTCTCCTGTTCCTTTTCTCCTCATTTTTTTTCTTTTCATTTTCTCTTCTCCACACTCTCCTTAATGCTTAAGGTATCCATTTCCTCTGGACCACTGCTTAGATAAAATACCCAGGATACTCCATGTCAAAAGAGGAAAGGTTTATTGTGTCTCAGAGTTTCAGAGGTTTCAGTCCATGATTGTTTTGGACTTGTGGAAGTCCAGTACACAGAGGGAAGATGTGCAGAAGATGTGCAGTGGAGAAGGCTCTTTCACCACATGTAGCTTAATGACAAAGAGGGAGAGAGAGAGGAACAGGGATCCCAATAGCTACATCAAGGCCATGCCCCTAGTGCCCTAACTTCCTCCAACTAGGCCCCACCTCTTAAAGAACCCACCACTCCCCAAGCTGAGAAGCCAGCCTTGAACACATGGGTCTTTGGAGCACAGTTCACATCTAAACTATAGCAACAGGCTTCCTCCCATTTAAGGTTTGTCCATCCCAAGTGCTTTCAGACATTGGAAAGAAGACTTGGAAGAGAACAGAGGAGAAGTCAGCAATGATAAGACATGCCTGCCCCTCCCCAGCCCCATTCCCCAAGAGGCTTTGGAATAGTCTATACCCTCGTTGGCATTCCCTCTCCTCTCTGTTACATTGCAGCAAGAAGCCTCACCTCCCAGTAGCACATCTGAAAACCAGAGCAAGGCCCAGTTCCCTTTCAAGCCCAAGGTAAGTATAGCATCTCCTGTCCTGGCATCCAGCTCCAGACAGCTGCTGCCCACCAAGAGCATGTGCACCGGTAGAGCTGTGCCTGGCAAAATCAGACTCAGCTGGGGTTCTAGGCAGAGAGAAGTCACTCACGCCTGCAGTTTAATTGCCTTTGGCAGCAAGAGAGCACAAAGGTCTTTTAAAGAAAGTCACCCCCTATCTGTCAGAATAGCGGAGCCAGTGGTTAATACTTTATTATCATTTATCTCCAGGGTGGAGTGGAGAAGGGAGTTATTTTCCATGTGTGAGAGAGACAAAATCCCAATGCTGGCAGAATTTATATAGCACTGTTTGCCAAAGTTCCTTTTTCTTCGTGCTTTAAAGGGGAAAAATAAAAAGCCGAAGTACCCACTTCCAGATCAATTGTGTCTTGTTCTGTAGAGCCACATATGGCCCTCGGCAGAAAGCTGATGAGCCAGGCCTCATTTCTAGAGAATTGTGTGGAAATGGAGGCAGCTCCCAGCGTCCAGCCTTCCCCACCACAGTAGGGATTTCTGTCCTGGCAGCTAGAGCCACCAGAAGCATGCTTTGGGGTCTCCCATCCCTGTCCAAATCAGTTCAGAGCCAAAGGCTATCACCTAATATCCCAAGTCAAAACTTTATGGCAAGGTTTCTTCTTGATGGACTTGCTTTGTCATTTTCATCCCAAAGGCACATCTTGAGACTCTTAAAGATGAAATCTGTGGATTGGGAGCTTGGGAGAGCTGGAGAAGAGGAAGAAGAAATGCAAAGAGGTAGGTGGGGCTATGAAGAAAAGCAGGAGAAATAGTAATTCAGTATGGTGATGAAGTACGAAAGTATTGGGCATAACTGCAGGCCGAATTTAACTTTCTGCTACTGCAGATGTTTGACTCATTTTTCCCATAATGCAACCCAGCTTTTGCTAAAGTCATGTCATCTTTCAACACATTAAACATCTTTGCTTTCTCACTGAAGAACATTTACTTTGTGGGGTTCGGGGTTTTTTTTGGTGCTGGTAATAGAACTTGAGCTCAAGGCCTGGGTGATGTCCTTTACCTATTTTATTAAAGCTGGAGCTCTACCACTTGAGCTATGGTTCACTTCTGCTTTTTTTTTCTCTTCTGAAATAAGTATGTCATAGACTTTCTTGCCTAGGCCAACTACAAATCTCAGCCTCCTGAGATCTAGGACAAGGCACTTCCAGCTGAGCTACTATGTGCTGAGTTTTTAAGCACATTCCCTTTCTTTCTCTCATTTTCTTTTTTTTTGGCCAGTCCTGGGCCTTGAACTCAGGGCCTGAGCACTGTCCCTGGCTTCTTCCCGCTCAAGGCTAGCACTCTGCCACTTGAGCCACAGCGCCGCTGCTGGCCGTTTTTTTCTGTATATGTGGTGCTGGGGAATAGAACCTAGGGCCTCGTGTATCCGAGGCAGGCCCTCTTGCCACTTGGCTATATCCCCAGCCCTCATTCTTCTTCTTTTTTTTTTTTTTTTTGGTGGTTAACTGGAGCTAAGAGTCTTATGTACTTTCCAGCCAGGGTTGGCTTTGAACTTCAATCTGCAGATCTCAGCCTCCTGAGTAGTTAGGATTACCGTCACGTCTTTCTCTTTTTCCTTCCTTTTGCGGCAGTATTTGCTTTGGGGAAGGAAAAAGTTTTCACAAAATTAAGAGCAGATACACACAAATTCACACAATGATTTAAACACACTTAATGATGGTGTGAGACTGAGAAAGCTTGTGTTTATCAACTACCTGTATGGGATATTAACATTTTAATTTTTAAGATTTATTTTTATTTTAAAAATTAATTATTTATTATACTTGGTCAAATCTACAAATAAAGTTGGGCTTCCTAAATAGGTTGGGTCTTGAGAAACAGCAGCAGCATGTGATAAATCATCAACATATGTAAGAAAAAAGCTCACAGAAGAAGAGAACTGAGGGCTTTGTAAATGCCAGCCTTAGCTTCATTTGGGCCAGAAGAAGGCTGAGGAGCAAACATGCCAGTTAGCATTCTGTTACTGAGATATGAAACCTAACAGAAGGCAAGCTTTGTGTTGACTCAGTATTTTCAAAGGCTTAGTCTGTGGTTGGTTGGCTCTATTGTTTTGGGGGTTGTGGCAAGGCATTTATATTCTCATGATAACGGAAGAGCATGATGGAGTGTGCTCAATACATAGTGGCTAGGAATAGACAGAGAGGAAGTGGCCAGGACTCCTATGTTCACCTTAAAGGACATGCCCCCAATGACCTAAATTCCTTCCTCTGACTTACCTCCTAAAGGACCTAGGACTTTTCAAGAATGCCATGGGCTGAACCAAGCCCTCTATACATTTTTGATCCAAGCCATAACAGAGAAACATGTTGGAAATGAGTTGTGAAGGGAGTGGAATGTTGTCTTTAAAAGTCAATGGGCTACTGGGCATTCCAGTGTATCACACCTGTAATCCTAGCTCCTGAAGAGACAGAGATTTGAAGATTGTGGTCCAAAGCCAGCATGGGCAGGAAAGTCTATGAGACTTTTATCTCAAGTTAACAACCCAAAAGCTAGAAGTAGAGGAGAGGCTAAGCTAAGATACAGTATCCAGGCCCTGAGGTTCAAGCTCCAGTGCCAACCAACACACACACACACACACAAAAAAAAAAAAAAATGGGTGGCTAAAAGAGGCTGGCCTCAATCTGTATGAGCACTGGCTTTCTAAGGGTTCCCTACCTGTGAGAATGACTGTTGTGCAGTGTCCTCAGAAGCAACTTGACAGTACAAGTTACCAGCTCCTGAGAAGGCAAGCCAGGAGAGTGGTAAGTAAGCTAAGGTGGAAATCAGGGAGACTGAGGCTTGGACGGCAGAGGTAAAAATGAAAGACATACTGAAGTTCAATCACAGTACAGGCATCCAAAGCCATATTCAAGTTGGTCATGTGGGATCTGAGAATGGAGACCTAGAGAGAAGAGAGAAGAAGAGGGAAGCTGAGAGACAGCAGGGTCCTGGGACCCTAGATCTTGATCACTTTCCCACCCCCGTGGAGGGTACAAGGATTCTTCTTCACCTCAGGTTCTGAATGGTTCTATCTCTGAACCAGGCGATGAACGGCTCTATCTCCTGAATCAAGTGATGGGAGATTTTGTCCTTGCTCCTTTATGAGAACATTAGTTGGAATGAACTCTCACTAGGAAAAGACACATTAATCAGGGCTGAAAATATATTTGGGTTAGGTAGCAAAAGACCCAAATAGAGAGGGCATTCATGAGTAGGAGTGTTCTAAGATGAAATTGTTCTTCTCTACCTCTACTGATAGTTAGACCATAAAATACAAACGAAAGCCACCCTATTTTGAAACAAATTATATACATTGCTGAAGTCTCTATAGTGTAAGAATATTAGTTTGAGGCCAGGTGGCTGTAGCTCACACCTGTAATCTCAGTAACTCAGTATGCTGAGATCTGAGGATCATGGTTTGAAGCCAACCCAGACAGGAAAATCTATGAGATTCTTATCTCCAATTAACCAGCTGCCGCCCCCCCTCGCCCAAAAAAAAGTTGGAAGTGAAATTGTGGCTCAAGTGCTACAGCACTAGCCTTGAGTAAAAGAAAAAGATAAGGAATAGTGCCTGGCCCCTGAGTTCAAGGCCCAGTACTGGCACCACGCACACACACACACACACACACACACACACACACACACACACACACACAAATTGGTTTGTAGTCTTTGGTTATCAATTCTTTCAAATATTTTCTCTCACAGTGGGTATTAAGCCGAAAGCCATTCCACTTTGCACTATTTGTCATGGGAGCATTTACCAAATGCAGCATAAGAAAGTGTGTTTCTCATGAAACCAGAAGTCACACAATAGTCCAAGCCTTCCAGAGCCCCATGGAGTGACAAAAATCCCCATTATCATTAAAATCCAATTATTGTGCTTTTTATGTCACCTCTTTTGCTCTAAAGGAGAGCCAGACCTGCTGCCAAGAGCCCAGAATGACACCAATACAATGTGATGAGTCAACTCCTCATGTTTTTCTTTATGAGATCAACTTTTATAACTTTGCAGTCAACCCACCGACAGACTATAAAGCTTGGCTTATTGGAAACAGATACATCCACCATAAGGCGCCACTTGTTGAAGACTGGGTGCAGCCTCTCATAGACACCAGTTTATCCTAAGAGAGAAATCCGATGCCTTTTGGAAGCCTGAGCTTTATCTCCTAATGGGGAGGCACCTGCCCTGAGCCACCTTAGATTTTGTGAGAACTAACCACTTGGGATCCTATCAGAATTTACAAACGTACGGGTTTTGTACCATGCCCTGACTGCTTCTAAAACTTACTGCAGCAGAATTCAGACTTGGTGGATGCAGCCAAATACCACCGTCAAAAGTATTTTCTCATCTTTTGGTGGCGATGAAAAGGCTTCTTCCTTTGTGATCCCACCATGCCTGGCTGGGGCCCACTTCAAAGGAGGTGTTCAAAGCAGAGGCCTCTTTGGGTCTGAGCAGCAGTATGGGATGGGGTGGAGGGGGGGGAGGGTTGCAAGCATGTTTTCATGCACATTTCATCCTACCCTGTCTCTGTCTCATTTTGCAGCAAGCTCAGAAACTACTGCTGTTCTCACAGCTTTCTCCTGAAGTACCATCGGATCTCTGAGCAAGCAAAGGACTTGGGGAGTCTTTCAGATTGCAGTAGTGTTGCTTCCTTTAGGGGTGTGTCCTGGTTTGTGCATGGCTTCCTTTTCCTCAATATCTGGGCGCTCAGCTACGGACAACTTGAGAGGCAACTCCGCGCCCTTTCATGATGCAGGCACTGCTAGAACACATGTTTCCATGGCAACCCTAGAGTTACCTCATCCAACAGCATTCAGATGTGACTGACCACAGAAGGAATTATTTTGTTTTCCTTTTGCAAATGTAAAGCAAGCACCCAGCCATGTCTATAGAGCCAGAAGGGAATATGTTTATTTGTTTTGAGGTTCTGTGGCTCTGTTCAGAGCTCTCTGGAGTAAACATTGTAAGAGTTGGAAAGCATTCTGTATGTAAACAGCCGCTCCCCCTGTACCTCCCTCTCAGCACACAAAGACTTCTTTCCTACAAAAATAAGAGGGCTGCTCCTAGGGGCAGCGTCATTAGTCATCTCTGTTCTAACCATCGCCTAGTGCCAAAGAGTTGTTTAAATGTTTTGAATCCAGGATTCATGTTTTCTCAGCCTCAAAGGGATTTAGCCCACTCAGCACTTGATCAGGGCTGTTCATGGGAAACCCAGGTGCTTGGGATGGGAGTGGGATGGACTGTTGCCATAGTGACCTCAACCCCTCCTGTCAAGACTGGAATCGCCAAGTCAGGGCAGGCACATGGTCAGTACTCTCCGGTTTCCACTGGCCTGCCAGTGACAAGCATCATCGAGAATGACATCGTCACTTCTCTGCAAGTCCACAGAGACCTGGCTCCATGTTAGGCAAAATTGGAGGGAAAATGACATCATTCCTGTACAGCAGTGCTCTTTCTTCAACTTCAGGAAGGGAGGAGATTGGTCCCTGGGTGTAAGTGTCTGGAAACAATATTGGTTGTCTTGACTGGGAGAAGAATGCTTAGTGGTGCTAAAACTGGAGTTTTCAGACCTAAGGCCCGAATTCTAGGAGTTCTATAAGTCAGGTTTGACTACCTATCTCTCTATGCCACATAAAGAGACATGGTAAAAGGCAGAGAAAGGAGATGAAAGATGGTACTTTGGCCCATCTTCAGCCATCTGCAGGGTTACAGACATGCTCTATAAGCCTAAATAGGTAGCAAACTGGAGGCCAAGGAAGAGGGAGGGGTGCATAATTATTAAACAGCCCTGGTCAAAGTGTACTGCGGTTGATCATTATTTTGGTCCTTATTTAGGGATGGGTTCTGAAGAACTTGTTACCTCTGTCATCATTGGTGATGATAAGTCAGTCTTGCCTGAAGAGCTAGTCAGATTTGATGACCTTCACAAAATCATGCCAGCTCTCCAATAGTCATGTCTAGCTTCACTTTTTCTCTGACAATGAAGCAGTGGGAATGCAATAGGAAGAAAGGCTCAGAGGAGAAAAGATTGACACAGGAGTCAAGAGAAGAGAATCTTTTGGAGGATTCCTTTCTTAGAAGATGTGCCAAGTGCTGTTGACTCACACCTGTAATCCTAACTACTCAGGAGGCTGAGAACTGGAGGATCATGGTTTATGGCTGGATTGTGGAGAAATGTTCATGAGACCACTACCTCTTTAGGGGTAGTTGCTGTTCCAATAAAGATACTACTAATTGGTTAATTACCTTCCTAGATTCCAAGGTGATTGCAAAGCGACTGCAGAGAGAGCAGCTTAGAGCAGAGACACACATACAAGGTGGAGGCAGTCAATCCAGCAGAAGTAATTTTTCCACTCCTCTTACAATCCTCACAGGTAGAGGCTGAGGATGGTACTCACTATCCTGCAGTGCATAGGACCTACCCTCTGTGCCCATCCCAACAGCAAATGGCCCCAGTGCTGAGGAGGAACTTGCCAAGTTGGAAACCCAGCAAGGCAGAGCATCATGGTCATTCACATCTCTGCTTCTATCCATGGAAGGTGAGTGATGGGCTTGCCGTGTACTGTGTGAATCGACGTCTGTAAGTGAATTCACAGGATGCTCCAGGACACCAACAAGCTTTCTTGTGACTAAGAGTTTGCATTTTATATGAATCCTTCCTGGAAAGACTTTTTGTCTCTAAGTTATGACTGTGGTCTACATTGTCTTACACTGCCTCTCTGTTATAAAAATTCCTTTCTGCACAATTCATGTGAACATAAATCCTTTCTTTAAAGCCTAACCAATAAGGCTTCCAAAAAATTAGACTCATTTTAAAAGTTGTCATTTAAAAAGATCCTCATTTCTAACTCTCCTCTCTCTCTCTCTCTCTCTCTCTCTCTCTCTCTCTCTCTCTCTCTCTCTCTCTCTCTCTCTCTCTCTCTCTCTTTCCCCCCAACCCAGGACAGGTAGAAGCAGGGAAATGGAAAATATATGGGATGGCCTTGATTAATTCATCTCATAATCAGATCTCTACCCAACAGCCTATGTCTAATTGGGCTATCATCTGTCTTCTAACATATGACTTAAAAGAATTTCTTTTTAAAGATTTTCTTAAAATGTGATTTGTATGACCATATGTGTGCAAGGATGATGGGGGAAAAAACTGGAAGAGACAAAGGAAGGGTGATCTTGCCCGAAAAGAAATGTACTCATTATCTGACTTATGAAACAGGAACCCTTCTGTATATCACCTTAATAATAACAATAAAAATTTTAATGTGATTTCTATCAATCACAAAAATATGAAGAATATAAACAGAGTCCACACATTTTTTTTGTTTTTCTCTTTGGTGGAAATGAAAGGGTGAAGCATGAAGAAAGAAGAGCTGTCAGGCCCCCTGGGAGCCAGCCACAGACCACAGGACATGAGGCACCTTCTTGGGATAAGGCACTCCAATTCCCATTTCTGGCCTTCTCATTCTTTTTTTCCAGTGCACATGTAGCTAAGCCCAATCAAGGCAAACTCAGGTCAAGAAGACAAATATCTAGATCCTTTGAATATCACACCCACTCACTTGCTCACTGCCCTGGAAAAGTGATGCGAGGTAAGGGGGAGAATCTGGGCCCAGCCTCTCACTTTCAACCCAGTGGGTTGGGCCACGTATTTAGTGGCTGAAGGTTCCATTGAAAAGATGGTCTTCTTTGTGAGTGAAACTCCATGGAGTAAACCCTTCAAACAGTTAATCAATCATGTAAGAAAATGAGTATCAGGAAGCTGAAATGAGATGGTAAGGGCATCGTTTAGTGGAGGAAGGAAGGGATAAATGAAAAAGGGAGCAGGATACATACAGGCAGAATACTCACTGAACATATATGCTAAAGGAAGTGGGAAATGTGAAATGAGTCTCGGGAGGAGGGAACAGGCAGGATGGGGGATAATGATGGAGGGGCTGTCTTTGGTCAAGAACTAGACACTTAGATGGGTTTGTTAAGTTGTAACTCCCCCTTGTATAACCCTTTAAAGTTCAGAACAATTTTTAATAAAATCTAGGAGTAACTAAACAGGCGTATACTTCTGAGTTACATGTGATAAAAAATACATTACATTTTCTTAATTATGGCCTGGGTCATTTGCCATACCCAATAAATCTTAAAATATTGTATTCATCGCAGAAAATCAGGTTTATTCAAGTGTGTGTGAGGACACAATAAGAATATGAACATCAAACTCATAAAATATTCAGTCATCATCATCATAAATATATAAATTTTAAAATGTAAAAAAGAAAAAATATATACTTCTTTATAAAGAGCCACTGACTGGAGAGGATAGCTTCAAATGTTCCACAGAGTTTCTGCTCTGGTTTCTCATAGTTGTTCTATTGGAGAAAACATATAAGATGTTTAAACTAAGACAGATGCACTAGCCAAGGACTGGCTATTTTACAGGGAGGAGGAGGAAAGTGATCCTGAGAAACTATACCGTCCAATCACCACACCACAGTAGAATTTATGGGGGGAAAATCAGTAGACACTGATTTCTGAGGAAGCCTCTAGACACAGAAGAAGTTGGGACTCAGGAGATCAATCCCCATAGCAGGAGATTGTAACATCTAAACAACCCTCTAGGAGCCAACTCTTTCATGCTGGGGATAAAGCATTGACAGGGCTGTCGTATTTGGGGTACATCTTGGATCTGACAGGTTCCCCTTCTCCAGGTGCAGCACAAGTTCTCAATTCCAGAGAAAGCTTATTTTTAATATAATTTAAAAAATTGTCATTAAGTAGTTGTACAAAGGAGTTTCAACACAACCTATCAATTGATGGGTACAATACATCTTGATCAACGTCATCTTCCCATTGTTCTCCCCCACGTCACTTTTCTGCTCCTGTCAAATAGAATGTATTTCTTGACCCAATTGGTTCCCACATTGCAGGTTGGCCTCATCACTCCCACCCCCAACCTCATTCTATAGGGAAAAAAAAACAACAACTGCCTGGACCACTTTTCTGTGGGGTTAGCCAGGAGTCAGGTGGGCTTTTGGTGTTTCATGGATGTCTCCTCCAGAGAAACATCCAGTTTGAGGTCTTCACCACTCCTAACCTGAACTGCTGTTACCCTCATCCACCACTGCAGCCTGGGGCCGGAGAACAGATCCCAGTTGTAACAGGAGGAGAACTTCCCTGTGTTTGCTCGCAGAGCCTGTCAGCAACTTATCTGTACAAAGCCCTGGAGGTGCTGAGCTGGCCCTGCTGCTAAGGAAAGCCAACACATCCCTACAGATGTTTTTCTGTGGCTGTTCTGACCAGGCCTTGGGGACTTAGCCCTGCCTGGTATCACATAGCATGGGAAGGTAGGGAATTGCCTTTAGGGATCAGGAAACATATTACATGCAATCAAAATTGTAAGTGTGTTCTTTTTGGATTCGTTAATGTTTTTCTCTTCTATTTTTCTTTATATAACCTTATCACTTAGTGGCCTCTCTTTCTTTCCCCTCTGCCTTCTTTGGTTCCCAAGCCTGCTTTGGTTCTACTGGACAGACTCAGCTCACTGGGTGGCTTTAAGTCAAATGGTTTCTAGCTTCTCTCCAGGTCAACATTACCGGATAAGTCTTGTTAAGGAGTTTTCTGGCTTTATTATTTTATGTAGTGAAGAAATATGGTTCGATGCAGATCTGTTGAGATCTCAGGAGACATGATTTAAAAGCTACAAGGCCAGAAAGCAAAGGTTGCTAGGCTAGCAGAGTTGCCCAAATAAATTGAACCAGTAAGGACATATTGTAGAGCAGTAGATAGGTATGGATGTATATAGATAGATGATAGGTAGACAGACAGATGATAGATAGATGGACGGAGATAGATAGATAGATAGATAGATAGATAGATAGATAGATAGATAGATAGATAGATAGACAGACAGACAAGGATTACTAGGGGAATTGACTCATGTGATTACAGAGGTTGAAACTTAAGATGTCTCCCACAGGAGACACCTTTAGCTTGATAATCCAAGGCTTTGATAGCCATCCTCTCCCAAGTCTAGAACCAAGAAGTGGATAGTGTAATTGTCAATCTAAGGCCAAAGGCCTGAGAACCTGGGTCAACACTGCTGCATGTTCCAGAGTTTGATGTCCATAGAGCCTGGAGTTCTGCTGTCAAAGAGTAGGAACAAAAGGATGCTCCAACTCCAGGAGAGAGAGAAAAACAGAGACAGAGACACACACAGAGAGAGACAGAGAAGCAGACAGAGGGAAAGAGAGAACAAAAGTTTTGTTCAGGCCTGCAGCTGATGAGATGGTGGTATGGTACCTCTCATACTGGTAGGCAAGCTGGAGGGCAGAGTTCCTTATTGTCTGCTGGTTCACATGCAAATCTCTTTTAGAATCGCCCTTGCTGACATACCCAGAATGTGTATTACCTGCTATCGGTGTATCCATTTATCCAGCCAAAGTGACATAAAATTCCCTTTCACCAGCACCACAGTTGATGAGCACTTTCCTGCTGCGTGGTTCCCCAACTCATGATCACCACTCACCTTGTCCTCCCAGACCAGCTGAACTCTACCAAGACAGAGCCCACCCTGCAGACAAGCAGACAGGCACCCCGTGTGCTCTGTGAAGGACAATTCTCATGTCTAGGATTTCTGTGATGGAGAATTGACTTTCCTGATTTGAGATGATACAAGTCCCTGGGAGAGGAACCTGAGTTAATAATCCACAGCAAGGCCAAAGTGGCCCATAGCCTTTGCCTCAAAACACAGAGTGTATCTGTGTGTATGTAAGCATGTTTCTGCATGCAAATGTATGTTTATGTCTTTGAATATATGTATCTCTGTGTATCCGTATGTATATGAGTGTGCATGTGTGTATATATATGTCCATATGTCTGTGTATGTATGTGTGTATATGTATATGCATATATATGTATATCTATATATCTTGATCTATACACACACACACACACACACACACACACACACACACACACAAGGTAGAATCTATGATGGTTGCGATGAAAGCAACGATCCTTCGAAATTCAAATTTGTTTAACTGTGCTAAGGCAGACCAAATAATGGTGCCATGTTTGTTGGGGGGTGAGGGGGGAGGGTTGTCAGTCCTGTGCCTATTTGCCTGTCTCCATTCATTCCTCCTTATCCCTAGCAGGCAGTTGTTTTGGGGACAGGGCAGATAAGGAAGCCCTGCCACGCATGTGATTAACCCATGCAGAATGCAGTGCACTAACTCCCTTGGCAGCTGCATCTGGCTGAACTGGCCATAGGGACTGTGACAGGAGCCTGGAGGTGGGAGCAGAAGAGATTGGGGTGGCCTCTTCCCTTACAGCCTCTGGCAGTGCTCTGGCAGAAGCCAGGCTTCATCCTTGGCTCCAGGTCTGTGTGGTTCCAGCTTTGATAAGGTGACCATGCCCTGAGTCCTAGACATGCCATTGACTCTTTTGTCCTCCAGTTCCAGAGCTGGGAGTAGGTTCTAACTGCTGTTCATCTCTGGATTACCACATTCACCACAAATTTAGCTTTGCAGTCTATCCAATCCCTGAGAAGTATTTCTTGCATTAGATTTACTCTGTTTAAACACCCAAGGGCTGATAACATCTCTTGCTGACTGCCCTTACACAAATTGCACATTTACAGGTCCATATTTCTTACTGTTGACGCACAAAATGAAGGATTTCTTCATAGACCCTCCCATGAGCCTTGCTCTCAGGCTTTTCTAGCCTGAATCTTAGGGGAGGAGACATCCAGAGGAAACCTTCAAAACTAAATGGAAGTAAGGCTCTGACCAAAGATCACTTTTTTATTACCTTCTCAGGCCTTTGGCCTCCTGCTTTGTGGACAGGTGAGGAAATGAAGGCCTAGAAATAGACCTGCTGAAATCAACCGGCCTTCCTTGCTCACACAACAGCTCTGTGCATGATTCCAGACTAGGGTAAATGCTTCGGCTGAGCAGTCACCTCTCATTTTAGAGTATGGGGGAGGGATGGCTATTGTTGTTTACTTGGTTTTATGTTGATACTGGAGCTTGAACTAAGGGCCTGTGTTCTCATTTGGCATTTTTGTATTTAAGGCTCATGCTCTACTTTTTGAACCACACCTCCACTTTTGGCTTTTTGAAGGTTAGGTTGGAGATAAGAGTCCTACAGATTGCATTTGTCTGCCTAGTTGGCTTCAAATAGAGATCCTCAGATCTCATCCTCTTAACTTAGCTAGGATTATAGGCATGTATGTGAATCACTGGCACCTGGCAAGCTTAAGGATTTGATTGTTTTGCTTGTCCCCATGATGGTAGCCCTTGTGGTTATAACATTTGTGCTATTTTTTACATTCTGTGATAATTTTCTTTACATATGTGTGTATGTGTGTGGGTTGTGAATTTGAATTCAGAGCCTTGCACTCTCAGCTTACTTGCTCATGATTGATGCCTTCAGTCTGACTCTCCTGGTCAATGAAAGATGGAATCACACAGACTTTTCTGCCTGGGCCAGCTTCAAATCTTGATCCTCCAGGACTCCGCCTCCTGAGTAGCTAGCATTACAGGTGTGAGACACTGGTATCCAGCTTGTGAGGTTTTTAACCTTTTAATATCCTGTGATGATTCAAATGTTCCCCTCCAAAATTTATTTCTTCTAACTTGGACCCCAGGATGGTGGTTGGTGAATGGGGGCCTTTGGGAAGTGATTAGCACACAAGGACTCTGCCAACGTGGATAGGATTAGTGTCCTTACTCAAGCACATGAGAAGCAATTTGGTCCCCTTTGCCCAAGCACCTTTTGCCACAGTAGAGAGGAACCACGGGTTACCCATTGGAAGCAGAACATGTTCACCAGACTCCAATTATGCCAAGGCCTTGATCTTGGTTTTCTCAGCTTTGAGAAATAGAAAATTTCCCAGACTAATTAGCATCAGGAAGAGACTAAGTCAGACTGTTGTAAGTTGTTGGTTGAGTCCCATTGTGTGAACCCCTCGATCTACAGCATAAAAAAGGAGTCGTTTTATTCCTCCAGAAAAGAGAGAAGTTATGATTTGCAACTTGCTGAAGTGTTAAACTCCACTGAAGACCTAAGCACTTGAATGACCAGCAGTGACTCAAGGTGACCAGCATCCATTTTGGATGCTGTGAGGAATGACATAAGAATTTGAGGGTAAAAAAATCCTCCTTTCTGATCCCCCCACCCCTTACCCTCAGTTCTTCATCTAAAGTTGTTTTATGGTATTTTCAAATGTTGAAGTCATCTTATACTCCAAGCAGCTGGATTCCTATGTGTTTTGCTAAAGATAATGTTCCAGAGTGGGAATGCTGGAGAGGAGAAAGGAGGCTGGGTAAAAGGCAGAACCCTGTCTTTGATTCATCTTCCACAGCTCCCCTCCATTGCTAGGTCCCAATCCTTAAATTGAGGATTATCCAATCCAGCAGTCAGATTAAAGGAAACACATAGTCACCCTGGCTCCCCATTGGCCATGTCCAGTTTTAGCTTTTCTCTGAGAATGAAACACCAGGAATAAAACTAGGACAGCGGGTTGGCACTTGAGTGAAGAGTCTTCCAGAAGACCCTCTGTTCTTAGAAGAGATGCAGGATCTGGTGTCTCAAGTCCATGGTCCTAGCTACTCAGAAGGTTGAGATGTGGAGGATTGTGGTTTGGGGCTAGCATGTGCAGTAAATTCTACAAGTCCAGATCGCCAAAATAAGTATAAAAGAAGTTGGCTGAAGTGGTACGGTGCCACTCATACAAGCAAGCCAAGCAAGTTCAAATCCCAGTACCAAAGAGTCTAAAGTTACAATAATAGGCAAATCCAGCGAATAAAAAGGCTCTTATGCCAAAGGATACCCCAATGTTTGGGAAAATCTTACTTCTGATATATTTCAAAAATCTTACTTCTAAGATATTTTTATTACATTTCAATAAAATATACATTAAGTTAAGAAGTATATTTAATGGCATTTTCAAGGCAAAGGACAGTTAGAGGACTGTGTCTCTATGGAAAGTTGGTTGCATATTCATAGTCTACTAGTGCTGCTCTTCGACTGAGTGCTATTTCTATGATTTGCCAATTATTTCTGTCTGCCTAGGCAGCTTTTCTTCATTTTGATTGGCCTCCTTTTAGAATCATCAACTATCATATTAGCCTTTATCATCTTCTTCCCAATTCTTCCAGAAGACCCTTCAACACAGCCCCCTAAATGATAAGGAGGCTGAAGGCTCTGGTGCCAACAAAGGTTTTCAAGAGACTTCAACTTCCTCAAGCCATTTTGCATGACTAAATGTGGCAAAGGTCTTTAAAAATATCTCATCTCCTTCATCATTTCCTAGAGTTGGGGGGGGGGGTGAGTTAAACTATGTTGACTTAAACTTTCTGGCTTCACGTGGATTTGTTCATTGGCAGCTTTCTGACCATTAGCAAGGCAATCTTTTGAGGCTTCAAGTTCTCTGTCTATAAAAATCATCAAACTATTTTTGATGGAATAGTATATGCAAGGCTGTGGCCAAGTGTGTCACCATCATTAGACACTTTCATCTCCGCTATAATTCCAAGTGATAAGTATATCATCTTCATTTCACAGTTGACATCTGAGTATCCTTTTTCATGTGACTATTTTAGACTAGATAATTAAGTTTCATATTCATTTACATTCTTTTTTTACAAAGTTCCTTGAATTTGTTTTTAAAAGACATTAATTTATAAGCATTTCTGAAATGAAGAGATGTAATCACTCAGTGAAAATTCAGGAAATGAGATTGCTATTTGGATGGTAAAAATGTTCCTAATTGCACTGCCACTTTGTTTTTCTGTTCTTCCCAAATTCTCCAATTGTCCATGGCTCAGCTTTTCTCTGACTCTGTAGACTTGAGTCACTTGTACCTCTCATGGAGACTCAGCTTCTAATGTGCCCTTATTCCTGCTTCTGCCACACATTTTAGGATTGTGTCACAGAATAGGAAGTTATGCCATCCAACCGAGAGAAATGTATTTCTTCTATCTTTGAAGTCCCACTCAACATGGGTGCTATGATTGAATTTCGTGTTCCCTTCAAAACTCAAAACTCATGGTTGTGTTGCCAACCAACTGTGGATTCCCGTCTTTGAAGTCTGCCTTGTTTTACCATTCTTCTTGCTCCCTCTGAATGAAAAACAATGGAACAGTTGGGCATGAAAAACTATACAGGTCTCTAGACATTCTGAGACCAAAGAAAGATATTCTTAGGAAAACATCGTAAAGGCTCAATAGCTATGTGTATATGATCAAATAAAATGATATGTTTCGAATTGAAGTACAAGAAGTAGAAAGAAGAGGGATTTTTCCTTTTTCCTTTGTTGTTGTTTTTCTGTTTTCTGTACCCTTTGTAAGTTTATCTGTCTTGTGGGGGAGAAAGAGGGAAACACAGAAATGGTAGGACAAAGGGTGAGACAAATGAAACTGATACTATGTTGAAAACACAACTTGAGGGGGGGGAACTGGGAGAGAGTAAGGGAAGAGGTAACACTGTTCTAAAAGAAATATACTCTTAATTGACTTATGTAACTGTAACATGTAAGTGTACATCACTTTTACAATAACAATAAAAGATTTTAACATGTTGGAATTTAAATCCCACTATGATGGTACTACGAGATGGGTGAGGGTAGTGGTAGATAGGAAGTAATTAAATGGTGGATAGAATGGAGAGGAATAGCTGGGATCCATTGCCCTTTGTCATGATGCAATGACAAGGTGCCATCTTGGAAACAACCAAGACCTCACTAGATAATGAACCTGTCAGTACCTTACTATTAAGTTTCCTGGTCTTTACAATTTCAATAAAAAGATTGTGCCACTGATAAATTATCCAGTTTAAGGGATTTTTGTTATAGCAGCCTGAATGGACTGATGCAACCAGTATTTATATTAGTCTGTCCCAGAAGCATAGAAGCTGCCTCAAATCCAAGCCAACTGCAACTGGCTGGATTTGGAAATTAAGACTTGGTCATGGATGGCCAGCTCTGATACTCTGGAATTTCTAGCAGGTGCAGAATGAAGTCAAGTCCAAATTATTTAATGAGAAAAGCTCCAGAGGTGAAGCTAATTTTGCACAAGATTTTGATGCTGGAAGCATCTGTCATTTAGAATAGGTAGGATCTCTGTCCAGCCCAAGTCCTATAGCAATCATGGAAACTGTCATTGCTAAAAAGGCGATCCAGGCTTTGAAAGATTACTTCTCAGGCTTCTCAGGACCCTCAAAGCAAAAAGATAATCTAAATGCAAAAGACCTAAAAAGAAAGAAGAAAAAATTAGGATATAGTCTTCTATCTACAGATGTGATGCCTCCAAAAATCCCTGCAAAGTCTAAGTCCAGGAGTCTTTCAGAGGCAGAGATATGGTTAGGTCTGCTTCTAAAAAACCACGGCGCAGCTAGGTGTGGAGTGATAGCTATGTTCCCCGAATGCATTTCATGTCTCTGTGAGATGCAATGCTTGCTTCATGTGTGCAGGTGTATCATGACTCTCAGCTCTAGGCCCGTGGCTTCCCAGCTGTGAAATTTGGGAAATATCAATCACCTCTTTGGCTTCAGTTTCTATGACTATAAAATATGTGCTGGGCAGGTCAAAATTCTTTCAGCTGTAGCAAAACCATGATTCTGTAAAATACACCACCATTTGTTTTGTTGTCAAGGAAACAGGCTGGAGTTCCCTTTACCTTATGACTTCCCCAAAGGACTGACCCAGTGGCCAAAGTTCCCCTGTTGACACTGTCTGTGGTTCAGGTTCAGGTGAGGGAAGCTGTGTGGGTCACAGAAGGGCACACTGTGAACTTTGTTATCCTGTTCCTTAGGCCACTCTTAGAGAATGTGCCCTTCTAAAATGAGAGACACTGAGGTACACAGACAGGAGATTTAAAAAAAAAAAACTTCAATCAAAATACAAAATGAATGGGCTCAGTTTACAAATCCAAACACTTTTGATTTTTGATTCATTTCTTTCTTTCTTTCTTTCTTTTTTTTTTTTTTTGTACTGGTACTCAGGCTTGAACTCAGCACCTGGGTGCTTTCCCTTAGATTTTTAGCTCAAGGCTGGTGTTCCTACCAGTTGTGTCACAGCTCCATTTCTGGCTTTTTGGTGGTTAGTTGGAGATCAGAGTCTCATGGAGTTTTCTGCCTGGGGATGGCTTTAAACTACAATCCTCAAAGCTCAGCCTCCTGAGTAGCTAGGATTACAGGTATGAGCCCACTGACAACCAACTAAATCCATAAGCTTTAAACAGAAGTACATGAACTTAAAAAAAAAAAAGGCTTATTCAGTCATTGAGACTTTTAAGATCATTTTCAGCTGCCTCTTTTTTTTGCCTATGCATTGTGAGAAAAGCTCTTTTCTATCAAAGTAGTTTGTTTCTTTTCTGTTCATTTTGTGAGAATTGTTTTTTTCTGTTTTTTTTTTTTTCTGAAAAGTTTCTGCTTTGGCCAGGTGGCTTGGACCTTGATAACAGCAGTTTAGTTATGTCCTTTTCCTGCCTCACTTTAATTAAGATACCCTGTTAGAAGCTCCTTGAATGTTAATTATATTCTGTTAATGAAGCCCCATTCTTTTGCAGATTGTGAATCTGAGCTCAGCCAACATGAACAAGGTGGAGCCTGTTGGGTTAGGAATTAAAAGGGATTAAAAGGGAGCAATGTATATATCTATATGTATATGTGTGTATGAGAGTATCATATATATATAAACTTCTTTAATGTAGAGACCATTCTAGAACACATCTCTCTTGATGGGGCATTCCCCGTGTCCCCAGGAAAGACTGGAGATAGAGGCACAAACTTCAGCTCACTGATGAGCTCAGGCAAAGGCCCTTTATGTTGATTCTGGACTCTAGAGTAAGGCAGTTGTCAATAGGGATGCAAAGGTCCCTAGAGCAGAAGATTAATAATTTCTTGTCACTCTTAGGAGTCCTCATAAAGCCTTTCTTGTATAGTCTTCCAGGTTGAGAAAGCAATGTTGACTGGGAGATGGATCTTTCACAGTCAGAGTGTTTCTAGTATGTTACCTTCATCAGAGTCCCCCCAAGACCTTGGGGTTACAGCTTATCAAACACTTCTGATAGAGATGGAAGATTGAGTGGTTTGGGGGCTGAAGGATAAGAAACAAGAGAGTATATCTTTATGGATCCTCTGCTGAGTGGAGCTAAGTAGCAGAAATGTTCTTTGAGTCAAGATCTGAACATAAGAATTCAATAGAAATGCAAACCCCATCCAGATACTTGGTACAGGTCTTCCTTTGGCATCTATTTATAAAACCATCAGTATAATGAGTAACTAGATAAAAGGGAGTGATTTATTTAAGTCATTTTATGTTTAAGGATTCCTCTCTTAAACAACTTCATCCAAGTGACCTAGTGAAGGATTTGGCTAAATCTGAGAATTGAGCTTTCTTGGTATATAGGAAATTGAGCTAAGATCAGAACCTCTAGGAAAGTGGCCATACTCTTTAGACTATCAACATTTGAGAGAGGCAAGATGTTGTTTGCTTGTCTTACCACAGGACCTGTGTACATGCTGATTTATCTGACTTGGTCTCTGTAACCTGTCTCTTATCCTAGTCAATTCCATCCTAACCTTGAAGCTTGTCGTAGCCAGTTACATGCTCTCCTAGTGGATCTCAGAACTGTAATTAGATGTCAAATTGGGTATTTATTTTTGGAGATAGAGTATCTTAGATATTTTTGAATCGTAATCATCTGGACTTCAACCTCTAGACTAACTATGATTCCAGGCATGTGCCTCCATTGCCTGGCTGCCTCTCTTCTTTGCGATGAAAATTTCAGAATAGAAACTGTCACCTATACAGGCTGGCTGCCAGATCTCAAGCATATTGAACTATCCTAGATATAGTAGATGTTTAACAAATATTTGTGGAATACGACATAACAATACCTGGTTGAGCCATACAGAATTGTTCATTTTTCATAGTCTGCCATGGCTGAATATCCACATTGCTGGGCGATTCTCATAGTTTATGTTTTCATCTTTGTTGCTAACATCTCTATTGAATTTCTTGAATGTGAGCACCATAGTTGTCTATCTCTTCTTTCTAAAACATCTAGTATATAAGGTCTGGAAGACTTTAGATGCATACTAAGTATTGGTTATACAAATGCCTGGCTGACCAACTCAGTGCTTGTCTGCTTTATATTGCTATTCACAGTGACTCTCCCAAATTTTGGCCACTCCCTGATGACAAAATGCCTTTACAGGCCCAAGTCTTTTTTTCCTACTTTCAGTTGGCCACCTTTGCTTAAAGTGAGGGAATTCATTCCCAGCTCCAAGAAACCACAAGCCATAGGAGTCCAAAGTTAATGCTTGCTGAGAGGAATGACACGGAGATGGATGAGATCAGTCTAGTGGCTGCAGTTATGCCTGCCAAAGGGACTGTGAAATTCCATGAGACACCTCCAATATGCCTCCATCCACCCAGACAGCTGACCCCTTCTAGTGCCCACCACTCACTTCTGTGGCCAGCTGTTCACAGGGGGGCTGAGAAAACCACATAGGCCAGTGGTTATGTACTGCCTAATTGCTCTCACCCACCTACCTTTGAGGACAGTCCAGGGTCAACACCTGTGGCTAGCACTAGCTCACCACTAGCTCTAAATCATGGGGGAGATGACAGGTGTTGCTGAACCAGCTCTTAGCTTCAGTTCTTCAACAACTGAAAACTGGGTTGTCTGACAAGGAAGCTTGACCTACGACCCTTAGCACTTCAACCATGCAGTAGTGCTCTAAGGCCCCTGACCTTCTTCCATTCTGTTCCAAGTTTAGGTAAACTGCATTGAAGTTAAAACAAAAATCACATAAAACCTGCAGACTGATGAAAATCTCCCAGATCACCCAGATGTAGATAATTAAAATCGTTCAATCATTTTGTCATACGGTTCAGCTAGGTAAAGACTGCAGTCATTAACAACTCAACCAACAATAAAATAATGACATTAGATACCAGAAAGGTCTCAAGGCATTTCAGTTCAAACCACATTTAAATATTTGTAATTGAATTAAGTTATTTGTTTATTTATTTTTGGTACAGGTACTAGGGCGTGAACTCAATGCTGCATGCTCTCATTTAACTTTTTTTTTTACTCAAAGCTGACATTCTACCACTTGAGCCACAGCTCTATGTCCAGCCTTTTCACTGGTTAGTTGGAGGTAAGAGTCTCATGGACTTTTTCCTGCCAAGGCTAGCTTTGAACAGAGATCTTCAAATCTCAGCCTCCTGACTAGCTAGGATTACTGATATGAGCATCCATCACCTGGCTCAAACCTCATTTTACCCTATGGACAATAAAAGCCAGAAAGTCACTCGTTAATGTCACCCATTAAGTTAGTTGGCCAGAGCCCTAATCTAATCACCCTGTTCACCACCCCTGCCTTTGCCCTGCTGCTTGGTTGGGCTTTGATGTGACAAGATGTTTCCATCTAGGTCCTTCCCAGAATGAACTGTGATAGTCCTGTGTCTTATCTGCTCTGATAGCCATCAGAAAATGCTTCAGGATAGAAGACTTACCATCATTTATTCTCAGTTCCAGAGGCTGGAAATCCAATATCAAGGTACTGGAAAAAAAGGGTCTTCCATCAGTCAAGCACTTATGGCTCACATCTATACTCCTAGGTACTTGAGAGGCTAAGATTGGAAGGATTGTGGTTCAAGGAGAGCTCAGGCAGAAAAGTCTTTGAAACTCCATCCCCACAGAGGGAGGCTGAATGTATAGGCACACATCTGTCAGCTCAGCAATGACTGGATAACACCTTGGGTACACACTTTGGTAGAAAGCAAGACTCTATCTTGAAAATAACTAGTGCAGAGAGAGCGAGGGAAGGGGTGACATTATCCAAAAAGAAATATACTCATTATATGACTTATGTAACTATAACCCCTTTATAATACCTTCATAATAACAGTAAAAAAATTTTAAAAATAGTGTAGAAATAGAACTGGAGGTGAGATTCAGCAGTAGAGCACCAGTCTAGAGAGTTGGAGGCCCTGAGTTCAAATACCAGTACTGTTAAAGAAAGAGAGGAAAGGAAAGGAAAAGAGAGAGAGGAGAGGAGAGGAGAGGAGAGGAGAGGAGAGGAGAGGAGAGGAGAGGAGAGGAGAGGAGAGGAGAGGAGAGAGGAGAGGAGAGGAGGTTCAGTTCCTAGGAGGCCCACTTACACTAGCTTACAAATGGCCACCTTCTCCATGTGTCCTTACAGAATGAAGACAGACAACAAGCTGCCTGATATCTAGTAGGGCACCAATTTCATAATGGGAGCCCCTGGCTCATTATCTAAGACAATTAGCCATCTAAATATCATTGCATTAGAGGTGAAGAGCTGACTTCATATATGAACTTGAGGATGACACAAACATTCAGGCCATAAGAGCACCTAAAGTTAATGGCTCAAATAGATTACATTTCTTGATACTTTTAGAAGAAAACCAACAGCAGCATACATTGATCTTTCTAAAAGTAAAGAATTCCTTTGGAGGCCATATATCACACATTCAATTAATGAAATATATCTATAATTTGTAACCGTCATAAGATGCTCTAGTTGAGAAATCTTTCTGTTTTGCCCATACATGACTAAGTGGAATTACCCCTTCTAGGTCAGCCTCTGCGTGGGAATTTTGTGATGACCACAGACAGCATCCACAATTCTCTTCCCAAATTGTCACTCAGGGTTTCCAGGGAAATTCCAAGGATCTTGGAACGCATTCCCTCTGTACTCCCACTATGCTCATCTCACCCTATAGGAGATGCCAATCCTGACTCAGTGTCTAGCCAGAGTGAATTTCCCCCAATTGCTCTGCAAGCATGGAAACTGGGAAGGACTGGTGTTAAGTAGGTGGTATATGAAAATGAGACTCCGCAGGCCAAGCCTTCCCCAGTCAACCACCTCCACCTGGACTTCTGGCCTTGAGATGACTGTGTCCACCCACTTCTCTCCACTCAACCAAAAACTGCTTTTTTCTTTAAAAAGAAATACTAATTTAAGCCCCTAATGGTAGTGCCTTTCTTTCTCCCATCCTCCTTCCTTCACTCCATCTTTTCCTTCTTAATTCCGTCCCTCCATCCTTTTCTTACCCCATCCTCTTAGCCTTCCTTTCATTTTGATCGATTTCTGCTGATTTACATCTTACTGATGGATAACAACCCTTACAACACTTCGATACATTTGTGGACTTGAGAGACGAAAGTTAGATCCTATATTTGGAGGGAATGCAAGGCTCTGCTTTTGTCCTCTGCTTATTTATTCTCTTTGTACCATGTGCTCATGCTTTCTCTACCTCTCTCTGTCTGTCTCTATCTCTGGTCTCTCTGTCTCTCTTTCCCTTTCTCCCTCTCTCTCTGCTAAACCCTGCATGAAAATGACCATGGAAGAGAGATTCAAATCTCTCAGTTTAGATTGTAGAGATTATAGAGAATAAACTCTCTAGCTTCACCATCCTCTTAGAGAGGGAGATAATGATACTGCCTGTGTGACACAAACAAACAAAAATGGCCATACTTTGTATAAGACTCTGCCTTGCTATAAATACATACTTGATAAATATTAGCAGCTATTAGCCCATTAAATAGTAGGCACCCTGCTCTATGTCTACTTTGTTGCCTTTGTTATTTGGAGTATTTATAGAGTTATTGAGTTATGATGAACATATAATAAATGTTATATATTTAAATGATACAACTTGATGTTCTTTGACATATTTAAAATTATTGCCATGAAAGTGAAGCTGGGGCTCAAATGGTAGAGCACTAGTATTGAGTGACAAAGCTAAGGCATAGCACCCAAACCCCTTAAGTCCAAGGCCCACTTTCAGCACAGAAGTAAAACACAAAAATTAAAGCACAAAAATAAAAATTGTAACTGCCATAATCAAGACAGTGAACATATTCATCACTTCCAAAAATTTCTGCTTCTTCCTGTATAACCTCTGTCCCCATTCATATTATGAGGCAACCATCCATTTCCTGTATGAAATCATGAATAAGTTTGAATTTTACAAAATTTAATATGACAGAAATCATACCCTAAGTACCCTTTTTCTAACTTCCTTCACACAGCATAATTATTGAGACTTGTCACATTGTTTTTATCGATAGTTCCTCCTCCATATGCTGGCTACCACTCCAAAGTTTACCAATTCACTTATTAATAAATTTGGGGAACGTTTTCCAGTTTGGAGGCTATTAGAAATAAGGATGCTATAAAGCTTGCATTGCCAAGTCCTTGTATAATTTGTGCTTTATGTCTCTTAGATTAAAGGGAGTGAGAGGTTATGTGATATGTGAGGATCGGGCTTTCTAAAGAATCACCAAATTATGATGAATTATTATGGCATTATTCATATACATGTACATAAACATATACATGCATATACATGTGGGTGTGTGTATATATATATATATGAATGTACACACACACACGCGTGCATGCGAGAGGGATTGAAACCTGATGATTCTGTTTTGATTCCAAAATAAAAACTTCTATTTCCAATGACTACTACCTTGATTATTTAGACTAAATTTTCAGCTAATTCCAATTAGAGAAGTGAAAAACATATGTAAAAGTATATGCACTGAAGAATTAAAAGAAGAAGGCACTGAAGAATTAAAAACTTCAGTGATCTCCCACCCCTAGGTCTACCCATTTCATTGCAAATAATGTAATATCATTCTTCCTGACAGATGAGTAAAATTCCATTGTGTGTGTGTGACACCTTTTCTTGATCCATTTGTCTATTGAGGGGCATTTGGACTGTTTCCACACTTTGACCATGGTGAATAAATAGTGCAGCAATGAGTATGGTTGTGTAGATGGCTTTACAGAAAAAATATGCTAAGTGAAGTAAGTCAGGCCCAGAGAGACAAAGAGCAAATGTTTTCTCTCATATGTGGAAGCTAGAAATAATTTATAAATGTACTAGTAAACCCTTCGTAGTTGTATGAAAGTGTATCAACAGAAATGTGTATTAACAGAAATATGCTATTTTCAGGGGACAATTCATATGGTATAATTCCCTAGAAAGGCTAACTCACCGTCCAACAAAATGATTCCCAAGAAACAGGACTTGAAAGAATAGAAGGTAAGTTTAAGGGGAGGGGTTAGAGGAAAGAAGAGTGGCAGAAGAAGAGAACACAGTCATAAAATTTAATGCATATCCTACAAAATTAAAAAAAATTGAGGGGAGGGGGAGGGTTGAGAGGAAAGGGAAAGAATGATGAAAGGGTGACATCAATCAAGATACATTGTATTCATAAACTGACTTGATGAATGGTAACTTTTGCACAACTACCTAACAATAAAAAAATGAAGTAAAAAAATGTGCAGTGAGGAATTACCAGTCAGAAAACAGAAATCAATGTAGTAAGATTGACCTAACAGGTTCTCTTGTACTATGAACACTCCTTGTTTCTGAGAAAACTGATAAGTGTCTAGGAACGTTGAAATAATCTATTGACAGTCTCATTAGGATAAGAAGAAACTAGATAGAGTACACAAGTTCATAAGAGGTCAATCACTGGTTAGCCTCACCCTAGAAACAAGAATTAAGCAGTATCTGCAGGCTTCAGAAGAAATAAATTTCAGCTTCAACCCATCTCAATAGAAATATTGTCTTCACTACTCACTATTATTGACCCTAAGTTTACTCTGTGGACCCTAAGTTTACTCTACTCTCTCCATAATAAACCAAACAAGCCAGTAAGAACTGAGTAACTCAATCATCCACCTGAATTGTGTTGGTATTTATAGAACACTACTCAAAAACAACAGAATGTTGATATTTTAGTGTACGTGGAGCATTCACTGGCAGAGATCATTTTCTGTATCGCAAATAAAAAATAATGACTTTCAAAAAATTGAAACCATACAAAAATGTCCTTAGGCAATGATGGAATTAGCTTGAAGCCTACATTACAAAGACAACAGAAAGTCTCCAAATAATTTGGAAAGTAAACAATACACTTCCAAATAATCTATGGGTAAAAAAAAAAAAAGGACATTTCTGAGTAATATTAGCAATACAGTAGATTAGGAGATTTCAACCCTCCTTCCTCAAAAGACTAATGATAAAGTAACTAACTAGTAACTGGAATATCTCTAGTAAAGCTCTGAAGTAAGATGCAAAATTGGTACCACTGATCCAGTGACTGATCTTTCCCCACTAGGAGGCCCTGGGAATCCCCAGGGAATATGACACTTCCCCTGTCTCTAAAGGACCTATGACAAGTCTTCCTGGTGGCCTGGGGGAAGGGAGGGAGAAGGTGTTGGTAGACAGTGAATCCAGCGGTTCCCAGAAGCTGTGTGGAACATTATTCTCTTTGTCCTCCTCATGGCCAAGAGAAGGAAGATACTTCAGGGTGGCCTAATGTTGGAGGGCAAGGAAATTAATTCAGAACCCAATTCTGAATTATACCGTAAAGGCATGGTAGTCAATGATAAAGAAAATCTCTTATTCTTCTTCCCAGAGGAAGTTACTCTGGAGGAGGATACAGCATCGCAGAGGATGTTGAAGGACAAGAAGTCTCATCACCTCCTGGATGGGAATGTGAAATTATAAGATAATCTCAAAGATAGTCTAATAATTTGGATCTCTCTCTCTCTCTCTCTCTCTCTCTCTCTCTCTCTCTCTCTCTCTCTCTCTCTCTCTCTCTCTCTCTCTCTCTCTCTCTCTTTGGTCAGTCATGGGGCTTGAACTCAGGGCTTGGGTGCTGTCCCTGATCTTTTTTGTTCAAAGCTAGTGTTCTATCACTTTGAGCCACAGCACCACTTCTGGTTTTTAGGTGGTTACTTGGGGATAAGAGTCTCATAGACTTACCTGTTTGGGGCTGGCTTCAAACTGCGATCCTCAGATCTCAGCCTCTTGAGTAACTAAGATTACAGGCATGAGCCACCATCATCTAGTTAGTTTGATACTTCCTTATGAAATGGAACACACACTTGTCATATGCCTTACCAATTACATTCTTAGGTATTTATATCAAGACACAGCAGTCAGTCTCAGCTACAGGTAGTTCCCTCACCCCTACCCCAACACACACCAACACATACATCACCAGTAAAAATAGTTCTCTTGGTTACAATGGGAGAGTGGATGCTATAGGTATCTATTGGGTAGTGGTCAAGATGCTGCCAAACATCCTGCAGTGCACAGAATAACCCCTTCCCATCTAAGAATTATCTGACCCCAAATATCCATGGAACTAAGGTTGAGCAAACTTTTCCAGTTCCTTAGGAAAGCCTGTGTCACATAAAATCTGTGCAGCATTTAAAATAGCTGTATTCAGAAGTGGGTTCAATATACAAAAGATGCAATTAGTCCTAATGTCTTCAATTTATTTATTTATCTATTTATTTGGGTGGTACTGGGGTTCGAACTTGGAGGGAGTCATGCTTGCTAAGCAGGCACTCTACCACTTGAGCCATACCCTCAGCCCAGCCCCAAAGTCTTTCAATGTTTGTCAAATGCATTATAGTGAATGAAAGAAGTCAATTTTAAAGGTTACATGGACTATGATTCCTCTTCTTATGGAATTCCTAAATAATTCTTTTAATAGCTTCTAGTAAAATGATCTGCTTGGATCTCACAGTACAGAATTTGGTGAAGGACTTTGCTCATACAAATTGTCAGAGATGGGTGGATTTTCTGTTTATGAATTTTGCCTAGTTGTTGTTGTTTTCACCTCTCTCTGTATTGAGCAATGACCTTGTCATGTTCCCAAAATGGTTGCATGGAAGGAGTTCCAGGGAGAGGATGAGTGTCACTCCACACTCCACCAATACCCTGGGCTTTGGCCCCATCCAGCCTTGGTGACAGTAGGTGCCAGTTCCACATGCTTCCAGCAGCCGAGAATCAAGCATCAACAGAAGAAAACTTGGCACCCACAGGCAGAAGGCTGGGCATTACCTCGCCCGCCATGCCACCTAGCAAGCTCTGCTCATAGGTAAGGAATGTGGCAGCCTGCCCTCTGAGGAAACACACAGCCCAAGCATCTTCATACACATCATCCAGTTTATTGATGGGATTTGCTGACTATGTCTAAGAAAAACATCTACATTTTCCTGGAAGGCATTAAAATTCTCTCATTTGAAATATAATCATTTGAGAATCTGGAGGGCCCCTGATGATGTGTTAGGAGACAGGCTGCAGCATCCAAGGCAAATGTTGTAGTAAAAGACCTCTCTTGGACTCTGGGAAATGATTTATGTGAGGACACTCACTGGTACTGCCTCCCAAACCAGCGCAAAGAGAGGCACTGAATCCCAACCGACTCCAGCAGTGACTTCAGAAGCAACATTATTGTCTCTGTAATGAAAACCTTTGAGAAATATTAATTGCCATCTGTGATGGATACTGCTGATTTCTTTAATTTACAAGCTTGATTTTAGGGCTGGGAACATGACTTAGTAGTAGAGTGCTTGCCTAGCATGCATGAAGCCCTGGGTTCCATTCCTGGGTAGTACATAAACAGAAAAAGTTGGGAGTGATGCTGTGGCTCAAGTGGTAGAGTGCTAGCCTTGAGCAAAAACTCAGGCACAGTGCCCAGGCCCTGAGTTCAAGGCCCAGGCCTGGCAAAAAAAAAAGTTTGATTTTAATCCCTAAATGTTAAAAATCTTGTTGGGTGCCTGTGGTTTGTAATCCTAGTTGCTCGGGAGGCTGAGATCTGAACATCATGGTTTGAAGCTAGCCTGGGCAGACAAGTCCTTAGCTCCAACTAACCAGAAGAAAGCTGGAAATGGAGCTGTGACTCAACTGGGAGAGTGCTGGCCTTGAGAAAAAAAGTCAAGTAAGAACACAAAGCTGTGGGTTCAAGTCCTCCATACTAGTGTGTGCCCACATGCACATGCACGTGCACACACACACACACACACACACACATTAACATGCTCATCTAGTACAGCTCTTAGGGTGACTTACAGTCTGACGAAGACAGAGCACTGCAGGTTAACGCATCTCTGTGACCATAGCACTATTATGATTTTTTTACACTCATCATGACCTTGCCTGTTATTCTGCCAAACAAACTGGTTAAAACTAGAAGCAAAAAATTAGTTGAGATTGCCACCAAAAAAATGACCGTTCCTATTTATCACATCGAAGACTTTATGAGTAAATAAATGATCTCTTTTGTTTAACCAAATGTTTTCACCAAGCTACAAGGAACATGGTCTTGGTTGGAAATGGCACCTTTTTCCAGCTGCTATATGTGGAAAGTAGTATAGACATAGTATGTTTGACTCTATAAAACTGATGTCAGAATTCCAGAAGATCCTTATGGACTCCAGAGGAATGAGTCAACAAAGAGGTTAGTGGAAAAACTGAAGCAGGAAGAAACCTAATCAATGGTTGGACAAAAGAGCTGTCAGTCATATCTGTTCAGCAAATCAACCCCTAGCAAATTAACTCACAACAAATGAGGTCATGGGAAACAAGAACCAAAAGGGTGGTCCTAAAGGAAGCTCAAGGTTTGAAAGGAGGTGATGTAAGGCAGGCAGACTTTTGAGAAAGATGTGGCTGTCATTATAGAAGCCAGACCCAACTGCCATGTTAGTATGATGGATGAAGACAGGAGCTATAGAGAAGAGTAGAGCCAGCATTCATTTCTGGCTGGTGAATGTGCTTCGATCAAACAAAAACTGCATAGAAATAAAACAGGCGGAGAGGAAATGATCAAGAGGAGAGATAGAATCTGAAGCCATGGAAAACTACAGAAAAGAGGTAAAGGGAGAGGGTCGCTCAAAATCCAGACATAGTTAGAAGGTGTCCCACTCACTTAAGGGACAAAAAGAAGGACTGATTAGTAGGTCAGGTCCAGAGGAGATGAATAAGATCCCCAGATAAAGGAAGGGGTGTGAAGAAGGTTCCGACAGGACTGAATTCTCACCCAAGACTGGAGCTGGGCCAACCCAAACCTATGGTGGGTTGTAAACCTTTAAGTGTCATTTAATCAAGGACAAAAGGTAAGGATGAGGTACTTTCTAAGCTGTTGCAACCACTAATTGATGGCTATTGGCTATGAAATTTGAACTGCTTTTTCTCAGTAATTTCTATGTATGTGTGTGTTTATTGCTTATGAAAATATTAATAGGGACATGGGCTAAACTTAGATGAAGGGCTGGCGGAATTTTCTACACATTGGCAGCAACCAGTGGGGAAGTCTGGGAATTCACAATACTGGGGTAACAGAGAGAAAGAGTCTCTCCCTTTCCATGTACTCAAGGCTAAGACTGGAGACTGAAGGAAAGCAACTAATGTCAGTAAAACTGCCTCTAACAATTAGAATCTGAAAATAAGTGACATTCTTACAGATAAGAACAGATCAGGAAACAGTAAGCAGAAATTTATCATCCCCATTTTTTCTGTATTGTTTTAGCCAGCAGTCCAAGGAACTTAAGCTAGTCTTTCTATGTGCCAGCTTTCTGAAAGCTTTTTAAATGGATTATCTCATTGAATTCTTATTTCTTCTTCCTTATCCTTGAAGTTTGTATTACTTGACTCCTATACATTTTTCCTTTTTCTCTTCCCTCTTGTCCCTACCCACAAAATGTACAGTTTATTTCCAATATAGTGTCTAGTGATTACCACTTCTGCATTCATTCACCCTTTGCCCCTCCATTCCTGTTCCTCCCCCACCATACTCTCCCAAAGACAGATAAACAAACAAGACCAAAACACACACACACACACACACACACACACAGAGAGAGAGAGAGAGAGAGAGAGAGAGAGAGAGAGAGAGAGAGATCTTGTCTCTATTTCCTGGAGATCTTTATAGTGAAAACCAAAACAAAAAAACTTGAAGAAAGAAATCAAACACAACATTAGGAAATTGACTCCTAGATCACAGATGAGGAAACTGAGGCCCAAAAGAGAGTTCATAATTTGCCCTTAGAGGAGAGTGGGCTGACTTCTAAATCTACATTCTATATCATGTCCAGGGAATAACTGGGAATAACTTCACTTAGGACCAAAGTCGCTTGGTTCCATCTCCATTTGGGGAAAGGCTAAAGTTATTTGAGGAGAGTCACCTGTGAGAAGCAACTGGTCTACACTGGATATTCTATCTGTGAGAAGCAGTTGATCAATATGTAATATTCTTTGTTCCTTCCAGCAGGTGACTGTTGTCATGTGAACAGCTCTCATTTAAGGAGGAAGAGGAGGAGGAAGAAGAGAGGAGTGTTGAGAGAGGAGTGTGCTTACAGGGAAACAGGAACAGAGGATTTAACACTAGTTTGGCCAGTAACTGTTTCACTTTCATCTAGAATTATGGTGGCTTCATTTTGTTTCACTGAAAATTAACAGAAACTTTAAATCTTGTAAAGATGAACTAAAAGAAGTTGAGTAATTTTGCTATGGACCAAGGAGTCATTCAGATAAAGATAACTTGTCAAGATAGAAAAGATATTTTATTTTCCTTTTTAAAACATCTCTAAAATAAAGGGAATCCAGTTAGTGTATTTTCCCAGATGATACAATTAGGAGAAAGTTCACTGACCCAGAGGGCTAAGGGAAGCCTGGCCAAAATATTCTGTCTCAATTTCCCTTCTGCAAATAAACCTGTCATATTTTCTCTAAGTCCCTTAAAATGGTAGCATTCCATGATTATTTAAGAAGTTTGTTTCAAAGAACACCATTTAAAAGTACATACTTTTAAGTGAACATAGTGATGCACACCTGTAATCTCAGTGACACTGAAGAGGTAGGAGGACAGAAGTTTGAGGCCAGCCTGGGCCAAACTATAAGATCCCATCTGAACGTTTAGAGAAAAACTTTGCATGCAGCTGGTCTTCTGGGTCACTCTAGAACTGCTACTTTTGTCACCCACAAAATTCCAAAGCAGGAATTCCCTTTCTTTACTAAATGGTGAGTGGACCTGTCTCCTTCCTTGAATGGAGACAGCCAGTAGCTTCAAGGTGTTGTGTGCCTAGGAAGAACTCCTTCTGCACATATATAGAGAAGTCAGAAAATCACTAGGCCATCCTGTGTATTTACTTGTAGATTTATAGGCACAGTCTAGCTACCACAAATGAAGGAAACCATGCTGCCTATGTTTCTCTGGGGCTGGCTTACCTCGCTTAATATAACCTTTTCCAAGTCTTTCCATGTCCTTACAAATGATACAATATTATTCTTTCTGTTGGATGAGTCAAATTCCACTGTGTTTATGTATGTGCAAGTGTGGTCGTGTGTGTGCATGTATATATGTGTATCAAGTTTTCTTGATCCATTCATCCATTGAGGGACATCTGAGTGGATTCCATACATTAAATGGTTAAAAAAAAACTAGGACATGATAAATATACAGGTCTCTAGGCATTCACACACAGAGAGACCATAGGAGGATATTTTTCGGAGAGGAACACAAAGGTGCAATACCTATGTGCATCTGATCATATAAAATAAGATGAATTAAATGAACTCCAGGAAATAGAAAGGAGGGTTTTGTTTGTTTGTTTTTACTTTGTTATTGTCTTTTGTTTTCTTTTCTTTTCCTCTTGTTTGTTCATTTATCTGTCTTTGAGGGGGGAGGGGGAAGGGCACAGAAATGGAGGGACAAAGGAGTGAATAAATGTAGCAGTGGGACTCATTAGACACTATGTTGAAAATGGACTATACAACTTGTTGGTGGGGACAGGAGAGAAAAACTAGGAGACAGCAAGTGAAGAGGTGACAGAGTTCAAAAAGAAATGTGCTCTTGATCTGATTTATGTAACTTTACCCCCCCCCCCCGTACATCACTTTTACAATAATAATAATAATGCATGAAAGAAAAAAAGAAAACCCACCCAAAGAGTGAGCTCCTGGATAAGAAAGGGAGCTGTGGGAAGGAATATATTAGAAGCAAATCGCCATCTGCATGTGATGTCTCTATCCAAGCACAGTGTTCAGGAGTCTTTGTGTTGCAAACTGAGGATGGCAGCCAGTATGCTATCTCTTATTTATATTTTATAGCAAGCTGTGGAGGGGGGGTCAGATCAGAAAACCTCAGGATGCTTCCCATCTCCATTCTGCCTGCCACTTCCACCACCTGTGACTTGTGTTCACGAAGCTGCCTTCAAGCCTGCTCTGCACCAAGGTCTGAACTTCACAACGGTGTTGCTGAGATTCTTGCGGGGAAGGGGGAAGGTCTTTGCTTTTTCTCACACATCAGTTGCATGGGGTGGGGGGTGGGGAGTGGGGAAGCTGCCAGGATCGAATGTTTTGTATCTGCCATTTCTCTGCAGCTTGGCTATTCCCTGCTGTTATCTTTGGCTCTGTTGCTATGGGCGGGGAATTTTTATTTTTTGGTTCTAGCTTAATAACTGCTTGGCTGCTGGAGGTGCTCATTTCTCATTGTATTGGTGGAAGATTAGCAGAAATGTTTGGGAGGTATTTCCTGTATTAAGCAGCAGGGGAGAGCTTGTTGGGCCAGTGCCTTCTTTTGACATGGCGTCACACTCCCCACCCCACCCCCTACTTTTGCCCTTGGAATGTGCTGAAGCCAGTTATTCCCATCCAGAGCTGCTGCTCCTCCCTGATGCTTTGCAGATCAGCACCCTTTTCCAGGTGCCCGTGGACAAACACTTCTTAGGGGAGGCTGCAGTAGTCTCAAGCAATCATCTCACTTGCATTTACACGTTTGGGACTCACCAGTGAAAGCGCATTACCAACGTTGATGTTCCAGCCTTCATACTTCAGATTCTCTGACAGTTAACTCACTGGCCTTCTCTGACAGTCACCAGGGCTAAATTGAACTGGATAATACATGTCGTCTGAAAGTCCTAACACATTTGTAGTTCTGTGTTTAAAGCTAGAAACTAACTGCTGATAAATTTTTGGTGCCCTTGGGTCTGAAGATTAAACTACCTATCCAGAAAAATTAGCAAAAGAGAAAACATCGACAATATTTTGGCTCTGGATTGGATTGAGATGAAAGAAAAAGAGTACAATCCAGGTGTCCATGATTTATGCTTGTAATCCTAGCTACTCAGGAGGTTGAGATATGAAGATCTTAGTTCAAAACCAGCCTGGGCAGGAAAGTCTGTGGGACTTGTTATCTCTAATTAACCACCAGGAAAGTGGAAATGGTGCTGTGGCTCAAATTGGTAGAGCGCTAGCTTTGAGTGATAGAGCTCAGGGACAGTGCCCAGGCCCTCAGTTAAAGCCCCAGGACAGGCACACTACACACACACACACACACACACACACACACACACACACACACACACACACACACACCAAATACAAGATGAATGTGACTCAAGGTTATTTCCTATGTCACAATGACATAGGATAGTCAGAGCAGGAGCCTGTGAGTTTAGATCTTAAAACTGGGAACTCATGTGATTATGTTCACTTAACTTTTCCCAACTCTCCTTTGTGATATGAAGGTGATTCTAATTTATGAAATTCTTATACATGTTACATGTGGGAGCACTTTATAAACTATAAGCACAAGGTCACTAAATCATATGCTCATGTGCATGAAGACATTTATAACCCTGCAGAGAATTCCATAAGCATAGATGTTAGGAAACTGAGTCATGATGGTATTCGAATAAAGAAAGAGCAGAAAGTGAAGTCAACAGACTGGATCAATTTTAATGGGAAGTTGAAGAGGGACACCAGGCATAATGGGGGTAGGAGTGGAGGGATTTAAGTAGGGTAATGGATGGGGGACAGGGTCAAAGTTGGCTGGATGGTCCATGCTTACAAGTTCTTGCTTCAGTGTGTCATCTTGGCCTAAAATTGATTACATGGGCCAGGTTCCAGAAACCTATTGTTTGAGCAAACCCCTTGCTTAATCAAGTGCGGCCTGCTTCAGGAACTCAGGTCTGTCACCTGGGGAGAGAGTGGGAAGTGGGTTTTCACAGTTTGAAATGGCAGCTATTCCCCTCATTAAATAGCCCCAGTGTAGGCTGCTGGTGACTCTCCTGTAATCCAAGCTACTCAGGAGGCTAAGATCTGAGGACCATGGTTTGAAGCCAGCCTGGGTAGAAAAGTCTGTGAGACTCACCTCTACGTAACCATCGAAGAGCCAGAATTTTATACAGCTATTAGCAAGAATTACATTATGTCATTTGTAGGGAAATGAATGGACCTAGAACAAATCATATTAAATGAGGTAAGCCAAGCTCAAAGAGACAAACAGCACCTGTTTTCTCTCATATGCAGAAGCTAGATCTAAAATACACTGGGACAAAATAAATTATACAGTTTTAGGCATTCACACACCTTGAGACCAAAGGAGGATATGCTTAAGAGAGGAACAGAAAGGCACAATGTGACTATGTGCATTGAATCATACAAAATAATACTTATTGAGATAAACTCCAGGAAATGGAAAAAAGAGATTTTTTTTCTTTTTTGCTGTTTTTGTTTTCTTTTTGTCTTGTTTGTTTGTGTCTTTGGTTGTATAAGGGGAGGCACAGAAATGGAAGACAAAGGATAAACAAATGCAGCAATGGTATCACTGGACACTATGCTGAAAATGAACTATACAACTTCTGGGTGGGATGGGTGGGGAAAAACTGAGAGCAAGGTAAAGGATGACATTGTCCAAAAGGAAATGTACTCTGCCTGACTTATGAAACTGCAACCCCTCCATTCTTAGTCTTTTCAAATAAAATACTTAAAAAAAAAAAACACTTGGAAGTAGACGTGTGGTTCAATTGGTAGAACAGCAGTCTTCAGCCAAAAAAAAAACTAAGCAAAGGTGAGAGGCCCTGAATTCAAGCCCAAGTACCCATACCAAGAAAATAAATGGAAAAAAAATAAACAAATAGATGGCCACAGGCTACAGTGTAAACCTAATAAAACTTTCAATGTATTTCCAAGTAACAGAAGACTCATTTTTCTCCTTGCAGTAGCTATTTATCTTTCTTTTAAAATGTGATCACAGCCCCTTCCCAAAGTGGACGATATCCTTACTATGAGGTACACAGACCACCTTCCACCTGCTAATGTGATGTGGAGGTCTGTCGGATCTGGCCAGCAAAAGAGGGCAGAAGCTGACTCCATCTCCACTATCTCCCCAGCACCCCTGCTCAGAGGCCTGGGAAGATGCCCTCTCCCAGTAAACAATAGTGCCCCCCCCCCCCCAATATGGCTGGATTTTCCTATCCCACAACCACTAAGCTAAAAAGTCCCTGCCCTTATGAGAAATGAGCACACCCCTAGCCAATGAGCCAGAGACAGAGCTTGCCGGCGAACTAACCGGCCAGTCAAGTGTAATCCCGCGAACCCCCCACCCAATCACAAAGCCATTGTCATGGTTATCCCTCCCCCTACCCTATTGTCAATAAAAACCCTGCTGAACAAGGAGGCGGGGTTCACGACGGCATGGCCACTGCCATGGAAGGTTGTGGGACCGGCTTGAGCTGAATTAAACGACTCTCTTGTCCTTGCATCGGATTGGCTCCTGGGTGGTTTTTGGGTGGTCGTCGGCCTGGCACATCATTAAGAGCAGTATTCCCAGCACAGGGCATGGAGCCAGTCTGTGGCGATGCAGGCTCAGCCAAACAGATGCTCCTAGCCGAGTCATTCAAAGAGGAGAGGCTGAGCCATATCCACAGAGGTTCCAGTATCATGGAAAGACAAACAGATCAACAAGAGACCGAGTTAAACACTAGGAGAGATCGGAGTAACTTGGGTTTCTTAGATGTGGGCAGGCCTAGAGTTGTCCCCTCCAACGTGTGAGCACAAAATGCAGCTTTCTTTGTCAGCAAGTTTAGGTAGGGAGAGGGATGTTGGTATGGAGGCATTTCTGGGAAGAATTTGTTTTGAAAGGGGCAGGAAAGTGAACAATCTCAGAGAATTACAGATGTGTGACCATTTCTCAGAAATTGCAGGGTGCGTCAGAATTAGCGTAGTCAGCCAGTGTGGTTACAGAAGCGAAAAACTGAGATCCTTCTGGTCAAGTTGGTTTCAACCATGAATGGATTGCTTATTACCTGGCTTATTTGAGGTTTCTGGGCCTAATGTCAGCTAGGCCAGGCCCCTGGGTGGAAGGACAACTGTGTCTGTCATGTGGACACAGCAATGGCAGCAGATCTAGAGGTACAAAGTAGCCACTGCTCACTGTTGCTGATGTGATTCCTCTGTATGTGGGTAGTCATTGTGCCTTGGCTAAGTGGACTATGTGGGTGTCCATTCTCTAAGCTACCCAATACCCTTTAATATGGGACTTTATTACAAAAAATTAAAACATTCATAGGAATAGCACAATTTACCCCCAGGTATCTAACATTACCCAGTTCAACAATTATCCACACTTGGTGAATTATTTCACTGTTTTCTGTCCTTCTCTTCACATCTTATTTTGTTTTTTGTTTCTGCTAGTTGGAATATTTTGAAGTCCAAGATGTATTATTTCATCCATCAGTGTTCTAACATACATTTCTAGTTGGGGTGTGTATGTATTATTTCATCCATCAACATTTCAATGTACATTTCTAACTCTGTGTGTGTGTGTGTGTGTGTGTGTGTGTGTGTGTGTCTGTGTTTGAACTCAGGGCCTTTTCTGTCCTTTGGCTTGCTTGCCAAGGCAGTACACCAAGCATGGAGGAAGGTCAGCTTCATTGTCTTTGTGAGTTTGTCCTCCTCACACTGCTTCCCCACACCTCTCCCATCTGTGGAAGGAATTTCAGGTGAAATGAATGCTTTGACCCTCGTGAACAATGCAGACACGACCGTGGGAGTGAGGAAATCTCAATCCTCATTGGAGTTTGTTCAGTTTATGCATAGACATGGGGTTCTACTCGCCATTGAGTAAACAACACAGTGAGCATGCAGCAACACAGGTAAACCCAGAGAACATTATTCCGAATGCATAAGCCAAACTCCAAAAAAATACCGCATTGTCTCACTTATTCATAGAATCTAAAATAGCCCATCCCGAGAAGCAGAGAGTCCAACAGTGGTTTCCAGAGGCTGAAGGGAGTGAGAAGTGGGGAGATTTTGGTCAAAGGTACAAAGCTTGTGTTATTCAAAATGAAGTTCTAAAACATCTGGAACTATAGTCATAGTAACTATATCATGTTAATAACACTCTCCTGTAAGCTTAAAATTTGCTAAGGAGACAGCTTTTAAGGGCTCCTGCCCTAGGGGTTATGGGTTGGGAAGGGGAATTACCAAGAAAAAGAAACTCTGTGATACAATTCATTAGCTTGACTAGTGTAGCTATTTCACAATGTATATCTACATATCTACATATCAACTTTGAGGTCTGGCTTGTGTATGTGGTACCCCACCCTGCATTGGTTGGACACCCAAGGCACTATGGAAGCAAGAGGGAGAATTATGAAAGGAGTGACATTGATCAAGATGCACTGTATTCATAAGCTGTCATGTTGAATTGAAACAGTAACTATTGTTTGTTAATAATACTCTGCTGTAAACTTAAAATTAGCTAAGGTGATGGCTTTTAAGGGCTCTAACCACAGGGGAGCCTCAATACAACTACTTAAAGGTAATTTTTAAAAAACTGTTAAAAGAGAACATTGTGATGGAACACATGCTATCTGCCATGCATTACCTCCACCACTTTTTATCCTCATCCTTTTGAAACCATTCTCCTTTCTTTCCCTCAAGTTGGACGACAGTTGTCATTTGTCAATTATAGCGCACTAAACCTGAGGAGGGGATCAATATTTAGCCCCAACAGGCTTGACTCTTGATCTGTTACACATACTTTAAGGAATTTAGAAAAATAATAATTCTCTCAATTAAGTCCTGCTTTGAAGACTAATCTTATTAAGAATTCAGAAAGCCTGTTTTGGTATCATAAAAATCAAAACCCTTCTCCATTTGCTTGTTATAAAAAGTTCCCTCCCACCACTGCTTTGATGCTCATAGCTGGCTGAATTGAGAAAAATCACATACATGGAAATGTGGGAAAAAGAAAAACAAGATTATTTCTACTGCAAACTTCCCCCAAGACAGAAAAGTGAGAGATGCCTGAAAAAATTGAATGCCTAAGGTTTTTGCTTTTTTTTTTTTTTTTTAGGTTTATGAAGATGAGAGGTGAGTTAACAATGCCTTCTATAGGATTGGGGGCAATGGGGAAGAATAATGAAAGGGGTGACACTTATCAAGATGCATTATACTTACAAACTGATTTGTCCAATAGCAGCTCCTTCGTACAAGGACTTAAAGTTAATAAAAACACATAATTTAAGAAAAAGGACTTCTAGGTGAGGTTGATGGCACTTACCTGTAATCCTAGCACTCAGAAGTCTAGAAGGATCTTGAGTTTGAGGCCAGCCTTGGCTCCTTAGCAAGTTCCAACAAATCCTGGGCTACGTAACAAGACCCTTTCAATACATAATACACACCTGCCACATTTTAAAAGGACTTCTAGTCTTGGATTTAGGAGAATAGCAAATGTCAAAATCTAGGATTGGAAATGCAGATAGAAGGTTGTGAGGAAGGATCGGGCTGCTTGGCTTGCTAGGTTTGAGGTCCTTGTGGAATAATGGACTCCAAAGAGAATGGACTGGAGATAAAGATTTAGGACCCAGTGCCCTTCAGGTGGTAATTGAAGTGGGATTAAAGACCTCCCTAGGGAATGGCTGCAGATTACAACCTCTGCTGTGTCAAGGTTTTCCGGAGTTGTTTTGAATTTGCACAAAAGCCTCTCAAATTGCTTTGTTCTGGAATTAAAGAGGTGGCTTAGTAAAGCTTAGAAATGTGGAAGTAGGAATCAGGCCTGACATTGAATTTGCTCCTAACATGTGAAGAGGTAGTTATTTGGTGTCTTGCCTCTGTTTCTGAAATTGCATAAATCCCTAAACTCAAAGGCTTCCAAACACAGTCCTGATTTCTAATCCATACTCTATGCTTCAATTGATAATGGGATAAATCTTTAGTCACTAGAAAAACTTACATCCTACTCTTTGATAGTCTTTGCTTTTGTCTCTAAAAAGATCTGCTCAGATGTCATTACTGTATTTCTCAGACCATCATTGGCCAAGAATTTAAAATGTGCAAAATCACTGTACTAGGCATTGAGGAGGACACCAATATAAATAGGACTTGATTTTCACCCTCAAACATCACATCCAGTAATCTCTGTAATATAACTTGTCAGTTTTACTATGGAGGAATTGGTTATTTGTCAAAAGTTTTCCTATACATTTTCACACAATTTTTTAAAAAATTCAAATTTAAGCTCATACCCCAAATATATTGCATTAGAATCTCTAGTGTAGAGTCCAGGTGCCTGGGGTTTTGTTTTTTATTTTTTATTTTTATTTTTGTCATGCCAGGTATGGTGGCTCAAGCCTATAATTCTAGCTACTTGAGAGGCTGAGATTAGTAGGATCCTGATTTGAGGCCAGGCAGCCTGGAAAAAAACTTCATGTGACATCATCTTAACCAATAAAATGCTGGGCATGGTGGTACAAGCTTGTCATCCCAACTATGCAGGAAGTCTACATAGGAGAATCATGATCTACAAAGACAAAATTTTATTTGAAAAATAAAGGGTATAATTCAAATGATAGAATACTAACTGGCAAGAACAAGAATTTGAGTTCAAAACCCCAGTACTTCCCAAACTAAACCCCAAAACTCATGTTTTTTAAACAAGTCTCTTGGGCTGGGAATATGGCCTAGTGGTAAAGTGCTTGCCTCCTATACATTAAGCCCTGGGTTCTATTCCTCAGCACCACATGTATAGAAAAAGCTGGAAGTGGCACTGTGGCTCAAGTGGTAGAGTGCTAGCCTTGAGCAAAAAGAAGCCAGGGACAATGCTCAGGCCCTGAATTCAAGCCCCAGGACTGGCAAACAAAAACAAAACAATAAGCAAGTCTCTTAGTGACCTTGATGCCCTGCTTCCCTTTTAATGGACATTTATTAGGATAAAGTTAAGACCTATGTGTAGCAGTGCTTTGAAAAGACTGCAGAAGGTACTTCACCAAAGTGAATATTGGTTCCCTTGTGTTTGTCCTTGACTGTAAGCTCTTCCCTTTCCACTCTAGAAGAGGCACAGATGGTTTTGAAGGGATTCATACCATCTGAGGGTTGGAGAGGCACAGGCAAGCTTCAGGTATTACTCACATCTTTTCTGTAAACCCCACCCTGGATCTAAAAGCCTGGTGATGTTCCAGCTCCTTACATCACCAGCAACTTTGATTAGGAGCCATGAAAAATAGGAATGGTTCTGGAGGTCAAGACCACAGTGGGCCTTGGGCAAGATTGGTGGGCAAGTTTCCCTTGGTGTTATCTGCTTCTCCTTTCCCTGCCTTTCCCTACTCTTTCCCCCCATCTTGGAGCCTTCTTTAAGCCCAGACATGGATCTTCCCTGGAGGAGGAACTGATGGGTATTAGTGACTTAATACCTTACTTTATCTGATTTTTAGTTAGAAAGGGGTATAGACAATTCAGTGCTTAACCAAAGAATGAATAACTAATAAAGGAAATGTAAGTAACAATAACAAGCAATTAAGGGATATATTTTAGATGTAGAATTTTTTTTTTTAGTGTACAGTTTTCTGTAGGCTGTACTGTGTGTCTGCATAGGGGCTTTCTCCTATTGTAAGTTTTCCTAGGATCAACGCTGCTGGCTCAGAGCCTTGGTTATTCATGCACCAAGAGGATATCACCTGATGGGCAAATTACCAGAACTCATTAAAATCCAGGAAAGAGAAAGACCATAATAGTTACCATGAGTACATCTCAGGCTGTGGCTAATCTGGGCTTGGGAAACTCTCTGGGCTGGCCTGAGTCCAAGGCCACAGAGAACTGCTGTTAATCCTCCAGGAAGGTGTCCAGAATCTTCTCTGGTATGGGCCGAATGCCTGTTTCTAGGCACAGCAGCCTCCACCCATACTCTGATGAGACAGTAGGGGAAAGGCCAAGTGTAAAGGGAGACAGTTCAGTACAGTGGAAAGAATCTTGAGCTGATATTCAGAGAAAGCTGGGGTCCAAATCCACTGCTACCATGAATAAACTGGAACACCATGGACAGGTGATTGGCCCAGTCTTTAGGGTTTAAGATCCATTCCAATGCCTGAATTAATTATTATAATCACCAAAATAAACAATGGAGCCTGATGGATGCATCATTGTGAAGAGATATGGTTGTTATGGGACCACAACATAAACTTTTATGCAACATACTATGTCTTTGCTGCCCACTGTCTATTCCCTGGAACCAGTAGCATTGACTCCTTGGAGCTCTTGCAGAATTGGAGGCTCTACCCACTGATTCAAATTCTGCCTTTTTAATAAGATTCCCAAGTAATCTCGTTGCACAGGAAAGTTTGAAAGGGACTAATTCAATATCACAGCAATCCTCTGCACATCAAGTTACCACATAACTTTCTCAGGGTCTTCATGACCTCAGAAAAAGCCCCGAACTCCTTAACAATATTCAAGGGAAACTGCCAACTGGTCTCTACCACCATCTCCAGCTTTCTTGTAAATGGCAGCCATGAGAGCTTCTTGTACTATACTCATCATCCAAGATGAAATTCCGTTGGCCCAGAATATTCTCCACAGAATCATCCCTCTTTATTGGCTCTTCAATTATCCTTCCAAGTATGTAGGGAGTAGTTTTATATGAGGCACTCTTCTGGGAACAGTCCTCAAGAAGTCACCTTCTAAGCCCGCCACATTTCAGCTTTCCATCACCTCACAAGGATGGCTTCCTTAAAAACAAATGTGATGGTTAATTTTGATTGTCAACTTGTAGGTTGAGAAGCACCTAGAAGATTTGCAAAGCACACCTCTGGTTGTATTGGTGAGTGCGTTCCCAGAAGGAATTAGGCCATAAAGGCTTTGGTTTAATGGACTGATTAATTCAAAATTTGAATCGTTTATTGGGAAATGATAGAACTGTGGAAGACAGGGCTTGGATGGAGGAAGTGAACCTCCAGGAAGGGATGTGCATTTTGGTTATAGCTTGACCTCAGCCCTATCCTCTTATTACTCTTCTTTCTGCTGCCTGGCAACCATAAGGTGAGCAGCTCTGCTCTATCACCCACTTTGGGTACTATGTTTTGCCTCACCACAGACCTAGAAACAAGAGAGCCAACTACCATGGACTGAAAGCATTAATTAAAATAAATGTTTCCCTCCTTTAAAATGCTTCTCAAAGGTATTTGTCACAGTTGGGGGTGGGTAGGAAGCTGAGTAGCATACCAAATAAGATTGAGTCCCTGTGTTTCTCACAGGAGCTACCTGCATACCTCTTTTGTGACACATCATATTTTTCAGTAGTTACTGTTCTTCTATCTTCTCTTCCAACTTTACTGAATCTCCAAGAGTTTCAAGTTTTCAACTCCAAGAGCTCCAAGTGTCCCCTTTGTACTTGTGTCCTACAGTACCAAACCCAGCAGCGGGCACAGAGAAGAGCTCCATGCATAGTCATGGCATGGAGGGAAGGCTTCACCAGACAGAAGGGGATAGCTAAACCACAAAGGCAGAATCTGGAAGGAGGCAATGAGATTCTGCTGCCTTTCATGATGGACACGAGAAATCAACTTTTATCCTTGACTTCTTTGATGTAAGCTTCCAAAGAGATGATCTGAGAGTGTGCATACTGTAGAGAAAAGAAATCTAAATTGACATTATTATAAAATTCCTACCAGATATGATTTGAATCCAGGCCTTACTTTCCTTTCCAAAGAGAAAACTGCAAGGACCATGGGGTATAAAAGCAAGATGGACTCCAACAGGGGCAGGACTTGTGCTGCCATCTTTCACCCTGTGGGGGTCACTGAAGCTCACTTCCTGGGGATGGGACTGGAACAGGACCAACTGGAACCTTGAATGGAACAAGCTAGTCCCTGCAGGACAGCAGAAAGTTGAGCTAGAGACGAAAAGACAAAGAGAAGTTGAGATAGAGACAAAAGAGACACGCTCAGAGAATGGGGAAGTTAGACTTTACTTAAAGAGCAGCAGAACACAAAGGTTTGTTTTAAATTGATAAATAAAGATAGTCAATTTAAAATAATTTCTCTCTTCTCTCTTTGTAGGGGCTTACAGTACAAACAGCCATGAAAATCTAAGCAATTTATACAGACTATCAGAGACCATGGAGAATGGCTTTTAGGGCCCTTTGACTTCCTTACTTAGCTCAACTAACTGCCAAGTAACAGGGCTAGTATTATTTCAGTGTGCTCCCACACTTACCCCAGCTGTCCACATCAGTCTCTAAGGCAAGAAGGCCAATGATGCTGAGCCCAGGTTGACCATGGAGCAGATTAAGGCTCTCACCACTTTGCTGACCTCCGTAGAACCACAGGAGTACACTTGACTTCCAGCCTGCTGTGGTTTCCATTAGATGCTCATGCCATGGCATGCAAACCATAATGAGATCAGGCAAACTGCTCTGTAACCTAGAACTCTGAGCAAAATTGGCTAGGACTGCAGCTGACAAACATAGCCTGATACAGCCCAGCCATGAAGGTAAGAGGGAGGTCACCCCAAATCAGGATGAAGGCCATGCTTCTCTGGTGTTCAGAAAACCCTGGACTAAATTCCTTCTTTAATAACAACTTCTCTTGTATAAACGAACCAAGGGAAAACAAATCAGGTTTCTACATAGTTGAATTGTTTTATGTTAGTTTTTCTGGTCTTGGAGTGCTGGTGAGTCAGAAACAATTTCAGGAAATGCTGCCTATGTCATCAGCTGGAACCCAGCTTCCTGGTTTCAAGACCCCTCAGACACATGCACATGTATTTGTGTGCATACACTCATATGTTTTTTGCACATGCTCAGACTCATATCACAGACTGGTATGTCTACTAATGTATCTTGAAACTCCTACATAAACTCATGTACACAAATATGACATTCCCACATATACTGACATACCCACATTTGTGCACACCTATACTTGGATTCACAAACTCTCACACATGCACACACATTCCTCCATATGGTAATACAAATAGACAAGCTCCTACACTCACAGAAACATACACTCACAAACTTTCACTCGCAAATTCACATTCACACATCCATTCATTCATACTCATACTTATTTATGTCCTACATGTACACTGACACATTCATGTACACACACTCATGTTTGTACACTTGGTTTTTCTCTATGAAATTAGTGTCTTCCTGACACTAAAGATGATCATGGTGTGTTCTGCACAAAAGATATTTGTTGCATGAGAATTAAACCTGGATCCAGCCCACTGATTATTTAGATGTTTCCAAATATCTGCATATTTGGCTTTGTGGACATCTGAGGATTTGGCTGAGGCAAGCTTTTGCTGTACCTCCTTCTCTCTGGAGATGTGTGAATCAGTTATTTCTAATCATCCCTCCCCACCAAGGCATTGGAGTGGGAGGAGAGAGGTCAATGAACTCTCCCCATTGCAAAAGGTATGTGTTATGATACTCTTTGAGAGGACTATAGAGCTGATAGGATTTTGTACATAAAAACTTCAGCCCTTACCTCATAAGGAGCCACAGAAAAGCAACCAACAGCTCCCCCTCCCCCCTTCTGCCCTCTTTCTCAAGTCTCCACAAAGGCTCAGAAGACATTGACACCTACAAACCTTTCCAACAGGTACATCCTAGATCTCATCCACTTCCTCTGGGAACTATAATCTCTAAGTAGAGTCCAGAAGGCTGGGAAAACCAATGACTCTCTATCTATGGGAACAAAGTTGAAGCCTGTAAAATGTGATGTATAAACACCACTCTTTGGGCGTTTATATAAAGCCAGTGTTTACTCTTACCTATTTTTTGTTTGTTTAGCATTTGCTCTTTTGTGCGTCCATTTCCTTTGGGTGGCTATCTGCTTTGGTGTTTCTTCCCTCAGCTTATAAACACAAACACAAGGGAGACATTCTCTGGTCAATGAGTGTAAGATTCCCAGAAACTCCACTCAGCCTCTAGCAGTGCTCTTTTGGGTCATTGTGAACTCTCATGGTGTGGGTGAATGTAATCATGATAGCCTTTCAGAAGAGGAAGGCAATGATTTGATTTTGTGTACTTTGTCTCTCATCACTGTTTAAACATAAGTAACGAGAGACAATATGACAGTGATAGCTCTACTCCACAAGGACAGCTTGAGAAGTCTGCCTTATAATAATTTTTTGTGTTTATATGCTGGCACTGGGGCTTGAATTCAGAATGTGGGTGCTGTCCTTTAGGTTTTTTGTTTGTTGTTTTGCTAAACACTTGTGTAAAGCCTTAGCTTTACTTCTGGCTTTTTGCTGTTTAATTGGAAACAAGAGTCTCCAATTAACCAGCCTGGGCAGACTTTGAACTGCAATCCCCAGATCTCAACCTTCTGAATAGTTAGAATTAGAGGCATGAGCCAACATACCTATGAAAATTTATGTCAATTTTTAAAACTAAGTTTAACACTAGGAAGGCTTACTGTTTAACTGGGGAGAAAAATGAAACCTGGGTCCATTAATAGTTTTCTATCTGCTACAAACACTACAGGCAGATGAACAGTCCTCTAGTTCTTAAATCATAAGAGCTACCGCCACTGTGGACTGTAGGTAAAGTGAATTACTGAACCATAGCTTCACTTACTGCTCACTCATCACCTAATATGTTTCCTGACAATTTGATCATCAGTGAATGAATGGATGGACTCATTCCATCTTATCTCCCCTGTGACATGTGGACATATTTCCTTAGACATTTCCATATCTTCTATCTGCATTCAGTAGCCACATCTCCTAGGGATACGTTCAGTAAAGATCAAAAGATCATGAGGCCACTTGATCTCCCTGTGATGCGATCTTTGAGAGCATGTGATAATTTTTGATAGAAAAGACTTTTCCCCATTTGTGTTAGTGGTACTAGGGTTTGAACTCAGGGCTTTGTGTTTGTATAACCACCAGACTCATACCTTCAGGATTTTCTTCCCTTCCATTTTCAATGGCATTCCTGAATACAGCTGTCTAACATAGAGGGTTCTGATTGTTTCCCACTCCCTCTACTATGACAGCTGATTTCTTCCTATACATTCAACTGTGTACCTCTTAAGACACAAACCACCCTGTATTTCCCTCTCACCTCCAAAGTATAGCATACAAAAGGCAATTGGTATACAGCAACTTATGGCATGGGAAACAAGTAGAATGGGGAAGGATCAGATCTGAGATGATATCTGTGATCAAATCTGTGATGAAGGTGTGAGCCTTCCTGGAGTCAGTAGTTATGTGAAAAATGATGTAGTGATGTGAAAAATAGAAAGAAAAGGAGTTAATGATGTAAAATATGGAATCCAGAGCCAAACTACCGATGCTCATTAGTTATATGACCTTACAAAGGTTTTGTAACCACAGTGTGCCTCAATTTCCTTATCTGTGAAATGGGTAATCATCACTGAGGAGAATGAACAAAGTCTGGGGACACATTCAGTTCGCATGCTACATTAGCTAGTTAGTGTTCTTTGTGAAGGAAATAGACCTGCCATGGCAGGAAGCCAAGTTCAATCTAAAGGCAAAAATTTCCCATTACTTACCTAAGATTCCCTTTCTTCTTTTTCTCTCACAGTTCTCCATCATTGCTTTCTCCAACGAATGGTCCACAGAGTTTCCAGAATCTTTATAAACAGCAGATCTGGTTGGATCAAACTCTTCCTGAGTGCCTCTGACACCTCTCTTTCCACAGGACATGTTCACAGCTTCTAGCATGGCGCCCAGTGCCTCATCTGGTTTAAGCTCTGTCCTGGCTCCAGTTTCAATTCTTTTCATTTTCACCTTTCTCCCACAGGTTCTAGATCCCTTGACTTTGAGCTTCCTCCCCACACATGGTGCCACTCGATGCCTCATGTCCTTATTGCTCTTGCCATCTGGAATGGTTTCTTCTCTATTCTCCTGCACCTCAGATGGCTGTAGGACCAGAGAACTAGCTTTCCTATAGACCCTGATAAAATGTTATCCCATGGATGAAGTTTGTGAGGGATACAGAGAGATAGCAAGCCAACAGACCCCGAGGAAATGCTCTGTTAGAACCCGGCATAAGGCAGCTTTTTATCAACAATGGAAAAGCCACAGGTGAGAGCAAGGGTGCTGACTGCTAACCTCCAGAACTGAGAAGAAACTTTCTACTGTTTAAGCCAGTGTTGAAGTCAGTGATATTTTGCTATGGTGGCCCCAAGCCTCTAGCATCAGGTTGCTTTAACACCTAAGCCATCTAAGACTCTGGTAGCTTCTATCAGGCAACTCATAGACACTCTTTATTCTTTACCCCAAACCATGCATCTACTGTATGTATCTATGAAGTACAGGAATAAACTCTTCTCCGAGATTATATTATTTTTTAAAAGTCCATATTGCCTTATTCTCTAGAGAATGCTTTGCTATGAAGTGTTTGTAAATGTTAAATCACTGGTTTACCTTGCTTGGCTTTCATTATCCAAATCTTGCCTACAGATATGCGCCATGCTTTTCCAATCTATAGCTTTTCCTGCCTCTTGCCTAGGGACACACTTTGGAGTATGAGAGTTGGTGGATAGGCAGTCCCAATAGACAGGAAGTGTGGAGGGGGAAATGTTCCAGGAATTGTTTTATGAAGAACTGAGCATAGAGGGAGTCTGAGGACAACCTAGGTACAAAGACTCAGAGCACATGATGATAACTGGGAACTGTGAAGAGCTCTTACGCTTGGCAAATGCTGTACTTGTGACTGATTGCCAGAAAATATGCTGCTTCCCTCAAAAGAGGAGGAGGACCATGTTACTCACAGAGGTAAGCATCAGTAATCTGAGGCCCAGGAGAAAAGTAGACATTGCTGGGAAAAAGGAGAGGACATTGATAATCATGAAAGTGGGTAAAATAACATCTGTGGGATGGTTTCAGAGTAACTGAAAATACATGTCAAAGAATTTAGGACACACTAAATATTAAATAAGAAGAAATTACAATTATCATTGTAACTGTTCCATAAATACTTGGAATTGCTTCCTCAAATCCACAGAGTGAACTACTCTAGAATATTACTGCTTTCATACATAAAGAAATTATTCTCTTGGAAGAAGGACTCAGTAAACTGGGCTGTAAATGACAGGAAACACCAATTCTCATGCTGAACAGAAATGGTTTAGGGTAGGCGAAAGTCATTGCGAAATGACTTGAAAGCTTCCCAGCATCTACAATTTCATAGCTGACAAAAAATATCATGTCAGACACATTATTTTATAGACATTTGGCATTTATCAACACTGTTCGTTCAACCACAACAACTCTGTGTGGTAGGCATTACTATCTGAAATCTGCTCAGACTTCATCAGATTGGCATTATTATCTGTGGAAATTCATGAGGTGCCCACATTGGCAAGCAGAACTGAAACCTAATCCCCATAGTGGACTGACTGACCCCATGGACTTTTTTCCACCTACTTCACAACAATGAACCTCAGATGTTCCACTTCCTCCCCTGGAGTGTGTTGCGTTCAGGAGACAGGTGAACAGAAGGCTGAGAGGTATAGCTTTGGTTCAGGCTCAGCTAGGGTAATGTATACCCAGGACAGACCTCAGCCTCAGTTTCCTTGCAACTAAATAAAGATAACAATCTCATGAGTTTGGACATCAGACTACTACATACTTAGCATCCAGTAGGGATTCAGTCTCTTTAAAGGAAGTAATTTCTATTGTAATCTACAATCTCTCTCTTTCTGTGTGTGTGTGTGTATGGGTGTGTGTGTATGTGTGTGTGCTGGTACTAGGGCTCAAACTCAGGTACTTATGCTCTTTCTTGGCTTTTTTGCTCAAGGCTGGTGCTCTACTACTTGAGCCACACCTCCACTATATAATCTACTAATTCTTCAACATCAAATCCCTCAGCACTCTCAGGTCAGTGAGGTAGCAGGGCCAAATACCTTGTGGACTGTGAGGATTGCCATGAAAGAGTGAGTCATTTCCAGGTGGCTCCAGCTAACACCTTATTTTAGTTACCTTCCAAGTAGATACCTCCCAGGTTAAAAGAATTGCCTAAGGTCTTACATGAAGTCCAGGGCCAGATATTATTATGAAGGCCAGGTGGGTTTATGACACCATTACATGAAAATTCTGCTTGCATTCTCCTCACCCATGGCCATGTTGAAGCTAGAAATATCAGATGGGAGGAAAGAGGTGCCTACCAAAAAGGTAGGAGCCTCAGGATTACATCTCCAGTTTGTCATTGAATTAGGAATTTTGAAGCCACATGTGCCTCATGGAGGGCTTTCAGAAATGGAGAGAAGATCCAAAATCCTCCTGACACTGAACTGCTGTTCTCTTCCCCTCACATCTTCATTACTATGTGGTTTCTGGGAAGTGTTTGCTTGTTCCTCCAGGTGCCATTCAGTGCACATGTGTGATCAACAGAAGGAAACAAGACAAACAAAGGAAGAGAGAATGGATCCAGGAAACTAAAAGAAAGCCAAACAGAGACATATGGAGTTCATCACGAAAGCGGCAAAACTCCCTAAGCCGTGTCAATGTGTGTGAGTGCCCAGGGCACATCTGAAGCAACTGTTTTTCTATGTGCCTTGCAAATTATTTTTGTGGTTTCTGCCGAGTTCCTTTTGGGTGATTGCTTTTAAGCACCACCTCAGCCCATCCCAGTTCAGCCCTTGGAAATTAATGTTAAGAGACATTTCTGTACACTGGAACAATGTCACTTTATTTAAAAAAAAGTTCATCTCAGAAATGGATGTAGGGACAGTTCAGACACATAGAGTAATCCCTGCACATTCATACTGGGTTTCTACTATGCTAAGCAGCTGGAAATACCATGGGATAAAAATCAGTTAAATAACTGACACATTTGTTGGGGGAGTTTTCCTTTTCCTTTTTAACATCATGTAAATGCAGACTCTAATAACTTTAATTGGGTGACTTCAAGTCACAAAATACTGTATCCCGCAATGGCACCTGCCTCCAAGGAAGATGCTGTAATGAAGGAGCTGCAATCAAAACACAGTTGCCACCCAGAAAGTAAGTGACTGCAGTGTAATTACAGGCATGTGTTGGGGGTGACGGTATGAGTGTAAGTGGGTGGGATGCAGGACTGGGCCCCCTTGGTCTCCTTCTGTGCCTAAGAATAAAAATGACAACAGAGGGAACTCAGTCAGCAAGTACAACAATGCTGAGCACTTTCCCTTTGAAGCCAGAACTTCTTTGACCCCAAGAATCATTGATCTGCGTAGCAAATTCCAGAGCTGCTACAGAGGGTCAGCAGAGACAGCTCCCAGAGAATGTTTTGGCACTTGGTAAATTTATCTGGACTGATAAACTGAAATAATCATAGAACTCAATGAGATCTTTGACAGTCCTCTTTCACCTGGTTCCCTTTGAAAGCAAATCTATACCAGATATTAAAGAGGGGGAAAAAGATGGGCTTGCTATATGGCATACCTTTTAATAGATGACAAGAGGTCTTAGCTAACACTAAAGCTAAACTAGGAATCATTTTCTTTTTCTTTTTAATTTTCAGAATTTTTTTTAATCACAAAAACTTTGAGCATTGATATCTTAATTTCACAGAAGTAAAAATGATACTAACAAAGGTTAGGAATCATTTTCATTGATGCCTTTAAGGGAGAAAAGGTTTCTCATCTTTTCTTTCTCCTTTCTTCCTTCCCTTCCTCCTTTCTTTCCTCTTCTTTCTTTCTACCTTCCTTCCTTTCTTTCTCCCTCTCTTTCTTCCTTCTTCCTTCCTTCCTTCCTTTTTCATTTTGCCAGTACTAGAGCTTGAACTCATAAACTCATGCTCCTCCTTAGCTTTCTTGCTCAAGACTTGAGCAAGCTTTTTGCTGGCCAATTGGAGATAAGAGTATCGTGGATTTGTCTGTCTGGGTTGGCTTCAAACCATGAGCCTCATGAGCCTCCTGAGTAGCTAGGATTACAGGTGTGAACCACCCTGCCTGGCTGGGGTGGTATATTTAATAAGAATTACCTGGGCTACAGGTAATTCTGGTATAGCAAAACTTTGGCCAGGAGAAAAACACACAACAGTAGCATTGAAAGTGCTCATGTGACAAATGATCAAAGAATGGCAGGTGAAGCAAGGCTATCAAGACATAGGCCAGCAGAAACAATGTGCAGCAAGAACCACATGTGAAAAGTCTAATAAGAAATCTCTGAAAGCGAGTCCAGGGCTGAGCTGCATGGAAGGGCTCTACCGAGGGTTGGGGGCTCTCTAAGCACTTCTAAACCTCAGATCATAAATTTTTGTGCATAGAAAACCCAGGACATGAACAATAAGTCCAGAATGCCCCACACTGTGGACTGTATACTCAGGATGTTCAGACCATGTATAAAACTATACCCTAAGGATTCCATTTGGCAAATGTAGACTCAAGCACCTAGTATATATAAAAGCCTGGAGGACTTCAGGGAACAATAGAAACGAAGATCTTTGTTCCAGTGTTTAAGACCCTCTCTCCATCCAGGCTTCCTAAGTGCACATTCCAAAATACCAGAGCCTGATGGGAAACTTTTGGACAGGATTAACTTTCTAGTCTCAGAGTATGATTAAAATATCTTTGTAGCCCGAAAGTTTTTACCATCAAGATGAGAAGATTAATTTTATAGGTAACAATTACATGCTCCCTCTCTTTCTTAATGCTTCTGTAACACTAAATTTCTAGAATATGAGAGCAACTTGTAAACCCAGCCCTGAAAGAAAAAAACCTCTCATTTAAATAAACCAAGGAGACGATCCTTGGGGAACACTAACTTCCCAGCCAGCTGAGACAATACAGCGAGTGGAGACAGGGTATATCGAGCTTCCATTAAGGCAGCCCTCTCCAAATGGTGCTTTAGAGATCTGTTGCAAAGTTAGTAGCATTCTATCTAACTCCAGTGGTTGAAAAAGGCTTGCAATCATTGTGTTTTAAAACTTGGTCTTAGGAGGAGAGGATGGAATCCTCCAGAGGCAGGGGTTGGTGAGAATGTGAGATCTTCGATGGTGTGGAATCTTCCTGGTAGGACCACATTTGTAGTTCTCTGGAGAGGTTATTATGAAAAGAAGCAATCTGGTCCCATCCACACTCTCTCCTTCCTTCTCCCCATTTTTAATCCTATGCTGTTATTACTTGTTAGCTCTGACCATTGAAATCTGCCATGATATGACAGGACTGAGGACTGAGCCTGCACAGGCTCCAGGTCCATAAACCTCCCAAACTGAGAGCTCAGAAAAACCAAGTTTTCCATGTGCATGTTATTTGCCTCAAGTGTTTTGTTATAGACTTCCAAATCTGAATAGTACTGAAGCACAGGATTAATCTTAAGTTTTTCCCCCCACATGTATTGTGAGTTACTAGTATACACCGAATCTCCAAGCACAGAATGCAATGTTTCTCAATTTTGCTTTACCCTTTCCTTCTAAAAATGAGTTTCAAGGATCAAGGTCACAGGGCACACTTTGAGAAACACCATACTAAAGGCCAGAATCCCAGAATGCACTTTCCTACAGGCTTTACCCAGTCACAAAGCAAGAAAGCTCTTCAAAGTGATTCCAGATGAGCGGGGCCCTTGGCAATCTTGTGCTAGTATGAAAACTCTCCCTTATGATGAAAATGTCCATGACTAATATTCATTATGTTTTCTCCAAATATGTTTTCTTGTGGTCACAAGACGTACTTCCTACTCAGATTTCCTGTTTCAATGATCTCTAGGGTTGTGTCCCCAGTTGTATGTTGACATGTTACTTTGTGTCACATTTAGCTGACTGGTCCATTGGGAACTGGACATCCTTTTTCCCTAAGGGAGGTGATGGGGTTTGGGATGAAGGTTCAGGCCACTTTGCACAGAGACAGATGTGCTTCAAAGTTCCAGACAACTGTCCCCCCAAATTCCAAGCAAAGGACTAGTCTCAGAAAGAAGCTGGGGAGAGGTCCCTGCTGACTTGGCACTCCTGACACCACCCCAACAAAACAATCTCAAGGACATATTCCAGACAGTGGATCAGCATCTTTTCATGTGCAGGAGACATCACATGAGAACTTAGTCAGCCTCCATCCTAAGTCCTCCTGCTGTAGTGTCTGCAATAGCAAGAGGGAGGCTGGTGTCTTGCAGGAAGTAGTGGCTCACTCCCAGCTGGCAGCTTTAGCCTTCCATTCTCAGTGACAGCCTTGCCTGGGTCACAAATGTCAAATCTTGTCCCAAAGACTGAGATGAGCTGACTCCTGGTTTCTATCATGTTCTCAAACATGTGATGTCTGCAAACCACAATCCATCTGTGCCTGTGTTTTCTTGTTGAAAATAGCACCTTTTGCAAATAGTAATGAGAGAAGACAGTACCGTGACTGTTCTGGGAGCCAGAGAGCAGAGAGGGGGGCCTGAGCTGGAGCCCAGATGTGTCCACCTGGTGGCCTGAAGGGGTGATCCACAGGTGAGCTAGGCCCTTCCTACAAGGACTGGGGCAGCTGCAAAAACACCCCAGCTTGTCCCTGGAGCTCAGAGGGGCTGGAGAAAGGAAATGGATGAAGTCATGCTGGCAGAATCTTGTGTCACTCTCCAGTAATTAGGACCCTTTCCCAGCCACCTCGCAGACCCAGCCTAGCACCCCCACAGGTGTGTTGTCCTTCTCCAGCTGGTATAACACGACCATGCCAGTTCTAAGGCCAAAACAGCCCAGAGCTCTCCAAGACTAATATGATGAAGCTATGAGAGCCAAGCTAGGAAGAAGAGGGAAGGGTCTCCTCAGAAAGATGAAAATAAATTACACAAGGGCATTGTGTGTGTGGTTGCCCTGGAGAAGAAGATTCTAGAAGGTGTGAAAATAGCAACTGGGTCAAAATACTTCAGTGAGGCTTATTCCTACAGAGCTAGGTGGTCCCAGGGAGCAGGGTAGGTGTTCATTACACAGTGCTGGGACAAGCAGGAGAAAGACTAGTGGAGACAATGTTTCTGTCCAGCCCTAGACCTTCCATTAAGTCAAGGAACATCAGGGGGACATGTCCTCCAGTACTTCTTTACCTTTTTATTTGACATCTCCATTCATCATTGAGCTAGGTGGGATTATTAATTAAGCACATCTTGTAAATGAAAAAAAATATGGGGCTTTCCATTTTCTCCAGCAATAACTTTAGGAGCTCAGACCCAAACCCCAGCTTCTCTCACTGCATTATTGATGTCAGTTTTCCTCTGATGTCTCTGATCACAAAAGCCTTCAGTAAGGAAACTGATGTAGAATAGAGCAGATGGAGAAAAATGGTAATCCATCCTCCAAAACCTGCTCAAAGGGTACCATGATCAACCCTCTCTTTTTTTTATTTTTTACCCTAACTCTTTGTCAGTTTAGGTTGCAAGAAGGACAAGCAAGATTTTCTGTGTGAAAGCCTGGAAGGGCAGGCAGAAGGTGGGTAGTGGAGGGGAGAGGAAGTGGCAGGTTCATCCTTGCCTCTTCCTCCTGTGCTTGACAGAGGAAACTCCTCATGTCAGATTTACTCAGAAATTCCTGGATAGGAGTTGTGGGTGCATATCAACAAGGTCAACCAGAACCTAAGTATGTAATGCCCTTCAATTAAGCATAGTCAAACCACTGCTTTCAGCTTTTTCTTTTTTCTGGATGCTCTAATGGCTTCCTTCTCCTCACTTATATGCCTGGAAATTTTTGGAGGGGGGGTACCTTTTTTCCCAAGAAAAAGCTGTTTTCCAAGGATAGAAATACTTTACTTTTGGAAGTGAAGGTGTTACTTGCATAGTAGAGAGCCAGTCTTGAGCAAAAGAAGTCAAGGGAGAGCACAAAGCCCTGAGTTTGCAGTATAGGCACGCACGCACACACACGCACACACCATTACTTCAGTTTCAACATCTTAATTGGTTTTATTTACAGTTCTAGAATTGAGCAACACTTTATAAAACAGAATAAGTTCTCCAATGAACACAGCAGGGGAAGTTGGGTTTATGAACAGAAAAGGGCTGAACAAAGCAGAAACAAATGGCAAAAACAGACTGGCCATTTCAAAAACTGTAAGGTTATGAGGCAGAGACAGAATGTTAAAACTAGTGGCTCACACCTGTAATCCTAGCTACTCAGAAAGCTGAGATCTGAGGATCACAGTTCAAAGCCTGCCCAGGCAAGAAAGTTCATGAGACTCTTATCTCCATTTAACCACCAGAAAAATGGAAGTGGCCCTGTGGTTCAAAGTGGTAGAGAGTGTTGCCTTGAATGAAAAAGCTCATAAAATATAAATAAAAAATAAACAAACAGACAAGCAATTGATTGGGTACCATCTGTTCATGCCACATTACTTTTAGTATAAGGGTTAAGGTAGAGGAACTTTCTATCATGCCAACGGAAAGTGAGAAATTTGCCTGTAGCCTCTGTAATTCTGAGGTTTTGGAGGGTCTGCTTACTTTGTGCTTAGTGGCATGGAACTTTAGTGTCCATATTTCTATTTTCAGTCTGGTCAGTCATTGACACTCAATGCAGAAACTCAGTCCAAAACAATAGCCTCTCAAACTGTTTTTAATGTTGTATTTGTGTCCTGTTTTATGCCTTTGAGGATGTTTACTGAGATGTCACAAGATTTGCTGACATTTCCAGTCAGACAATTGGCCTTCTGGGAATGTCTGTACATTTAAGAGCTGTTGTGTCCCCTTGAGCTGCGCAATTCTGTGATTCTCTGTTGTTGATGAACTTCAACAAGTTGGCCACTCATGGCTCTCTCGTCCCTCTTAATAACTTCTGCTGTCTCTCTCACAATTGCTCTCTAACTGCCTTGTTTTTAGCTTTTGCCATTACTTACCACTTCTGCCAAGCTACTTTCACTTAGATAAAAAGGTGATCACATTATCTCTCCTGACACTCATCACACTTGTTTTCAGACTGCTTTTCTGAGTGGTCAGTCAGTTGCACTGAGGAGGATGAGGTCAGCCTCACTGACATCAAGATTTTAGAACCCAGGGCCAATGTCTAGGAGTCCCATGTTAAGTCTGGCCACTCACTTCCATATGCCAAATAAAGAGAAGGTGAAGGGTAGAGAAAGGAGATTTATCGCGGGTAGCCACAGGAAGAGAGTGTTTTCGGTTTTTTTTAAGTGCAGAGAATTTTTTTTTAATTGTTACTATTAAGGAGTTATATGAAGGGGTTACAATTCCATAAATCAGGTAGTGATTCCAATACTTCTTAGACAATGTTACCCGTTCCTTTGCTTTCTCCCTTTTCTTCCCTCCCATCCCTGCCCATAAGTTGCATAGTTTATAATTTATAAAGTGTGTATTGAATGCCATGACTACATTTGTTCACGTTTCCTCCCTTCTTTTATATACCTCCCTTTTGCTCCCTAAAAAAGACAAAAATAAAAACCACCACCACCACCACCACCACCACCAATAACAACAACAAAATACATGTTTCCATTGCCTGAAATTCACTATGGTAAGTAGTAGTGTAGTTGTTCAGAGGTGTGTTACATGTTTGGGCTCTCCCCTTAAGTATATCATCCTTTAGTCTATCTGAGTGTAAATGCATAGAGCCCTGGGTAATTAATTTTGTCCCATTGTATTTCAGATCTAGCTTCCACATATAAAAGAAAACATGTGCCTTTGTCTCTCTCCTCATGGCTTACCTCACTTAACATGATTTTGGGAAGATAGCACTTTAGCTCAGCTTTTTTTTTTTTAAGGATACAAATATTGGTTTCAGGTTAAATAGGGAGAAATGAGGCAGAAAATGAGAAAGATATGCCTAGTTAAAACAATCCCAAGTGACAAGGCTCAGTCTTAGTCTCTGGACAAGCAAGCTCCTAACAAGTTGTTATCATTGGGAGTTGCTTGGAGGGCATTCTCCTGATTTTTGGTTGTTTCCTTTAAGATGATAAAAAAGAAAGCATTGCCTGTTGGAGGGACAGATTGCCTTCCACACAAGATACTTTAGCAGTGAAATATGCTCTTTCCTGAAGCCAAGGTGATTATAAAATGACTAAAACTGGATTCATATTCTACAAAATGAGGAAAATTGAGGAGAAAGGGGGGATAGGAGAGGATAAGGAAAGGAGTAACATTGATCAGGATACATTATAGTTATTGACTAATTTGTCAAATGGTAACTCATTTATACAACTACTTAAAATAATTAAAAATATCATTTACAAAACAAAAGTAAAGTGACCACAGCAAAGACAAACTCAGATGAGAAAGTAGAGATACAAAGTTCAGGGGCTTTTAGTTAATTCACAGAGCAAAGCAAAAGTTTCTTTTAAGTTGCCTGTTATACTATCAACTTTCTGTACAAACAATTCAATTCAGCTAATGTGTGTTATACACCCATTAGTCTCTGCCTGCTATGAGAGAAACAAGATAAATAAGACCAGGAGTTCTAGTCACAAAGTGTGAGGGAACCCAGAGGTGGAGAAGAATCTGCCATCTTCCACTTTTTCTTTCTCATCAATCCCAATGAAGCTTAATGTCTGCATGTTCAATATATGGTTGAATGAAATGAGTATTCTGTTCCCACTAATTCTGATTTTATATCTGCTTAAAGACTCAGAGTTCCTATGCCTCTATCAGAAAAAATGACATTGTCCCCATTTGTAAGGAAATGGAAAGACTTGGGAAAAAATCACAGTAAGTGAAGTGAGCCAGACCCACAGAAACACAGACTCCATGGTTCCCCTCATTGGTAATAATTAGTACGGGTCTAGGACAGACCCAGCAGAAAATCACAATAGCTCAATAGCTATGTACATATGAACACATAAGATGATGCTAAGCAAAATGAACTTCAAGTTATGGAAATAAGTGGTTTATTATTGGGGTTTTTTTTCAATGTACTATGTGAAATTATGCCCTTTTTCTTTTGTTTTTCTTCCCCATGGTTTCACCTGTGATGTCACTGCAACTGATTTTGGTACCCTAGGTATTGTATATATGTTTATCAAAACTAGGGAAGGAAAGGGGAACATCAAAATGGAGAGAACAGGGGCTGGGGATATAGCCTAGTGGCAAGAGTGCCTGCCTCGGATACACGAGGCCCTGGGTTCTATTCCCCAGCACCACATATACAGAAAACGGCCAGAAGCGGCGCTGTGGCTCAAGTGGCAGAGTGCTAGCCTTGAGCAGGAAGAAGCCAGGGACAGTGCTCAGGCCCGGAGTCCAAGGCCCAGGACTGGCCAAAAAAAAAAAAAAAAATGGAGAGAACAAAGGGTAAAAGGTGAACCAATGCAACAGCAACACTTACAGAACTATATGCTGTAAATCAACTGTACAACTCCTGTGGGAGGGATATTGGGAAGGGGGGAAGAGGGGAGAAATATGAGGGAGGAGGTAACAAGTTTGATAAGAAATATACTCACTGCCTTATGTATGAAACTGTAACCCCTCTGTACGCCACTTTGACAATAAATAAATAACTTTTAAGAACTAAAAACAAATAAAAGCAAAACAAAAGACTCAGAGTTCCTTAAGTAAAAGGATAAGAAAAGACATGGATTGAACATAAAGAATTAAACAAAGGCCTTTAAATAATAATTCTACACTTTGGGCAAATCTAATGCACTGACTAGATATCATTTAGTCCTCCAATTCCAAGACTGCAAGGTCAGTCTGCCTGCTTGAGGCTCAGCAAGGAAATTCTTGCCAACACCAGCAGTATCCATCCCTCTCTCTTGGATAGGGTGAGGCTAGGTGTGGAGTGAGGAGAGGAAGTCCACCTGATCCCTTAAGCCATGCTCTCCTTCCTGTGGTACACCTTACGGGAGGTAAGGGAGGTGCCCCAGCACAGAAATCTGGTTGTGGGCCATTCACCTCAGTTCAGGACTGAAAGCACATTGGGTTATATGTTGGATCCTTTGACAGGAGGAGCAACTGCCTCTACCCCACTCCCACAGTGACCTTGCCTTATGTCTGTGAGCCTGGATTTTCATGCTCTCTTTAATTCATATTCTTTACAATTCACTTATTTCCTGAAGACCACCTACGTTGATGTTCTCTTTCTTGTGATTAGTGATTGTTCTTCCCTCTTTAGACCCTAATGGCTTTCAACAGTTTCCCTGACAAGACAAGACTAAGGAAATTTACATGATATGCCTGACCATTGACAGCCCTCAATACCTGAGGCCCAAGGTAAAGGGCACCAGGGTAGCTAACTGCCCAGCACTCTCTGTTGGGCTTGAAGAGTAAACTTTAATCCATCAGGAAACAGCTTCCTTCTGTTTTGTCCCCACAGCCATTCCTTTCACCATACAATCTAGGATTTCATCCAAGCAGCCACACAACAACCCTTACAGGTTGGCTCAGCTCCTAAAATAACCAGAAAGACCTTTGGGGGTCAATTGTGTCAAAGAAAGATGATCAGGGAATACTGACAGAGATACCTTGGTAGGTGAGAGAAGGGAGGAACTGGAGACACTCAGGTACAGATAAAGCATAGAAATGCAAAATTGTCTGGCCTTGGGTATAGCCAAGAATAGCAAGCTGTGACAAAGGGAAGAAAGCCTTGGGGAACAAGGAAGAAAATAGAGAGATAGCAGCTAGCCATTTAATACTACCCTGTTTCACACAACCTCCTCTCAAGTATCTATTTCTGGAACAGGCACCCTTAGAAGGTGGTGATTTACAAAAGAAAAATAAGAGGCCTAGATGACGGGAGAGAAGAGCTATTCAGAGACCTTTGTTTTAGGTCATCCTGCCCAGGTGAAAGTGAAGAAAAGAGACCCTCTGTGTCTCAATTAGGAACCAGGTATTGGCTGCAGCTTTTCTTGTGTCTTGTTTTTGAGACTCTAAAACCCCAAAGAAGACCCAAGTGGAAAAATACCCTAGGGTCTTGACTCAGGGAAGTTAAGCACTTTGTTCACATTGGCTTCAGGCCTTCTGGGCCCTAGAAATAAATTTATTTTCATAATAAATGTATGCAATCTGTTAAGGTGAAAATCTCAAACCAGCTCCAGAAATCTGAGACTTGGTGTTTCTTTCTGGATATCAACTGGAAATTCTGTAGCAACTCACTTCCATCTGCTTCCAGAAGTACCTTTACAGTGCCAGCTCCATTACCATGACGGTAATGGAAGGGTAAATAAAACAACTTGTTCCAGCGTTTAAGTTCTGAGTACCCTGTAGGCCTCCATTTTTAACCTGTAAGATAAGAGAACTGGAAAGAAGATACTTTAAAAAAAAAAGCTTCTAAATTCCTTTTTTTTTCTAGCTAAAGAAAATTACCGTGGGGGAAGAATGTTAATAAGTTTTGCTGTGGTCTCTATTTTCACTTATGAAAATCAAATCCATGTTTTCCATTATTTAATGCATACTTATTTTTACTATTGGAAATAAAGCCAGTGGTACATTCTTTTTTTTTTTTTTGGCCAGTCCTGGGCCTTGGACTCAGGGCCTGAGCACTGTCCCTGGCTTCTTCCCGCTCAAGGCTAGCACTCTGCCACTTGAGCCACAGCGCCACTTCTGGCCGTTTTCTGTATATGTGGTGCTGGGGAATCGAACCTAGGGCCTCGTGTATCCGAGGCGGCACTCTTGCCACTAGGCTATATCCCCAGCCACCAGTGGTACATTCTTAAGACAAAGTATTTGAACCTGAATGGAAAATTACAATGGAACTTGATTCACAATGACTTAATAACTCATCACAAAATTCATGTACCTAGAAGGTTCTCTAGACAAACAGGATAGGCAAACAGAATATCAGCAGGAGGCCAACTAGGAGGGAAAAAGATGAACCACAATGACATGAGAGAGTAAGCAAAAACTATATGTGCCAAAAAGCACATATCCCCCAAAATTAAGAGAACAAAAGGAGGGGATAGAGAAAAATCAAAGCCTGCTTTGAAAATTCAACCAATCCTAGAAGTGCATGTTAAAATTACCCAGTAAAAAAATAATGAAACTTAATAGACATCCAAGATTGTACATCCCACAGTGCTCAGCCAATAAGGAATCAGGGAGTTGAGTGCTTGCCTTAATTGCTTTGGGTGTTTCTTCCCACTGGACACCCCATTAAGCATTAAAGTCTTTCACTGAACTTCATGTCTCTGAATCCATTCTTTGAGCTAAAACAGGTTGAATATGCTTCTCATACTACCAGGTGGCAACTTTTATGTTTTTAGAAAGTGCTTACTAACCATTTGTAGGTTACCACATAATTGAGTTTGACATCTGGCAGCCCTTAATCAAAAAAGGAACTCTTGAGTTTATTGCCTTGCCCCAAATAATATGGCTGTATCTTGGTCTCATGTCTGCCCTGATCAATGTTTCTAGGTGCTACTTCATCTTCCCACCAAATCAGAATAGCATAGATCTACTATTTTCCACACAAAGTGTGAACCTCTGTTTCAGATAGTACCTGAATGCTAGATGTCTCATCAAAGGTGTATTGCCTTAGCAACCTAGAAAGGATACTCAAAAAGCTGAAAGTTAGAAAGCCAGAGATAGAAGTTTTCTAGGGCAAGCAAAGAATCTGTCTTATGTAGAACTAAAATAATCAAAAGATATCTATGGTGAAGAATGGAAAATTGGTGTGACAAGAAGCCAAAGAATTTTCCAAACTTTTATTGAAGCTAACAAAGATAAGGGAATTCTCATCTTAGTCTTCATGGCTGAAGACATACACATGAGAATTAAAGCAAAATCACTGTGAATGGAGAGGGAGAGAAAGAGGGAGAGAGGAAGAGAGAAAGAGAGAGAGAAGAAGAAAGAGAGGAAGAGAGAGAGGAGAGTCCTAGCCTTGCCTTCCAGGAGAGCTGGGTTTGAAGCCAGCTCTGCCATATATCTGACATTTTAATGTAGGAAAGTCATAAACTTTATTTTCTTACTAATAACTGCATAAGACCATTGTGAATATTCAGTGAGATCATGTATATAAATTGTTTAATCCAATGCTTCCCGAGTGAATAGATGTTCAGACCCTAGAGATTATCTTAAAAATATTTTTTGTGTAAAAGCATTTTAAAATATGCTATACGCATTTATATATACACACATATTAACTTTCATATATATTTTAAATCCTAAGAAACTTTGACAATGGGTGAATTAATTCAAGAGTGATACTTGCTAGACACTATGTTGAAAAATGAATTATACAACTTGGAGGGAGGGGGTTAAGAGAGAAATAACAGAGAAAATGAGGGAAGAGGTGACACTGTTAAAGAAATGTAATCAATACATGACTTATGTAACTGTAACCCCTCTGTATATCACCTTTAACAATAAATGTTTGTTGTTGTTGTTGTTGTTGTTTTAAAAAGAACCTCTGACAAAAAGTAAAGCAAGCAGAATAGACAGTTGAGGAGATGAGAAAATTAAAATGAATAAATATCAGATGGGATAGACATTAAAACCAGGAAGTAAAAAACTGAAATACAAGTAACTACCTTCCTTCTTACTACTTACTTTTAGATGTAAACTTATAAGAATAGGAGATGAAAAGGGGTGGTCCCCTTTGAGATAACTCTTTATGATGGGTAAAGAGGATGAGTTTTGGGGTAAAGGGAACTTCTAACATCACTTATTGTCCCTGTGTTTTTGGAAGGCTCATCTCACACCTCCACCATTCTTGGCCACCCCAAACCATTGTCTATGGATTAGTGTGTAGTCTCCCAGCTCAGAAAGTATAAAGGCTACACCTAGGAACCTCCACTTTCAGTTTTTAAATTCCGTTTCCTGTGTACAGAGGGAGAAATTTTTCTTTTTTGTTGCTGTTTTTAGTTTTTCTATTTCTCCCTACTGTATACTGTTATGCTAAAATAAATCCTTTCTAAAATTTCCACATTGTGAGACTCTCTTTATTGAGTAACCTCTAGAGTGGCTTTTCACAGGTAGATCTCAAAAGTCCTGTAATTTTTGCATAAAAACTGGAAATCTGGCCAAAGTCTTCTTCCATCATCTGGTGACATTTTCAGCACTAAACCAGCGGTGTAATTTTCTCATACAACAAAAATTGTTCTAGTTTACAACAATGAGTTGTCTGAATAATGAATAAAACTTCTTTTACATAAATGTTTAAAGTATAGAACTTGCCTTTAAGCACTCGCTGATTCTAATACCTTAAAAAAAATTATTTACCTTTTTGTTGGTCATAGGGCTTGAACTCAGGGCCTGGGCACTATCCCTGAGATTTTCTGCTCAAGGCTAACACTCTACCACTTTTTTTTGCCAGTCCTGGGCCTTGGACTCAGGGCCTGAGCACTGTCCCTGGCTTCTTTTTGCTCAAGGCTAGCACTCTGCCACTTGAGCCACAGCACCACTTCTGTCCATTTTCTGTATGCTGGGGAATCAAACCTAGGGCTTCATGTATATGAGGCAAGCATTCTTGCCACTAGGCTATATGCCCAGCCCAACACTCTACCACTTTGAGCCACAGCTCCATTTATGGTTTTTCTGGAGGTAAACTGAAGATAAGAGTCTCACAGACTTTCCTGCCTGGGTTGGCTTTGAACCTAGATCCTCAGATCCTACTCTCCTGAGTAGCTAGGATTCCAGGCCTGAACTACTAGCACCCAGCTTCCATAAATCTGTATATATATTTTAACTTGGCAAGATATTTCCTAATTTCCTTTGTAATTTCTTCTTTAACATTGGGTTGTTTAAAAATGTGTCCTTTACGGGGCTGGGGATATAGCCTAGTGGCAAGAGTGCCTGCCTCGGATACACGAGGCCCTAGGTTCGATTCCCCAGCACCACATATACAGAAAACGGCCAGAAGTGGCGCTGTGGCTCAAGTGGCAGAGTGCTAGCCTTGAGCGGGAAGAAGCCAGGGACAGTGCTCAGGCCCTGAGTTCAAGGCCCAGGACTGGCCAAAAAAAAAAAAATGTGTCCTTTACCGCAAACCGGGTCATAATAAAGCTACCAGCACAACCATGTCCATTGTAGAATTCTTTACCATAGCTAAGATATGGAATCAACCCAGATGCCTCTCAGTGGATCAAGAAAGTGGGGTGTATATACAAAATAGGATTCTATGCTTCCATCAGAATGACAATCACCCCATTCATAAGAAAATTCATAAGAAATTCATAAGAAAATGACTTGGAAAAAAATTACATTAAGCAAAGTAAGCCAGACCCACAGAAGCATAGGCTATGTGTTTTCCCTCATTTGTAATAAATAGAATGTGCCTATAAATATACAAGTAAACCCAATGGATAGTAAAAGATGAAAAATTACACTTGAACGTGATTAAATAGGACTCTAGATATTCACATAGTGAGACCAAAGGAAAATATTCTTAGGAGAGGATTACAAGGGCTCAATAGCTATGTGCCTATGATCATATAAAATGATGCTGATTGAACTCCAAGAAATGGAAGCAAGTGATTTTTTATTGTACTGTTTGTGGTTCTTTTTTTTATTTGATTTTTTCCCCTTTTGTTGCTGTTTTTGATTTCTGTATTCTTTGTCTTGTATATAAGTTTATTTGGTTTGGTGAGTGGAAGAAAGAGTGGGCCAAAAGGTGAGCCAATTCAGCAGTGATATTCACCAGACACCATGTTGGAAATGAACTATACAACTTGGGAATATGGAGGTTAGGGGGAAAAAAACTGGGAGAAAATGAGGGAGGGTGGTGACACTGTTCAAAAAGAAATGTACTCACTACCTGACTTATGTAACTGTAACCCCTCTCTCTGTACATCACCTTTACAATTAAAAAATGTCATCTAATCTCTAGATATTGTGGTGGGTTTTTTATTTTTATAACTTCAATTCTATTATGATTGAAGAATATATTTGACTCCCAAACTCTCTATCCTGGTGAATTTTTAACATGCACTGAAAAAAAAAAGTAATATGCTGCTCTAGGCTAAAATTCCATAAATATTAACTAGAGCATGATGATTGATAGTGTTGCAAAATTGTCTTTATTAATTTTATCTACTTATTTTTATCAACGTTAAAAGTCTTAAACATTTGAATAGTAAGTATTAATATACAACAGGCATGTGGAAACTGTTCTTGCTAAAAGCAATGATTCTTCACTTGGAGCTGCAAAATGGCTCAAAGGTAACTAAGCAGAAAAAGATCTTGTATCCGTGTTCTTTGCTCTAAGCCATTGTCTTCTAAGGTCATCCTAGATTCCAGATGAACAGAATGGATGAATAAACATCTTGTGACCAGAGTTGAAGCTATCCCCTTGGCTTTCTTATTTTGACCAGGCCCCTCCTTGACCAATCCTGAGAGGATGAGCCACAGGACCACAAGCTCAGACCACACTTTTGGCCTGTCTAGTTGTACATACCACTCACACCCTGCCCCAATGCTTCTGCTAATTGGACTTAACATTCATCTCTGTACTCTGAAGATGGACTGCTTACTCTTCCCACCTGTGATGCCTAATACATCTTTCTCAGCCCTTCATCATCTCTTTATTTGGCATATTGGGGCAAATGGCTGGACTTGACATGCCAGAACCTCTGGAGCTTGGCCTTCAACTGGAATTGTAACTTGCATTATTGCCTTTCAGTGCTTTTTTCTTTTTTCTTTTTTTTTGCTTTGTGAATGTTAGAATCCTGTTGTTAGGTATACATGCATGCATAATCATTATAGCTTTCTGATATGTTGTCCTTATATAGCTGAAATATCCCACTTTATCTCTAGTAATATTTATTTTCAAATATTTTGTTTGATATTAATATATCTACTCCAGCTCTCTGTTGCTGTTTATATAATTTATCTGTTTCAATCTAGCTGTATTTTTTTAATCTAAAGTATTTGTTAATCAGCACATAAATAAATCTTCTTCTTTGTATTTCATTTCACAATCTATGACTTCATTAGTGTTCAATTTAGGAGCTATTTTATGTGGTTACTAGTATGATTGTATTTACTTTCAACAGCACATATACTTTTTGTTGTTGATAGTCCCCCATTTCTCCTTTATGGCTGTCTTTGCATTGTGCAAATCTTAGTGTATCATTTTAATTGTTCAGTTCTTTTTTTTAAGAAAAGGAAACTGGGGCTGGGGATATAGCCTAGTGGCAAGAGTGCCTGCCTCGGATACACGAGGCCCTAGGTTCGATTCCCCAGCACCACATATACAGAAAACGGCCAGAAGCGGCACTGTGGCTCAAGTGGCAGAGTGCTAGCCTTAAGCGGGAAGAAGCCAGGGACAGTGCTTAGGCCCTGAGTCCAAGGCCCAGGACTGGCCAAAAAAAAAAAAAAAAAAAAAAGGAAACTGGAAATTAATCCAAAAATCTGAACATGGTAGGCCCTACCTAGATACAATTTGAGTTATACCTCTAGCCTTTTGGGTCTTTTGCTTATCATTTTTGCAATACTGGCAATTAAGCTTAGTCCCTCCAGCTTAAATGCTCTGACCCTTACCCTGTACCTCCTACTCTTCTATTTTAGCTTATTTTTCAGATAGGCACTCACACTTTTTCCCAACCCAGCCTTAGACCATGGTTTTCCTATATCCACCACCAGAATAGTTGGATTTGCTGGCATGAGCCGTCAGATGTAAGTATTTTGTTTTTGAGACAAGGTCTTGCTACCTTTTCTTAGGCTGGCCTCAAGTTGCAGTCTTCATGGCCAGCCTTCATTTAGTAAAACTAGTGCATTGATCTGGTTTTTAGAGAAGCTAAAAGGGAGGTTAAGTCTCAGCAAGAAAATCTCTGTAGATCCCTCTGTTCTTATCTAATGTTCTAGCAATTGTTCATGAATAAACATTTCTCAATTTGTTTGTCTCTGGTTGATTTCCAGAGTCCTGAAGCAGTTATTTTTAATCACTTTTCCAGTTTTATGCTTGTGTTTTGGGGGAAGAAGATTTGCTAAACTCTGGACTCTGCTATAACAGAGAGTTCTGCCTAAACAAGCATTTTTTAAAAAACAAGCATTTTTATTTGTTTTTGGGTTTTTTTTTTGCCTGTCCTGGGTTTGGACTCAGGGCCTGAGCACTGTCCCTGGCCTCTCTGTGCTCAAGGCTAGCACTCTGCCACTTGAGCCACAGCGCCACTTCTGGCCATTTTCCATATATGTGGTGCTGGGGAATCGAACCCAGGGCTTCATGTATACGAGGCAAGCACTCTTGCCACTAGGCCATATTCCCAGCCCAAAAAGCATTTTTAAAAAAACTGTTTAGAAGAAAATATAAAAGTTGCTATAGGGAGTAGTAAATGGGACCAATAGAAAAAGAATTGCTGATACATATTGAAGCAATTGACTTGTTTTTTTTTTAATCATGTTTTTTTTTTAAAAAAAAACATAATGATTAAAAAGTTATCTTATGATAATTGTGGATGTATCTTGGCTAGAATTTCTTTTATCTCTTCTGGAGACTTCTTTTTTGTGTATGTGCTATGAATCAAACCAAGAGCCACATACACATTAAGGACGTTTATTACCACTGAGCCCTACCCCAGGGCCCCTTTCTAAAACTATTCTCCACATCTCTATATTTGCATACTACGAAATCACAATGTCTGGGACTCAACAATACTAAGCATCTGTTGCTTTACTAACAGGTTTGTCTAAAAAATTATGACTATAAACAATTGTCATGTGTCAAGTTCCAGTGTTACACTTTGCCATGTGATTTCCTTTTCAAAAAGAAATCTCAACATTCACAAAAATCATTAGTTATCCTTATTTGGCAAAGAAAATGCAATAACAGTAAAACACATACCAGCACCAACTGTGATATGAGATTTAAGGCTCTAAAACTCCATTGAAATCAACATGGTAATGATGGGACCTATTCGCTCATCTACAGTTGCTAGAGGATCCCTAACCTGTGGCTTGCTTTCTGTCACATCACCTTATTACATAAAACAAGTTATGAATGTTTAAGTACTTGTAAGAGTGTGCATAATATAAGCTTGACCATTTTTGTAATGTATATATTTCTTCCATCTGTTATATACAATATGACATGTGATTTCTTTAAAGTTATAAAATACCCCAGTAAGGCCCTATGCATGTTGAAATAAATTTCATGTATTATACATAATCAACCTCTTTTTTTATATAGTTCTTATTCATGAGTAAACTTTAGAATCACTGAAGGATCCTCCAAAAATATATCAGTGATTAGCTTCCACTCTAACTCCATCTAACTCATAATTTCTGGAGAGAGTTCCAAAGCATGATTTTTGTTTGGTTTGGTTTTTATTATTTGAGGTTCGCTTGATGATCTGATGTGTACTTGAAACCCAGAACTAATGCTCTCTTACTAATTCCTTGGATTATCTTTTCTGATTGTCTTCTTTTTCCTCTCAAATAGTTCAACTCTAAAATTTTCAAATGGTAAGATACAAAAAAAATATATAAAAGAAACAAAACCAATTAAACTTTATCAAATTAAAAGATTGGTGCTTTGAAGCATACTAGTAAGAATGCATTCACCTGTAATTTATAATACATGTGTATAACAAAAGACTTGTTCTGGGATATATAAAGAACACTTGTAATCCAATAACAGAAGGCAACAGCTGAATTTTATTTTTTATATCTTTTTATTATCAAACTGAATTACAGAGAGGTTACAGTTTCATACAATAGGCATTGGATACATTTCTTGTACTGTTTGTTACTTCATCCCTCATTCCCCCCTCCAACAGCTGAATTTTAAAATAACGAATGTATTTGACAAGAAGTAGCACCCAAAAGATATATAAACAGAAAGATATTAAAATGCACTTGATACTATTAGGCATCAGAAAAAAACCCACAAATGTCTGATTCAGTGATATATCATCACACACTAGTGGAGCGGCTCTGTAGAGGAACTGAAACTATCAGACACTGCTGGCAGGAATGTTAGTGAGACAGCCACATTGAAAACAGTTTGGAAGTTTCTTGTAGAATTAAACATACAATGGTGAGACAACTTGGCCAGGGGAGGGGTAGGTGGGGGAGGTGTTGTAGAACTGGGGAGGAGGGAAGGCGAGAGAAAAATGAAAGAGGAGGTAACAAGTTTGACAAGAAATGTACTCACTACCTTACATATGTAACTGTAACCCCTCTGTACATTACCTTAACAATATTTTTTTAAAAAAGAATTAAACATACATTTTACCACAGGACCCACAATTAGGTATTGTCCTAAGAGATACAAGCATCTGCTGACACAAGCACTTACACAAGAATGTTCATATCAACTTTGTACACAATGGCCCCAAACTAGAACCAATCTAACTATACATCACTTTAAGACTGGATTAAAAAAAAAACCTGTGGTATAGCTATATAAAGGAATACAACTCAACAATAAAATGTAACACACTACTGACAAACACATTCTATGCACCAACCTGAGAAACCTTGCTCTGAATACACACAAAAAATTACTCACAAAACACTCTAGAGCAAGCAAGTAATCTGAAGTAAGTGAAAGGCTGCCAAAGGTCCTGGACAAAGTAGAGGAGGATTATCTACACAGAGTATAAAGAGACATGCTGGGAAGGGTATGTGTATAAATTTTCACATTTTTATTACAGCACTGGTCACATAGGTCTGCATATCTGTCAAAAATAATTGAGTTATATATTTAATGTGAGTGTTTCCCCAATATCTGTAAATTATTTTCAATTAACCTGATTTATTAAAAAGAAAGCCATTTGCTGATGGTTTACACCTGTAATCCTAGCAACTCAAGAGGCTGAGAATTTAGAATTGCAGTTTGAAGCCAACCTGGGCAGGAAAGTCCTTGAGACTCATCTCTAATTAACCACCCAAAGGGGGGAAAAAACCCTAGGAGTGGAAGTATGGTGCAAGTAGTATAGCACCACTTGAATGAAAAAGCTGAAGGACAGTGCCTGGGCCCAGAATTCAAGTCCCAACACTAGCCCCCCCCCCCCAAGCACGCACGCACACACATACACACACACACACACACACACACAAATTGCAGCTGCCTAATGTACTAAACAAATTCATTATTGATGGTAAGTTTTCCAAAATATTGTTATCTGGCCTCAAAAAACAATGAGTCTGTCGAATGCTTGTTAATCTCCCCTGTGTGTAAACAGAAACAGCACATTCTCCTGTGATTTCCTAGCTCCTTTACCATCAAGGAACTGAGAGAGGGATGCTTATTCCATGGGAGAAAAGAGACAGATCCGAGCATATCAAGAATAACTGTGTTAAGAAATAATGGTATTTTTATTATATATATTATTTTATATATTTTATTTTATATGGTATTTTCTTGTTGCTGCTATTGCTTTTCTACTCATTTGATTTTTCTTTTTTTCTTCTGTTTTTCATTTAGTAAATTGATGAGTTTTATTTTATGTGACCCAAGAAAAGAACTGCTACAGTCAGTAGAACTTTGAGTTCCTAGACTCTATTTCATTCTGGAATGTGCCCAAAAGAGATAACTTTTTGAATTTTATTTGTCCCAGTACTAGGGCTTGAACTTGGGGCCTAGGCACTGTCCCTGAACTTCTTTTGCTCAAGACTAGTGCTCTACTTGAACCAAACAATTCTACTTTGGGCTTTTTGTGGTTAATTGGAGATGAGAGTCTCTCAGACTTTTACTGCCTAGGCAGGCTTTGAACAGTGATCCTAAGATCTCTGCCTCCCAAATAGCTAGGATTACAGACATAAACCACTAGTACCCAGTTAGAATTTTATTTTTTTAATGTGTTAAGTGTTATGATCCCTAAGATCACTTCTAATCCAAAACTTCTAAAGCACTATGCAAAGAGTACCTGTGTAACTCAGGCAGTTTTCACATCTCCAAATGCTTTCTCTCTTTAAGTGCACTGTTTTGTTTTGTTTAACCTTCTCTTCTTCCTTTGCCTACAATGAAACTTTCTTAAGTCTCATTTTCTCAGCCTTATTAAACAATAGGACATAATCCACTCAACTGTTCAGTAGTTACCTAACAAATCATCTCATGATTCTGTAGCTTACAACCACAGTAGTACTTGCTTTGTCCATAAATCTGAAATTTAGGCAAGTCTCAGCAGGGGTGTCTTTCAGCTCCATTGGCAACAGCTGGAGTAGTTTGAAGCCTAGGATCATCTGGAAGTTCCTAGAGCATGTGACTGGATGGAGAGTAGCACTGGAGTAACTCAAACAACTAAAGCCTGGAACAGTTAGAGCCCACAAGGAACATTCTCTATGTCCCTAAGTCTTCTAAATGGTCTTTCCAGTATGGGTAGCTTTAGGGAAGCTGAATTGTCTACCTATTGATTCCATGGCTTCCAAAAGATATAACTGAGAACGACAGAGAAAGCTTTCTGGGCAAAGTTCTACTGTCTTTCCTGCCTTAATTTGAAAAATCATAGTGTCAATTTGTCCTACTTCTTTTCACTGAAAGTGAGTCACTATGGTTGATCTCTATTCAAGAGAAGAGGGGAAATTAGATTCTATAGTTTGATAGTAAAGAGTTTAAGGATGCATTTTCAATCATGACTAATGGGTTGGGACTTATGAATGGAAAATAATGGCTAAAACGAAATTTCCCTCTCATCAATCATAGTATTGGCCCGTCAAGATTTCCATGGTTTTACCTCAGAGGACTGGGGAACTCTGAAAGCCCATGATAGAAACAATCCCCAAATTACATTGGAAATCTATTCCTAGCTTGCCCTTCACAAGTCCACTGGAACAAGTGGTTAATGCTCATGTCAGTTCTGTCCATAGTTGGAACAGAAGAGACAGCTGCCATCTTTGTTTTCCTGTGCGGATGATCAGAGAAATAGATCTTTCACCTAAACTCCATCAACCAAATATATACTGTAAGGCTTATTAAAGTAGGTATCCAATAAAGGAGAAAATCATGTGGTACTCAGACAGGAGAGAAAGTTTATTCCCAAACTGCTGGCCTATGGCCAAGATGATGCATGGCCAGAGAGAAGGGGTGACCCCCCCCCCCCCCCAGGCAGACCTGCCTTATGTAGGGCAGGGGCAGGGAGGTGTGGCCAGGTGGATTAGGATGTGACCTCAGGGAAGGGGAAGTAACTTCCTCCAGGTATGCCAGTTACCCAGGTAACTGGGTGGGACTTAACCAGGTGGAGGGCATCTGTATGGAGCCCTCCCGGGGTGGACCTTACACATTTTATATGCTTTATGCAGATGTCAAGAGGTTTTGTATTCAACAAAGGTATCCCTGTACCTTGAGGTTGTTTTGTTGTTGTTTTGTTTTGTTTGTGCCAGTACTGAAGCTTGAACTTGGGACATTGAATTCACTTGGCTATTTTGTTTATGGTTGTCACTCTATTATTTGACCTAAACTTCCACTTTTAGCTTTTCATTGGTTAACTGAAGATAAGAGACTCATGGATTTGTCTATATAGGCTAGCTTCAAACTGTGATCTTCAGATCTCAGCCTCCTGGTAACTAGGATTATAAGACATGAATGTCTGGTACCTGGTTTGTAATACCTTATATTAAACTAATATTGCCCAAAACAATGGTAAATGATTTTAAAACACAAAACAAATTGTGTGAAGGCACTGTAAAACACTAGAAGCAAGTGGAAATCTGTCTGGCATTACCATGGAAATAAGAGAAAAATCATTAGGTAAAATACATACTTGACTCACTTTCCCCAAAGAGCTCTGTTTCCTTAGTGTATTGGAGAGAAAAGGCAAAAAATAAAACTTTTCTTAGGTCTTAGGAGAGATTGAACTTAATTTTATGAGACAAATGCATGTCATTCATTCTAACCATTCATTTCAACCTGAGTTGAAAAATGGCAGATTAAATATAGCTTCACAAACACATACCCTGCCACCATATAAGAAACAGAGATTATAACCTTCCCCATAGATCTAGGTGAGCCCTGTGCTGCTTTCACTAATGGAGTATAATGGAACTGAGGCCAACCTGTCTCTCAAGTCAAATAAGAGATTGTAACATTCACTTCCTTTCTGTTCACTTAGAGCACATTTTCTTAAGACCTAGCTACCTTTGCTTGGGGGAAAAGGATCCCATGATCTTGTGGATAGGTGAACATGGAGAGGAGCTATGGCAAAGGTCATATGTGAGGCAAGTTCCCCAGCTCAAGTGAGCCTTCCACTAATCACAAGAAGAGCAGGAAACAACTGTCCAAACTGACTCCTGTTCAAATAAGAGATTTAAAAACAAAATCAAGAACTGTATTTAAGACAAGACATGGAGTTATTTGTGCTACCCTGCAGTCCATGACAGCATAATAAAGACTTTGAATGAGTAGTACTTCACAAAGAAGATATTCAAATGGTCAGTAGATACATGAAACATCTAACATCATTGGTCATTAAAGAAGTGAAATAAAATCACAAAAGATATCCTAGGGCTGGGGATATGGCCTAGTGGCAAGAGTGCCTGCCTCGGATACACGAGGCCCTGGGTTCGATTCCCCAGCACCACATATACAGAAAACGGCCAGAAGCGGCACTGTGGCTCAAGTGGCAGAGTGCTAGCCTTGAGCGGGAAGAAGCCAGGGACAGTGCTCAGGCCCTGAGTCCAAGGCCCAGGACTGGCCAAAAAAAAAAAAGATATCCTAGATATTCAGGTGGCAGAAATCTCAAGATTGCAGTTGAAAACCAGCCCTGGTAGGAAAGTTGGTGAGACTCTTACCTACAATTAGCTGGCAATAAAACCCAGAAGTAGAAGTGTGGCTCAAGTGGTAGAGTACTAGCCTTGAGTGACAGGGACAGTGCCCAGACCCTGTGTTCAACAGAATCCACACAACACACATACACACACACACACACGAGAAACAGAAAGATACCAATATATACCCATTAGTATAGGAGATATAGTTTTAAAATTATTGGCTTAACTGTAATGAGAATGTGAAGGAACTGGAACACCCAAATTTTGCTGACAGCAACTCTAAACCAAATAAAAGCAGACCGTCTTTAAAGATTTAATATAGCCTATGACCCAACAAGTTTACTCCTAAGTATTAATCCGGGAGAAAAGAGAAACATATATCCACAAAAAAAAACCTATATAAGAATATTTTTAGGAGTGCTTATCATGTTCACCCAAATGGGGTACAATTTAAATGTCTATTAATCTGAGAATTGATTTAAAAATCATGATGTCTCTATAGAATGGTAAATATAATTGAATACAATAAAAAAGAATGAATGATAGATAAAAAGCAACCACATTGGTGAACCTAAAAAATATACCATTCAGGAAAATAGTCACACACAAGATTGCCTGCTTTGTAGTATGTTTATATATTGTTGAAAGTGAGGCAAAACAGCTGGGCATTGCTAGCTTATGTCTTTAATGCTAGCTACATAGGAGGCTGAGATCTGAGAATCCAAGTTTAAAGTCAACTTAGGCAGATAAAGCCAAGAGACTTTTATCTCCAAGTAATCACCATAAAGCTGAAAGTTGAGGTGTGGTTCAAGTGATAGGGTACCAACCTTGAGCAAGAAAGATAGAGCAATAGTGTAAGGCACTAAATTCAAGCCCAGTACCAGAACAACAACCAAAAAAAAAAAAAATGCAAGAAAAAAAACCACTGTCCCATTACCAGGATTCTAAAGCCAGAATTTTTTTTTTTTTTTTTTTTGCCAGTCCTGGGCCTTGGACTCAGGGCCTGAGCACTGTCCCTGGCTTCTTCCTGCTCAAGGCTAGCACTCTGCCACTTGAGCCACAGCGCCGCTTCTGGCCGTTTTCTGTATATGTGGTGCTGGGGAATCGAACCTAGGGCCTCGTGTATCCGAGGCAGGCACTCTTGCCACTAGGCTATATCCCCAGCCCCTAAAGCCAGAATTTTTTGACCATGATTTGCCTTTGTAAACACACAGGCAAAAACTCTAACAGCATTGTAGGAAATTATTCAATTGGTTATATGATGGTTCAAATAGTAGAAGGTCTGCCTACCAAATTAAAACTAGTACCACCAAAAATCAAAAAAATAAACAAATAAATGGATTTGTCATGTAAGTATAATAATTCTAAATGTGTGTATGTCTAATAATTTCTGCCAATGACACAATAAGCAAAAAACTGATGGACTCAAAAGGAGAAATAGACAATTCCACAGTTTTAGTTAGAACCCCCCCCCAAAAAAATCTTTTTCTCAGTGATTATACAAGTGATGGAAAAGTATACAATATTTGGACAAAACTCCCTGCCAACTAACTTAATTATGATACATTCCACTCAATAAAAACAGAATAAAAATTACAAAGAAAGATCATATTTTAGATCCTGAAGCAAATCTCAGTAATCTTAAGGGACTTTAAATCATACAAAAGATGTTCTTTTTCATGAAAGAATTAAAATAGAAATCAATTGCAAAAAAATATTTCTGAAAAGGTCCTCAAATGACAATACCACAAGTCCAAAAATAATCACAAGCGAAATTAGCAAATATTTTGAACCAAAGAAAAAATAACAACATAACACATCAAACTATGTAGGATTCATCCAAGACAGTATTGAGAACAGATAGAATTCATGTTTCAGATCTTGTACTTTAAAGAGAAAAATGGATGGTTTCAAATAAGTTATCTGATTCCACATTAAGAAACTAAAAGCTGGGTGTGTTGGCACAAACCTGTAATCCCAGCTACTTAGGAGGGAATGAAATGAGGCTCATAAGGTTGAGGCAAGACTCTCTCCAAACCAAAATGCAAAAAAAGGGGGAGGGGTAGAAGCATGGCTCAAGCAGTAGAACCTGTGCCTAGCATTTGTGAGGCCCTAGATTCACTCCCCAGTAAAACACATACACTCACACACCCCAAATTAAGTACATACCCCATATGTAGATTATAACCCAATGAACTTGATTTTAAAATGGTCCATTTTGTCCTATTTGAACTGGCAATCTGAAATGATTTTTGCTGATTTTTTTCCTTCATACTATAATTCATTATACATTCTCTGTATGGAAAGGTATACAAGGCCAGATAAAATGTTTATTTCCTGATGGCTTCAGACTTGTTGAGGGAAGTAAACAACGGGGGGAAAATAGGTAAAGAACTTCTGAGCCAAGAGCTGGTGGCTCACTTTTATAATCCTAGCTTCCTGGGAGGCTGGGATTGGGAGGACTTGGGTTGCAGGCTGGAACAAACTAAAGAAGATTACTGGACTCCATCTCCATGGATAGTTGGGTGAATATATCTGGCTATGATAAGATGTCAGGGTCTCTAGCCTCCCGCACTCTCCTGGCCTGTGGGAGAGACAGGGAAACACGCCCCAACCAGGAGAGCCAAGAAGAGGAAAGGGTCGACGGACTGCCCACACCCAGCCCTCCTTCACCAGGGGACAAACAGATGGCCCGGGAGCTTAAGTCAGTGCAAAGGCTTGTTTATTGAGGTTGGTCCCGCTCTTAAATAAGGCACAGGAGCTAATCAGGTCAAGGATCAGCAGGAAGGGGAGGGCTGTACATGCACCTATCTAGGGACTGTGAGGGGCGGCCTGAGCTGTCCATCAAGGGTGGAGGGCCGAGGGACCAATCCTAAGAGGTGGCCTTATTTTACGTCACAGCCCACAGGACCGTCTCCGGGTTCACCACCAGGCGCCATCTTGGCCACACGTGGTCCCTAGGCTGGGAGGCAAGGCCAGTTAGAACGGCCTTTCTGGTTCTGCGTAATAGCCACATGTGACCCCGGGGCCGGAAGACAGGTGGGGCCAACTAGGACCGCCCTTCTGGCTTGTGGTGTAACAGCCACATGTGAAGCCAGGGCTGGGAAACAGGTGGGCCAGCGAATTGCCTCTGGACATGCCCCACATCTCCCCCTTTTGTTTTTATTAGCAGGTGGCCGCCCTACTTGAGAGTGTGCCTGTCTTAGGTTGCCCCCCTCTGGAGATCTTACCCGTCATTGACTACCACTCTAGCTTTTCAGGCAAACCTACCTGTAGCGCTTGCCAGCCCAGTGGAAGAACTCGGGGGAGGGTGGGAGGAATTGACACTCAAGAGGAGGCCCTGTTATTTTTTCCTCATGCCTGTACATCCTGGTAGGCTGCACATTCTGGTAGGGGCCATGGCCAACCTCATAGGGTTCCCAATCAGCTAAAAGCAGCATATTGCTGTCAGACCACCATTAACTGAACAGCTCTGGCTCATTGCTTAAGAAATAGGGGAAGCCTATTAACCATGCAAGGGTCAAGTGTAAACACAGAGGCAAATGTAAACACAGAGGCAAATGTAAACACAAGGATCATGGGGGATCTCTCCCACAGGGGGGAAAAGGCAAGGGAGCCACCCATTTAGCTCAGTCTAGGGAAAATTGGAGTTCAGTCCATTTCGGCGCCACTCAGGACAAGCAGGCAGAGTCCTCCTTCTCTGGCGGTGAGGTAGAAGCAGGCAGATTCCCCCTTCTCTGGCAGTGAGGTAGAAGCAGGCAGAGTCCCCCTTCTCTGGCGGTGAGCAGGTCCAGGCCCTGGTAATTCTGGAGGTCCACGGCAGCCAAGGTGCTAGCAAATTAATGCATGTCATTATTAGACAGTTTATCGTACATGAAGCAAGGTGCCAAGACCCTCAACGCCTATTTCCGCCTCCCCCCCCAACGGGAACCCTTAAGCTCAGCAACGGGAAAGGCAAAAGGGAAACAGTGCAAACTCCATTCCAGTTCTTTGGCAAAGCTGTAGGCGGTATCGCCACAGAGAAACATTGCACCATAAGAGACGTCGAGGTAGTGTCCAACAAGGCAATAGGGCCAGGTAACTGGAAGGAAGGGAGGCTGGCTGCCTCCATTGTCCACAATTGCTGATACACGTAGGCAGGTTTCCCGTATTTCCAGGAAGGAGCAGGAAGAAATCCACCACGGTGTTTTTCATTCCTAGAGAGAACAAACAAGGAAGCATACCTCAAGAGAGAGTGCTCTTGGGTAGTTATTCTGGTGAACAGTATTTTAGGTCTCTAACAGGTATCTAAATTGGGCTTGGAAAAATTCAAAATATTTAATGTAAGCATGACTGTCCTTAACTGGTCATGGGGGTTACCTCCCCCTTTTTTGTTTTTTAATTGGTCCATTAGGGTCTTATTATGCCTCTCAATTATGGCTTGACCCCTTGGATTGTACAGTAATCCAGTGGTGTGTTTAATATTCCATATTTGAAAAAAATCTTTGCAATGGTTTGCTTATAAAGAAAGGCCCATTGTCGGTCTTTACCTGTAGGGGTAGCCACAGGGTGGCAAAACATTGTAGGAAATGGCTTTCAGCATGCCGGGCCCTTTCACCTGAATGGGAAGTTGCCCAACAAGCATGTGAGTGGGTGTCTATGGACATAAATATATATTTTAATTTTCCAAAGGGAGCACAGTGGGTTACATTAGTGTGCCAGATAACATTAGGCTTAAGGCCTCTGGGGTTAACTCCAGGACATTGCAGAGGCAGGACCTGCAGAAATGGCATACATGATTTGCATGTCCTTATGATCTTTTTTAAGTCCTTTATAGGAACCAGGGGGAATCTTTGATGTAACCCTCTCCAATTTAAATGCATAAGCTCATGAAGTCCTTGAGCCATTTGAAAATTTTGAGGCTGTGCAGTGGCTATGGCTATAATAGTCCCATTGGTAGCCGATTGATCAGCCATTTGGTTCCCTCGTGCCAAATTTCCAGGCAGCTCCTGGTGTCCTCTAAGATGCTGTAAAAAGATGGGCTCAGCCCATTACTTTAGTAAAGACCAGACTTGGATCATTAAGGGAGGAATTGGATTTTTATCTAGTTTAATGTATGAGGACACTAGGGTTGGTAACAAATTAACTACATACAAACTATCAGAAAACAGGTTCATCAGCTGCTGGACATGGGTTAGTGCCAGGGCAACTGCATACAGCTCCTTAAACTGTGCAGACCCTGTAACTGGCTCAAAGTAGTGGGTGCCCTCTTCTCTATTGGCAGGGGAGGAGGTGGAGTATATCACCGCGGCAGATCCCGCTTTTCCTCCATCCGTAAAACCATTTACAGCTTTAATAAGGGGTTTGGTAAAGAAAAGTATGGGGGGAGTCCACTGTAACCTCAAAAATGAGGTTACCCATCTTGAAGTGCCATAATGGCAATCCAACTTTCCCATGAAATCCTCTAAGGCACTAGACACCCAGTTATGGTTTCTTTTAACCCACTCAAAATCTGACAGCCAGTCGGGAATAACTAGCACATCAGGATCCCGCCCATAATGTCTCAGGAAAATATCCCTGCCCTTAATTACCAGGTCAGCTAGCTGGTCTAGCTGGGAGTAAACCCTGGGAGCCCCTCCTACTGATGCATGTACCCATTGGAGAGGTTCGCCTGACTGAGTAATAGCAGCTGAGGAAAGCTCTGAACCGGGAAGGATCCAAAGACAAAGGGGGCATTGGGGCCTATAGCAAGCCAGTTGTGCCGTATTTAAGGCTGTCTGAATTTTTTGAAATATTACTTGATGTGGTGGAGTTATTGTAATAACATCAGTGGGGGCTTTATCTTTTAAAGAGTCAAAAAGCGGAAGCAGATCTTCTGTAGGCAGGTGAAGCCAAGGCCTTAACCAGTTAATCTCACCTAACAGTTTCTGTAGCTCCACCAAAGTATAGGTGCCATCAAATCAAATCACACCATTTAACCTTACCAGCAGGTAGAAGAGAGCACAAATGAATAACAATCAAGAGGGCAAAGGGTCTGGACAATGTTCAGCTTCTTCCATCCCGAGTCACCATCCTGAATCATGTGTGATGGAGGCAGGCAGGAGAGATGGGTTGGATCTGGGCAAGGCTGTAGTGGCATCTCTCAGAGTCCCCTGGATAGATTGTCACACCTCCTGCAGGGTTGCCTGCAAATCTCTACACAGACTGGTTAGAGACATTTGAAATCTCCCAGTATTCCCTGGTTGCTTACTCTGAGTACTCTGGCTTTTGTAGGCTGGTGCCCTACTGGTTTAAGCAGGGTGACAACTTTAAAAAGATTTTAGAAGGTTTGGGCCTTTAACCATCTTCCTGGTCACAAAATCCACACAGACCAAAGGCCAACAAAGTCTTCTCTCTGCAACAGCCATGACAGTTTCTGAGACATAGAGGGGGAAGAAACCAATGCTACCCCAATGCAACCCTGTGGCCACCAAACAACTCAGATGTTTTAACTTTGGAGTAAGTCTCAGTTGCAGCTCTGTCATGATAGGCCTGCTATAAGCCCAACTGTAATCTTGGGGCAGGCAGAGCCAGGGCAGTAGCACTCTGGGCCTGTCAATATCTTTACAGGACTCCTAGATTCCCTGAGCAGTTTCCCATGCAAGAGAGAGAGAATAAGGAATCATTAGTAGTGAAGCCAGGCAGTTTGGGAGCAGACTGTGGAGGCAGCTTCCTGTAGTCACAAACCACCACAGTCCACGCAGCTAGTATACATGTTGACCTGTATCCTAAAAAGCAAAATATTAATCCTGGGTCAGGAAAATCTAGGTTAGTAGCCACATTTGCACACTCATTCCAAAATGACTCTGGTCCCTTGATCTTATAGAGTTTATGAGAGCACAGGAGAGAAAAATGAAGAAGCAAAATCAGGATCAGATGTACACTTGACTTTTAGCATAGATGGACATAAAGAATAACACACTGATTTTACATCATTATACTTATACCACATACTGTACATTTGAACCTTTTGGAGTTTTTCTTAGACACATTTGCTTGTACCCAAACATGATCGGTTTGGGTTAAAACCTGGGTTTTTTTTTTCTTTTGGCTTGGAGTCTGGTGATAAGAGTCAGGATGGCCTCCAGGCTGTTTACTGTGACCCCACCCACAGGCTGTAAAGATCAGTTAAGACTTAAAGTAAGTTAAAATAGTAGTTAAAAAGGTGAGTAATTTTTAAACCATGATGCTAGTTTTTACATGTTTTACCAACAGACAGACAGACAGTTGTCCACAAGCTTTGGGGGCACGCTTAGAAATTCTTTTTTTTGAATTGGCCATGTAAGCTTTCTGGAATTCCAGTGGCAAAATGATATTATTTTGCCCATATTTTAGAACCACGTGGTCAGTTAGAAAACAAAAAACTTTTCTTAGGAAACAAAAATTTTCACAGATTATCTGGTAAATGAAGAAGCCACATTTTCAGAAACCAGTTCAGCTCCAATGGAGGGCTGAAGTGGGATGCTATGACCAGAGAAGGTCCAGGAGATGGAAGACAAGACACAACAGCACACAGACACAACGGTAGAGCTGGTCAGAGCCTCAGCAGGCTCAGAGCAAGGCACCATCACCTTCCAGCATTTGAATTGCAAGGCACATTTGAATTGCAAGATACATTGAATTGTAAGGCCACAGTTGCAGCCTTTAGGGTGGGGGGCAGGGTTACCCAGAGCTGCAGTCTACACATCCCTGCCCAGGCTCCAGGAATTCGGCATGCCCATTACCTGGGGCGTGGGTGGGAGGCGCTTGCTAAAACCCATTCTATTGTTCACCAGGAGGTCAATGTTATAGAAAACTTAGGATTTAGCCAACAACAAGCAGAATTCAACCGAACCTCCAAACTTAGCAAATATCAATAACAAGGACAGAAAACCTTCAAAGCAGATGTTAAACAAATAAGCCCTTCTCCTCCTGGGCAGTGTGGGGGCTATCTCCCCTCCATCCAAGACATTCCTCAGCAAATGCTTCCCAGGCCGATTCGCTCTTTAAGGTCACCTCAGAAGCAGGAGGAGTGTGAGTCTTAAAAGAGCCTTTACTGTCCCCAGGTGTCCCTTTAGGGGTCCTGGGGAGAAACAGGCCTTGAGGAGGAATAGGGTCGGGTAGACCCCAAGGGGTGGATCTTCTCCAAGTTAATTTCTCTCTTCCTCACCACTTGTTCTACGCGGTCCCAAGTAGCCCAGTTGAAAAGGTTGGCAGCGGCGCGCGTCAAGGCTTCCCAGATCCTTTTGGCCTGGGGGTCCGAGATCTCTAAACCTATGCTTTGAAGCATGAGTCTCAGTGCTTTAAGCACCAGATCCTCATGCTGAGTTTGAGAATGCCCCATCTTTTCAGGGATACCCTTACCTTGGAACCCGCTTGGCTTGGCCCGCTGATAGTTTCACTTCATATGTCCTTGTTGCCCCATGTTGGGCGCCAGCTGTCGGGGGTCTCTAGCCTCCCATGCTCTCCTGGCCTGTGGGAGAGACAGGGAAACACGCCCGGACCGGGCGAGCCAAGAAGAGGAAAGGGTGGATGAACTGCTCACACCCAGCCCTCCTTCAACAGAGGACAAACAAACGGCCCGAGAGCTTAAGTCAGTGCAAAGGCTCATTTATTGAGGTTGGTCCCGCTCTTAAATAAGGCACAGGAGCCAATCAGGTCAAGGATCGGCAGGAAGGGGAGGGCTGTATGTGCACCTATCTAGGGACTGTGAGGGGCGGCCTGAGCTGTCCGTCAAGGGTGGAGGGCTGAGAGACCAATCCTAAGAGGCGGCCTTATTTTATGTCACAGCCCACAGGACCGTCTCCGGGTTCACCACCAGGCGCCATCTTGGCCACACGTGGTCCCAAGGCTGGGAGGCTGGGCCAGCTAGAACCGCCTTTCTGGGTTCTTCATAATAGCCACATGTGACCCCGGGGCCAGAAGACAGGCGGGGCCAACTAGGACTGCCCTTCTGGCTTGTGGCGTAACAGCCACACGTGACACCAGGGCTGGAAAACAGGTGGGCCAGCGAATTACCTCTGGGCATGCCCCACAATAGGAAGCATAAAATGGGAGGATCACATCCTTGAATGTGTCAGAGCAAGAAGCAAGATGCTATCTTAAAAATAACCATTGCAAAACAAAGGACTGGCAGTAAGGCTTAGTGGTAGAGCACCTGGCTAGCAGGTGGATACCTGCTTGGTAATTATGAGGTCCTGAGTTCACACCCTACTATAGCCAAGAAAAAAAAAGTTACAGATTTTGTTGGTGCAAGTTATGGCAACAAATGTCTGTATATTAAGTCCTTGCATGTAAGTTTAATTTAATGCCAGCTTTTGCACACCTGTTTCATTTGATATCAAAGCTATATTTACAACCTAGGGGGCCTTGGTGGTTTAATTTATGACCACAGGAACTTCTGCTTAAATATCAACCTCTAAATAATTGGTGGATTTGGTTCATTTTCCCTGTAATATGTTGAGCATTTATTTTCATCACACAAGAAACCATCAAGGAAAAGCTTTTCATAACTTGGGTTGTATGAGATCAACTTGCTTTGCTGAGTTAGGAGTTGAAGCAGAACCAACTTGGGAAACAGTAAATGCATTTAGAGAAGCAGTAATACATGGAAGAGAAGTAGAGCTTGTGAGAATCTCCTGCTCCCCACAAAACTCAAACTCAGCCACTCCATCATATGATAGGGGAAACAAGAGGAGACAAAAGGCAAGAACAGCAATAACAAAGATGGCTGTGCCCAGTCACCAAGAATCATTTCTTTCCCCTCAGATCAAGAATATGTCTCCTCTGCCCATGACCATTTAGGGTTACTGTGAGATTAAGTATCTCTTTCCTATGGTTTGTTTGGGAGCACAGATGATCTGGTTTCAAAAGTCAGTCATCTCTTTTTGAAAACCTGCCAGGTACTTACCCTAACATTAACACCTGTCTCTAGACAAAGAAATTAATCAGAAATCTTCTGATGAACAAATCAGGAGTTATCACAGTTGGACTCTTTCACTCATTTAAATCTATGCTGAGGAATTATTTTTCCCCCAAAGGTCCACTCTGAATTATGGGGCTGTAATTCCATCTTGAAGTCTATTTGTGGGTCATGCTTCACTTCTTGTGGTTTATGACTTCAACCCGGGCCCTTGATGGAATTATAACCCAACAGTCACAGAGACTGATATTTATCATCTGTTTATTTTACAACCAAGCATCAAGTATATTTTGGTTTTGTGCTCACAAGAGAACACAACAAAGAAAAGGAGATGAAAGAAGAGAAAGAGATGGAATGGTGCAACTAAAGGTAAAGCTATGTCATGCACTGCAAAGGCAATACTAGACAACATCCCAGACATGCTGTCTCCATGACAACCAGCATCTGCATGCATCATCTATCTGAAGTAAAGTGCACAAGTGGTTGTCTATTCTCAGCTGAGCACTTTACTGTGACAGAGCACTAACAGTGGAATGAAAGGAAGACCATCATTATTTTCCTTCCCCACTTTTGTACACTCTGTGCTGATAGCAAGATCTCTGGCAGGGGGTTCCAAACAGCTGGAACAGAGATCAGGCAGGGTCACTGTAGGCTGGGGTGGCCTCATGGTTTCATCCAATGGTCCCTGCAGTGGTCTGGGCGGAACACTCCTTGATCTCTCCATGCTGTCACTGGGCTCTGTAGTACAGTTGGCACTGGGCCTTTGCAAACATTCTAATTTGATGCATAATTAATATAACAGTGATTCAAGACATAAAGGCTTCTGGGACTAATTAGTGACCTGAATCTCTATGGTAGCCTGCATTCCATTCTTATCAGTGCCGGGAAGAGCTGCAGTCTTAGAAATAATCAGTCTCCCACTTATTACTGTGACACAGCCAAGAGGCAAAGATCATCTCTCCATCCAGTGTGCATAAATTCCATCAGTGTATAATCACTTCCCTGGGGGCCTGAGCTTCCCTTGGAAGAGTCTCACTGAATCAGTCCCTCATGAACTTTCACATTTCCATATGGGCCTAGGGAGATCTTATTGCAGGTGAAGAAATAAAGACAGCCAGAAAGGGCTCATTGAGCATCCACAGAATGGATAGAATTTGTTCCAAGGGATTGGAGTTGATTTGAATCTAAGAATTTGCAAAGCAAATGATGAAACATGTGGTGATGAGAATGAATGACCAGTGAGTGTATGGCTACTTCTGATAGAGTCTCTCTGTGTCTCTGTGTATGCCATGCTCTACGGGCCCCAGAACAGAGGGCCTGTTCAGAGTTTAGGGGAGTTCACCTAGGACCTCACAAACCAGCACTGGAGTGGGCTGTCCCATCTATCTTCCTTCCTAACTTCCTGTTGCTGTGCACTCCTCTCTCAACAGCCACTTTTCTTTTCAGCTCACTTGCTCAGTCCCTATATAATCTAGACAAGGGCCAGCAAACTTTCTATGTGGCCCAAGTCCAACCCAACAGTTCATTTCACTCAGGAATGTCCCATCCACCAGTATTTTCATGCAATAATGGTAGAGGTGAATACATAGAAAATGGAATGGCCCGTAAGTTCTAAAGTCCTATTGAATGGATCTAACATATTTAGAACATTGGCATGTTTGTAAATATCACAATAAAATCCATTAGTACACTTCATATGCTAATTAAGTAATTAAAATATTACTTAGCCCTTTGCAGAAGATTTTTGGTCTCTGGTCTAGATAAAACCACCCAGTGGGAGGGTGACCTCAGCTTCAGTGTTGGTTTATCAGAATTCAGTAGAGGAGTAGGCCATTGGCCACCCATGAGAAAGACTTTCAATAGACTGGACCACCCCCAGCCTCTGCTCAAGATCCATCAATGGCTTCAGTTACTATTTGTCACTTTCCATGGAATCTCTTCCATAGTGCTTGAACTATTTATTTACTAACTACATATATATGGTATTTGCTCCATATCAGACAATACTCTAAACATTGTATATTTATATGCCTTTCAATTTACAATAAACTTATTGCAAATTGAAAATATTATAAGTAAAAAGTGTACATAAAGAGTTGCCAGTGTAGCTCAGTATTTGCCTTACATGCCCAAGGCCCTTGGTTCTATCAGCACTGAAAAGATAAAAAAACCAACAACCAAAACACATAGTATTTAATATGTGTATTGTACTGCACATTATAGCTTAGCTTTGAGTACCTTAAACATGCTCAGAATAATCACATTAGCCTATACTTGGGTGAAATCATTTAGCAAAAAGGTGTTTTATTTTAAAAGTATTGAGTATTCCATGAATGCACACAAATGGACATTTTTGTGATTATGATAGGATGTGAAGACACAAAACACTATCACAAAAGTTGGCTACATAGTACACTTTAGAGATGGATTGTTTCCTCTGTTGATTATGTGATTAACTTAGAGCTGTGGCTTGCTACTACTACCCAGTATTGAAATGGGCATTATATTGATATTCTTATCATGGGAAAAGATCAAAATTCAAAGACAGAAGTATACTTTCTACTGAATGTGTATTATTTTTGCTTTATCATTTGTCATAAGTCACACCATGGTAAGGGAAATTATGTATCTAATTACTCTAATCACTTGTAATCACTCTAGGGAGTTTTATCATTATCCCCACATCACAGATGAGGAAAACAAACTACAGTCAAGTAATTTAACCAGGGTTATATAACTAGTAAGTGAGAGAGTCAGGACTTGAACAGTGTCTCTTGAGTCTTTGCTTTTTCTTAATTAGTTCAACACACAGTTTTCTATATAGTTTCCTTGAGATATAGAGAGAGATCACATGGTTAGTTATTGCCACCTAGGAAATTTTCTTAGGGTTTCTAACTCAAAATACACATGAATTGTATACCAGATTTCATAATAAATATTATTTTAAATTTCTTATTGTAATAGTGTAGCATATTTATCCTATATCTTCTCACATTCATTAACATGCTGTCCCATATCTCTGGAATTCAAGCATTTTTATCTTCAGAACACCAACCTAGTTTGTTTTTGTAATAGACAAATCTTCATTACATTCAGTTTTGTCACTCTAACATCCATTTGTCTGAGCAAATCTAATGGTATGAAAATTGGGTGGCAGTACCTTTTTAACCAACAGAACAAAGTTGTATGAAGAATATATAAAACAGATAAAGGCAATCGGACAAGAGGTTTAATTGGAAGTATGTTTTCTATAGTTAATAACAATTATACTTTGAAATTTGCTAAAGGACCATCCTAAGTCTTCTTACCATGCACATATACTAAGTATGACTTTGATTCCAAAAATCATAAAAGACAAAATATTAAACATCTATTATGTGAACTAATTAAGTCTTTTCCTATATGTTTATAGTAATAACTTAAGGAAAGTGATTTGTTATATAACAAATCATGATATAATTAGCAACCTCACAATTAAAAATAATTATCATATAATGATAATGTATATCCTGCTAAATCTACAGATAAAGGCTTGCTTCGTAACCATGTTCCAGTTGGTATGGTAGAATATCCAGCCTGACTCTTGAACTACCCCAATTTGAAGTGCTCAATATATTAATTCCATGTAACACTAGTAAAAGTGCAGTGAAAACGACACCCTGATACTTTTCTTTATGTTTGTAAATGGATGCAAACTTTCTGGAAGGAGATTTTATTGCTTTGCTCATGAGTACTCAAATGGGTCACACTCTTTGATTAACATAAAATATGCTTTGATATTGCTTGTGGCAGTATTGGTTATATGAAAAACTGAAGAACACAAAAATGTGCAATAATAGGGAAACAGCTAAGAGAAGTATTATTATACAAGGTATTACTCTGTGACTATGCAAAATAAAAAACATAGATTTGTCAAATGAGTGTAACAACAACAAACTCCTGAACATTCTATTACCCATGGTGTCAAATTTTTACTTACCTAAGGAATGATCCAAAGCCAGTTTGGAAAATATAGTCACCAGAAAGTCATGTGGTCATGAAGTCATGAAATCTGGAATCATGTCATGATTCTTGATTCATTTCCTGAATCAAGTCATGAAATCCAGCAATCACTCATTTACTCATTGCATTGCCCACATACTTAAGGAAACCTGCTTTCTCATAACCTCTATCCACTCTTACAAGGTCTGGAAAGTAAGGTGATCAGATCAGAAACTTAATAAATTATGATACATGTGCAAGGTATTATGACCTGAGCAGTTCTCATATAATAAAATTCAGTCTTCATTGCCCCATTACTGTCATGGTTAATATCACAGATATATCAAATTATTTTTTAATGTTTTCAGTGTTGGCCCTACACATAAGAGATTTTTATTTGCTCTTCATCTGGAATACAGTTTTGTGGTTTAAAACTTGAAATGCTGTCAGTGTTTCTCTCTACTTGAGTCTAAAATATCCTTCCTCCTAATTGAAGGCAAGTGATCCTTTTCTCCTTTTTTATTGGTGTTTTTCTGGATTTTGTTTTTCATTTGCCTGACATATTTTTCTGAGTTATGACAGGTGGAAGCCAAAATCATATACTGCCAAGAGAACTGTGGTTGGAATCAATCAAGGGTGGGGGTGGGGGGTGGGAAAGACTTGTTCTTTGAGATGACAACTATGTCATAGGATTATTATCAGAATGATTCACATATATTTTGTGTGGAAGCTGGGGCTGAAGGGAATCAGAGGGGATAAGAAGGAGGCTGCTTCTTCATTCCGTTGTTTTCTGGTGACTGTGAGTTGGTCTGTGTTTGATGTCTGTGATGCTTTTGAAGCTGACTCAACATGGGTGTACCCCTTGGGTACTGTAGCTCTCAGGCTATTGTTATGTGTGCACTTTTGAAGGCTATGTGTTAGGAAATTCCTGATGATGGTAAATTGGAGCTGGTATAAAAGCATCTATTTAGGGTAGAACAAATATTGAATTAAATACAACAAAGAAGTTTTGGCTTAGTGACCATTTCTGTTCAAAAAGCAGAACGTTTTCATTGGCCAAGATTTAAGGAAAATTCTGGTAATGGTATTCTTCTACATCTTGATAGGACTTGGATTAATAGGTGTATAAATCTGTCAAAACTCAGCAAATGCACAATCAAGACTAAAATTTCCTTTGACATCAAATAAAATACTGAAAATACTTAAATCTAGTTAGTATGCATGCTGATGTACAGAGAATTGCATTTGGACCTTCTTTTTACACTGACATGTATCAAAAATAAGGTGAAATAATCATGAGTAGAAGGCTAGATGCACATGTGAACTACAAGTTTACTAACACATGGCAGACTCCATGATAGTTCTTTGCATGAGTGATGTAACTGGGGTTATTCACACAGACTCCAAAGAACTGATTTTTGTACAGATCTTCTGCGTCACATTGACAGTCACATTAATAATAGTACTCAGTCTCCACCTCTCAGCTATGTGGAGGGTGTTACCTATCAGGACTGAGGGCTCTGAGTCCAGGTCCTTGGACTATGTGATGTTTTTTACCAGACTCTTCCTTCCCACACATTGTTAACTACTAAGCAAGGTCTGAAAACGCTGAGGCCAACAAGCACAGAAGGTGAGTCTCTCAGTTCCCCTGCCTTCACTCCAGAACTCAGTGATCTCTTTGCTTCTCCACACTCCAGCACATTTTGGGGGTACCTCTAGGCTTGGATACTTGCTACCCCTGGAGTCACACAGTGGGAGGACTGTGGAGCAAGTATGTCCGGTTCATTGGCTGAAAAAGTCTACAAGGGCTGCCAGTACACCAAGAAAGGATGTTTTCAGAGTAAAAGCAGCCCTGAAAATGGTAAGTGACCCTTTATGAACCCAGGAACCCACCTACATATAACAAGAAACTGTATAATAAGAACTATGAAAAGCTAGCTATATTTTTTGCTGAGTGGTGTTGGAGATGGAGATCACGCCCTGAGGATGAAGTTGAATGTTTGGCTGCTGAGGTATACTCCCAGTTCAGTGATGAGTAACTATGCTTCAACTTTTCCTTAACCAGTCCTGAGAATACTTTGATGGAAAGCCTACAGGTGATAAAAATCTCCAACCAATGACTTGACCTCAGATATGGAAATACAGATGCCTAAGGAAAAAAAAAGGAGGGCACATAATTCCTCCAGAAGTCAACAATTCTACAATAACAGACTAAGGATTGTCTAGTGGGTGAAATATCAAACAAATAGTTCAAGAGGATGATTGTTAGAATTGTTAATGAAGTTGAAGAGGGCAATAAAAATACTTGAATAAATGCAAATAGAAGAAAAATAAATAGTGGGATAAAATATGGAAGACAAAGGAAATGAGAAAAGAATTCAATGGAATATAGAAATATTGACAAAAATCAAATTATAATTCTAAAAGCAAAATCTCTATAAGTCAAACAAAAAAGCTTTGAAAGTCTTTCTAATAGATTGTATCAAATAGAATATCGAGGCTTGAGGACAAGCCTTGAGTTATGATATTCAGACAATGATAGGATAAAAAACAAGAAAGTATTAAAGGAACATACAAGATCTCAGGGATGTCATTAAAAGGCAAAATCTGTAAGTCAAAATCAAATGATATGCCTCTTCTTAGCCCATAGAACTTTCTCCAACATAGGTTACATCTTAGGATATAAGGCAAGTATTAACAAATACAAAGAAAATTGAAATAATTTTCTGTACTTTACCAGACTAATATGAAATAAAACTAGAGACTTATAGCAATAAAATCACAGGAAATACAAAAAACATGGAAACCAAACAATATAGTCTTAATGATCAGTAGGTCACCAAAGAAATAAGCATAGAAATCATAAAACTTATAGAATCAAATGAAAATCAAAACTCAACTTACCAGAAATTTTGGGACACAAAAGACCTAGTTCTACCATGTTCCTTTCTCTCCTACAGGGAGGAATGATTTTTGTTGTCGTTGTTGTTGTCTTTTCTTAGTATCTGGTAGCTTGCCAAAATTGTTACTAGTGCTAATTCAGCCTCTTTCACCACAGGATCTTGTCTCTGTCCTCACTTGGTATTTTCTACTTCCTTTAAGGACATCAGTCACACTGGATTGTGGTCCACTCTAATGAAGTGATCATAGTGTTTAATATCTGCAAAGACCCTATTTGTAAATAAGGTCACTTTCACAGACACCTCGGATTAGGTCTACAAATGTGTCTTTTGGATGGATCCAATCCAACCCCTAAACAAAGAGCTGTTTACACATTCCCGGGCTTTTCAGAACTCCCAAACCTCAATGTCTTTGAGATATCCCAATATCCATAGTTTTCTCAGTTATTTTAAGTTTGAGAATTATATCATGTTCATATATATATGCATATATATAATACATATACAGAAACATTGTCTTTCCTATTTATTCAGCATTTTCCCCAGGAAATTACTAAGTATTTATGCAACCAGTTAAAATAGCCATATATAAAAATTCATCCAAATTTGTGAAAAGTAAATATATGGATCCCACCTTTTTTGTATTTGGTGTTCACTACCATCCATACGTATCAAATATGAGTGTGCATGTATATACATATATACATCATATATGTGCACACACAGATATATGTAGAGAGACAGACACAGAGATATCAAAATTATATATACCATATATAAATCGCTTATCAATAAGTATACCTAAAATATGTGATAAGATATTCATGTATGTATTAGTATATATAACATATGTATGTACATATCATATATATGCATCTTATGTGATCTATCTTATATATGAATATCTTTTATATACATCTTACATATAAAATACATCACACAAGCTCAGTGTGTGGGGGTGGCATAAGTTTTCTTATCATGGTGAAGTGATCATGTGACTTGCTTGGGCCAATAAATTCAGTGAATGTGCTACAAGTGAAAAAAAAAAAAAGACCTAGTTCTAGGGGAAAATGTTATCACTATGAGTACCTACATTGAAAATCAGATAGATCTCAACTAAGTTACCTAAAGATGTACTTCAATCTCTTGCAAAAACAACTACAAGCCATACCTCAAAGCAATAAACAGAAATAACACCAGAGCAGAAAGTAATGAAAATGAAATTAAAAGGCCAACACAAAAGACCAATGGAACAGAGTTGGTTCTTTGAAAAGACAAGCAACATTTTGGTTATCTTAGCCAAACAAACCAAAACAAAGAAAGAGAAGACGCAAATTAATAAATTGGAGGTGAAAGGGGAGATATAACAACACATAAAATGAAATTTGGAGAATCATTAGGGAATATTTGAAAAACATATATTCCAATAAGCTGGAACATCTAGAAAAAATAGATATATTTCTAGACACATATGTTTGTTCATTTTACTTTTTTATTTGAGGAGTCAATAAAGATCTACCACAAACTATTTTTTAGGTATTGAATTTAAATCATTATCTGGAGAACAGAAATTCATACTATTTACTCCTCTTTAAATAGATTTAACACAGTTTGGCTATCACTTTCTTAACTGCCTTTTATGTTCGTGTGTGTGTGTGTGTGTGTGTGTGTGTGATAGAAAAGTTTACTAAGAAAGAAATTCAGCAGAGAAAGGAGATTATGTGGCATAATACCACAGGAAAATGGCATCCTCAGTCACCTTCTGGGTACACATATGAATATTATATTTAAACTTATATGTAACATTGTATTTAAAATACGGTTTCAGAGAATTTGGACAGGAGACAAATGTATACATAGTTTTAAGCATCTGTAGTACAGGTGTGCCCTACCTGGTCATCATCTCAGTTATGGTCCTTCTGGGTGCTAAAGGAGTTGTTATTGCTGTCATCACATGAGGAGAGCAGTCTGGTTTCCATGATGGGTCCAGGATGCAACCTGATCCTTATAGATCATTGTGATCTATTCTGCATGACTCTGCTGTTCCTTATGAGTACTTTTTAGTTTGGGATTTTTTTTTAGTAGATTGAGGTTCCCATGATGCACATTGCTCTCTCTCTCTCTCTCTCTCTCTCTCTCTCTCTCTCTCTCTCTCTCTATATATATATATATATATATATATATATATATATATATATATATAACTTGCTTTATATATATATATATATATATATATCACTTCCATAAAGGAAAAAGTTATCACTCTGAATTGAAAATGGGAGTTGTAACTTGACAGGACCCCTTGATTTAATTGTAAATACTTCCTGTGTCTTTTCAATCTTTTATTAAACAAGGTAGGTAAGTTTTTAAATCCTGTGGCAAGACTATCCAAAGTATTATATTCTGAAGTGCAGATATCAGTATCTTGGCATTTAAATACAGATAATTCAGGATTTTCCTCCACAGAGAGGCAAAACAAAGTGTCCTTTCATTATAACACTGATAGCTATCCATAGTTCCTAGATATGGTAAAGAGTGTGTATGGGTTAGAAACAATTGTATGATATCTAGAACTATTTTATTTATGGTCTTCAAATCTTGCACAAGCCTAAACTCTTCAGCATAGGGCTTTTTAACCTGTCATGTATTATAGAGAGAACAGCAAAGCCAAATAAGTCCATGTTTCAACGACCTGATTAGAATTGGCTGAATTCCTTTTAAGGCCTCTTTCCTTAAAAGGTATTGTTTCTTTCGAAAGAAAGTTACCTCTTCTTTTAATAGCACTTTTATGGGGACCATCTAAATGGCTCATCCAGTTATCCCATCAGCCCACACAGCTTTACTTACTTTTTGTGGATTTAAGTATTGAATTCATCTCAGTCTCTTAGCTTTCAGGTAGTGACTGGAGCCAGAGGAAATTTATAGGAAGTACCTGTAGGTGAAGCGGTTGCTTTCCAGGTGAAATGGCTATTTGGGCACTTAACAGCAAATCTCATCCCAAAAGAGAAATGTGGCAAAATAAACCTTTCCTCCTGTTACTTTGGTTATCCTGGATATTGTTTAACAGAAACAGAAAAGTGATTTACACACCTTCCATCTCCCAACCGTTCATTTGTCCAAGTCAAAGTTCAAGTTCTGCTGTAGAAAGGGGCCTGTAATACACAGGACCCAGACCTCACCCTAGAGACAGTTGAAACCTGAGTGAATTGAATCAAACTATAACACTAACTATGCTCTCATTTACTTTCTCCTGGTCTCTCATGGTTCCCTACATTGTCTGCCCAGATGGGGAAAGGGCAAACTCTCTCTGATGGGAAGAACAGTTGCTTCAGTCTCTATGTTTCTCTTATAAATAATTTCTGACAAAAACATCCTAAACAATGAGATGTGAGAGAAGATAGAAAAGTGTGGTGAATGACCAAAAGAAAATAAAATGAAAATATTAAAAAAGTACCTATGTATGTATGTACATATGTATGTATAAAATATACATGAATGAGATGTGAGAAAAGGTAGTGTAAGAAAGAGAAAGTGTGGCAAATGACCAAGAGAAAATAAAATGAAAATATAAAAAAGTATGTATGTATAATATTCATAAAACCAATCCCCCCAAAATTAAGGGTTATACAGTTAACAGAGAAATACTTTGAAAATAAGTAATCTCAGTATTTAAAAGAAAATTGTGTAAAAGATGAACTAAAAATAATGGAAAATGAGGGATTTAAATAAATGAAGGAAATCTCTCTGTCTCTGTTTCTCTGTCTCTGTCCTCTCTCTACATATATATGTGTGTGTATACACACATACATATATAGTGTGTAGATATAAATACACATACATATAGTATGTGTGTGTGTGTGCACATGCATGTGTATGTGTGTCTATGTGCTGGTCCTTGGGGCCTTGATCTCAGGGCCTGGCTTTTTTTTCTCAAGGCTAGCTTTTGGGTGGTTAATTGGCAATAAGAGTTTCACATACTTTTCTACCCCCACTGGCTTCAAACCAAGTTCCTAGGACCTCAGCCTTCTGAGTAGGTAGTACAGGCATGAAGTATTGGAACCCAGCTCAAAAATCTATATGGTTTTCAAACAAACAAACCTTCAAGACCTATAATACCTGAAAGTAAGACTCACTGTCTGGGTTTAAGAATGGATTCGCTGACTTTGCTTAGAATAACTTTTTCCAAGTCTTTCTATTTCCTTATGAATAGGGCAATGTCATTCTTTCTAATGGAAGCATTGATTCCATTGTCGATATATGCCACAATTTCTTGATCCATTCAGCCTCATCTGGGTTGATTTTATGTCTTGGCTATGGTAAATTATGCTGCGATGAACATGGTCCTCCTGGTGGCTTTAATGTAGCCTGGTTTGTGATCAATCGAATAAATGCCCAGAAGTAGGATTGTTATATCATAGGGAAGCTCTATGTCATTTGGGGAACCAACATACTACTTTTCAGAGTGGTTGAACAAGTTTACATTGCCACCAACAGTGTAGTAGTATTCCCTTTTGGCCACATATCCACCAGACTCTGCTATTACTAGTTTTCTTGATAATGGCCATTCTAACTAGGGTGAGATGGAATCTCAATGTATTTATGATTTGCATTTCTTTTATGGCCAAAAATATCAAGTATCTCTTCATGTGTCTATTGGAAAACTAAACAAAGTAAAAGCCAGACCCAAAGAAACACAGGCTGCATTGTTTCCCTCATTTGTAATAATTAGAATATGCCTATGAATCTACAATTAAACCCAATGGACAGTAAGAAACAAATAATTACATCTGGGCATGATTAATTAAGCAGCAATCTAAACATTCACACAGCGAGAACAAAGGAGGATATTCTTTTTTTTTCCTTTCAGTAAAGTTTATTTTTGTAATATATTTTTATTATCAAACTGAATTACAGAGAGGTTACAGTTTCATACATTAGGCATTGGATACATTTCTTGTACTGTTACCTCGTCCCTCATTCCCCCTCCCCCTCCCTCTTTCCCTTCCCCCTCTCCCCCCACGAGATGTTCAGTTGTTCAGTTCATTTTCATCATACAGTTTGTAAGTATTGCTTTTGTAGTTGTTTGTCTTTTTTTTTTTTTACACCCTGTGTCTCTCGATTTTGGTATTCCCTTCCAATTTCCTGGTTCTAATAGCAGTATACACGGTTTCCAATATACTCAGATAAGATACAGAGATAGTGTAGGTACAACCACCGGAAGGTGATACAGGAATATCATCAATAATAGAGGCTACAGTTACATATGGCACGTTGAAAGTATTTACAACTGTGATATAACAATCATTTCCATAACATGGAGTTCATTTCCCTTAGCATTATCTTATGTGTTCATAAGGGTATAGCTATTGGGCTCCTGTGATCCTCTGCTGTGACTTGCCTAAACCTGTGCTAATTATTCCCACTAAGGGAGACCATAGAGTCCATGTTTCTTTGGGTCTGGCTCACTTCACTTAGTATAACTTTTTCCAAGTCCTTCCATTTCCTTCATCTACTGAGGGGCATCTGGGTTGGTTCCAGATTCTAGCTATGACAAATTGTGCTGCGATGAACATTGTTGTGCTGGTAGCTTTACTGTCATTATGTTTGTAGTCTTTTGGATAGATACCCAAAAGTGGGGCTGCTGGGTCATAGGGGATAAAATTAACAACTGGCAAAATAAAAATGATATTTTACTTAAGTTGTGTCTTCTCTTCATTCCAACGGTTTTCTGTTTTTATTCTCCCCACTTCTACAATAAGTAGGAACTATTCCATAGATTATGGAAATAGTCCTGCTAAAGGCACAAAAAATGTCTCTTGTCTCAGACTGTTTTTTTAAAAACTTGAAGTTTCAGGATGGAGAAGGGACACAAGAGACGGAGTGGAAATAGTGACCCTAAATTGAGTTAGAGAGGTTTGAGTACATTTAAATTCTTTAATCATTAAATCTCTAGTCACATAAAAGCTGAGTGAAAATCCAGAATTATATCAGGAAGGACTGACCAAATGACATGTAATTGTGAGCATATATGTATATATGCATACACATATATATATATATATATATATATATATATATACAAGTACAGAGAGAGAGAGAGAGAGAGAGAGAGGATGGATGGAACACAAGCCTGGGAAACATGATTTCCAATGGAATGTTTGTTACCATGGCAAGCCAATCTTCCAGTCTGCTGATTCTGAGCTATCTGATAGAATTCTAAACTTCAGTTCCCAAATCTGGTTTTACTCTGTTGACATTTTTGTCAGCATCATAAAGAATGAAAGGTGGAGATTGAGGAGTCAAGAATACAAGAAAAGAAAATAGACTGGGGAAATAAAGTCTCAGATGAAAGGGAAGGCAGATTTGGTTTCTGTCTTCCCTGGCATGCAGGTGGTTACCTTTCCTCACGTGACCTTTCCTCTGTGCACAGGTGTTTGGGATGGCTTGTTCTCTTCTAATTGACATATTGGACTAGGGTCCTTTCTATATGGTCTCATTTAACTTTATTTAACCTCTGTGTTATATATCTTACTTAAAAGTCCTGTCTCTACAAAGGCCTCATCTCTAAAATATATGCAGAACTAAAAAAATTACCCTCTTCCAAAACAAAACCGCAAAGAACCAATAGCCCCCTCATCAAGTGGGCTAAAGACTTACAAAGAGACTTCTCTGATGAGGAAATGAGAATGGCCAAGAGACATATGAAAAAATGCTCTGCATCACTGGCCATAAAAGAAATGCAAATCAAAACAACATTGAGATTCCATCTCACCCGAGTAAGAATGTCATATATCAAGAAAACTAACAGTAACAATTGTTGGAGGGGATGTGGCCAAAAGGGAACCCTACTTCATTGTTGGTGGGAATGTAAACTGGTTCAGCCACTCTGGCAAGCAGTATGGAGATTCCTCAAAAGGCTAAATATAGAACTCCCCTATGACCCAGCAGCCCCACTTTTGGGTATCTATCCAAAAGCCCACAAACAAAATCACAGTAATGCCACCAGCACAACAATGTTCATCGCAGCACAATTGGTCATAGCGAGAATCTGGAACCAGCCCAGATGCCCCTCAGTAGACGAATGGATCAGGAAAATGTGGTAAATATACACAATGGAATTTTATACCTCTATCAGAAAGAATGACATTGTCCCATTTGTAAGGAAATTGAAGGACTTGGAAAAAATTATACTAAGTGAAGTGAGCCAGACCCAAAGAAACATGGACTCTATGGTCTCCCTTATTGGGAATAATTAGTACAGGTTTAGGCAAGTCATAGCAGAGCATCACAAGGCCCAATAGCTATACCCTTATGAACACATAAGATGATGCTAAGTGAAATGAACTCCATGTTATGGAAACAGTTGTAACTACTTTCAACATCCTATGTGTATCTGTAGCCTCTATTATTGATGATGTTCTTGTATCACCTTCCTGTGGTTGTACCTACACTATCTCTGTAATCTTATCTGAGTATATTGGAAACTGTGTATACTGGTATTGGAAGTAGGAAATTGAAAGGGAATACCAAATTTGAGAGACACAGGGTAAAAAAAGAGAAACAACTACAAAAGCAATACTTGCAAAACTGTTTGGTGTAAGTGAACTGAACACCTCCGTGGGGGGGGGAGGGAAAGGGGGAGGAGGGGGGGGTATGAGGGACAAGGTAACAAACTGTACAAGAAATGTATCCAGTGCCTAACGTATGAAACTGTAACCTTTCTGTACATCAGTTTGATAATAAAAATTTGAAGAAAAAAAAAATTCCTGTCTCTAGACCTTGTTACGCTGGGAGTTAGTTTCAACAGAGTGATTTGCAGTTCAGTACACAGTATATAGAGAGAAATAAAAATAAGGGACTCAAACTTAGCTTGTTCATTTCCATATCAGTACCACTTTGGCCAACTCATCAGATCAGAAAACCAAGGACTTTTGTTTCTTTTCTCTATTGAAGGTTTGCTAGTTTAGTTGTTCAGGTTTAGGTCCTGAGTCTTCCTTCTCATCACCATTCTGAAGATCTGTCCTTTATTCTTCCCTTACATCTGCCCTCCAGAGAAATGGAGACTTCTAGTTATTCCTTCTTGTTATTCTGAGTATGTCCCTAAAATCAATTCAGTCAATGTTGGATGACCCAATTGCTGGAGGAGAGCCAAAAGACAGCAAGTCCCTGCTAGGATAGAATGCTGTGTTTCTGACTGAGTTCCTTCTCCAATACAAACCCCACCCTTACCTGTTAATGTACTCAAAATGGTACCTTTACTTATGTCAATTCCACAAACTCATTAAAGCCTGAACACTGGCATGAAACGATCTTGGATGCCTTTCTCATTGGCTTCCTAGTCTAATGAAGAAGATAGAAAAGCATACAAATCAGAAAACACATCTATATAGTCCAAGGAGGATTTCTAGTAACTCTCAAAGATGAGAGCATTTCTTCCAGATTAGGATATCATGGAATTCTTCATAGAGAGCAAACCATTGGATAGACTATTGAATAAGAGACAGGAATTTAGGCAAAGAATTAAGTGTAGGATGGTAACATGGTGAGAAAACAGAGAAGCCACATTTTGAGAGGTTGGACTCTCATCACAAAAACCTCCAGACCAGTGAATATACTTAACACTGTCAGAAAACTGAGTCATGAGAACAGGAGAGGAAAGAAAGAGCAGAAAAACAATAAGAACAATCCAGATAACCCCAGTGGAGAGCTGAAGTGAGATGCCATGTTGATCAGAGGAGGGCCAGGAGGCAGGACACAAGCAGACAAGAGACAGGGGGCATGGCGCACCTATGCCAGAGTTGGTCTAGGCCTAAGTAGGGTAAAGTCAGGGAGCAGGGTCATGGGGAGCTTGAGAGTTAATGACTCAAGACTAGCAGGTCCAGTAGCCTATTGTCCAAGTTCCTGGCCCTGCCTCTAGGAATTCAGGTAAGCCCATCACCTGGGAGATGGAACTTCCCTACCTCCATCATGAAGACAAGATGGTGCCAGTTAAACCCAACACCCTAACATCCACCATGTGGCCAAAATGGAGCCAGTTAGGTTCAGCATCCATACTTGAATGGGAGACAGAGAATGTGAGAAGCAAGTTATTCCACTCAGAAAAAAAAAAAAAAGGATGAGGAAGATCAGCATATCTATGGGAAATCTACCACCATCAACCAAGGGGTTCACAGACTGGTTACATTAAGGCCACCTGGACAGTGGCTAAGCCACACCTCAGAGTTCCTGATTCAGGAAGTACAGAGTGGAATCTAAGATTATGCATTATCTAGCAAGCTCCCAGGTGGTCCTGACAGTGTTGGAAGGGCCATACTTTGAGGACAATTGGGCTGGAAACAGTGGTAGCTAAAGCTAGAGCAATGGATGGTGATTTCACCAAGCACTTAGCACTTTGAAGGGTCTACTGTAAGGTCATTGTTTCTCAGGATGGATATTGAAATAATCAAGGAAAAAAATAGGAAGGGGAGCAAGGGGGAAGCCATAGCTCTCATCCTTAAGATGGATTTTTGGTACTCAGAGACAAAGTATATGGAAATATGCAGCTTGTCATCTGACACACTGGCTGTTACTCTGTGGAGGTAATGATAAAATTTGGTGCAGAAAGGACCTGAGAGGTGAAATATAGAATCCAAGAAGAACAAAGAAGGGTAAGATGGACCATTGAAGTGGATAGATGAAAGATCGATGAGGCAGAGTTACAGAGGCAGGGAATGAGTGTGAAAGCTCAGGGACTCCCAGAAGAGACTTGGGAAAGGAAGGTGGTCCCCAAACACAGAGTAGTTTGGTGACTTGGACGCTGCTGTTTATTTGTTATTCTAAAAATATTTGTTGAGTGTCAAAAACAGGTCACCTACTGTCTCAGTCCATTCTGCGTTGCTACTACGAAACATTTGAGACAGAGTAATCTATAGTTTATTTGGTTCATGTCTCTGGAAGCTGAGAAATCCAAGAACATGGTATTCACATCTGATGAAGACCTCATGCTCCATCCTAACCTGACAGATGGCATCCATGGGAAGATAGAGTAAGTGTGTTAACTTAGGTCTTTCTTCTTCCTCTTTAAAGCCACTAATTCTATCATGGGAGGTCCCAACTCATGACCTTCTCTAATCCTAATCACTACCAATAGGCTCACCTCCAAATACAATTAACATATGAATCTGCAGATTCAGTTTCTATAACATGTGCTTTCTGAGGGATTCTGTATTCAACGTGAACGGCAGGGTAATGATCAAAGAAAAATAGAGCTATAGATTGCATGGTGGTCCTGAGGCCAGGGGTAAAGAAATAAAGACCAGAGTACTGTAGGTGGCAGGAAGATACAGATGAAAATAACAGGTAATGCTTTAGGAATGGCATTTAAGCTTAGGCTTAAAACAGATGAAATAGACATGCGGTGGAGGCAGGTAATCGTACATGTATTCTACCAAGTCCAGAAAGAAAACACAGGGAAAGCAATTTGACATGAGGCTGATGAAGTCAATGAAAGCCAGAAAAGGCAAAGTCTCCCTTCAAAGTCTTGTTTAAATCCCTCTAGTGTAGAAATACCTACCATGCTGGGTCATGAATCATTCAAGACCTTGTTGCTCTACACAAAACTTAGTTTGGGACAGAACTGAAAACCTGGGATTGACATTTCACCTCTTTCACCAAATGTGGCTCTGAATTACCACTGGATTTCTGTAGCATTCCAGAGTACCCTCAAAGGAATAAGATTTGTCACAATTGAGGCGTGTGTGTGTGTATGTGTGTGTGTATGTGTGTGTGTTGTACTGAAGCTCAAAAAACAATTTCCAAAGAGTATTTCTAAAGCTTTTTTGAGCATTATATAGCCACTTGGGATGAAGAATTTGTTCCAAGCACATAACATCCTAATGAAAGTTCACAGCAGTAATACCTCGCTCTGTCCACTTCCCACATACCTAGCACTTTCAAGGTCTTCAGGGCTCATGGAAGGCTCAGGCTTTTGCTCTCATTAAGCCCTCACAGTCCCACTGCAAAATAGATCCTGCCAGAGGAAAAATCTTGGCAGTCCTTCCATCTTTTTATTAAAATCTTTCTACCACTGGATTTACAATCTTACCTGGAAGGGTAAGTAGAGCCTAGTAATAAGGTACATGGGGGTGCAGGGGGTGGGGGAGTCCACATAAACCAGAGTTCGTGTCTCATCTCTGCCCCAGCTGTGTGAGCTTGGGTTTATAGCTTAACTCTTCTGAGCTGCTTTTCTGTGAAGATAACAGTAACATTTACTTAATAAGGTTGTTGTGAAGATTAAAATGAGCAGTGTATAGGACAGATTTTGTACTTTACCTGGACCAAAGATTGACTTTCCATTCCTAGCCCAACAGAGCAAATTGAGGCCAATGCAAAATGTATCAGATGGGCCATGAAGTCTAGGGAACTGGATTCTCCCAGTCCCGCTCCTGGCTGCCAACCGGAAGAAGAATATGGCTGCTACACCTTCCAAACCACCCGCTGTCTCTACTCTCACAGGACTCATAGGCCAGATGTGGGATGACTCCCCACTCCCTATGATCTGCTACGTAATACACACTGCATTTCCATGCCACTTTACAAGGCAATTATGCAGCTGCAGGCTGCTCTACCCCAGTAAATTGCTCATGTACAACCAGCCTCTTGCTGCTTTCCTGACACACCGCAGACTTTTTATTGCTTCACCTTAGTTTGGCTGTCCCCTCAGACCTTTTCACACCCCGGGCAGTGTCAGGATTTAAGGTCAGCTCCTAGAGCTTCAAGAACCACCTTTGTTTTCCTTTTTACCCCCATCTGGAAACTCTTCAAGACCCACATGGGTCATGTTTCAGGAAAGCCCAAAGAGGAGGGAGCTCCAGGTTCCCATGGCTACATTAGAGGGGTAAGAGAGAGTGCCCAGCTGGTTGGGTCACTGCAGCTCCATCACGGGTGGGAAGGAACTGTGCCTGTTGTACAACTATTTCCATTCAGCATGAGTCATGGGCTCGAGAGCTGGCAGCCCTGGGTGCTGGAACAACTTGGCAAATGGAAAAACCAAAAGGTTGTCCATGCCATGCTTTTGTATCCCTACTACAGCACTTCAAATACCACTTCTCTCCACCTGCACTCTGTGTGCCAAACACACATTGATCCAACCTGTGGCAGGGGGTTGACTGCAGGGTAGCACAGAACCTTAGGGACAACCACAAAGGATGCACTTCTCCACTGAGGCAGGCAGGTTGGTTGGAGGCCCAACTCAGCTCTTATTTACTCTAAGACTTAGAAAAGGTTTGCTGTTGAGGAGAAAAGATGACATTCAGCCAGTTTTATCTTAGACATGGATTTATTATGCATGGTTTGACCAAGCACAAGCCAAAAAAGAATACATTTTAAAAGTGAAGAGACACTTCCCAAGCAAGACTTTTTAATTTTCCACGTGTGCTTTGCTTGTACAACTCCCTTGGTGCAGAGTTCTGTCAGCCTCACATTATCATTAGTCATGGGTTTGGGAGCTTTGTGGTTGTTGTTTGTTTGTTTTGCCTGTGTTAGGTCTTCAATTCAAGGCTTTGCACTCACTCACTGGGCTACCAACCTGACTGTTTTTGTTTTATTTTGTTTTGATAATTTTTTGCTTGTTCATTGAAGGTGCAATCTAGTGGACTTTTTGCCTGCACTGGCTTAGAACCACCGTTCTCCAGCCCTCAGCCTCCTGAGGAGCTAGACTAATAGGCATGACCAACTAGTATCAGGCTCTGTAGGTTGTGTGTTCTGCCATTCCCATGCCCTCGATTTGGTGATAAAAGTGAGTGTGCTTAACTGAAGTGATAAAACAAACCTGCCACATTTGTCAATAGGCAGCACATTTGTAGCAGAAGTGGAGTGGCCTTATGGAGAAACTGAATGGAACATCCACAGTATGACTGAACTCCATGTCTCCTGAGCATTCAGTTTTCCCTATGTGATGGCATCCTTGGAACTGTACACCTGTGAATACCAAGGGTCTACTGTACATAGCTTCAGAGGAAGGGATGCAATAAAGGTCATTTTTAAAAAAAAACAGTCACAGTGAAATTCATCCAACTGAACACTTAACATGTATATTTCATGTTATGCTAATTACTATGAAGTAACCTCAGTTTTTGAAAAGTTGGTCTAGGAGAGTGAGCAGCTCATCATTCCTCTCACAGTGCCATACGAGCACTACGCATTGTGTATGGGCTGTGGGCCTCTACTCATATGTAGTATGCATGGTCCCTGCCCTTCTGCACCTTATGGCGGACTGAGTACTGCTAGAAAATACTGATCTTCCAGTGACCTTCAAATGGTTTCCATGGAAGAAGCCATCAGTCCACAAACTCTCAGTTATATCCAGCTCTGACGGTTTCTCTTCACCTCCATCCTACCTTGGGCTACAGCCTGTGTCTGCTCTTGCCTGTACAAACACAGCTCCTAAATGCTGTTCCTGCTCCACTTCTCACCTCATCAACTCCATTCTTTTCCTTACAACCAGAAGACACTATCAAAAATAAAACCCAGATCATCTCCCCACAGTTTGAAGACCCCTTCAACACAAACCTTCCACGCCTTGTGATACAGCCCTGATTTCCTTTCCTTTTCTTTTTTTAACATTTTGCTCTGTTTTCTGAGAAATTGTTTTTCTTTTTCACAGACATAATAAGCAAACTAGAATTTAAAAAATTCACTAATGACAATATCCTGTCTTAGAACATATCCTCAAGTGCCCAGTTTTAGCAAGAAACCTGTCTAAGGACCTTCTACCTTCAATATCCATCTAGTCATTTCCAAATACTGACACACTCTTCACCTTCTATCATTTCCCAGATAATTTCTCGTTACTCTTCCCAAAGTTCAGGATGATTACAGTTTTCAATTTTTAGTTTCAACCTTTTTTCACTTGTAAGTTTATATCTACAACCCCAGTGCCCTTGGCCTTAAAGCTTCCTTTTCCTTATTGTATCCAGAGTTGTCTTTCTTCCTACTGAAAATCCCCTTTACAACAGCATCACATTAAACCTGAAAAAAAGTCTTCCTTATTGTTTATATAAGTGTCATAATATTTTAACACCCTTAGGTAAAATTTTAGGCAAAACTAATTTTAAAAGTTTACTTGAACATCTAAAAACCAACTTTATCCATAAATCTGAGCATTTATAGTAATGTCTTATAAAAACCAGTTATAAGTATTTGGTGGGGATAGGGGAAGGGCAGCTTCTAATGAAGGAAAAGATGAATGATGTATTAGCTACTTTTGTTGTTGTTGTTGTTCTCAGTCCTGGGGTTTGAACTCGGGGCTTGGGTGCTGTCCTTGAGTTTCTTTTGCTCAAGGCTGGCATTCTACCAATCAAGCTACAGGGCCACTTCTGGCTTTTTCTTTGAATGTGATACTGAGGAATCAAACCCAGGGCTTCATCTTGCTTTCCTTTACTGTCTTTAATTTCTCTGGGTTCCTGAGACAGTGCTGAATTTGCTTAAGGCTCAAGACTTCTGTCCATGTGATTCCCTACCTACTCCACTTCTCTCAACTGTTTCCCATTGCACTTCAGGGATCATATCAAATGGACTCCCTCACTACCAGAGCACCAAAAGTTTCTCTTAAGGTTGAAACTGGACCAACAAAAACTCAGAAACAAAACTTAATATGCCTAGAATCCAATAGTAATCAGTAAGAGCTGCTTCCATCTCATCTGCTAATGATAACAGTCCACAGCTTAGAGAGATCTTGGTGTATAATTAGTACTGTATATTTGCACTTAATTATACTACATGCAAATTGGGGGTTGATACATTTTTGGGCGGAAGGGGCCAGACGTTTCTTACTCAGATAGGCATGTCTGAGAAGTCAGAGTCCTCTCTCACATGGCAAGAAAGACAAGAGAGGGAATTTCAAAGCCCTTGCCTGGTATACACACCTCCCTTAAAGATATTCTCAGGAAACTAAAGCTCATTTCTTCCTAGTCAACCCTGGATTTGGTGAAAATGACTTCATTCCTAGTTGATTACTCTCTGTCCAAGTTCCTCCCTCCACAAAACTCTTTGGATTCCTGATAAATTCAGGAATTTATCATTATAACATTTTTCTGTCTGTTTCTAACCTAAAATTCCTCATTTATATATAAAAGAATAAATGGTAGTTCTGGAATAGATCTCTAAATTCCCTTCAGAGAGAGTATTTGATTTTAAGTGAAAATGGATTCCACCTGGAATCAAGGCATGTTTGGGTCAAGCCTTTGAAAAAAGCACTTCAGGCTTAGCTAGGATGTCTAGGGAGGTTGCAGAGGCTCCCTCCCAGCAGGCAGCCCAGGTAATGAGGCCTTCACTCACCTGCCCTGACAGGTATGAAACAGCATGAGAACATTATGAGGCCCATATTGTGCCCTGTTCAGGTCTTAGCCTACAGATTGTGGGTACTTAGTTTTCTTTCTCTCTGGAATGTTTCCACTACGAGCAGAGACGCTATTAAAGAAAGTCTTAAACTGAGCAATGAGAAACATTCTCCACATGAGTTTTTAAAGTCCACATGTGAGATGGCTGGGTCTTAAGTGCAGAGTCACCTGGGATTCCTGCTGAAAGTGTCATCTCTGGCTCCCTTCCAGAGTTCTGATGGGGTGGATCTGGGAGGCACCTGAGGGAGAATCTGTATGGACAGAGATCTCCAGTGATTCTGGTACACATTTGTGATGGAAAGCTCACGGCAAGGAGCCTGTGCTCTTCAGGGACATGGATTTAGACGGACTCCAGGGCCTTTCCTCACTTATTTTTCATAACTGTACAAGATACAGGAGAGTCTGAACAGGCTCTCTCTGGTCAGCCTTGAGCCTCTGAGTTCAACAGGCTTGTCAATCAGGTGAAGAGCCTGTCTACACCAGGCCAAACAGCTGGATACTTAGGACAAGGGGACTCTATCCAGGAAGCCAACTGCAAGAATAAGCAAATTCTTTATCCATAGATCAGTGAACACATGAATAGATTGTCTTAGAGTCACTAAACTTCCAGAAAATGAAAGAGATTGAGCTGCTACAACTTCAGCTGGGTAGGCTGAGAAAATGGAAGCCAACTTGAATTCAAATGGTGTAATTCCTTAGAAAAACCAATTCACAGTCCACAAGATGAATACCAGGAAGCTATTTCTTGAGATGCATGGAGGAAAGGTCAAGGGGAAAAGGGTAGACAATGAAGAGGAAAGTGGGGGAGAATGCCATCTAGTGAAACTAGGAAATTTGAAGGGTTGGGTTTGGAAGGGAAAGGGGAAAATGATGAAAGTGGTAATATCGATCAAAGGTGCATTGTACTTGTAAACTGATTTGTTGAATGCTATCCCTTTTGTACAACTGCTTAATGATAATAAAAGTATAATAAAAATATGTAAGCTCAATTCATCATAAAGATGGTATTTTCCTCCAGTCTTCAATCAATTCTGTTACTCTATTCCACTCTCTAGAAGAGACAGAGGAATTTCAAAGCTTTTTAAAATAACTTTCTTCTCCACCTCCACATACAAATCAACAAAGCCAAAGCTCATGTGCCTATCTGAGGAGTCAAAGAATTTGAAGTTTATGTGGAGAATATTACAGTCACATTTTCCAACAGCAGCTTCACCCCTCCTTCTCACTGTCTAGATAACCCCCAACCTATAAGAAAACCTCAACTCCAAGAGATCAGGGTGGAGGATCAGAAAGAATTCACACAAGGCTGTTCACCATGGATAGAAGAAAAGTATCTATCTACAGGAGAAGCCAGGAGGTCCCTCTCAGACTTCTACTCTGAGAACTCTTACCACACTTAGATTATGGGTCCCAGGGTTCACTCACCTGATAAGGTCCGTCAGGAGCAGATACAAAGTGCTTGCAGAATATTAATCAATTCATGGATCCTGAATAGAGTTTGTGGGAAGACATCCAGAGCTCAGGGCTTCTGTGTTCAAACCATGATTTCTCTCTGAGCTTGTGCATCCACCTTCAACTCATTAAAAAAAAAAAAAAAAAAAGGAGCTGAGAGAATGGAGCAGGAAGAGGGAAAGAGAGAGGTACACCCTTCCCATCATGGCCCCTCCCACATGGACACCAGGAGGACCTTTGGCAATAGCCAGGAGCATATGTCTAGTATCGCTATTAACTCAAGGAGTACTTGGGCGCTAGGCCCAGGCAATGCTGGAGACACAAAAAAGCAAGAGTCCAACAAAAAGGATAATGATGTTCATAAATCACTCAGATGTCAGCACAAGGCACAAAGATCACCTAACCAAATTGCAAGGCCAAGGTTGTGAGCATCTTTACACTTCAGAGAGACATCAAGGGAAACATGTTATTGAAATAAACCAGTGACCAGAGGGAATCTTTTCGAGAGCCGACAGGTTTGAGTTCCCAGAGGAACTGCTGAGAACAACAGAGGCAACACCTCAGTGGAGTCTCGAAGAAGAGGCTACCAGATTTCTTTCATTTAAGCAGTAGAAGCATTATTGGCAAGGTGTTCCCTGAATTTACTTGCTGAGTTCCAGAAACCTTTACTACACAGCAGTAAGCCAAAACAACTAGAATCCTAGAGGCAGAAGGAATTCTCAAAGTATTTAAGAACTCAAGAATGTGGTGTCCATAGAAGAATTACCAGAAATGGCTAAGTGGTGACAAGGTGGAGCTGTAGCTTCACCACTATGACCAGGCATAAAATCCAGGCCAGGTTTTCCAGAACTAATGATTTTTCAATATAAGGTTTTTATGCAAAATTTCCCAGTGTTAGAATGTTGGCAACTAACTCTGTTATTTAAAACACTGCACAGGCTATATAAAACCTATGCAGGGAAAGAGCAGATCTGGCCTGTGAGCTTCCAGCTCAAGACTTCTGATATGTAGCAATGGTTTTGTAGCTAATAATGGCAATAGCTATCAGTGAAGTGTTTTATGCCTGTGATTACGTTTAGTCTGTACAGTTGAAATTTGGTTTAGGTAATGTGTCCAAGTTTGCATTTCTCTGTAAGTGGGAAAGCTAGGTTTCAAATCCGGATCTCATTGATGTCAAGCATTCTCGGTCATTACAATTCCAGAAATACACAGTTCATTGTCTTTAATTTCAAAGGGGGGAGGGGTAGCACAATAACTGGCAACTGGTATTTGAATTACCTAAGGTCTGTGTGAGAATGAGATCAAGAAAGACAGGTTTACCACCAAGAAGCCACCATCCAGCCTGAGGACAATGACAGGAAGATTAACACTGATCATCTTCCATTCACCACAATGGGGGGAAAAAAATCCCCTGTTACTCAAACAAGTGAATCAATGGACCACCTGCAATAGCTTCATTTAACTCACTAGAAAGGTAGAACTTCAGACATAGTGGCACATGTCTGTAAACCCAGCACTGAGGAGGCTGAGGAAGCAAAACAACTTTCAGGCCAACCTAGGCAGCATAGGAAACCCCATAAGAAAGAAAAATGCAGGAAAGAGGAGAAGATGAAAAGGAGAGGAGGAGAGGGGAGGGGAGGGAAAGGCATATAGGAAACTTGCCTTAATTGAATGAACCACATGACAGATGGCTCTCTGACTGGTTCTCCAGTCTGGTGCTACCCAACACTGCCTGACATTTTTCTCATCTTCCCCATCAGATAGCCAATTTCCTAAGCACAAAGATTTCATCTTCCATTTCATTTTTGCACATACCTTGGCATACCTAGTGATCTGAGTCCCCTCAATCCAGCTCATACAAAAAAGAAGGGATCGTTTCTCAAAACTCTAGACTTGCACATTAATCTTGGTTACCCAATGGATGGTAGGCTCTTAGAAACATGAGAAACATCAGAGTCAGAGTCATGACACACATCTGTAACCCAGCTACTCAGAAGGCAGAAATGGGGAGGATTGGTTTAAAGCTAGAACTGGTAAAAAGTTACCAAAATTCTCCCTCAAAAAGAAGCCAGCGCTGGGCACCGGTGGCTTACACCTATAATCCTGGCTACTCAGGAGGCTAAGAACTAAGGATCTCAGTGCAAAGCCAGCCCAGGCAGGAAAGTCTGTAAGACTCTTATCTCCAGTTAACCACCAGAAAACTGGAAGTGGTGCTGTGGCTCAAAGTGGTAGAGCACTAGCCTCGAGTAAAAAAGCCCAAGGATAGTGCCCAGGTCCTGAGTTCAAGCTGACAAATCAAAACAAAACAAAACAACCAACAACAAAACCAGAAACGCAAGCCAGATATTCCTGTATCCTACCGATACAGGAGGCAGAGGAATTTCATGGTACAGGGAGATCCTGGAGAAAAGCAAGACTCTACCCCAAAAATAAATAAAGCAAATTGAGCTGGTAGCAGTGTGATTCATATAGTGGAGTGCTTGCCTAACAAGCAGAACACAAGGCCTTGAATTCAAACCCAAGAACCTCAAAAGAAAAAAAGGTGAGAAAAATCAGAAGACTACAACTTCCCTAAATCTTTTTCTTGTGCTATAGGCATAAAAATGGCACTTGTAGCTTAAAATTTTATCTTGTGATACAGGGAAAAAATGGTGAGTTTGGGCCCATTTTGTTTGCCTCCTAATAAAAGAAGAAAAGCATTCTTGTCAAAGTAGGGACCTTGGTACTGCATCACAGCTCTTAGCAGAAATTCTTACAAAACATTATAAGAGTAGACATGAACCAGGATTCAAGGATGCTTGCATTCACTTGCCCTGCTCTGACTGCTTGCTGGTATGTTACAAAGTAGCACATCCTTATTTTTTATCTCTTGCTCTACACATGTCTGGGATACCCTCTGTTGATTAGATTTCCAGACACCTCTTTTGTGATTCCTAGAGCTTTTCCTCTTTTTGTCTCCCTAGAACATAGCTTCTTTACTATCCCCAATGCATCTCAATTTTAGAGAACAAAGCACATCCCTGTTCTGCCATCTCACCTGGGAAAACCATTCCTGAGAATCTCTGCTCTGTGGTCTGAGTCTTTTTTAGAAAATGAGCCCAACTCAGGTCCTTGGCTCTTTGGCCACTGATGCTGAACCTCCTACCCTTGATAGATGCTTAACCTCCTGCCCTCTCTAGATGCTGAGATGTCATCAAAGGAAACACATGGCAGTGCATAGGTAGTGGGTTCACTTGCTGCTAAGCCAATGTCCTGTCCTCTGCCTCGTCCTCTATTCACTCCAGACCACCAAGCCTTTGCAGAGAAGCACTCCCTGCTCCAAAGGCAATCCAAATTCTTTAGGTAAATATGTCACCTCCAAACTCCCATCCCTGGTCCTCACCTGCCTCTCTGAGACCATAATCGCTTAAGGAAAAATCAAGTCAAAGTTCCCAAAGCCCTCCTCCTGCCTGCTGCCCTGTGCTGATCACACGTGCAGCTGAAAGCCAGTCCTGGCTCTCACCCATCCCAGCGGCTTTCCATTCCAGCCAATGGAACTGTGATGTTGCCATGGAAACAACCAGTGAGGTGTTTCTCTGGCTGCATCCCAAGCTAAGGACCCACAGCTCATACTGCATACATATTTGAGTCTGGTGTGCAAGGAGTGCCCTGCTACCCCTCACCAGCCCAGGGCAGCCACCAGGCCTTAGTGGAACTGTTCATGGCTCTGTGTGTGTGTGTGTGTGTGTGTGTGTGTGTGTGTGTGTGTGTGGTTTGTGTGTATGCATGCTTGATTGTTTTCTTTTCTCTTTAGCCCAGCCCCTCCCAGCATACAAAAGGCACATTCTTGAAAAACAGAAAAAAAATATTTTTTTTCTGCATTCCAGCTGCCTGAGCTAAGCGGAGGAATGAATGGTTTGGGAAAAATCTCACACAGGAATAAATTTACAAGGGACAGCTGAGTGGATAAATTCAGTCCCCAAAGAGGGGCATTACGATGCCTTTTGGCAGGAGGCTTGCTCCTTGTGCAGAGCTGTCTAAAAAGAAAAACAGAGCAAGAGAGGGAAGCTTTCAAACCCACCCCAAAATAAACCTTTCAGAGGTCCTTTTAACTCCTCTAGCTGCTAACATTTAAAGACAGGAGGAGGCCCATTAACAAAAGCAAATAAATCCTTTCTCAGTGGCTTGCTTGTGGACCAGAATTCACCTGGGATGCTTTCTGTAGCTCCTTCCTGGTTGAAGTGTACAGTTCAAGCTTTGCCCAAGTTTTCTGATTTCACCTGATGTCTACAGAATATCCAAGACATTGTTTGACCTACTGGGGATTTGGCAAACAACTGGTGGTATTTTTTTTAGGAGTCCCCTTTGGTCAGAGTAAACTCAATAGGACACAAGCAGAAGCAATAGGACCCAGGCTGACAGCATGAGATTGGGCAGTGGATCCAGTCTCTCTGGCTAGGATTGAGAATACACTGCAAAAAGATGAGACCATTATGCCCAAGGGAGGAACCTACCACCCGTACTAAAGCAGCTGACTTTAGATGGACGGTGTAGGTTTCTTTGAGATCCCAAAGTTGGGTTCTGCAAAGATTGAAAATAAGATTAGTCCTGAATAATTTTTGAACACCTTTCTCCATAGGAGTGTTAAACTCTTGTTTCTCCTCTCTGGCTTCGTCACCATTTCCTGAAGCATCACTGGGCATGGCTAGTCACTGGGGATGGGAAAAATCCCTTTGGTTACTTTGAGGTTGGAAAACTTATTTAACCCATATCCTCTCTCTTTTCTCTGGAAACCAAACCTTAGAACTTTGACAGCTGGAAATGACCCTTTTGGTCCTTGTGGCAGCCTTTCCCAGGCTCTTTCGCCACCCAGAAGGGCCTGAGACTCTAAACCCAGCCAGCCAGGCTCCTCTGGGAAAGCCAAGCTCTCCATTCTTGGTCACCAACCACATCTACATTTCACGTCATAAGTTTTGCTCAGCTAATGACATGGACCCTTCTCCACTGATGTCCTTCTACAGTTGTCGTTATCCAGTAAATATTAAACATGTCCAGAACAGCATTCATGAAGATTTCGAAATATAGATCAGATCTTGCCCAACTTCTCAAACTCCCTTCATAACATCTAATAGTAACTGAGTCCATGCTATATTTCAGGTTCTAAGCTTTTTTCTACATAATTCACTACCATAGACACTTTATTTGCATCTAGTATAGTAATAAAATGCATCTGCAGAATCTGACTAACTTGCCAAGAGGTAAATCCTGGTTCCACTATGAATCAATTATGCTCCTTGGGTATTAGACTCTCAGAGCCTAGATTTCTTCACTTGTAATAGATCATGTCTACTTTGTAAGAAAGCTGGGGGAAATCGATGGAATGGTATTTTTAAATCTCTTCACTCAAGTGCCTAGCAGAACCTGCTAATCACTCTGAACTGGGACATACATCTCTCTATCAAGATCTTCCTCCTCTTTCCATCAGAAAGAGCTGCCCTTCTAGCTGCTGAGAAAGGGGCCTGTGGGAAGGCAGAAGAATGAGAAAATCCTGGGCTGCTGGATGCTGGAGAATTTTCCTGAAGGGACTACTTGGCTCTAGTCCTAACATGTTTCCCTTCAGGTAATATTTAATGACATATCTGTCTTCTTCATCTTTTCTCTACTTAGCTTCCTTGAGAATCAAGATATTATAATGGGATGAGAAAATTCTGTGTAAACTCCAAATCTGTCTCTTGAAGTTGACCCCTAAGAGCTTGTATTCCAGGCAGTAGTAGTCTCTCAGCCTTCATTTGCTCTTCCATAAATTGGTATTTAATAGTGTCAATCGTGCTAGATTGTAAAATTAAGAGATAATATATATAAAAATAGTGTGTTTACATTATCCTTGTTATTTTTCTTGACATTTGAAAGTATCTCGTGATTGCAAAACCACATCAATGTAAAATATCATTAACTCTTTTCAAGAAATTATGCATACTACTGCTGGTACTGCACAAAGGACTACTAGGGAATTTGGCCCCTGCATTAGCCCAACTGCAAATTGGCTTCATGGCCCAGGGCCATGAAGGAGACACCTGAATTGTCCATATGCTTGTATTTTTGAGTCCTAACCTGAGATATGTTGATCCTTTGAATGGGGTACCCTTAGGTATGGTCTTATGTTCTTTCTCTACAGAGTAGTAGTTGTACAGTCCTTTTTTGTTTTTGTTGTTCTTGCTGTGTGTGGGGGGGGGTGCGTGCACGTGCATGTATTTGTGCCAGTACTGGGGGTTGAACTCGGGACCTCACACTCTCACATAACGTTTTTGCTCATGGCTGGTACTCTTCTAATTGAACTATACTTCTGTTTTGGGCTCTTTGCAAGTTAATTGGAGATAAGAATCTCTCAGGTTAATCTGCCTGGTGTGGTTTTGGAATTTGATTTTCAGATCTCCTGCTCAATTAGGATTATAGTAGCACGACCCACTAGTGCCCAGCATGACACAGTGCTTTCTAAGAAGCACAATACTGCTCAACAGTATTGTTGAGGAGTATTGATGGAGGAGAAAGTGGGAGTGGAGGTTGAAGCTGACCTTGGCATTCTCTGACTTTAGGCCATAAGCACGTTTTACCTAAGCAGTTATAGTAAGTGGACAACTGCTGTATCAAGTGCATATTTGAAAGATATAAACAGTATTAGAAAGGGAATTCAATCAGATTTTCTAGTTGTACATTTTTTTCTTTAGAAAAATCAAGGCTCCTTTCTGTCCAGGAAATTTTGGCTTTCAGAGAAACTCAAAATTCAATTGTAAGAGAGTAATCTAAGGAGAAAGGGATGGCCTTTCTGAAGGGTGTGAGTAATGGTCACAAGAATGATGATAGCTAGAAATCTCATTTCCAGTTGGGCCAAAGGAACAGGACATCCTCAGGGACGCTCTGCATCCAAAACTAACAGAGAAATCATAAACGTTTATCGTGAGCTTATAAGTGTGTACAAAATGGGTACTAAGTGTTGTACAAACATCACCCCATTTGATCTTGCTGACAATTCTCTGAATTAAAAGTTATTATTATTATTATTTATAGAAGAGAAAACTAATATTCTGAAAGATGACGCAATTTTCCCAGCATTACACAGCTAGCATCTGGTAGGATTAAGACTTCAAGCAGGTCTGGCTGGCTCCAGACTACACTCAAGGCAGATCATGGCTGTTCATATGACATCCTTCTAGTGTCCATCCATTGTTGTTTACGTGGTATACCACAAAGTACTAGTTGTCCTCTAATACCTGCTCTTGCCTTCTCCTTCCTTGTCTTCCCCACAAAAATTAGCAGAGTCACTCAGGACAAACACAGTTTTTTTCAGTCTTTCTGTAGCTAGATTTTGCCATATGTTCAACTATGAATATACGTTGAAGCAATGTGTTCAACTTCTGGAAAGTATCCTAAAAGAGAAGGCTGAGTCTCTCTCTCTCTCTCTCTCTCTCTCTCTCTCTCTCTCTCTCTCTCTCTCTCTCTCTCTCTCTCTTTCTCTCTCTCTCTTTCTCTCTCTCTCTCTCACACACACACACTCTTTTTCTTTCTTATTTTTTTTAAATTTTTATTATCAAACTGATGTACAGAGAGGTTACAGCTTCATACGTTAGGCATTGGATACATTTCTTGTACTGTTTGTTACCTTGTCCCTCATACCCCCCTCCCTTCTCCCCCTTTCCCTTCCCCTCCCCCCCACCAGGAGGTGTTCAGTTCACTTACACCAAACAGTTTTGCAAGTATTGCTTTTGTAGTTGTTTCTCTTTTTTTACCCTGTGTCTCTCAATTTTGGTATTCCCTTTCAATTTCCTGCATCCAATACCAGTATACACGGTTTCCAATATACTCAGATAAGATTACAGAGATAGTGTAGGTACAACCACAGGAAGGTGATACAAGAACATCATCAATAATAGAAGCTACAGATACACATGGGACGTTGAAAGTAGTTACAACTGTGATATAACAATTGTTTCCATAACATGGAGTTCATTTCACTTAGCATCATCTTATGTGATCATAAGGGTATAGCTATTGGGCCTTGTGATGCTCTGCTATGACTTGCCTAAACCTGTACTAATTATTCCCAATAAGGGAGACCACAGAGTCCATGTTTCTTTGGGTCTGGCTCACTTCACTTAGTATAACTTTTTCCAAGTCCTTCCATTTCCTTACAAATGGGACAATGTCATTCTTTCTGACAGAGGCATAAAATTCCATTGCACACACTCTTTTTCTATCTGGCTGGAATTGAAATGTTATAACAAAAACTTAAGCCATCATAATGGACCTCAAGTGAATACAGAAAAAGAATGTGGCCACTGACAATGGATGCCACCATTGTGATCCTGATTTGCTTCCCTAGAATTTCATTTGAGATACAAAGAAATCTTAGCTTTGTGTAGACCACTGTTATCTGGGCTTCAGTGTTACTCTACTGCACAGAATCCTGTCTGATGCACAAGATGCATCTCTTGTGGCCCTCATCTTTCCTACTTAAAGCCACTGCCCTTTCATGAATTCTCTTCATTTCTTCCCACACAATTTTATCCAAATAGATTCAATTGACACATGTATCAGATTAGTGACTGGTCCCCAAGCAACAAGACAGCCTAGGATCTCAGAAGAAGACAATTGTGGGCCGGACCAGGGGTCATGTTCTTAAAGGCAATATTCTCGAGCTTGACCTAGAGAGAGGGAGCAGTCCAAACCTAATTCTCCCTGCCCAGTGAGCCTTCCTGTCCATTTATGAGACAAATCCACAAGTGTTGCCAACAAAATTGTCTTTCCCAAAAATAAAATCCATATGACCCTTCTTCTCTGGATCATCTCAGAAAGTCTGATATATGCAATGTGGTTATCATGGAACATTTGCCTGCAGTCCCACCCAAATGTACCAAATTCCAAGAAAGACCAAGCCACACTGGATGGGATATTCCCCTCCTGCATGTCATCTTTGCTTTTCTTCTAGAGCAAGTCCAGTTGAACATGACTGCAAGGAGAAGTGAGCTTTTCCCACCCATGAGTGAACTCCAGAGTAGAAGAAACCTAAAAGTCCCCTGATCATGGAACTCTGGGTGCAGGATAAACTAAATAGATCATCTTGTCCAAAATGTTTGATGATCTGACCTCTGATGGAATCAACCTCACCAAGGCCAAATAGTTGATTTGTTGAGAACTAGGACCACTAATTATCATAAGAGCTCTTCTTTTATGTGCCAAACACTGGCCGAGCATTCAACATGGATTATCCCATTTCATCCTCCCAACCCTATGAGATAGGTTCAAAGATACTGAATAATCTTTCTGATTTCACAAGCTAATATCTTCTTGAGTCAAGACTCAAAATCCCAAGTTTAGCTGTTGCTCAACCCTGAACTCTGCTCGTTTACAACATAATACTACCAAGTCATTACTTGTCAAAGCAAGAAAATGCCAGAATTCCCCCTCCTCCCATTTGAGCCAAATCTGAACAGTCCAAAATTTCACAGAATTCTTTTTTTTTTTTTTTTTTTTGGCCAGTCCTGGGCCTTGGACTCAGGGCCTGAGCACTGTCCCTGGCTTCTTCCCACTCAAGGCTAGCACTCTGCCTCTTGAGCCACAGCGCCGCTTCTGGCCGTTTTCTGTATATGTGGTGGTGCTGGGGAATCGAACCTAGGGCCTTGTGTATCCGAGGCAGGCACTCTTGCCACTAGGCTATATCCCCAGCCCCAAAATTTCACAGAATTCTTATCACCAAGCTTACTCACATGGTGAGACTTTGGCACAATGGTTCCTCAGTGAGAGTCAAACATCTGTAACTAGAGGAAAATTAGAATTCACATCTATCTCCAGGCACCAACCTGAGAAGCCATGTCAAGGTTCAAGCTGAAGCTCAAAGTCAGGCTCTTTCCATTCTCTCTTCCCTCACTGGTTTATTCAGTTATTCAAGAAGCATTGATTAAGTCAAATAGTGCCTAGTGATAGGGATAATGAACTAAATAAGATATCCACAGTTTTCCTGACTTTAAGAAGGATTTCAATGGGAGAGATGACAACAATTTCACAAAGAAGTTCTTGATGACAATTGTATTATGTGCCACAAAGAAAAAAAAATAATAGAACTACAGGGGTGTGTAAAAGAGGCACACCTGAAGAGAGGAAGGGATGTGAGAAGGCTCAGAGGTGGAAAGAGACTAGACCACTTTTGAGAGTAAGTCAAAATTCTGAAGAAACAACTAGGGAGTCAGATCATTCAAAGCTTACTGGCAAAATAACACTGCACTTGATCCTTGAAAAATGATGTATCACAGAAAAGTTTAACATAGGTGATATAAAAGAGTGATTTCCACTGACTGATAGTCACGTTAGATGATAAGTGAAGAAAGCATCAGTGTGAAAGGCAGAAAGGCCTCTCAGAAGCTATCACTGTTGTCTAGGTAAGGGGAGGTGGGTCTACACAAAGGAAGGAGCCTAAGAGAGAAAGGGAAGTGGGTAGAATTTCAGTAGCTCATAGAATGGTCAGGAGCTGCATGTGAGAACTCAAAACTGTTCTTCTGTCCAGATTTATCTAGTTTGACTTATCTAGACTCATCTAGGGACACGGGGAATTGTTCCTCTGAGATGGTATGTAAAGCCATGGAAATGGATGAGATCTCCCAAATGGAAATAAAGTAAGAAGAAAAATCACCATGGGAAGAAGGGCGCAGGAAAGGAGAGTGGGAGGAGCAGAAGTATGTAGGACAGAAAGCAAAAGACTATTCAAGCAAGAGAGAATGGTCATGGTGTTCAACTCCATTGCAGACAAGTGGGGGGCGGGGGGGGGGAGAGGTGCAGCGAATGTGATAGAGGAGGGGATAAGAGGTCCCCATTGGCCTTCACATCTTGTTCTAGGTGACTCTTCCATTTCTCTTAGCTGTTCCTGATTTCATCCTTTATAATGAAACAATAAACAAAGCACTGATCTGGAGACTTCTACTCAGAGCAAAAGTTCAAAGATCATTAACTAAAAATACATCTATTATTGATGGCTTTGAATGTATGAAACAGCAGCTCTCCCCAAAAAGTTACTACTCAAGCTGACTATGGTAAATGAATTAAATAGAGAAGACATTTTTATTGTCAATTTCATAAAAGGTGAAAGGCAATCGTTCACATCCCCCAACAAACTTATTTCCCAGAGCCAAATACCTAAAAATGTCCATCCCAGAGGACAATGACAACAATAATCCTTTCATTCATTAAAGAAGATAGCATATTAGATTAAGATGTTGATTTATTTAAGATAATAAAGGTATTTATTTAAAGATTTAAGATAATAAAGAAAAATTGAGTTAAGACTATATATTTAGTGACACTCTAAACTTTTCAGGACTCAAGAAATAAAAAAGTTTAGAAGCTAAGAGTCAAAGATTTTTTTAATGCTGCTATTAACTGAAGAATATGAAAATAGATTCAGTTAACAGAGCAACTAGTGTATAAGAATTTATATTTTTGTATATTATTTCCTGAATGTAATCCCATTTCTTGAGAAATTCCAGAGCTGAAAGACATACAAAATAGTATTGGTTCTCCTTATTTTTAATCTGGTTAACATTACTTGAGAATTCTCTATGAATTTTAGAATGCTATTTTCCTGATATATAATAGTGCATGTCTTTCTGAATGAGAACTTTGCTTAAATACAGCTTTGAATAAGGATTAAAATATACCGACCATTAGACATTTATGTTTCAAGATCAAAGAATATGTCAAGCATTTTAATATGGTTACACTTAGCCAAAATAAGAATTGCAGTTAAATGGGTGTAAATTTTCAGTATGTAAGATGAATATATTCTAGAAACTTGCTATGCAACAATGTGCTTATACTTAATAGTATTATAGGGTGCACATAAAATTTTGTTGATAGGGTAGCTCTCATGTTAAGTGTTCTGACCCCAATAAAAATATTTTTTATTTAACTGCAACCTAATGATTCTAAGATTCTAGGGTGATGTAATGTGTGAAACTGTTTAAATTCACTATTTATTACTGAGTGTTCTTTTTCAACCACACAAATTATCCATTGAAACTGAAAAAGTAGATATATCTTCTACATTGAATAAATATTTGGGCACTGGTGCTTCATGCTTATAATTTTAGCTAATCAGGAGACTGAGATCTGAGATTTGCAGTTCAAAGCCAGCCCAGGCCAGCAAAGTCCATGAGACTTTTTATCTCCAACTAACCAGCAGAGAGTGGAAGTGGAACTGTGGCTCAAGTGGTAGCCACTTTCTCTCAAGGTACCAGCTTTGAGAGAAAAAGCATAGGAATGGTGCCCAGGCCCTGAGTTTAAGCCTTAGTACTACACACACACACACACACACACACACACACACACACACACACACACACACACACTCTAACAACAGCAACAACAACAATAATAATAAATTAGCAAACTAACAAATAAATTGATTTTTTAAAAACATTAAAAAAAGATGAATAATGTCTACTGGATACAGAGACATGTTAATATTACAAAGGCCATTTCAATAAAGTAGTGAGGAAGGAGCCAAACTGGAGTTAGGATGTAGAGACAACCATTTCTACAGATCCTTTTTCATTGCAGACTTACCCTGGCATAGCACCGACTCACCCTCACATCTAGGGTCAGCCTAATTCTCACCTCAGCCCCATGGGAGAAAAGTGCTGGAACTGGCTCTTAAGCCAGTTCCAAGACTAAGATAATGAAGGAAGAAGTCAACAAAACACTATGGCTAAGCTTTTGGGAACTGGGTCAATTGGTTTTGTTTTTGAAAACTTGCAATATTAAGTTACCTTGTAAATTTAGGTAATAATTTTCTAACAAGCTATAAGTTAACAACAAGGTCATCAAAATAGACATTTTTATGTCAAAAGAGCTAAAGCAAATCAAAGGGAAAAAAGGATAGTGAATTTTTAAAAAAAAGTTCTGAGGAGTAATAATGAGAGAAATCACCATGAGTCTGGACTTTTGACCATAGGCACAGAGTCTCAAATTTCATATGTCTACTCTAGGAAGTATTACAATTCTCATTTTAGATAAGATTTTCTTTGGGTTATAATCTATCCCAGTTTACCTGGGTCCCTGACTTTTATTCTGCAATGTCTAAACCCAACCAACTTCACTCCCTTCCTACTGTGGCAGATTCTCATGAAAGATTTGACCTTTTCAGATCTGGAAAATATTCAGTGTTCCATTTCCTGATCATATCATCTTTTTCTACTTGTGGTATGTACAAAACAATCCCCCTAGGATCAATGAATCATTCAGCCCTGTCCCTACTCCAGAAAATCTAGCAGAAACTTTCAGCATACTCCACTACTGAAAACTCTTTCCTTTACCTTAAAAGCATCCCCTGCAGGAACAATAACATCTTGTCATTCATTCCTACCTCCCCACCTGGCCTGACTTTCTCTCTCTGGGTACTGAAGGCTCTTCAAAGTGTGCAACAGAGAAGGAAAAAGAGCTGGAAGTCATCGTATTGGCTGTATAACATCTCTCAGAAGAGCAACTTTTGTTTTCTTCCACTAGTCAAAATATCAAGATAGCCCCTCATGGACTGACAGGCACACCACAGCTCTGATTTAATGTCTGGTGATGGAACAGAAGGTCAGCCAAACAATGTGGATATGCATCTAGATTTGTATATCACTATGTGTCTGTGAGCATCACTGTGAATCTTTATGTGCATCTTCGAAGTTAGGAATTATAGATCTGGAAGCCCTGGTTACTTATTTCCTTTTATCTGACCTTTCTTGGTGATTGAGAGAGTAGGGAAGTAGGATGGCGATATGATAATTCCCTGGAGTGTCAGGCAACCAACTAGAAGCGTGATGTTTGGGAACCAATTCACTTTGTTTGTATCTTTAATTTCAAGCGAAACTCTTCCGTTCCCACATGCCCCAAAGATGAAGTTCTTTAGCCCCCTGTGGGGAACTGCTAAGCTATTTTCACAGTTGCTAAGCAACCATGCTTCCCGCCTGGTGAGCTCATGGCTGGGCTGTGGCAGTGTCTGTGGGTGATCTGGATTAGGTTTATAACAACCAGAAAGAGGGGCAAGGAAAAGAAGGTGTGTACACAAACAACACACATGAGAAGAGACAATGTGATGAAAGATGACTCTGACAGATGACCTAGAGCCATGAGAAGTAACAACAACAGGGACCGTTTTTAGCATCTGCTCTATGCCAGGTATTAGGCTAGGCACTTTGGCATCCATGAGTTCGTTTACATAGGGATGACATACACTAAGGAGAGGCAGTCACATGAGCGCATATGCATGTCCTTGTTTGCTGCTAGCCAAGTGCTGTACCACGGAGGAGCTACATCCTCAGCTCTGGTGCATGAAAGTTTTAAGTTTTGGCTATGTCCTATTTCTTCTTCCTCTTCTTATGTATGCAATATCCCCAAAAGTCACTGCCAAACCCAGTGTCACAGCTCTTTCCTCCTTATGTTTGTCTAATTTTGCTCTTCTATCCAGGCTGATCTAGGGTTGAGGATTTAGCTCAGTGGCAGAGCACTTGCCTGGCAAGTACAAAGCCCTGAGTTCGGTCTTCAGCTCTGGAAAAAAAAAAAAAAAAGATTGAACTATTTGAAGTTATTGTTTGTGTGTGAGGGCAAGGTAAAGGTGTGACTTCATTCTTTAGGTGTGAACATCCAGGTTTTTCAGTTCTAGTTATTGGAAAGACTGTCCTTTCTCCATTGAGTAATCTTGGTACCTTTTGTTTTAAAAATCATTGAACCTATCAAATGGTTTGTTTCTGGGCTCTCTCTCCCATTTTTCTATATGTCTGTACTTATGCCAATAGCACATTGTTTTAATTAATGTAGCTTTGTAGTAAGTTTTGAAATCAGGAAGTATAAGCGCTCCAACTTTATTCTTTTTCAAGATTATTTTGGCTACTCAGAATCCCTTGAGAGTCAGTGTAAATTTTAAGATGGATAGTTCTATTTCTGAACAAAGCTTCATTGGCATTTTGGTAAAACAAGAAAATAAAATGCATTGACTGTATAGATGATTTTGAGTAATGCCTGGGAAAACCTTTCCCTGAAGCTACTGACTGGTGTTACTGTGACAGCTTTCTGTTTCTGTGACAAAAATACCTGAGTAAGTCAAGCTACATGGATTAATGACTTCTTTGGGCTATCAATGGCTTTAGAGATTTCAGTTCTTAGTGACTTGGTCCCATTTCTAGGGGGCCAAGTGTAGCAAGGCAGAGCACCATGGTGGGGAGGGGATGGCCTAGAAAGTAAGGGAGGGAGCCAGGTATAGTCCCCACAGGAACACTCCCACTTCCTTCAACTAGGTTCTATCTCCTAAGTTTCTACTACCTCTCAATAGCCCATCAAATTATGAATACAACAATCAATATAGTTAAGTTTGATGAGAGGAGAGCTCTTATGACTAACAAGCCCAACCAAGTCTTTAGCTCATGGCCTTTGGGGACATGGTCTTTGGGGACCTTAACACTACTGATTGTTTGTTGATATATGAATGCCTTCCTTATTCGACTAAACTATAAACTGGCCTTGGCAGCCATGTCTTCTGTCTCTTTCATCACTTATTAGGCAATACTGAAGGTACTAAACCATAAACAAAAATTGGGATGATTATTTCTCTAGATTATTTTAATGGGAAAAACTAAGAATACTTCAACACTCCTCTAAAATCTTCTAGTTTTACTTATGACAAAAGAAGAAGGAACCCAGCCCCTGATAATCTGGGAGACACAGACTCCCTTCCTCAATCACTCAAAGCTGATACATGATTTTTCTGGCCACACCAAGCAGTCACACCTCTTCCTTCCCTGATAATTCCCATCAATGATATAGTTTGGACATGTCTGTTCGTAAGAAACAGAATTTAATTTCTAAACTGAGGGAGCCCGTATATATATGGCAACCAGCATGCTGTAAAAATAGATGTAATTGTTTACATCTACCATTCATTCAGATCTTCAAGTATATCAAGTACCAAACAGTAAGCATGCTTTACATGCTTTATCTAGTGATGGTCAGGGCATTGCAGAAAGTTAATGAGTCTGTGATGTACTTGTCAAATGAGTAGAAGATCCTAGAGGAAAGAATTCCAAGTAGGGAGAGTCCACTATACTTCAGCATACAGAGATAGCATTTGAGTTGCATTTAAAACCAACACACTCATTATACATTAAAAGGGTGCTGTCAGTTTGTATTTATTTTGAGTTTGGATTCTCTATATGATAGTACCATATTTCATGCTTTTAAACACCAATAGTAGAGACCTCCCCAGTAGAGATCAGGAGAATCGAAAGTCCACAAACAAGTACAGGACATACCACTTTGGTCTGAGCAAATTCATCCTCAAAAAAGTGGTCAAAGGAGTCAAAACCAGAAAGCCTTCCTACACTCTGCCTCCTACCCCAAGCTAAGCCCTCCAGGATGGGTGGAAATTTCTGGTGGGGGTGTTGACAAGTTAATTATGAGCCTGCAAGGTCTGTGGTGACTGTGGGGGTTGCCCACACAAATTGCAATGCCAGATGTTGTTGCTGCACTGAGGGACATGCCAGAAGTGTCAGACACTGCCCAGTGCTGATTTGCTGCCACAGAAACCAACCTCTGAGCTTAAACAGTGGTTCCCTTTGAAATCCATTGGCATCACATACACCAAACGATTGGTTGAATAAATTTCTATTTTTCCATGAAGTTTTGGTTTTGGTATGGCCTAGGTGTTGAGATCCTACTGGAGTGGAGGATGAATACTCCGGGCAGTGAGCTCTGGCAACTCCTGAAACCTGAGCTGCTTGAGAAGTATGTTTGTTTTTCACATCTCCATTTCATGGGCCACCTGTCCCTCCACGAACCCCCCTGTTCTAGGGACACAGTCTGCTGGATCTGTTGTACATACCTTTAGCCCTGAGAATACTGTGTTTCTATTCATCTGTTCTGATCCTCATATAAATTGCACCATTTGGCCCATAAACAAGCTTGCATCTGATCATCGACTCTATCCCTAAGACTAACCAGCCAAAGGACCAAACACAAGCAAAGACAACCAGAATGGGTAGAGAATGAACCCACTCCACCGCTTTCACTGTGCAAAGTAACTTATGGTGAACACACCAGTAATAGGGGTCTCTAGGGTAATTTTCAATAACTGGGGCAATATTTACATATTTTAGATCTTATTTGGATTGCTCATTTGCCTCAGTAGTACACATCATAATCCTTCAATGGTTTCTTCGTGCCAAGAGTAAGAGCAAACTCCTTTCTTCAGCAATCAAGGGCCCCTGAAGTACTTCCAGCCTGTCCTCCTAGACCTGGCTGGATGGTTTCCTTGGGGTCTGACAATATGTTCCATATCTTTGATTGTCACATCCCCCCATTTTTAGGCCCCTTCCTGCCTCACCAGCTGCAACTTCCCCCACCTGGAGGAAGAGTATCCTGGAATTTAAGGGGTTTGGTTTTCTGGGTTTGGTTTATTTTTTTTGTACTGGGGTTTGAACTCAGGGCTTCGCACTCTCACTTCCTATTTTAGCTCAAGGCTGGCACTCAAGGCTGGTTAATTGGAAATATGACTCTCATCAAGTTTTCTGCCCAGGCTAGCTTTGAAACATAGTCTTCAGATCTCATCCTCCTGAGTAGCTAGGATTACAGGCGTGAACCTGTAATCAGCGAGATTAGTCTTCTGTTGACTACCCTGAGTCCTAGTGATTAGTGCTACATCCTTTTTCTAGGTTTTCCTTCCTTAGTAGTAACTGTTGGGAGTTGAATTCTTAATCCCTACAACCTCTAAATATAACCATATTTGGAAATAACATCATAGCAGATATTATGAGTGAAGATGAAGTCATATGAAAGTTGGGTAGGCCCTTAATTTAATACAACTAGTATCCTTATAAAAATAAGGAAAATTTGGACCTGGATAGACACAGATCAGTGTGATACACCAGAAACCAAGGAATGCCAATGAACCAAAGATGGCCAATAAGCTGCAAAAAGCTAGGAGGAAGGTATGGAACAGATTCTCTGTCTCAGTCCTCAGAAGAAAGCAGCCTTGCTGACTCCTTAACCTAAGACCTATTGTCTTCAGAACTAAGAGACTAAGCAATGAAGTTTATGTCACCTAGGACTGTTATAATGCAGTCCTAGGAAATAAATATATCTTATTTATGAAATTCAGATTAAATGACACTATAAATTGCGTGTTGAATGTCCCCAAAAGACCCATCTATTAAAGAATTCCAATAGGAGCCTACATTGGTGCCAGTCTAGGAGGTGCTACTAGGCTAATAAGACTAATGCTAATGGGAGGTGGTTGATACTTTAGAAATGGCCTAGTGCCCTAGGTCATTGGGTGCATGTCATTGGTTATTGGGAAATGTAGGTCACTGGCTCCCTCCCTCCTCTTCCTCTTTTGCATTCTAGCCAGGAAGTGAGAAGTTTATCCTGTCACATACTACCAGCCATTGCCAATGGCCCACCAGAAGCCTAAAGCTTGAACTATAACATCTAAATCTGTGAGCCAAAAATTAACTTTTTTATGTTATGTTTATGGTGCTGGGGTTTTGAACTAACGGAACAATTAAGATACATGTGCCCAATATGGATCTCAGTGTTTACATGATTTTTTTTTACTTTCCTCTCAGTTATTGCTGAATAGATTTTAGAGTAACGGCAGCATTTCCACTTTAAAGGTAGGGGAAATGTGGCTTGGGTAATCAGTTAGGACTACAGGATGACACAAAGATTTTAGCTCAAGCATGCCCTGCTAGCTTTACTGCCTCAAGCAGCCTTTTTATTTATTTGTTGGTTGGTTGGTTGGTTGGTCGTGGGGCTTGAACTCTGGGGCTGGGCACTGTCCCTGAGCTCTTCAGCTCAAGGCTAGCACTCTACTACTGGAGCCATAGCATCACTTCCAGTTTTCTGGTGTTTAATTGGAGATAAGAGTCTCACGGACTTTCCTGGCCTTGGCTGACTTTGAACCATGATCCTCAGCCTCCTATGTAGCTAGGACTACAGACATGAACCACCAGCGCCCGCAGGCTTTTAATTTTTTGAAATCACATGCATCCATCTTTGCATTTCTCCTCAACTTTGTCCACTGAAGTAGAGAACTAGACAATTAGCTAAATTTCTGAAGCCTAATCCAGGCTATAGTTTCCTCTGCTCTCCCTTACCAGCTTGACATCCCATGCCACACACAAACTATATGACTTTCTAGGCTCTATTCCCTTAAATCTGAAGGGATTAGAACTCTGAGGACACTAGTTATTTCATGTCCATAGATCAGAAGCATGAATGCAAGGCCTTCTGCCCTGGACACTGAGTCAATAGGGAATCATGAACCACCCCAACCAACTGTTTGGGGAAAGATAATTCTGTCTAGAGAAATGTCTGCTTAAAAAAATGTGCTGTCATTCAGAATCATTTGTCATTGTCATCACACTAAGAGTGAACAAATTGTGAATCTCCACCCATGTGAATGGCCCAAGTCTTCCCTCGGGAAGAGAGTGGTAGAGAAAAATGGACTTTCAACTAGCTATATCCCCTTTACCCCACTTCTGGGGCTAGAAAAGTCATCCAGGGTGAGATTTTTGTTCCATTAAGAGAGCTCTATAAGAGAAGGAGCAAATAAATCAGATTCCCATGCCAGTCAGTACCACTGAAAAGTCTATAAAAGTAGTCAGTAAGGTTGGACAGGTCGTCCTTCCACACATTCACCCCTGGCCAAAAGACAGGGAGCTTTTTCAGGTCAGATCCCTCATTCAGCCTGATAATGCCATCTAAAGTGGTAGAAAATGTTTGGTATTTAGAACTTACCATGCACATGTTTCTCCCTTCTCGAAGTTCTAGTTCAATGACAAAAGAAGAACACCATAGCCAGTAAGTGCTAGAACCAGGCAGCCTGAATTTAGACCCTGGTTTCATCTCTCACAGGCTGACTTTGGCTAAGTTACTTAGCTTCTCTGTGTCTGCTTCTCATATTGTTGTATAGCTTAAATCTACACGAATAAAGTCTCTGGTCCTCATTAATGCCTGTTAATGTGTCACATAGCATGAAGATGTTCAACTGTCACCAAATATAGAGGGTATATTTTGTAGCAGGCTTCTGAGATGCAAAAAAAAAAGTTCATTGGGGAAGGAAAGTGAAAGTGGGAGAAAAATGAGGGAGGGGATAAGAAGTTTGATAAGAAAGGGAGGGGATAACAAGTCTGATATGAAATGTACTCTCTACCTTACATATATGTAGCTGTAAGCCCTCTGTACATCACATTGACAATAAAATTAAATTTTAAAAAAGTTAATTTTGGAGAACAGAAGAGTCCCTGAGATATAACACATAACCAGTATTCATACTCCCAGGGTACTGAAATAGAGTGGTGTCATATGTCATGTGTGTGTATATGTGTATGTACATGTATAATGATGTGACATGTCATAAATGTTAAGACACTGAAGACAAAGAAAACAATGGATTGAAATTTGAGCTCCAAGATATAGGATAGACACTCTGAAGGGAGACAAGATTTGTAACTGACATGCAAGTTCTTACAAAGGCAACTCAAGGGTGATCTGTACAGATCTGCCTGCTTGAATGCTTTGTTATTTAAGTACATCCAGAAACGAAGCCACTAAGGACATGTGGGAAAGGCCTTTGTAAACTCAGAAGTCAAACACAAATATAAGCAATGATAGCTAATCTCAGAGGAAAAGTGACTTCTTGAGCAAAGTGTTTAGCAGAAAATGAAGCTGGTCTGCTGCCTCCCCTGTGACACAAATGAGAGAAATTTCCCAAGATGCTCAGCTTCTGTTCAGAGCACAGAAAAATCACTCCTCAAAATGTTTTAACTTCAAATATAAGAAAAATCGGGTACCAGTGGCTCATGCCTGTAATCCTAGCTGCTCAGGAGGCTGAAATCTGAGGATTGCAGTTCAAAGCCAGCCCAGGCAGCAAAGTCTGCAAGACTCTTATTTCCAGTTAGCCACCAGAAAACTGGAAGTGGCACTGTGACTCAATGTGATAGAGCAAAAGACCACAGGGACAGCACCCAGGCCCTGAGTTCAAGCCCTATGACCAACAAGAGGGGAAAAAAAATAAGGTAAGCAAAAGCTGGATAACATTCAAGACAGTAACTCTGCAGGCAGTGAGGCAACCGGGTAGAGTAATTCCCAGACCTCCAATGAATAGAGACATTAACTGTTGTGCTATCTATAGATCATCAGAGGAGGAGACTTGGCCATAAATGCAGCACAAACTAGAAGAGCCAAGGGTTTAATGAATCCTTAATGAACTTGGGTTGATATAATCACTTAGAATATCTGCAATTGCTCCCCCAGGAAATTGGACAGGCTCTTTGCTGTGGATTCTACTGAGTGTTTTTGTAGTACCCAGGCACAAAACTGCTGGAATATTCTGTCATGTTGCTACCTTTCTAAGTCAGAAAAGAGACACACTCAATCTCCAACTTCCCAGCCAATACACCCAATATGTTATCAGTTTAGGACACCTAAGTTGACCTGAGACCTTGTGTCTGGCAAGAGAAGAATTCAGGCAAGATATGAACATAGTAAAGATGATAGGAAAGTTTATTAGAAAATAAATATGGTAGAGAAAGAAAGCATCTGGCATAAGCATTCTACAGGAAGATAGTACTTCATCCCATCTCCGCCATCTTGGCCATCTTCCTCATTATAGAGCTGGTCCTTGGTTTCAATCAGGCAAATTGGAATTTTTGCAACCTTTTACTTGGTGGGTATTCTATTTCCTAAAAGGTCCTGGCACCAAAGATTTAGTGCCCCATCCTTATTTCCTCATTCCTTTGTCCTTCTTAATCTCTCCTTCTTTCGTAATCTCATTGTCAGGCCGGTTTTGGATTATCAGATATCTTGCCACCTGCAAGTTGTATAGGCTGCGATCCCCTTTGTACTAACTCATATCAATATAAGGCCAAGCCACCTTCTGCTAGGAAGAGGATAGGAAGCACTCCAGCTCCTAGATACTACCAAAGGAAAACTGCTACTAAGAGAGGAGGAGAAGCAAAAAGGGAAGTAAAGGAAACTCTCTTTTCTCTAGCATCAAAATGCCAAGAAATAGCATTGGACCTCAGAAGGAGCGACAGGAACCATTTATACCTCCAGTCACAGGCCAAGAACCCTTTTATTGAGAGAGAGGTAGAAACAAAATCTGTCCCTGGATGCTTCTAAGCTGGCAGTGAAGTAGCAGTCTACTCACTACCTCTGGGCTAGGGACAGAAAATCAACAGCAACAACTCCTGTAGCTATAGTGCAATTTACCATCCACAGGAGGAAGGGGGAAACACAGGAGGAAGGGGGGAAAAGCAGAGAAAGCCCACATCCAAAGCGCACATGCACTGGTCCATGTAATACCAAGACTAGACTAGAAATCTGAGCATTCCTTCCCATTCCTACACCCAGTATCAAGCAACCAGCAACTGCAGGTATAAGAGAAATGGAGCATGGAAAACACTGCCCCCCAACAGCACAGGTGTGCAGGATCTGCTGGAAAATGAAGGAAGACTGCCAAGAGAAACCCTCCTATACTCTCAGACTTTACTACTTCCAAGGTAGCAGCAGCTGCTAAAGACATTGGGGTCTGGGGTGCACTGAAGATAAACACAGTAAGAACAACAACAAAAAACCTCCATAAATTCAGCTCCCTTTTTACTGAATTGACTCTACCTTTCAACAAGAATAGCCTTAAGGAAATATAACTACTTCCAGGACAAAAATCTATTTAATGTAGTCTCTACTGTTCTTCTGAAACACTACATTCATCATTTAATAAAAATTGTAAAACACACTAAGCAAGATAAAGCAATACATTGCCACAAGATAAAGCACTCACTAGAGCCAGACCCAGAGATAACACAGATATGACAGTGATTTTAATATATATATGATTAATATGATTAAATGCTCTAGTTGCAAAAAGTGAATATGTATGCATCAATGCAGAACTTCAGCAGAGAAATATGGAGTACACATAAAGTCTATTCAAAATGCTACATGAAAATGCAGGCACCAGTGGCTCACACCTTAGCTACTCAGGAAGCTGAGCTTTGAGAATCATGGTTAGAAGTCAGGTATCCTAGTCTGGATTGATTGCTCCAATATAGCTTTGATCCCTTTCAGAGTAGCCAATCACATAACACTGTGAATGTAAGTTGTGACCAATCAGAACAAGGAGCAGTAATACATTAGAGATAAAACCTGTGTGGACTGCCTGCCCAGAGTCATGGCATAATGGCTTCCTATTAATAACATGCCCTTCTGCAGAAGTAAAACCTGGCCATGCCAAATTCTTTTCAAGTTGATCAAGTTTTCAAGTTGATATATATATCCTGAGCCATTTCCAACAGTACAACCAAAGTTACGCGTTTTCTCACAGCATAAACTAACTCTCAGTGGTGGTTCAGAAGACCAACTTCTAGAATCTCATGACTGCTTGGCACCTAATGAACTTGGTTCTGTTTCTGTCTGGCACAGTTAGACATCTGAGACTTCCCTACATGACTAGTTCTATTCATTATAACTTTAAAAAATATATAGATATCACCTTATTGTTATTATGAAGGTGTTGTGCAGAGGGGTTACCATTTCATAAGACAGGTTGTCATAACATTTAAACACAGTCTGGGTCAAAAATGAACTCAGTGAAACTCAGTTCAAAACACAAATGCATGCTGGAGCTACAGAGAACTTGTCATGACCACCATTCACTTCAAGAGAATATCACAGCACCCCAATGGGTACCTATACCTGATGGTCCAGTTAAGAGAAGACTGATGGGCCCCTGCTTAGAATCTTGCCAAATATGCCAAACTTTAAATGGGAAAATTCCAATTATGTCAAATCGAGTTTATTTGAGCAAAGAACAAAACATGATTTGAGAGCCAGACGGCTCCCACAACCAGAGCTTGTTCTGAGAACTCCAGCCAACGACGTGATTTGACAGCATTTACAGTACAACAGAAGTGAAGCATAGAAAACAATTTAATTGACTACTGCTCCCATCAGCCGGTCAGTTGGCTACAGTTAAGGTAGTTGGATTCAGGGCCTTCAGAAACCAACCAAAACTCAGTTATTGTAATTTAACTCTAAATTGCTTTGGTCTGTTGAGCTCAGTATTAAGTGCTCAATTCAAATCCCTCATCTTCCACAAATTTTATTTAACACTAGAGAGGAAGTCTACGAAATACCTGTCTGGAAATAATGCACTGTGTAATACAAGAGATTCAGAGCATTTTTCATGTAACCAACTTGACCTTATTGTTGTCTGGGATAAGTTTCCTCCAGGAAGTTTCAGGACCTTTCCTGTTCTCTAATCTCCATCCTAGGTAGAGACTACTTGGTCTCTGTGCTCCCACAGTGCATGTGCATAATCAATGGTTTACACTTAACATAAAAACAAAGTTATTGCCAGGTGCCAGTCCCTCATATCTGTAATCCTAGCTACTCAGGAGGCTGAGATCTAATGATTGCAGTTTGAAGCCAGCCCAGACAGAAAAGTCTGTGAGGCTCTTCTCTCCAGTTAACCAGCAGGAGAGAAAACAGAAGTAGAGCTGGCTCAAGTGATAGAGTGCTATCCTTGAAAAAGCTAAGGGACAGTGCCAGGCCCTGAGTTCCATCTCTAGTAAAGGCACACACCACACAACACACACACACACACACACACACACACACACACACACACACATTTTACCCATTGTCTGTCTCCTCTACAGACCTGTAAGATTTTTTTTCCATTCCTTTATTGTCAATGTGATGTACAGAGGGGTTACAGTTTCATACGTAAGGCAGTGAGTACATTTCTTATCCAACTTGTTACCTCCTCCCTCATTTTTCCCTATCTTCCCCCTCCCACTCCTCTCTCCCCCTCCCCCATGATTTGTACATTTAGTTTACACCATATAGTTTTGTAAGTATTGCTGTTGCATTGGTTTGGCTTTTTATCCTTTGCAGACCTGTGAGTTTTTAAGCATAGAAGACATAGTTTATTTTCTCTAAATTTCTAGCAGCTTATACAAGAGCAGAATGGACTAGACCAGAAAGCAGCAATAGCATGTGGTACTAAGTTAAGATGTAAAGAATTCCTGTTTCCCCCCAAAATAGTGAATTGGACAAGAGGACCTCTCTCAAAGGCAAATGACTGGCTGGATTTAAACTTCCATCCTGTCCTCAGCTGGGTGCTCTTATGTAGGTTATAAATTGCAGAACATCATGCAGTTGCTTTCTAGCTATATGACCTTGCTGTAGTTAAAAATTCCCAGTCTCAACTCTCTCAGCAGAAAAGTGCAAAGAAAAGCAAAGTACAACTATAGAGTTTTGGGGCAGGAAGTAGCACATGGAAAGCACTTTGCTGGGTGCCTGCCTTTGAGTAAAGGCTCCCGAATGGGGTTGAAGCTGTCAAGACAATTGTCCATAAGGAGACATCAGGGGACTATTTGAAGCTTTCAACCCATATAATGTCATTTTTGCATTTGAGATAGTGTGCATTAGCAGCATCTTGGAGGATAAAGTGAAAGGAGGCATGAAAAAGAACTGGGAGATTATTTATTACCAAAAGACCCCAGAATGGAGTAGAAACAAGGAACAAGCAACAGAAACTTGGTTTCTGTGCATCTTTTGGCTTCTGTCCCATCCTCCAAAGCACACTGCCCCCGCCCCAAATCACCTCCACCCCCTGAGCCTCTCCACAGAAACTGCCAGGAACCTGTGCAGAAAACCCTGCTCCAAGGACCAGTGCTAGGGCAATTTTGCATGTAGCAATGCATTAAAATGGAAAGGCAGCTGGAAGAGAGAAAAAAAACTGTAGCCTGCCTCGGGGGGGGGGGGGGGAACCAGAAATCTCTAACATGCATTTATATTAATGTCCCCTAGAAACTTCTGCCACGCAAATGTCCAAATGAAAAGGTGTAAATGAGAATGAGATTCCCATGCAATGCCTATGTGCTCACAGACACACATGTACATGTTTCTGAAACGGGTGTCAGACTGAGCATGCAGGCCAGCTGTGGAATGTTGTCCAGACTCAGGGTACCCGAGCTCCCAGGAGCAAAAGCACAGGCAGGAGTGGGAGGCAGGTGGGGAAAGGAAGGTACTTTGCCAGATAGGTCTCTCTCCAGATACCCAGCACACGTGCTCGCTCAGGATTGGAAACACATGCGCTGTCAGGCAAGGCAGGAACCAGAAATCAACAAGGTAGAAAAATATTGCCTTGCACAACCACTTTCCCTCCAAGAGCTCCTCCAGGCTCCCTGCACTTTTTTTTTATTGGCAATGGAGCTTGCTGGGGGGTGGAGAGTGGGCAGGCTCTTGTGTCTCATAAATAATAATAAGATGGAGATTGTGCATATGGTTTGTGTCTCTATTTCTGAGTCATTCTGCATGCACCTGAGGTTCCAACTGCCACAGGACACATTCCCAATGGCACAAAAAGGTTGCTTTGAGAAATGTGAAGGAAGATCTTGTCTTTCCTCTAAAAAAGGACAAAAATATCTAGAGTTTTGTTTTTTTCTATTAATGTCATGGGATGGTGGCACCATGTTGACACTTGCAGTTACAACTTGTAGGGACGCGTCCCTTCAGAGGCATGTACTTGAACACAGATATCAGCGTAAGTGCCTTTGGGGCAAGGACTTTCAACCTAGGGTAACAGGAGGTTCATGATGACGGTTGAGTGCAATAGGAGGTGGTGAGTAGGAGGACTGTAGTTCAAGGCCAACCTGGCGGAAAAGTTCACACGGCCTCCATCTGAACCCATAAAAAGCTGGGTGTGGAGGCATACACCTGTCATCTCAGCTATGCAAAATGCACAAACTGGAGGATCTTGATCCAGAGGCAAGCCAACCTTAAATGTGAGACCCAACATGAAAAAGTGGCTGAAACAAAACCCAACTGGGGGTGTGGCTCAAGAGAGAGATCACCTGCCTACCAGGCACAAGACCCTGAGTTCAAATTCCAGTACATGTCCCACAAATTACTTTTTACATTGTGAAGAGTCACATCTGTGTACATGCATGTGTTTGTTCAGGGAGAAATCTCACAGATTGTTGTCAAATTTTCAACAAGCCCATTACCCCAAAGTGCTTAGAATTCCCATTAGCTGCCAACCAACTATGTGACCCTCTGTTCTCATCTGAAGTTTGAATTCTTTTTTTCTTATTGTTTCATTCATTCAACAATGCAACATATACTTGACCACCCCCAGTGATGAAAACCTGACAGCATAACCCAATAGTAGAAAACAAGTATAACATGACAGCATAAACCAATAATGGAGCAGGTAAACAGGAACCCAGTCCTGCTGCTAAGTGTCTGACTTAGGGCGGATAATTAAGCTTTGCTCATCCTTAATATCATATGTGTGTGTGTGTGTGTGTAAATAAATATGTATGTGTATGCATATATGTATATGTAAGTATATGATGTAATATTTTATATGTAACCATATGATAGATAGATAGATAGATAGATAGATAGATAGATAGAATCCCTTGGCTATCTTTTAGCAGATTAAAAGAAATAATCTGGCCATCTTTTTATTGTATAATACATCCTTATGGTATACAATAAAATATCATTGCTATGGCCACCATCTTCATCATTATCATTAGAGATTGTTCATTTCCATTGTAGAAAAACCCTCTTTATCACAGCACTAGGAAGGCCAAACCTGGAAGATTTTTGAGTTTGAGGCCCACCTGGGCCACATAGCTTGACTATGTGTGCATATATCTATCCATCTATCTAGTTCCTTGTTTGAGAATAGGTACACTTTCCAAAGATGTGTGTAATATATTTATATGAACAACTCCAATAAATGCTGAATATCTTGTAATTTATTGACCACTGTGCCAAAAGTGAAAAAAAATAGAATTTTCAAAAAGCACAAATCCAAATTTTAAGGTGCAGGTTTTATTGAATGTATCATTTTTGCACCATTATGAAGTTGAAAATCAAATAATTGTTATGTATATGGGTTTATATGAATAATCTCTGTTTTTTTCCATCACAACAGAATCCTTTATCCTTGACCCACTTTTCTTGACCGTAAATTTGCAGCTAGGGCCCTGAAAGCTTGAATCTTGAAGTCTTATACTTAACTCTGCAGCTCCCAATCATCAGTCCTCCATGACACTTGGTCACATAGAACAAGAGATTCACATGTAATCTGACCCATCATTCAATAGCAGTATGCCAGGAAACTTATACTTCAAAAAAGCACATTATAGTCATAATAGTTCTGTAGGAAAGAGGAAATTAAACTTAGCTTTAATTTTCAGATAACAAAGTGAGTTTTTTAATGTGTTTCCTTCATGAAGACATTTTGACAATAAAGATTTTGTGAGTAGCTTTAAGTGGATAGTTTTAAAACCTAAACATTACTGAGAAAATCCAGTCAGGATACATTTAGTGTTTACCCAAAAGTTTTTTTGTGGGGTTTTTTCCCTTTGGTCTGTGGTTCCTGTTGCTACAAACACTTTCGGTAACACAATGTTTCTTCCATATTCTTCCAACCCCTTCTCTCCCACTCTTATGAGAAATGAAGCCACTCAAAGCCAGTGGTACACAGGACAATTTCTGCCGTCCAGAGCAGAGCCAGTTTGTGTTCCTGAAAACCCCAAGAGATCAGGGGCAATAGCTGTCTATTCTCACTTGACTTTCCAACAACTACCACAGGGCCTGATCCCTGGCTAGGAGGAAACTTTGTACCTATTGAACCAAAGAAAGTGAAGCATCGATAAAGGAAAGAATGATGAACAAATGAAGAAAAGAAGCTCTAAGCACTGTAACTTGGCAAAGTAAATCATATCCATCATATCCCTATATTTATATATTAAGTGACAAAAATGTATCTTGGAAGTGCAGTGTGAGGCAGGTTTTCTGTTTTCTTACTCTATTTATTTTTATTGAATATACAAATACCCACAGCCCTTAATTCATTTCTTTTATATCTGCCTTGATATCTTTTCGGCCATCCTCATTCTTCTCTTCAGGATATTAAGGACTGGTTTTTCTCAAGCTTCAGGGACTTGGAGAACCTCTGCTTGGAGCTATGCCGCAGTTGTCCAGAGCCTTCCCTCTGGGGAAGCCAGTAGTAGCTATTGAGTTGGTGACTCCATTCCTACTTTGGGGAGGCAGAGCTTTGAAGGCAAAGATAACCCAGATGTCCCTCACCGTGTGGTGGGTTACATCCCGATAACCCATTGTTAGTTGAAAGTAAATATCGTGAGTCACCTCACCTGCCTCCTTCATGGTTCTACCTTACCTACATTAAGCATGCTCAGAACACTCATATTCACCACAGTTGGGCAAGATCCTCTTCAAAAGGCCTATTTTAAAATCAATGTTGAAAATGAACTCCATTTTATGGAAATGATTGTTATATCACAGTTGTAACTACTTTCAACATCCCATGTGTATCTGTAGCTTCTACTATTGATGATGTTCTTGTATCACCTTCTAGTGATTGTATCTACCCTATCTCTGTAATCTTATCTGAGTATATTGGAAACCGTGTATACTGGTATTAGAACTAGGAAATTGAAAGGGAATACCAAAATTGAGAGACACAGGGTTAAAAAAAAGAGAAACAACTACAAAAGCAATACTTGCAAAACTGTTTTGTGTAAGTGAACTGAACACCTCAGGGGGGGAAAGGGTAAGGGGGAGAGGGGAGGGGGGGTATGAGGGACAAGGTAACAAACAGTACAAGAAATGTATCCAGTGCCAACGTATGAAACTGTAACCTATCTGTACATCAGTTTTATAATAAAAACTTTAAAAAATAAGTAATAATTTAAAAAAATAAAATCAATGTTGATACCAGGCACCAGTGGCATGCCTTGCCTGTAATCCTAGCTGCTCAGGAAGCTGAGATCTGAGGATTGAGGTTTGAAACCAACCAGGATAGGAAAGTCTATAATTCTCTTATCTCCAAAGAATAACCAAAAAGTGGGAAGTAGAGCTGTGACTCAAGTGCTAGGCTTGAGTACAAAAGCTAAGGGCAAATTCAAGCCCCAGTCCTACAAGAAAGAAAAGAGAAGAAAAGCTAATTTTTTTTTATTTTTTCCAATTTTTATTATCAAACTGATGTACAGAGAGGTTACAGTTTCATACGTTAGGCATTGGATACATTTCTTGTACTGTTTGTTACCTTGTCCCTCATACCCCCCCTCCCCCTCCCCCTTACCCTCTCCCCACCCTGAGGTGTTCAGTTCACTTACACCAAAAAGTTTTGCAAGTACTGCTTTTATAGTTGTTTGTCTTTTTTTACCCTGTGTCTCTCAATTTTGGTATTCCCTTTCAATTTCCTAGTTCCAATACCAGTATACACAGTTTCCAATATACTTAGATAAGATTTCAGAGATAGTGTAGATACAACCACAGGAGGTGATACAAGAACATCATCAATAATAGAAGCTACAGATACACATGGGACGTTGAAAGTAGTTACAACTGTGATATAACAATTGTCTCCATAACATGGAGTTCATTTCACTTAGCATCATCTTATGTGTTCATAAGGGTATAGCTATTGGGCCTTGTGATGCTCTGCTATGACTTGCCTAAACCTGTACTAATTATTCCCAATAAGGGAGACCATAGAGTCCATGTTTCTTTGGGTCTGGCTCACTTCACTTAGTATAACTTTTTCCAAGTCCTTCCATTTCCTTATGAATGGGACAATGTCATTCTTTCTGATAGAGGCATAAAATTCCATTGTGTATATGTACCACATTTTCCTGATCCATTTTTCTACTGAGGGGCATCTGGGTTGGTTCCAGATTCTAGCTATGACAAATTGCGCTGCGATGAACATTGTTGTGCTGGTGGCTTTACTGTGATTTTGTTTGTGGTCTTTTGGATAGATACCCAAAAGTGGGGCTGCTGGGTCATAGGGGAGTTCTATATTGAGCCTTCTGAGGAATCTCCATACTGCTTGCCAGAGTGGCTGAACCAGTTTACATTCCCACCAACAATGAAGTAGGGTTCCCTTTTGGCCACATCCCCTCCAACAATTGTTAGTGTTAGTTTTCTTGATATATAACATTCTTACTGGGGTGAGATGGAATCTCAATGTTGTTTTGATTTGCATTTCTTTTATGGCCAGTGATGTAGAGCATTTTTTCATATGTCTCTTGGCCATTCTCATTTCCTCATCAGAGAAGTCTCTTTGTAAGTCTTTAGCCCACTTGATGAGGGGGCTATTGGTTCTTTGCGGTTTTGTTTTGGAAGAGGGTAATTTTTTTAGTTCTGCATATATTTTAGATATGAGGCCTTTGTTGAATGTCCGGTAAAGATCTTCTCCCAGGCTGTGGGCTTTCTGTTTATCTTGCGAGCTATGTCCTTTGCCGTGCAGAAGCTCTGCAGTTTGATGCAGTCCCATTTGTCCAACCTTTCTTTGATTTGTAGCCTTTCTGGGTCTTTGTTAAGGAAGTTCCGTCCTGCGCCAAGGAGCCCAAGTATTTCTCCTACTCCTTCCTTTAGTGTTTTCAGGGTGCCTGTTTTGATTTCAAGGTCTTTAATCCATTTGGAATTGATTTTGGTGCAGGGTGATATATAAGGATCTAGTTTTAGTTTGTTGCATGTGTTGAGCCAGTTTTGCCAGCACCACTTGTTAAAGAGGCTATCTTTCTTCCATACTATTGTTTTAGCTCCTTTATCAAAGATTAAGTAGGCGTAGTTCTGTGGGTTCAATTCTGGGTCTTCAATTCTGTTCCATTGGTCTTCCGGCCTGTTCCGGTGCCAATACCAAGCTGTTTTTATTACTATAGGAAAAGCTAATTATTTTTTATCATCGTGGGGCTTGAACTCTGAACCTGGGCACTGTCCCTGACCTTTTCAGCTCAAAGTTAGTGCTCTACCAACTTTGAGCCACAGCTCCACTTGTGCTTTTTGGATGGTCATTGGAGATAAAAGTCTCACGAACTTTCCTGCCCAGGCTGGCTTTGAACTGTGATCCTCAGACCTCAGCTTTCTGAGTGTCTAAGATCACAGGCATGAGCCACTGGCACCTGGCGAAACTATAGTATTTTGAAATTTTTTGAAAACTGTACTAAAATAATTTAGTGGTGGGCATATAGCCAAAATTCAAAGCACAGATTTAAATGAAAACAATCATCATAAAGTTGAAAATCAAAAGTCCAACAACCGTTACATGGACCGTCTGTACTGCCCAGGCATTTTAGAACACCGAGCTCAATTCTTCCTTATACTTAAAGAGAGTTTTACAACAGGTACATGGGTTGCATGGGAGGAGAAGGGAAAACTGTATGTGTGACCCTTCATGTTTCGGGGTGATTCTGATTCTCCAATCATGGTAATGAGAAAATGAACAATCTGGCTCTGCACCCTTCAGTGTGGTTGGGGAGCTAGCAGAGGTCCAGAAACCAGTCACCTGAAATAACAAATCCTGGGGGAGGGGGGGGAATAGGGGAGAAGCATGGAAGGGTAGCATTGATGAAGAAGCATTTTACTCATAACTTGATTTGTGTTCAACTACATAGTAATAATAATAATAATGAGTCAAAAATCCTGTTGTTAGTCCCTATTATATTTTAGAAAATACACTTATGACCTCTACCCACATGAAGTAATAAGAAATGATTTAACATTTGAAACAATAATAATTTCTAAAAATAATTTGAAAATGATATAATTATAGCAGAGACAAATAGCAGAAGAAACCCACATTGGCCAATAACATATGTAATATATATATGTATATATATATGTATGTATATATATTTAAATTCATTCTCAAACCAGGCACTAGTGGCTGAACCTGTAATCATAGCCACTTAGGAGATTGAGCTCCAAGGATCAAGGTTCAAAGAAAGCCTGAACATAAAAGTGTGCAAGATTCTTTCTCCAATTAACCAGCAAAATGCTAAGATGGAGGTGTTGGCTCAAATAGTAGAGTACAAGCCTGGCACTGTGAGGCACTAATTTCAAATCTCAGTACTGGAAAAAGGTTAAATCTTAAGCCAGGCACCAGTGGCAGACACCTGGTGAATCTTAGCTATTCAGAAGGCTATTCAAAGCCAGCCTGGACAAGAAAGCCTGTGAGAATCTTATCTCCAATTAACTACCAAAGAAGCTGGAACTGAAGCTGTGGCTCAAGTAGTAGACTACTATCCTTGAACAAAAAAAGCTCAAAGTAAGTTCAAGCTTCAAGACCAGCAGGCATGCGTGCACGCACACACACACTCACGTACACATGGTTCAGCCTCAATGGCAAGCAAAGACACAAAAAAGTTTTAGTGAGTTCTCTTTTTTTGGAATGACTCCAATTTATAAAGATTCAAAATGAAACCAGGATGTAGCTCTGGCCATTGCAGAATCAAGTTTCTGCAGTGCAGCTGGCAAAAGGAAAGACAGAACAGCAGAGCCTTTCCAGAGAGCAATTTGGCAGCCCCTTGCAAAAACTTTAATACACATACCCTTTGACAGAGCGCTCTGCCTGTAGAAATACATCTTCAGGAAACTACTAGAGACATCCATAAAGATATATGTGCAAAAGTATTCCTTGCAGCAGAACTCATAATAAAAAGTGGGAAGCCAGGCACCCAGGATCATGCCTGTAATCCTAGCTACTTAGGAGGCTGAAATCTGAGGATCACAGTTCAAAGCTAAGCCAGGCAGACAAATCCAAAGGGACTTTTATCTCCAATTAGCCAACCAGAAGCCAGTGACAGAGTGCTACCCTTGAAAGCTAAGCAAGAGCATACGAACCTGAGTTCAAGCCCCAGAACAGCTACTTTTAAGCAATCCAGGGTGAGGGGATTTGTTAGACTACATGAGATCTTGATACTGTAAGTTTTCAGTTTGTTTTGAGATGTAAAAAAGTAAAGAAAAAATATTTCAAAGTAGGAACTCAATAATACACAGCTCTTCTGAGCTATTTAACTCCTGGTTCTTTTAGGTCTTAACTAATCAGGCCTCATCTCCTGAGCAGTCTGTTTTGCTTATCCTATGTCCACCTACCATGTGCTTCTTCTTCTTAGCACTTGTCATCTGAATAAATTAAGTCATATCCTGCAATTATCTGTGTGAGGCTTTGATTAATATCTAACTCCCTTACTCAATCCCAGTTTGGAGAGGCTTATGTTAAGCAGATGTTAAGTACTCAATGGATTTTGTAATAATGACATACAATACAATGTTACATAAAAATCTGCATGTATATATGCATAAAATGAGACTAAAATAGTATCTCCACTATCAATATTTTGATAATGGAGTTGTTGGAGTGTAAGGAGTTAGGCAGGAAAAGGAGGGTAATGACACTGGAGAAATGGCTAATAGAGAGACAGGTGGGCCAGTGTGGAGCCTTTGGTCAAAGGAGAAGTCACTAGGGCCAGGCAATGTGTGTGGCTGGAATTCAGGGAAACCACTGATGCCTTGTTGGGGAGTGAAGTGCAGAGGGCTTGATCTGGAAGCAGCAGGCTCAGCTCTAAGTCTGTTTCTCTCAAGTTGAGAAAAAGCTAACAGACAATGCTCAGATCCTTCGTTCAAGACACACACACACACATACACACACACACACACACACACACACACACACACTACAATAAAAGAAAGCTGGGAATATGGCCTAGTGGGCAAGAGTTCTTGCCTTGTATACATGAAACCCTGGATTCAATTCCCCATTACCACATCTATAGAAAACAGCCAGAAGTGGCGCTGTGGCTCAAGTGGCAGAGTGCTAGCCTTGGGCAAAAAGAAGCCAGGGACAGTGCTCAGGCCCTGAGTCCAAGGCCCAGGACTGGCAAAAACAAACAAACAAACAAAATTACAATAAAAGGAAACAAAACAATAAAATAAAATTTAAAAGACAAAATAAGTTAAAGTAAAATAAAATAAATGGAAAATAATATAAAATAAATAAAACAATAGACTGAAATAAAAGGTAAGTAAAATAAAAATTTAAAAATAAGTAAAGTTAAAATAAAATACTGGTAAGAAATGTATGGTCTTTGGGACAAATATATTGGTTCTTGGAAAAGTTGTCTCATTTATTAATTTCTTGAATTGTAATTAAAATTTCTCACATGTGGATCACCTGCAACACTTTACTTTCTTCTAGACTCTAGTGTTTCTAATCCTCATAATATTCTCTTTCCTTACCACATATTACCTGGGTCTTTTATTATTTAGGAATAATACCCACAGCAGTGTCATTATCACTCTCTTAAATTATACACTTAGCTTCTTGTCCATCAAATGACTAATTGTCAGATATCTGCTAGAAGAAGGATGCTGATACTCAGCAATGAACACCAAAGATGAATTTCCTGGCTGGTGCCAGTAACTCACACCTATAATCTTAGCTACTGAGGAGGCTGAAAGTAAAGAAAGGATTGTATAGTATGAGGCCAGCCCAGAAAGAAAAATTCACATCTTGTCTCAAAAATAAAAAGCAAAACTGATGTGTGACTCAAGTAGTAGAAAGCCAGATTAACAAGCATGAGGCCATGAGTTCAAATCCCAGTACCACAAAAATAAGTAAAGGAAGGAAGGAGGGAATGAATGAAGGAACAAAGGAAAGGAGAGAGAGAGAGGGAAGAGGCTTTTTTTGGGGTTCTCAGCTGAATAGACTTTGTTAGAAAAGAAAATATGTTAAGTCTGAAAGCTCCCTAAATAATCAGTTACAATAATAGAGGAAAACGAGAAGCCGTGGTGTGCAGGCAAAGAACATCTGATGGTCTACTCCATCAGCTCCCTCCCTGAGGAATCCTCAGGTCTCAGCAGGCATATTGGAAGATGTCAGTCCTGGGTAAACTGAAGGAAAAGCAGAAAGCAAAAGATATATGTGCCTCCGTTGAACTCTGGCATATGAAGCCTCCTGCCCCAAGACATGTGGGGTACTTGCAATCATAGTTGAAATGGCAACATGCATGTTTGTCTAGGATGAAACCAATGGACTTAGATAACCCTTTCTTCCTTAACTCCAGGATTTTTTCCACCTAAGCTGTTGGTAGGAAAGCTACTCATATTTTCCAGTGAGACACAGGAGGTGGGGACATGTAATTTAGCTATCTTCAAGGCTAACTACTAACTAACCAACTACTAACTAACCAACTACTCAAGTTTCTCAAATTATTCTTCATCTTTCATAGTTTTTTCATACTGCCCATCCTACTTCCTTGAACAATATCCTCAGGTTTTCAATATCAACTTATATGTAACTGACATATTTAGGCTAGATGTGCCCAGCACTATGCACAGTGGAAGTAGCATGTCCTCTAGTCTGAATAGTATGCTGTTTGCAGTTTATCCTAAGGATTCAGGGTTTACATTATTCATTAGTTCATACTGTCATCTCATCTTAAATGCCCACTCAACCAATTGCAAGCCTTTTCAACCAGGTCTTTACCAAAACCTCCTGCCTATGTACATTGACTTTCTCTTTCCTTCAAGACTTGACATTTTACCCAGTTGGATTTAATCTTATTGGTTTTGGCTATTATTACAGACTTTTGAGATTATTTTGAAACACCACCCAGTTCTGGCCATCCCTTAGTCACCATTTTTATCAGTCAATTATATGAAGACATAAAAGAGTCATATATATCAAGCTTGTGGATAACACAGGAAGTCCTGCCTCTCCAGAGGCCTCCCTGGGAATGACTCAAAAGCATTAACTAGCACATAAAAGAATAGGAGAGTACCTCTCTTGCTAAAATATAGCATAAAACATGCCAAGCGTTTCAGAGAAAGACCCAGAAATGTGTCTGACTCTATCTTAACTCTTCACTTCAAGGCACTGGAGTCAAGTCGGACTGACCTACACTGGTGCCCTAGCTGTGTGAAAATTATTTTTCCAAGCTCTAATTCTATTGATTGGTAATAAAGAGTACATAACGCTTTTCCTACGATGATCTAATACTCACTGTTAATCCAAGAGGTTCTCATGCATACTCAAAACACACTGAGATTCATCACGCCTGGAAAGACACTCGCGCACCTTCCTGTAGGACAAGCCTCACACTCAACAATGCTTCCACCACACAGCACTCAAAAGTCACCCATAAGAAGCCAGGTGCTGGACTCCATGCCTGTGATTCTAGCTACATGAGACACTGAGATGAAAGGATCAAGGTTCACAGCCATCCTGAGCCAAAAAGTCCATGAAACACTTATCTCCAATTAATTAGCTAATACCCTGAAGGAGAGATATTGCTCAAGTGGAAGAGGAAAGAAAAGGGAAGGAAGGGAGGGGGGAAGGAGGGAGGGGGGAGGGAAGGAGGGAAAGAGAGAAAGAAAGAAAGAAAGAAAGAAAGAAAGAAAGAAAGAAAGAAAGAAAAGAAAGAAAGAAAAGAAAGAAAGAAAGAAAGAAAGAAGGAAGGAAGGAAGGAAGGAAGGAAGGAAGGAAAGGAAAGGAGGGAGGGAGGGAGGGAGGGAGGGAGGGAGGGAGGGAGGAGGGAGGGAAGGAAGGAAGGAAGGAAGGAAGGAAGGAAGGAAGGAAGGAAGGAAGGAAGGAAGGAAGGAAGGAAGGAAGGAAGGAAGGGAGGGAGGGAGGGAGGGAGGGAGGGAGGGAGGAAGAGAGGGAAAGAGAGAAAAAGGGAAAGAGAGGGAGGGGTGGAGGGAGGGAAGAAGGAGAGAAGGAAGAGAGGAGGGGGAAGGAAGGGAAGGGAGGAAGGAGGGAGAGAGGGAGGGAGAGAGGAAGGAAGGAAGGAAGGAAGGAAGGAAGGAAGGAAGGAAGGAAGGAAGGAAGGAAGGAAGGAAGGAAGGAAGGAAGGAAGGAAGGAAGGAAAGAAGGAAGGAAGGAAGGAAGGAAGGAAGGAAGAAAGGAAAGAAGGAAGGAAGGAAGGAAGGAAGGAAGGAAGGAAGGGAAAAGAAGGAAGAATCTGTGTAAGAATCAATCTGCTTATATACTCTTTTGACTGTGGTGTGGCTGCATTATAAAAATCATTCATAAACTTTAAATTTCCATCTTATTGTCAAAAGTACACTCAGATTAACCCCTTGCTAAATCCTGTGGCATTCCCAGGTTGATACTGAAATCCTATACTGGTTTGAATAGGTTCTATTCCCTCAAATTCACATGCCCAAATCAGATGTCAATGAAGGCTATTAGCAAATTAATCCCAACACTGAAGTTTGGAGGTAGAACTTCTGGTAATTAGGCTTAGAAAAGATCACTACAGTAAACCCCAGGCTTGAGTCCTCGTAGAAAGACAGCAGCAAGGAGAGCAGAGCCATAAAGAAATTCCAGGACTCCAGGACAACTTGTGCTTGAATCCTTGTGTAGGGACTGGTCCTTTCCAGAGCACTGAGGAGATCAGAAGGCAGCCACCCAATCAATGTCAGGTCTATTGCTACCTTACTATCAGCCTGCCTGGGGAAGTGGCCCTGGATGCCCCAGATATGTGGTCATTCTCCAGGATTTGGTAGCATCCAGGTGGAATTCCTGAGGTGGAGCCCAGCTGTGACTGCCCAGAAGGAGTTTTTGTTTGGGGGCAGGTTGATCTGTGACTAGCTGATGAGACTCTCTTCAGATCACAACTCTGACCCTGTTGAAAAGGGGAGAATCATCCACATCCCCAAACCAAGTTCCAAGAAGAGCTGCACAGCCAGTTGAAGACAGTCCTCCATAGACCCTAAGCCTGGTAAGCCAGCCATCAAAGAGATACACCCTGTCAGGGGTGATGTCAAAAATCACCTCCAGTGTAAGTGAACTGAACAACTGGGCGGGGGGGGAGGGAAGGGGGGGAGGGAGGGGGGCATGAGGGACAAGGCAATACACAGTACAAGAAATGTATCCAACGCCCAACGTATGATACTGTAACCTCTCTGTACGTCAGTTTGAAAATAAAAATTTGAGAAAAAAAAAAAAAATCACCTCCAGGCTGGGAATATGGCCTAGTGGCAAGAGTGCTTGCCTTGTATACATGAAGCCCTGGGTTCAATTCCCCAGCACCACATATATAGAAAACGCCAGAAGTGGTGCTGTGGCTCAAGTGGCAGAGTACTAGCCTTGAGCAAAATGTAGCCAGGGACCGTGCTCAGGCCCTGAGTCCAAGGCCCAGGACTGGCCAAAAAAAAAAAAAGAAAAACAATCACCTCCATCATCACTCACTCACCTTTAATGTGCTCACAGCTCACCATCATCTTCTGATGCAATCTCAGCCTCGAGCTGTGTCTTAGGTCACTGTGGTAGATGCAGATATGCACCTGGTTTGTGGCACTTTTCCTCAATCCCTAGGAGATCACAAGATCATGATATTAAGTTCTCAGGAATGATGTAGGATGACCTTGAGTTCATAAGCTCTACGTTTCAGAATGTCCAGCAAAACACATTCATATCAAGTATAATCTAATTGTTATTCTACTCGTGTGTTTCTAATCATTAGTGATGCTGAGTATCTTTTCAAGTCCCCACTGGACATTTATATATTTTCATGAGATCAATAGTTACTCACGTCAGAGAAAGAAGTCCATTTCTGAATTGAGTTATTACAGGAGCTCTTTATATATTGTCAGATAAATAATCAGCAAATGTTCTTTCCAATTCTGCAGGGTTCTCTTTCATTCTTTGATGTGCAAAGGTTAATTTTGATGGAGCACAATTTCCCTATTTTTTTTTTAATTTAGCTTCCTGTACTTTGTGTGCCAAATTGCTACATCCAGTGTCATGAAGCCTTTTTCCTATGCCTGTTCAAACTTACTGTTTGACGGATACCAGAAATATGTTTCTCTGATCTCCATGCCAATGCACAAGTAATGAGAGAGCAGAGTTTAGAAGAAAAGGAAGTAAAGTTTTATTAATTTTGCCAGGAAAAATAAAGACTGTATGCGGTTGTCATAAGAAAAAGTTACAGTTGTATTCTTGGGGTGGGCTTGGGGAGAATGGGCTTTTAAACTAAAGCCCAGCAACCTGGCCTTCTGAATGGTGGGCTTGTGCCTGTTTACTCACTAAAAGGCAGGAGTTAGTCTCTTGAGTTGTATTCCTAGCTATACTGAATATTCATTTATAACTGGGGTCAACAAGATGAGGAAAGGAGTTGTGATGGCCTTGACTGAAAATATACAGACATTCTAGAGTTCCCTCTCATGGAAAAATGGGGAGAGTAAGAAAGAGAAAAAGGAGAGGGGAAAGCCTCTTCAAAACGTGTCAGGCTGAAGGCATCCTTATTGAGCTAAAACTACAGTTTCCAGACTACTTACATGCCTGGTTCTCTAGTGGGTATTTCATCTCAGTTATGATACTTTTCAGCTGTAGAGATTCTAAAATTTCTATACCTGTTGATATTCTTACTGTTTTTTACACTGTTGTCCTTGTTTCTTTTAGATGTTTGTTGTTGTTGTTGTTGTTCATATTTTCCTTTAGTTCTTCCAATATATTTCATAGTTAATCTAACATGGGTCTATTTTTATCTTCTCAGTTTGACTAAGTTTTCATTAAAAATGGTGCCTATGTCCATGTTCACCGCAATTCTGTAGTCCTTAGCAAAATATAATGGAAACAAGTTATGTCATGCTGTGAAATAAGTTCAGATGTCACCCTTGGTTATATGATGCTGTCCATTTCCTTAACCTTACCCTTTGATTCTCAGTTGCCTGAAAAAAAAGTCATGATGATCACTAACAGACTCCATGCTATAATACTTGCTACAAATAGATACTCAGGAAAGCTACATTTATGTTACATAAAATATAGTAGTGAAAATTTTCTCATATTGCTATATGCTTTTTATCTTTATACTTTATAATTTAAAGGTTAGAATCAACTTCTGACTAATCAAAAGTCATGTTTGTGGCCCCAGCTAAAGATTGTTAGGGGCACTGCCACTGACATCTTTTGGCTTTCCTGTTTTCCTACTTTTATACTCCATACTGGCTATTTAGAAAGACAGATGAATGAAAACTCAGACACTTAGAACATAGGATACTTACCCTGAGGTACTCTGACTTTTCCTATTTACTGGAAGGTCAGCTCCTAAACACAGCAGTTTACACACATCTTTCCTTAAAATGCTTGTGGCTCTTAATTTATGTATTTCTATCTATGTGTATTTACATATCTAGACCTCTATTTGGCTGGGAGGAATGTTTGAACTCATGACCCCAAGGGCTTGACTTGCTTGCATCTGGTACTCTACCCCAAGTGGGCCACCAAATAAATGGTGAATGATAGGTTCTGTTACAGGATGGCTCAGCAGCCAGATTGCCAGAGTTTGTTTTCCCTGCAGTGTGTCCTCATACCAATTGTTTAACATCTCCGTGCCTTGGCATCTTCATCTGTCATAAGGAGAATTATGGCAGTAACTACCTCCTGCGGTTCTTTTGAGGCTTGAAGAATCAATGTATGCAAACTGCCTCCAATAATATCTCTGAGTGCCCCATAATTGTTGGCTGTTATTAGTTAATTCTCAGTTATTTTCAAATCTCTTTGTCATAAAGAGAAGCTAGTCAGGAATTATCATGTTATACAGACTCTCTTAAGTTTCCATTGCTTGTTTTATAACTCTAACCTCCTCTGGTTTGAAAGACTTTGCGGTTGAATGGGGATCTGGGGCTCTCGTGTATCAGGAAAAGTTCCTAAGAACATCATTGAGATTTGACAGTGAGAGGACGTATGATTTCAGCACTGCGTATGTGTGTTCATGGGCAATACAGGTTCCCATTTCCTCTCCTTCCAAACAGTGTCTCCACACACACACCAACCCAAGTCGTGGCCCATCCTGCCCCATACTTATGGGATGGGAAGGATGGAGCTGTGTTGTCTGCCCTTGAAGTGAAGGCCATTCCCCTACTCACGCATCCTGTTTCTTCAGAATGGACGGATGAGATAGGCGGGTGTGACAGCACTCTGTGTCCCAGCTCTTGCTGGGATGTTGGCAGGAGTTCTGTCACTGGCAGCACAAGAGGGACAGAGAGGACAAAATAAATTCATGATCCCCATGTGAGGACCAGAAAGCCAAATGACAAGCCTGAGCCAGAACCAGAGCTGGGCCCAGAAGCCCCGAGACAGAAATCAGAAAAGCACAAAGAGGTGGAGTGCGCCCTTGGGAACATCCTAGCCATTAGACATAGGCTAGAGAAGGTACTAAGCTGACAGACATCACCAGGCTGGCAGAGGTCACAGAACTGGCAGGGTCATTAGGTTCAGCAAGATGATAATGCAGGCCTTCAGAAGTCCCAACTAAGAAGCCAGAGCAGTATTGAAATCACATCACAGGACATCTGAGGCATTCAGAGTAAGTAGAAAGTTTGAGTTCATAGGGCAGGATTCTGTCAACTTGTCAGAGGTTTCCTAAAGGACATGAGTGGAAAACTGAAATAAGACACGCTACCCCAACTGATCAAGATGAATTGTACTCATAAACTGACATGTTGAGTTGAAACTCCTTTGTACAACTACTTAAAGATAATAAAAATTAATTAACCACTTTCTTAAAAAAAAAAAAGACATGCTACCCTCATAGGAAGCTGTCCCTTAGGACTTTGGGCACATACAGTAATAATTATCATTGCTGATATTGCCCACTAAATGTCCACTGTGCTAGATATGCTGACATGTACTCTTACCTCATTAAATTCTTTCTTCCACATTCACACACTCTGGGATGGAAGCCCCCTTACCTCAGGCCCATGAATTTGGTTTTTCTCATCCCAAACAATTATCCAAGACTAAAACCAGCATGTGCACATCCAGAAAAAATGTGTTTGGTGAATATCTATTTTCACACTTGGTGAATATCTATTTTCAAATGGGAACACTGAAACTAAGAACAGTTAAGTAATTTGTACAGTTACAACTCTCTTGCTCACTAATGTCCATCTAGTTAAAACAGTGATAATATGGTGACACATAACTGTAATCCTAGCACTCGGGAGTCTGATGCAAGAGGAAGATAAGTTCAAAGCTAGGCTGGGCAACATAATGAGTTCTAGACTGGATTAGACTACATATCAAGATTCTGTGTAAAATTTTAAAAAGCAAACACAAAGTAAATAAGACACAGTGGCTCGAGAGAGGGAACTTCAAAACATGCATGCAATTGCTTTGAATTATATGCTATATTAAAGAAGCCTAGTATCAGATTTAACAAGGGTTTTCTGTCTTGGCTTTAATACTAGTATTAAGAACAACTTTTGTGAGTTTACATAGGCTTTACTCCCAAAGGATAGTATCATTTTCTTCCTAGGAACTTCACAGCATCTAATATGCAGTCTTTAAAATCTTGTCCTCCTCTTTGGCGGATGGCTTTGTTCACCAAGGTGAAGAATAGGCTTTGTTAACCTTAGAGAGGTGACCTTTAGCTTTCTTGAGATTCTACACAGAGCTGGGGGTCATCTCCACTTCTACCCTCTCATTCCAAGTTATGTTCCCACATACACCCAAAAGGTTATTTAAAAAAAAAAAACTCCAAAGAGTTTTAGAACCTCTAAAACAAATCAGTAGAAAGCTCTAATGCTACACTAAAACCCAGATGATTTCAACGCATGACACAGAAAGAATAATTCAATGAATATTCAACAAATAATCCAAAATCCCTATGCAAAAAGAAGGAAAATTGAGCCTTGACTCTTATCTCACACCTTACCTCAACATTTACTCTAAATAAACTGAAATCCAAGTGTTATTTCCAGAAGGAAAAGACAAACAGAAAATCTTTGGGACTGTAGATTAGGCAAAGATTCCTTAGCTGTGATACAAAAAGCCTGACCTATAAAAAGAGAAAAGTGATAAATGGCCACCATCAAAATGAAGAATTTGTACTCTTTGAAATATGCTATTGAATAGCTTGCAAGATAAACAGAAAGCCCACAGACTGGGAGAAGATCTTTACCGGCCATTCAACGGACAAAGGCCTCATATCTAAAATATATGCAGAACTAAAAAAATTACTTTCCTCCAAAACAAAACCGCAAAGAACCAATAGCCCCCTCATCAAGTGGGCTAAAGACCTACAAAGAGACTTCTCTGATGAGGAAATGAGAATGGCCAAGAGACATATGAAAAAGTGCTCTACATCACTGGCCATAAAGGAAATGCAAATCAAAACAACATTGAGATTCCATCTCACCCCAGTAAGAATGTCATATATCAAGAAAACTAACAATAACAGTTGTTGGAGGGGATGTGGCCAAAAGGGAACCCTACTTCATTGTTGGTGGGAATGTAAACTGGTTCAGCCACTCTGGCAAGCAGTAATGGAGATTCCTCAGAAGGCTAAATGTAGAACTCCCCTATGACCCAGCAACCCCACTTTTGGGTATTTATCCAAAAAACTACAAACAAAATCACAGTAAAGCCACCAGCACAACAATGTTCATTGCAGCGCAATTTGTCATAGCGAGAATCTGGAACCAACCCAGATGCCCCTCAGTAGAAGAATGGATCAGGAAAATGTGGTACATATACACAATGGAATTTTATGCCTCTATCAGAAAGAATGACATTGTCCCATTTGTAAGGAAATGGAAGGACTTGGAAAAAATTATACTAAGTGAAGTGAGCCAGACCCAAAGAAGCATGGACTCTATGGTCTCCCTTATTGGGAATAATTAGCACAGGTTTAGGCAAGTCATAACAGAGGATCACAAGAGCCCAATAGCTATACCCTTATGATCACATAAGATGATGCTAAGTGAAATGAACTCCATTTTATGAAAATGATTGTTATATCAGAGTTGTAACTACTTTCAACATCCCATGTGTATCTGTAGTTTCTACTATGATGATGTTAGTGTATCACCTTCTTGTGATTGTATCTACACTATCTCTGTAATCTTATCTGAGTGTATGGGAAACTGTGTACTGGTATTAGAATTAGGAAATTCAAAGGGAATAACAAAATTGAGAGAAAAGGGGTAAAATACGAGAAACAACAACAAAAGCAATACTTGCAAAACTGTTTGGTGTAAGTGAACTGAACACCTCAGGGGGGGACAGGGGGAGGGGGAGGGGGGTATGAGGGACAAGGTAACAGTACAAGAAATGTATCCAATGCCTAACGTATGAAACTGTAACCTCTCTGTACATCAGTTTTATAATAAAAAATTTAAAAAAAAGAAATATGCTATTGAAAACATGAAAAGACAAGCCACAACTGGGAGAAAATATTTACAAAACATCCATTTCTGTCCTCTTCTTCAGAAACTAGCCCATAAATCCTGCCCAGCTGTCGCATTACATTTTACTGTTTACCCAAAGCTTTAAAGTGGGAAGGTTTCCACATGATGCACATTGGATAGGGGACTAAGGGTGCTGCACCTACAGTAAGGTAGCCAAGGCCACACCTGTAATGCAATCTCTGCACTAGGCCCAGGAAGAACCTAACCTATAGGAAGGAGAAGAGAGGACTCATATGCCAATTAGGAACAGGAAAACTGAGTGTGTACAATAAGAAGAAAGATCACCAAAGGTGGAGCTCCAGGCAAGATTTGGTGAACGCCACCTTCACAGGAAGTGATTTCAGGAAGTGATGGCCTTGAACGCAGGAACATGGAAGCAGACAGTTGCATGCTACTCTGAGAGAACAGAAAGGAGATATGTCTGCTTATGGTAAGAATGGTGTATTAAGAAATGGTTTGGGCTGGTCTGACTCAAATCAGTAAATTCACAAAGCCAGCCAGCTAGGGAACTTCAGGCTTCATATCCGAGAACTCTTTTTCTAGAAATACAAGGTGACTGTGAGAATCCAGCCAGGCCATCCAAACAGAGCCCTGGCCTGGACTTTCTCCATGCTCACCTTTTAGGAGGATGTACTCATTTATTTCAAGGAAGGAAAATCTCCCTTGGTGCATCTGTCATGAGCACTGGTTACTAACCACCAGCATTGATCACCACAGTCAGCCTCAGCCTACCATGCTAAAGCCATAGCTAAGAGATCAAAAGGTTGGCAATGAGAACACACCTTGTATGATACAGCTAACAGCTAAACCCTGTCTCCATCCCACTTCTACCTGCAAGGCTTCTCCATCAGCCTTTCACCTCACTATCATCTCCTCCATTTCTCTTCTTCTATGCACATTCTTTAGGTGGCAGCTTCTTTCCCTTTCTGCTTGATATTTACTCAACACTGATTTCACATGGAATGGAAAAGGCAACCAACTGTGAACCAAAATCTAGTGCAACATACCTGTAACCAGATCTCTCAAACACAACTCTAGAAGGATTAGTTTACCTTAGTGATGAGGGGTAGAAAGAAGACACTTTGCGGGTTCTGCCACAGTGGCCCCAATATAAGATGGCAGACAATTAGGAAGGGATTATAGAGAGGCCAGTGCCAGAGACTCATAAAGAAAACAAGAGTTCCATAATCCACTTTCATAATCCAGGGCATGCATAATGCCACTTCCCCACCTAACAAAAAACAAGCCATTTTACGGGTAGGTTTAGGGGCACGAGGATCAGTTCATTGTGGGCTGTCTTCTCCAAATCTTTGCTAGCTGTAGTTCACCTTCACAAGCAAAGCAGAGAAAAGGAAGGATGCTTTGGTTTTGACTGAGATGGCTACTCAGAGTGAAACTCAGGGGTTGAAATAGAGTGGTTTTGAAAAGTGCTAAACGTTTCCTTCCCCTCCTAACAAAGCATCGGCAAAGAGAATTTTGCTGCATGTTTGTCTCACATGGCCGGCTCTGTCCCAGTGTTGCCATGGTAATGCTGTGTGTGTTTGCAGGGCTGGAAGGATCTAGAATGGAATACAAAGCCAGGGTGGACCAGAGCAGGGAGTCCAGCAGGAATTCCTTTCCTCCTCTGCAGGCGATCAGTTAACAGAGTGCTAACGTGCCCCTCAGAGGCAAGTCATCACACCTGCTATTTCCAATAATGCCAAGCAGGGATTAATTAAAAAAAAAACAAAAAAAACCTCATTAACCACACAGTTACTCTTGGGAGTGTTCATGAAACTCATCCTTCTCAAGTAGAAGTTCACTAAGCAGAAATTTCATTAAGAGAATCCCATGTATACTGCAGGCAAAGGGCCCAGACACAAGACAGCAAGGTGAGTCACTGGGTAGTACCAAAAGGTACATCTTAAATGCTCCTTGATAGCTCATCTCTCACACACACACATGCAATGCCTACACACACATACATGCACACACACACACACAAACATGCACATTCTCCAGTATATATCTTGTCTATGCTATGTACACTTGGGTATAAAGCTCTCAACATCTTCAAGAGGGTTGGGCATCGTAGAGAACATCTGTAATCCCATGTACTCAGGAAACAGAGATGAGGAGGATCACAGAGTGAGGTCAGCCTGGAAAACGGTTAGCAAGACCCCCATCTCAACACATAAGCTAGGCATAGTGGCATGTGCCTGTGAGCCTGGGAAGCTATAGGTAGAAGCATTGAGGTCTGAGGGGCAAAAACATGACAGTCTACAAGTGAAAAAAGGAGGAGGTGGGGGGCTGCGATGTGGCACAAATGGTAAGATCCCTGCCTGGTAGCCATGAGACTCTGAGTTGAAATTTGGTACCACAAAAATAATAATAATAAGTACATACAAACTATAATATATAATAAACACCTTCTGCAAAGTAGCAGGATACAAAAGCAGCACATAGCTAGCTTCCAGTGGCTCTTGCTTGTAATTCTAGCTCCTCAGGAAGCTGAAGCCTGAGGATGTTAGTTTAAAGCCAGTCTGTCAGACTCTTACCTCCATTTAACCACCCAAAAGCCAGAAGTAGAAGTGTGGCTTAAGTGGTAGAACACCAGCCTTGAGTGAAAAAGCTAAGAGTTGGCACCCAAGCTCTAAGCTCAAGCCCCAGTACTGGCGCGCACACACACACACACACACACACACACACACACACACACACACCACACACACACACACACAGAGAAAGAGGAAAAAAGACTAAGGCTTGACAAATAGATTATATCAAGTTATACTACACAGCCACCATAACAAATCCAGCTTAGGATGGCACAAAAACAGATATGTAGAACAAGTTAAACAATTAATGAGTGACATCATCCACCGCCCATAATTCCCTTAGTCTCTAGGTGGCTGTGATCCATTCTTCTTAAAATAATTCCTGTCCGCTGCTTTCTGAGATGTCTGCCTCCAGACGGCCTAGAAAACAGCTTTAGATAAAGAAGGAGAGAGCAGAGAGGAGGGGAAGAAGGAGAATTAAAAGAACAAGAAGAAAAAGAAAAGAGAAAGGAGTATATTTTTCTCCCATCAAGGGAACCCAGTATTCTTACTTTGGGATACTGAAAGTTTGTAACTAGAATGTTGGTGCAAAGGAATTTTTTATTTCTGTCAGCAGGTCTGAAGTACTTCATACTGCACTCTCTTGAAGGAGTTTTGTGTGAAGGATGGGGTTTATGCCACCCATGCTCAGAGCAGCCTGCGTCTTTGCCTCTAGAAAGTTCATTAGTGGAGGAACACCTTTGAAAGACACTCAAATAAGAAAATCATTTGGCTTATACAACACCTGCGCCGTCTCTCAGCTCCTATGAAATGACAGTCTAGGAAGCATGTATTTTGGATGCTTATGATTGAATTAGATGGTATCCCCAACCTGATACCACAGAGAAAAACTACTTTGGTGGACTCAGTCATCAAACAAAGTATGCCCTCTGGAATTTAAAACCGGCCCATTCAAAAGCTGTATGGGAGCTCTCTTGAGTTCTGGATGGTTAACCTAATGGCCTAGGCATGGTGAGACAGGGTATTTCAATCTAATGAAAGAAACACTAGACTCCTGCAGCATCCAATCAAATCACAGCATCTGATCTGTTGCTAGAAGAATGCAATGAAATGGCCTCTGCTCACAGGCTACTGCCTTCCATTTGCAAACATCTCAGAAACAAGCAGGGCCTTCTGGGTAAATCTAGGAGAACACACAGCCTCCTCCACCAAAGACAACTGAGGTAAAGAGGCTCACATGCTCCTGTAGCGACCACTATAATAGCTCTCTCCCTGCCAGTGCCCCTGGCCCTCATCCCTCCTATCTTTGCTTTTACTAAAATAAAGCAATTGTAATCTCTAAGTCAAATGGTAAAGAATAATAGAATCTAGAAAGAAAATGATTGAAAAATGCAGTTTCCTACCACCGACATTGACCCAGTTCCTTCTTCCCAGCCTGAGGCTTTCTCAAGGGCAGCTGCTTGGCTTTTTTCACTTGGCTTCTCCCCAAGTCACCCCCTTCAGCTCATGTAGAGGGGCTGTTGGCACCCTACAGCTCCTACCCTGGCTCTTCAAGCTGTTTAATAAAGTTAAGAAATAATATGTAAAGGTAAGCATTTTTATCATCATGATCCCAAATAGAGAACCCTGCTTAACAATTCCCCAACATCTGATTGATTTTTGGCCTCAGTTTTAAATTGCATTTGCAGAACATAAGCTTTTCCTTAGGTCGGCACCACCAAAGCATATTTTGTGGAACACTCGTTTGACAAAATGTTCCTGCAAATCGAGCTTCCATGGTTTGAATACATACAGATTCTCTTGCACGATGCATGCTGCTCCCAGAGTTTCTCAGGATTACTTCAATTCTGCCTGCTTCGAAAACCATTCTTACAGTATTTCATTGTTTCTCTCCTCCCTCCCACGCCCTACTCCCTTATATTGGTCATTAGCATCATTATCTAAAAATTGGGGTGGGGAAGAAAATTCCCTATATAACTAATATGGGTGGTTCCATTGTAATTACTATTCGTTTTTGTTTACTTTCTCAAAGAGACACAGCAACATTAATATGTTACTCATAACATATTGAAAATGACCAAGATGTTCTGAATGGTCCCTAGGATGGGACACAGATTTACCCATTGGTAACTCTTTCTGTGACATCTTTCACAAACTACCTGGTCATCCTTTCTATAAAGTCTGATACAAAGATTCCAAAGTTGGATCCTGTGATATGACTAACTTACTTACAGATTCAGAGCTTGCTCAAACTTTGTTTGATGAGACCAACGCTGCATTTCAGTCCTTAGGGAATTTTCTCACTATTAAGCCTCAAAATACTTCTTAGCATTCTAACTGATGTTCCTATACTACGTTTTCCACTGTGATTTGGGCAAGCAGGCAAAATTTCAGCCCTATGTGACATCCAGTTGCTGTTTCTTCTAATCCTCTGAGAATTATTCTTTCCCTAAACTTGGATAATTTTCTTAAGTGCATGCTGTGATCAATACTAGCCAGAAGTCAGGCACCGATGGCTTACACCTGTAAGCCTAGCTACTCAGGAGCATGAGGAGATCTGACGATCAGGTTTAAAGCCAAACCCAGAAGGAAAGTCTATGACACTCTTACCTTCAATTAACCATCAAAGAGCTGAAAGCAAAGCTGCGGTTCAAGTGAGGGAATATCAGTTTTGAAAAGAAAAATGCCAAGGGACAGTGCCCAAGTTCTGAGTTCCAGCCCCAATACCAGAACACACTTGCTAGGTATCCTCAGATCCCCTCTCTGCATGGGTTTCTCCCATGATTGTCCATGAGAGTTCTGTCTACCTTGACTTCCCTGTACCCCCAATTCCATCTCCTCAGGTTAGGAACCAATCGCCTCTTCCTGGGTTCCTCCTACCTACATGGGGACAAAACTTTTTCCAGAGAGTAAGCTGAGCAGTCATGCGCCTCACTACTTTTCTCCTTCCTCTTATCGATTTTTACTCCTTCTTTTCTTGATGATCAGTCTCTTTAATACCACTGTCTCATACATTGTGAGTAGTTGCTTATTTGGGTGAATCTGAGAATAAATCTGGAACCTTTTGTTCATCTTGGCAGAATTAGTTACCTAATGTAATCAAACTGGCATCATTCCCCAAATTATAAATTGAACAGCCCTAAATAAGCACTGAAGCAGAGGTTACCATAGTAAAGAATAGGAAAGAACCCAAGGCCCTTTAGCCTACTGGTATGGGCCCATTTTTCTAAAGGACTAAACTAGAAAGTTCTGAGATACAAAAATACTCTTCTCAGGATAGTGTTCAACTTTCTGGGCTCTAAGAAAAGATTGCACTTATCTTAGACTAGTCTGCTTAGTTTTAGGTGCCTAATATATAACTTTTCAAAAAAGCTAACGTCACTCAATTTCAATTTTACACAAGAATCACATGTGCCCTCACTGACAGGTGGTAACCTGAGAAACCTAAAATGAGTAAATGTCTGAGCTGGAGATGTAGTTCAGTGGTACAGCACTTTTTAGGTATGTTCAAACCCCAGAACCAAGAAAGAATGGAAAGAATAAAAGAAAAGAAAGACTGGAACAAAGAGAGAGAGAGAGAGAGAGGGGGGGGGGAAGGAGGGAGGGAGGGAGGGAGGGAGGGAGGAAGGAAGGAAGGAAGGAAGGAAGGAAGGAAGGAAGGAAGGAAGGAAGGAAGGAGAGAGGGAGGGGGAGGGAAGGGAGGGAGGGAGGGAGGGAGGGAGGGAGGGAGGGAAGGGAAAGAGGAAAGATGAAAAGAGGGGAAGGAAAGGAAAAGAGATGGAGGGGAAGATGAGAGGAGGGTAAGAGGGGTGAGGACAAGAGGAGGGGAGGGAAAAGAGGAAAAAAGACAGTAGAGGGTGGGAATGAAGAGAGCAAAGGAGAGAGGAGAAAAGAAGGGAAAAGAGAGTCCAAAAGGGCAAATAAAGATAGATTTGAGCATTCTCTACCTCTTGCTACGTGATGCCTTTTGCCTTTTTGGGACTTAGCTCTCCAAAAGGACATACAGAGTTGTGAGCTCTTTAGCTCCAGAACTTTGAGCTAAATATAAACCTGAAAAATGGCTAACATTCTTTTTTATAAAATTAGCCCACTTCAAGGAATTCATTACAGTAATGCAAAAAATGGCCTAGCACATTGACCACTTAAAGGAGAAGGGAGACTTAACTTTATTTAATATCCCTCTCCTCCCAAACAGGCCATGGGTTCTGAAAGGATAAATAGATTGTGTCCTGTTCACAATGGCATCCTAGCTTCTATTCCCATGTCTGCTATATAGGAAGAACTTAGTAGATATTAGATGGATGGACAACTTCTGAACTACCCGTCTATCCTCTAAAAAATCTGGAAAATGAACACAACAAGGACAGACCATGAAACCCAGCTCTACATATGTGGTTCTGGTCCATTTACCTGGGCTTTAGGAAATACAATTGGACAATGAGGAGATGTTTCTTCCCAGAACACTGCTGCACTTTTATGCCAAACCCTAAAGCCCCAAGCCTCCCCTGAGTTCAGTAACATCTGTGCATTTCCTTAAATCCATTTCCAGGTTTGATAAATATAGAAGCCGAGTAGAACGGACTTGGTCATGGAAGTGAGAGCAGGGATAATGGGTTCCTCTGCCCTAGAAATCTGGCACCGGATTTAGCACTGGAACTGTGCTAAATTAGGTGCAAAGAAGCCATCTGGTCAATTTAATTTTAATCCCATCAAGATTTTTTTTTGAAAAACATTTGCCAGTGGATAAGGAGGGAAGGGAAAAATATTTTTTAAATAGTATAAGTAAATATGATGCCAGGAAATCTTGTCACAAGACATGCAAGTATAAGGAAGGAAAATAAAAGTAGAAATTACAAATGCAATTAAACAAGTATACCAAAATAAGTAATAACAAACCTAAGCTGGCCTTGGCCTTAGCCCTTGCATTCCTCTAGGTAGTTCACTGCCCTCTGTGGCCTGATTGCTTGGCAGGCAAGGCTTAGCTGGGCTTGGTTCAGCAGTGCTCAGGAATGTGAGTCTGAAGAAGTTGCCAGGCACTGCTGCCCTGGCAGGCTGTCACCATGAGGCTAGAAGAGGCAGGATTGATAAACATCAGGCAGTTCCTGTAATGTACCAGGTGCACCCGATCATACCATTTCTTCTTCCAAAGAGGAAAACACAGGCTACAGGAAGTATATGAAGGACTAAGCTTATATGCCTGAACTGTCTTATACCAAGCAATTGTTATTCAGCAAGTGCCTTGCACTCTCCATCCTTGAAAGCATATATATATGAAAGCTTTAAGGGAGGATCAGATCACTACATTTAACTAGACACTAATGAGGAAGCATGGGGGAATCTTTGGATTCAAGTGCTAGTAGAACAAATCATGTTAAGTGAGGTAAACCAGGCTCAGAGAGATAAACAGTGCATGTTTTCTTTCATATGTGGAAGCTAGATCTAAAATACACAGGGACATGGTAAATTATACAAGAATCTAGGCATTCACACAGTGTGAGACCAAAGGAGGATGCTCTTAGGAGAGGAATAGAAAGGCTCAATGCCTATGTGCCATCTGATCATACAAAATAATATTTATCATAAAGAAATCCAGGAAATAGAAAAAAATAAAAATAGATTAAGTGATAGAATTGCCCTAAGATCTCACACCAAGACATGCCCACATGTCCAGGATTAAACCTCCAAGAACAAAACCAAGATGGATCACCTCTGTTGCTCTACCCCCAAACACATTGAAGATCAAAGCTACATGAGTGTTACATGGGAAGTAACACTCTTGCTACCTCAGGATAAATGTTTGCAGATTAAGCACCACCTGCAGAATTTATTACCTTCAGGGCCATACTACTTACTGTAACCAAAAAGAGCACCAGAGTTAGCATCCAAAGGCAAGGGTCTGAGCTTATATCATTTGTTTAATGATTCTGAAATCATAACAAGCCACTGAAAGTGTGTGAACTGCAATTTGTTCATGTATAAGCAAGGCTACCGTTTCTTACCTTTGGAAAGTATAAATTGATGCGTAAATGTTAACTGTTAAGCTTGTAAAAAGCCCATAAAGGGTGATGAATCCTAGGGAGACACTGCTCTCTTTCCCTCCCCACCCATCACAGACTTTGGACCTGTGGAATCTGAAACAAGAAGGCAATGGGAAGTGATAGAAAGAGGAATATAGATAAGAAGCAAAGGTCCAGATATCCTGATGGGACTTTCTGAGGGCATAGCTTGGTAAATCATATCAACATGTAATTATGTACTCAATATGTATGGAAAGGAAGGCAGGTTCATGTGTGTGTATATGCATGTGAATTGCAGCTCATATGCCCAAGGAAAAGTGTTACCTTCCATTAGTTAGACACTGCTGTATAACAAGCCAGCCTAATTATTAGCTTACAAATCCATACGTAATTGAGCATCATTGAGAAGATTTTCCCTAGACCCCCCATGAAGGCACACATTGAACTACAATCATCCAGATGTTGACTGGTCTAAGATGTTATTATTTGCACACCTAGTGGTTAGTGCTGGGTGTAAGCTAAGCTACATATCTCTAGTATACTCAATGTTGGAGTATGTTAGAAGAAAAGGCAAGTAAACTAGGTAAAAAGGCAAGTTCAAATGCACAACACTTTTCTGTAAATATTTTTGTTGTTTTTATAAAAGTGATGTACAGAAAGATTACAGTTACATAAATCGGATAAAGGGTATACTTCTTTTTGGACAATGTCACCCCTTCCCTCGCTCTCTCCCAATTTTTTCCCTCCCATCGCCACCCATAAGTCATATAGTTCATTTTCAACATAGTGCCTAGTGAGTACCACTGCTGCATTTGTTCACCTTTTTTCCCTTCATTACTGCTCTTCCTTACCCTCCCAAAGACAGATAAATGATCAAACAAAACAAAAAGATAAGAAAACAAAAACAACAACAATGAAAACAACTTCTTGTTTCTTGAGTCCATTTCGATAAATATTATTTTTATGACCAGAGGCACAAAAATGTTATGACTGTGTTCTACCCCCAAGAATATCCTCTTTCAGTCTCAGTGTGTGTGAATGCCTAGAGTCCTATATAATTTATCATGCCCCAGTGTATTTTAGATCTAGTTTGCACATATGAGAGAAAGCATGCGCCATGTGTTTCTCTGAGCTTGGCTTGTCTCCTCACTTAACATAATTTGTTCTAGGTCCATCCATTTCCCTACAAATGACGTAATATTCACACAGCATTTTTTAAGCTCCATCTCACATTGCATTTGCAAGCTACTCAGTGCTACTCAGCTTTCTGTTACTGTAACAGATACATGAGATGATCCGTTTATTAAAAAGTCAAAGGTTTAGGAGGTTTTGGTCCATGATCTCTTGCTTTGGACCTGTGGCAGCATATCAAGACCATCATCACTTGCAGCAAGCAAAATAACTCATCTCATGACCAAAGAGCCAGAAAGAGACTGGGGATGCATGCAATGCCCTTTGAGTACAGTAAACCCAATAACCCAAAGAACTTCAAGTAGGGAGGGAACAGTATATATCCAAGCTATAGCACATGGCCAAACCCAGATTAATGGAGTGAAGAACAAAGCTCCATCTCCTGAGCGAAGAAGCCAACAAACTCACCATGCACAGGATATACATTCAGGGATAGAAATCTATGCTCATGTCTTACAATGCATAATCCCATTCTACTCCTTAGTTCTCAGAGGATAAAGTTTGAGGCTAAACTGTGTGTATCTGCAGTTGGTAAGATGGGAGGCACAAGAGGAAGGACAATGTTTGCAGTGAGTCAGAAAAGTTGACTCAAAGCTTGGCTTTGTTGACCACTAATTGTGTGACCTCAGGCACACTACTGAATCACACTAAGCCCATTTCCACATCTGTAAGATAGTAATAGTGTTGCTTATTGCACAGAGAGAAATATATAGTTCCATATCCACCACAGAGTCTGTGAGGTTTAGCTTCTGCCTCCGGCAATCTATGCCTCTAAGTGAACATGTGTCCTAATTGAGGGAGGTGCTTGGACTTGGCTTTCTTGAGCACTGAGGTTTAGTGGCTGACAAATAACAATATAATACTCCCCAATATGTAACTTCTCACATCAAAAGCCACATGCCACATGCAACTGTGTGGGCTGTGAGGGCCTGAGGACATGCTAGACTTCAGTCTTCCTGAGAGGTCATGACTCACTCAGCTCCAGGAAGAACAGGATGATTAGGCAAAAGGGATATTAACCCTGTCACACGCCAACTTTCTCCATTGTCTAGTCCTATATAGAGGGCAGCCAAGAAGACAGAAAGGGAGGCGTGTGGCAAAAGGAGAAGATGGATCACATCCAGATTCTGTGAAAGGACTTAAAGCACCAATGTTCCTCTTGAGGGCTAACCATAGGAAAGGGCACTGGGAAGTCTCATATCAGGTGAAGGTGAGCATGCCTAAGCCACAGCATTTAGGAAGGTAGAGCTGGACCTGCCCTCTCTATGTGGAGCAATGGCTCCCAAGCCTCAGACCTACACAACCCAACCTGGGCGTGGCCTCTCTATGGCTTGTAGCAGCTAATGTTGACAATCTCAAAACTACTTGACAGCCAGGGCGTAAATGTACTTGCTGGCAGGAAGCAAACTCATAACTCAAGTACTTTGGGGACATTAGGAGCATATGTTTATGCAAAGCTCTGAGTGGTTCTTGGATGTTACACAAGGGCCTTCAAATGTCATGTTTGAGAGTTGGGGCTATGTGATGTTGCATTAATAAGCAGGATCCAGGGGAGTATGAGGCACCTGTATCCCAACAAGCCCACAAGTGCTCTTTTCACTGTGCTGAGAAACACTGGATATTTAAGTGAGGAATAAACAATCAGACCAAATGATCAAAATAAGGTATAGTGGCCAGGATAACTAATCACCCTAAAGTTGGAGTATCTCATAGTCACCAACATAGTTGCCTATTCATAGGCAAATTTAATCCTGGACACTAAATGAGATGTGACAAAGATCTAGCAGCAGGGAGAAATTATATGATACAATGCTTCTTCTAAGTTGGTCCTTACCTGATATCTTACCCAAGGTTCACCAAGAAAACAGAACCACACACCAAAACAATAGAGTTAGAATGTCAGAATGGAAAAGACAAAGACACAGAGGCATACAGAGACAGAGACAGAGAGACTGAGAAGAAAGAGATCATAAGGATTTGGCTCATACAACTGTAGAGACTAGACTCCAATATCCATTATGAGCTGACATGCAGAAGATCCGGAAAAATCCGTAATTGTTGTCTTGCACCTGAAGGCCGTCTGGAGGTAGAATTTCCTCAAGCTTGGAAAATGTCAGCCAGCTTCCCCCTTAAGTCCTTCACTTGATTGGATGAGGCCCAACCACCTGTGGTGAGGAATCTGATCTGCTCAAAGTTTAATACTTTAAATGTTAATTTCATCTGGAAAATACCTTCATGGCAATATCCAAACTAGTGTTGGACCAAATACTTTGAGTACTGTGATCTATATAAAATTAGCCATCACATCAGACCAGATGTTAGTGGGAACAAGTATAGATAGATTGCTGGTAGGAACTTGGATTCTGGTGAGGGGGTGGGGGGGGCAGCGGGGGGAGGAAATGCTATGCAAATAGTACCAACACTGAGAAAGAATCAGGAACATTCCAGTCAGACCTCTTATGGACCAGGAAAAGACCATGGCTGGAGCTAACATCCTCTCTGGCCATTCTCAGCAACAATGGGATGAAAGCACTGGAATTTCATTTCCTCCCTGAACTGTGGGAGGAATTGGAAAGCAATGACTCTGGCCTCTGAGAAAGTTCTGGGTGTGTTAGAATTGCCTGGCTATGGCTCTAGCAGTTACAAGGGAAGAGAAAGCAATGAGCAATGCCTGTCACATTACAGGGTTTAGAATAGGGTTGGACCTTCTTCCTTCTTGCTGGGAAACACAGGTATAGCCTGTCTAGAAAGTTGAAAAGATCCAAACAGCACCCTTGATTGTGTGCTACATATGATTTGCAAATATTCTAGCTGAGACCTCAGCACACTCTGTCAGGTCATTGTCTCCAGCTGTAACATTTATTAAAATCTACTTCAGTAAGCCAGAGGCCACATCATTGCTAAATGGGCTCTGATTCTGCCATTGTGTATTAAGCACAAGCTTGAATAAAAGGAATGTAAATTCTTCCCAGGCATTCTAATTGCTTCAGCCTGTCACCGAGTTTATTTTATTTTACTCCAGTCTTCTGTTGCAGTCATCCTTACCTGTTGTGACTTGCTGAGCCTCCCATGTGAGAGCCCAGAGCTAGTAAAAATAAATAAATAAATAGATAAAATAAAAAATTTAAAAAAGAGGGCTTGGGCAGGAAAAGAAAGTTGAGGAAGATGAGCAGTCAGGAATGGGGAAGGTACAACCTAAAGGAAAGTAGCGGCTTAAATCAAAGGGCAATATAAGGAAGAAAATAAAATAGAATGATGTAAACAAAGTCAGAGAAGACTGCAAGAAAAGGAGATAGCCAAGACCAATAAGAAGGGAAAGAAGTAAACGGATGGTTCTGATAGGAATGGCATGGAGCCTGTCTTGGGAATAGGGTGGAGGAGCCAAGTCTATTTGGTGGTGGCAGTAGATCCACTGATGGCCTGGGAAAATATGGAAAGTTGGTAGTAGGCAGGAGAGTTAGTTCTTGTATCTGCTCTGAATGGGCCATGCCAGTCCCTGGGAGTCACTGTGTAGTCAAACTCTATAGCAATGAAGAACACTGCTTCGTCTTCTCCCACAAAGGGTAAGATTTTGCCCATTTTGATTAGTTTTTCATATTTTCCAAACAGATAGCCCTGCCTACATCACTCTGCAGGAGACACAGTGTCTCCCTGTGCTAAGTCCTCTATACTCACCACACTCCCTCAGATAAATGAAAACATACAGACGTCTTCCCAAAGTATATTCTAACATTTCTTCATATCAGCAAGCAAGCCAGCAAGCCACAGAAACACTCCAAACTGTCTGTAAAACACGCTTACCCAGCACTTTCTCAGCAGATGGAAAATTTGCTTGTGCACACACATGTGCTTGCATGCACACACTCACACACACATACACATGTTCCTAAAATATTGCAAAGCTGAGCAGCTGGTCAAGCTAACTGGAGATATAATACTTCTGAGATGCTCCTGACAGCCCATAAGAGAGTCAATTCTCTAGCCACTGATAGTGGTAACCGGGTAGTACAGCGAATGTACAGTAGGTCAAAAGGAAAATTCATTCCTGAGAACAATGATGGAAGTAGACCAAATATGTGCTTAGAGAAAACCAAGTGAGTTTGGGGTTTGGTCCAAGAAAAATATGAAAAGGATGAATCAGAAAAAATATATATATATGTACATATATATGCATATATATATGGGAGGTTTTGTAGAGTTGTTTTACTTTGTACAGTCAAAATGGCATAGTTTCAATCTGAGTTTCTAGTGCACGAGAGATGTGTCAGATGATCCAGTTTGTAGCTTGTGAACAGCCTGCAGGGGAAATGATAAAATATTGTTTTGATTAGGAACCTAAGATGTTTCAGTAAATACAGCCTGGAGATCACGTTAATGCCATTTTCTTAAAGAGTCTCTATCTTTTCACCAAGCTGGGTTAAAGAGTTGTTGTGATGAAGTCTAGGAGCTTCTGGCCTGCAGCCTTCAAGTCTTCCACATTCCCACTGTTTTCTCAGGGTTTGAGGACCCCTTGTTGTACAACTCCTTTGAGATGAACTGGAGTCTAAAGCTTTTGTAATAGTAGAAAATAAATTTCCCTCTCAGGGTCAGTCTAAGGCCATGAGACATGAGATGACAACTTGCAAAACTGACTACATGTGTCTAGATTGGCAGGGGAGAAAGGGGGACACCAGGGAAAGACCATGGGTGAAGAGTCTTGACTTTAATTTCAGACTAAGCAATTTCTGACACTTGCCTCCTTGCATCATTTTTCCACTCAGCAAATATTGTTAGTGCCCCATAAGTGCTGTACCTAGGTACTTCATAGAGAAATAGAGAGAGGTCTTCAGGATTTTTATAGTTGAGGCAGAGATGACAATGCAAACACAGAAGGTATCAAGGTATGCAAGATTAGCAATGCACAAAGACCACACAGAGCAAAAAGGAAATCCCTTTAGCAGGGAAGAGAACAGTATCCTTTTGTAGGGTGTTATAAAAGATAAATGTGAGTCTATTAAACAAGTAATTGGGTAAAATATATTCTTCTTTTGTGTATGTACGCCAGTCCTGGGAGTTGAACTCAGGGCCTGGGTGCTGTCCTTGAACTTCTTTTGCTCAAGGATAATGCTCTACCACTTAAGCCACAACTCCACTTCCAGCTTTTGTTTATAAGTAGCTCGTTGCAGATCAGAGTCTCATGGACTTTTCTGCCCAGGCTGGCTTCAAACCGCAATCCTCAGATCTCCCCTCCTGAGTAGTTAAGAATACAGATATGAGCTACTAGCACCTGGCTGAAAGATACTCTTTTTTTTTTTTTTTTTTTGCCAGTCTTGGGCCTTGAACTCAGGGCCCTGTCCTGGCTTCTTTTTGCTCAAGGCTAGCACTCTGCCACTTGAGCCACAGCGCCACTTCTGGCCATTTTCTGTATATGTGGTGCTGGGGAATCGAACCCAGGGCTTCATGTATACGAGGCAAACACTCTTGCCACTAGGCCATATCCCCAGCCCTGAAAGATACTCTTGATCAAAGAGCAAGGAGAAAAACTGAGTTGGAGACAGAGTAACTGTTTTGGGGAAGCTGCAAGTGGTCTGCTGCAAAGAATCATGAGATACACAGGATGGATAGGAAGAAATGGTGATTAAGGAGCAAAGGGGAATAAAAAAGAAAGTAAAGGGTAAGCAGAGACCAGTGTAATTCCCTTATATTTTATAGTGTATAATAACAGAGGTTCATATCTACAGAACAGTTTGACGGTTGCTTCAAACCTTCCACAAACATCCTCTCACTTAATGTTGATTGTTAAAAATCCTGGTAAGAAGATCCAATTGCTCCTCTCTACTTAATGGGTGACAAAACTGGTCTTGAAAAACTTCCATCAATTGTACGATAAAGTACTTGCACTCAAATCCTACTCTAGTCACAGGGCAAGTCCTTCATGCTGTATCCCCTTCCTATGAGATACTGGATTTAGTAGGTGGATTCCATAAATGAACTTTGGTGGTTCAATTCTGCTAACAACTGAGGAGCAGACACTATCTCTTAGTGGGTTGAAAAGTAGATAATTTCAAAAAATAAGCTTTAGATCTGGTCCAAATCTTATCATGTCAATGCTGGTTTTCTCCAACAAAGACCAAGGAATGAAATGGAAAGGATGCTTGAGCCAAGGATAAGAAATTCCAGGAAAGATTTTGATTTTGGATTTGACTTACTATATCCTAGGGAAGGGAAAAATTGGTCCAACTAAATAAAAGAGAGCACTGAATGTAGTGTTAAAAATAAGAATGGCCTAAAAAGCTAAATTACTCAGAGATAGGAAATTCCTTCCAATAGAAAAGCCACCAAGGAAGAGAAGGCTTTGCAATGGAGCATTGAGGAATGATGCAGAAGCAATGTTAAGGAGAAAAGGCAACTATGGAATGGCCGGGGAGAATTAACTATCCTCATGTCATGTGCTGTACAACAAGTGAAGAATGAGGCTTTACTGGACAGAAAGTGGTAGTAGTTGCAGATAGAGACTTTAAAATCACCAATGGTAATGACAAGAAAGGAAGAAACTAGACTTGTTCTCTCCTTCATTCTCATCATCACTCTCTCTCCTCCCTGCCCTTGCCCTTTCTCCACTTCCTCTTCCTGAAGGCAGTGAACTTCCTGAAAGCAGGCTTTCCCACAGCAGGATGGAGGAATAGCAACTTGAAAGGGGGAAGATGGGTATCAGCACCATAAGGTTCCCTGGGTGCTCCAAGATCAAAGTTTCAAGAGCATGAAGGAGCTGCACTGGGTTTCATTACAGATGAAAGTATGGTTGGAAAATATGAATGTGGGTAAAGGTTGTTGAAGGATTTTGTCATGGGATAGAATTGGCAGGACAAGCAAAAGATTTTTCATATAAAGCAGGGACTTTCTGGGGAAATAAAAGAAGTGAGAAAAAGGGAATAGTGACTTAGAAGCAGGGGAAAATGTGTTGAGACTGGAAAGTAAGCTCTTGAGGTCAGCTGACTATGAGTCTGGTGTCAGAGTTTCTTATGGATACTAGGAGGAACATCAGAGTTCATTATTCCACTAAACTGGAGTGTGCTGAGAAATAGCCTTCAACTACAGATGTGCAAGGCACAGTCTCTGTGGATAATACTTAGAAAATCCAAGTCACTGAAGAAGGGGATGATCTCAGTGGAGAGGATGAGGATTAGAGATCTGGCTAAAATAAAATACTGTGGCTGGGTCAAGACCTTTACATAGGCCCTAAGAAACATGGTTAAGAATGCTTACAGAAGGTAATACTTTTAATAGCATAATGAAAACAACCACGCACACAGCAGTTGGGAACAGTAAGTAAAGTAGAGTCTACTCATATAATAAAATATTACTCAGACACCAAAAGGAATTGCCTATGGCTACATGCATCAATTCAGATGACTCTCAAAAGCAGAAGAAAAAAATAATGCTGTGTACTATTACTCATAAGTTCAAATACACACAACTTTTTACAATAGATTATTTTACTAAAAGTGCATTCAAACTGCAATGAAAATCAAGAGAATAATACACATAAAATTCTCTTTAGGGGAAAAGGTAATCAATGGAGAGGCACAAGAGGTGTTCACCATTTTGTCAACATTCTATTTCTTTTTTTTTTTTTTGTCAGTTGTGGGGCTTAAACTCAGGGCCTGGGCACTGTCCTTGAGCCTCTTTGTGCTCAAGGCTAGTGCTCTACCACTTGAGCCACAGCTCCATTTCTGGTTTTTTAGTAGTTAATTCAAGATAAATGTCTCATGGGGACTTTTCTGCCCCAGCTGGCTTTGAACCATGATCCTCAGATCTCAGCCTCCTGAGTAGCTAGGATTATAGGCATGAGTCATAAGTGCCCAGCAACATTTTTTAATTTGGGTAGTGTGTCCATTCTGGTGGTTTATTTATTCTATGATCTTTTATATCTTATGTACATTTTATGTATGTTCTTTTGTAAAAGTAAAAAAAAGTGAATATTTCATGAAAAAAAAAACCTCTTGTAAAAAAGGGGAACATCAAAAAAGCTTTCTTAAGGAGCGTTGTTAGCTCCAAAGACCAGGCCACATTTGCCATTGGGCATCTAAAGATTCCAGTGTGTTAGATCAGCTCTCCATTACTGTAACACGATACCTGAAATCATCAACTTTTAACAAGGAACAATTTTATTGTTACTTTTTGTGCTGGTACTAGGGCTTGAACTCAGGACCTGATCACTGTCCAGTTTTTTTCACTCAAGGATGGCGCTCTACTACTTGAGTCACAGCTCTGCTTTCAGCTTTTGGGCTATATTATTGGAGATAAGAGTCATACAGACTTTCATGCCCAGCCTGGCCTTGAACTGTGATCCCTAGAGCTCAATCTCCATTACAAGTGGGAGCTACTGACACCCATCTGGAATGGTTTTTGACTCACTACTTTAGAGGTTTCAATCTATGGACAAGTGGCTCTGTTGCTTTGGAGTCAGTACCAAGACAACATATCATGGTGGGGCACATGTGACACAGTAAACTGTTTACTTCATGGCCAGGATAAGAAGAGAGAGGAAGGGGCTAGGACTCCAATCTTTCCTTCAAGACCCACTCCCAAAGACCGGAAGACCTCCTTCTAGGCCCTGCCTACTAAAGTTTCCACCATTTCCCAGTAGTGTCACCCTGTGGACCAAATCTGCAACAAACAGGCTTTTGAGACACAGTCTAGATCCAAACTACAGCATCTGGTATTTGCTTCATTGGGAATAGCCATGTGGAGGCAAGGATGAAAAGAGGCTCCGGGCAATTCTTAAAACATGGATTAGCTCTCTCTAGGACCATGCTATGTTTGATCATGAAGAGGTGTAGCATCAGCAGATGCTTCTTGAGTTTTTATAAAGACCTGAAACCATTCCAGAGGTGCTAGGGAGAGGTACTCCAATCCAACAGGCTTGTTTTCCCAAATGAATTCTCTAGGGCTGAAACTTCTCTTTTCATGCTCCCGCCTGCTCCCCATCCCCACTTTTCTCTCCATCTCTAAGGCTAAGTTCAAATATCACCATCAGCAGAAAGGCAGCCAGCTGTAACAGAAACCTGAAGGAAGAGCCAGAATCAATGCACAGTAGGTGGTGAATGAGCAGACCTGGGTCAAAACAAGCCACTGAGAAGTCTTCCCCAAAGCTGCCAAAGGCACCAAGGCCCACACTTCACCTTTGCCCCTGACCTCTCCATTTCACTGCCAAGATCATCTGCTCCCACAGTGAGGGGCAATCTGATATCCGCATCCAGCCAGAGGCCCCAGGATGTCTTCCCTGAAGATATTAGACTATAAATAAATGATAAAACATGAGAGCGAGGTCAGACTTCAGGAAAAGACTCCTCATAAATCTTCTTGATCCTCATTGCTCCATCTAGAAGCAGATTAAGTGTAAAACACTGGTCTTGAATAGTGTCCAGCCAAACTTGGTACAGCTCAAACACTATACTGTGTGCTTTCAAAGAGTGAGGAAGGGTACAAGGCACTAGTAGAGGATCCTGGAAGGAGGAGAGATGGGGTAATTTCACTGATGAGCTATTCTGGATCTATTTGTGTCAGGATATCCTACTGATTACAGGATGGGTGCTGATTCTTGTGCAGATGTAGAGCATAGTGTTACCTAGGTCTTTTGTCATGGATGGAAGTTTTTCTAATACAGTGTACACATGGGGGGAGGGAGGAGACATTTTCAAGTTGCACAGTGAAATGTTTGTAGTTTGGGAAATAGAACTACACTAGTCTCCTGTTGCCCATTGGTATATGGTTCCAAGGAGACTATCATAGAGGAAAACCTGCAAGTGCTCACAAGGCACAGTTCAGCCCTATACTGAGGATGCTGGGCTCATTTTTCTCATAATGCCACCCAACTTCCAGTAAAGTCATGCTGCCTTTCAACAAATCCCAAAATTTCAGTTTATCACTTCATTTAAGCATGTTAACTCTTATCTTACTTTGGGGAAACTATTTGCTTTTGAGGCAGATTTTCACAAAATAAGGGCAAGGAAACACTCAACAAATCACACAATACTTCAAATCCAACTGACACAATGTAAGACAGACTGAAAGAGCCTCGGTATTGACTGAGCTGCTCGGTGCATGAGTTAGAACTTAACCTATTTATTTATTTATTTATTTATTACATTTGGTCATGTTTTGTCAAAAATCACATGTAATAAATCCATGAATAAGACAAGATGACTATATATATACAAAACTGGCTTTTTCACAGAACTACTCAGTCTCATTTTCTCTCAACTGTAAAATAGGGCCAATTGTGGAATCAGCGACAAAGGGTGTGATTAAACATGGCACTAAGACACCTAAAAAATGTTAACTGTACCCAAAATGTTACTCATCATCCCCATGATCAAAACCACCATGACTTCCTACCTGAGAGAACAATAGTCTATAATGTTCCCAAGAGAATTAAAGGAGATAACTAGGGCTATGAAAGACCTTACTTGTTTTAGGGAGCTTTTAAATTAATTGAGACCTAATGGAGTCCCTCAGAAACTAATGTTCAGGGAGACACTGGGGTCTGAAAGGTGAATAGCAAATAAAGGTTGACCTCTGTCCTCAGAGGAAATGGACTGGCAGACCTGCCCTAGAGTGCTTGGAAAGAATGCAGTGTCACTGGACGGTCATTTATTTATTCAGTGAATAACTATTTATGAGCACCTGCCATAGGCCAAGCTCTGTTCCTGGCACCAGAGGAATGATGTTAAGCAAAGCAATCTAAGTCCCTGCTTTTATGAACCTCCTGAGCAAGATGGAAGGCTAAGAAACAAACAGGCAGGGAAAAATGTTTCTTCAGACCAGGGGTAGTAAAGTCTTCAGGGACCTCTCTCTGTGTCTCTCTCTGTGTCTTTCTCTCTGTCTCTCTGTCTCTGTCTCTCTGCCTCTGTCTCTCCTCTCTCTCTCTCTCTCTCTCTCTCTCTCTCTCTCTCTCTCTCTCTCTCTCTCTCTCTGCTCTTTCTGTCTATATCCTTTGGGAACAAAATCTGGGAGCAGGATATGAACAGAGTTTGGAGCCAGTCAGATGAGGTTTTGAGTCCTGTGTGCCTAAAATCTCTGAGTGTTTGCTCGATAATTAAAAATCATTATAATAATTTCCTCCCACAGTACTGAAAGGGTTAAAAGGATATATGTCGGCTGGGGATATAGCCTAGTGGCAAGAGTGCCTGCCTCGGATACACGAGGCCCTAGGTTCGATTCCCCAGCACCACATATACAGAAAACGGCCAGAAGCGGCACTGTGGCTCAAGTGGCAGAATGCTAGCCTTGAGCGGGAAGAAGCCAGGGACAGTGCTCAGGCCCTGAGTCCAAGGCCCAGGACTGGCCAAAAAAAAAAAAAAAAGGATATATGTCAAGAACTTAATTTTTTCATAAACATATGGTATACATTCAATAAAGAAAAGCTAGTTTTCTATTTGTGCAAGTTTCATTTTAGGTCATTATTCTTTCATGGATTTCCAAAAGGTACCTTTAAAAATATTACACTGTCTTTTATTTTCTGAGTATGCCAGAAATAGGGTTTGAACTCAAGGCCTGAGCACTGTCCCTTAGCTTTTTCTGCTCAAAGCTATTATTCTGCCACTGGAGCCACACCTCTACTATTGGCTTTTTGCTGGCTAATTGGAGATATGAGTCTGCTGTACTTTTCTACCTGGACTGACTTCAGATGTTGATCCTCAGCTCTCCGCCTCCTGAGTAGCTAGGATTGTAAGCATGAACCACTGGGTATTATTATTCTGTTCCCTATAATTGTATTGTTTTAACTGAGCAAAAAGAAGACAGAAGGTCTTTGCACAAATGTATAGAATACAGCATATTATGGATGATGAGTTTCTGAGAGTGAACATAATGCTGACAGCTTGGGTCCTAGGTAAGATGCTGGGGGAGCATAGAAACTTTGGATGGGTCTGTATCTGGGGTAGGGAAGCCATACGCTTAGGTCCAAGGGATGATGCTAGACAAGAAGAAAAATTAAGCACAGACTAGAGCTTGAACCTCAAGTTCCACTTGACAGATCTGTTTTGTTCCCCATTGTATTTCTTGCACTTAAAACTGGATGAGAATCATTGCTATTGTTGATGCTATTGCATTTATTAGTGCTTTCTATTGCCCTGGTGTATTCTGTATTGCTATATGGCAAAATATTTGAGGCGGTATGATTTATAAATGAAAGGGGTTTGGCTTACATTTTAGCAACCAAAAGGCTAAGATTGGCTTTCCCCTCCTTGCTAACATCTCTTGTTTTTTAGTTCATTTAGACATGGTAAAACACACCTAACATGTATCATTATTTATTATTATTATCCAGTGCCTGTCCTGGGGATTGAACTCAGGGTCTCAGTAGTGTCCCTGAGCTTCTTTTGCTCAGGGTTAGCATTCCATCACTTGAGCCACAGCTTCACGTCCAGCTTTTTGGTAGTGTAATGGAGATAAGAGTCTCACAGATTTTCTTCCCCAGGCTGGCTTCGAACAGTGATACTAAGATCCCAGCCTCCTGAGTATCCAGAATTACAGGCATGAGCTACAGGCACTTGGCTATTTTAATTACTTTAAAATGCACAGGTTTGCGGTATTAAGTACCTTCACTTTATTGTGCAATGACTGCCTCTCTTGAGCCTCAGAGTCACATGACTGGTGCAAGTGATACCCTAAGCAGTGCCCTTACTCCCCCTGCAACGTTAACCTTGGCCCCAGCCCCTCTGGTTCACTCGCATTTCTGTTATGGAACATCAGTGCTTCCATTCTGCATTACAAAGAGTGGACTGGGCACAAAGGAAAAGCTCAGAGCTGCTCCGCTTCTTGCCTTCCATGTGCTGGTCAGTTTGTATGAAATTTAACATCTTTTACCTGCTTCTGACACATACCTCCCAGGGTATGCCTCAAACAGAGCCCAGCTTGGCTGACATCTGCCTTTCTGACCCTGCCTGACTCTGCAGGGCAGCTGGGATCTGGCAGAAAGAGAGTGTTGCTGGGTTGCTGTTCCTGGCAAAAGACGGCAATTCTGCTGCCTAACATAGCAAACGACGAGGCAGGGTTCCTCGTTCTTTCCCCAAGGCCTTTGCTAACACTCTGTGGAGGCTCTTGTAGGAAGTCACTCTGTGCTTTGTGATCTGTCAGGAAAAATAACAAAATCACTTTCTATATAGTTCCTTGATGGTGATCCATATGACCCCAAATTCTTTCAAGTCTTTCAGATTCAAAATGTCTGATGAACCTATTTTAGGAAGCCAATCTGGCTTATAATTATGAAAATAGTTCATGTTCAGTTAGCAGCTAGTAGGTGCCAGGCAGCTGTGGCTAGATGACCTAAAACATGGCACCAAGGCCAGACCTTACCAATAAAAATGAGAGATAGGGGAATCTCAGAGATGCTTGCTAGGCAGCAGGCCTGAATGCTCTCAGGATGAACCCATTCCTTGGAGTGACCTAAGACTCTACCCTGGGTGCAAGGCAAACCAACATAACCAGGTTAAGCAATACCTTCAGAGCTCTTACTTAAGATCCAGGCTTGAGACAAACACCACTGGCTCACACCAGTGTGCTGGCCAGTTGGGAGGCAAAGAGCATGAGGATCACGGTTCGAGGCCAGAAAAGTTTGTGAGACTCCTTCTCAACCCACACTGAGCTCACTGCTGCATGCTTACCCTGCTAAACCAGGTGGGAAGATCACAGTTTCAGGCTAGTCTAGATAGTGAAGTTGGTGAGGCTCCATGTTGCTGTATTACAGAGGGACACTGAATGCAGGGGTATGTGCCTGGGAGGACAGGAGGCCTGAAAGGGACAGAGCATACATAGTCCAGGCTGGAGCCTAGATAGGAAGTAAAATCTTACCCTAAAAGCAACCAATGAAGAGTAGTTGTAGAGGCATGACTCAAATTAGTAGAGCACCAGCCTAGCAAGCACAAGGCTCTGAGTTCAAATCTCAGCACCAACCCCCCACCCAAAGGCTTTCTTGCCTCCCTCCCCTAGAGAAGTCCTGGTGTAGATCTCTCACCTGTGTCCTCCCAAAAAGTAGGGACAGGTAAGAAGGCCATTAGAGGGGGAAACATGGGAGAGAAAGAGCCACTGAGAAGAGAAGATACCACTCCTGCTCCCTCTTGCCAATGCTTTCCTGCTAACTGCAATAGCTGACTCAGGAAGAACTGTGGCCTCTCTATACTCATGTGTGTCCAAGTGACTCCTATATCTCTGGTGGTAGGGATGCTTGGAGAATTCTGGGAAGAAATCAAAGTACCTCCATATCTCTGGAAAAACTTCAAGAAGTAGGCCTCAAGAAGGCACCCATGATGGGGCTGGGAATATGGCCTAGTAGCTAGAGTGCTTGCCTCATATACATGAAGCCCTGGGTTCGATTCCTCAGCACCACATATACAGAAAAAGGCCAGAGGTGGTGCTGTGGCTCAAGTGGCAGAGTGCTAGCCTTCAGCAAAAAGAAGCCAGGGACAGTGCTCAGGCCCTGAGTCCAAGGCCCAGGACTGGCCAAAAAAAAAAAAAAAAAGAAGGCACCCATGCCTTTCTTTCTTCTACAGTTTCCCTGTGGTCTGCTGTCATGTCACCTAAGAATGCCTTAGATATTTCTTCTCATTGCAACAGAAATGACTGTAGTTCAGGGGTGAGAAATTTATCAAGGTCCACAAATTGTACACTAGCCACTCACAGGTTGAACATCAGATGCTCAGACAGGCAAGAGCATGTTTCTCCCAACCATTCACCCTCACCACTTCAACAAATGGAAATGCACCACTGCATTCTATTCATTTCCATCTGTGGATATTCTTCCTCTGGCTTCAATGACTAATTCTACTAGAGTTTCACACCCTTGGAACACCCATATCTCATCCTGTTATACAGCTAATGAAGCAATAGCCTATTCTTCTGCTCTCTCCAGTCCTTTGACTTTGACAAAGAGTCCACTCATGGTCCTCTACCAAGAAATTCAATCAGCCACGTGACAGCAAAAGCACGTGGCTTCAAGCCCTCACATACTGAACTAGTTGTCTACAAAAAACAGCAAAAGTTATTGCAGTTCAGACAGAGAATGACTCTCACTTGTGCAGAAGAACTAATGTCATTCTGCTCATGGCTTTATTATGGGATCATTGAGTAGATGAATCTAATTAGCAGCACTAATGAAAAAAACTGGGAAAATGTAATTTCTGGAAAGCATACCATAGGGATAAAGGTTCCAAACCAAAAATCTGACGAATCTCTAGGATATATTAACATAACAGAAAACAGAAGCAATATATTCCTTAGTATGGTTGGCTGTATCTGCAGTATTCCTTACTTCACTTCTAGGCACCATTTTTCAAGAGAAGTGTTACTCCCCAAGGAATTGTTGAAAGAACATGACATGTTGCCTGAGTAAAAAAAAAATCTGAATAATATTTTAGTGTGAATCATGAAGCAAAAGCCATAAAGATGTCTTCAAATTCTTAAAGACTGTTGCATGAATAGGAGCAGAAATGGGAATACCAGGTGGATATTGTATTTCTGCACTGTCAGATGAGCTTCTGGCATAGTTGTCTGACAGCCGAATTGGGCTGGCCCGTGTCACAAGGATGTCTGAATACCCTCTAGATGATTGCTTTACATAAACACTACAGAGACAATCTTTCTGTTGAGAGATGGTTTTAGCTAGATGATCTCAAAGCACTATGTCAAAGGTTAGTGGCTCACACCTATAATCCTAGCTATTCAGAAGGCTGAGATTTAAGAATCATGGTTCAAAGCCAGCCCAAGCAAGGAAGTCTACAAGATGCTTATCTCCAATTAACCAGACAAAGTCAAAAGTGTAGGTGTGGCTCAAGTGGTAGAGCACCAGCCTTGAGCAAAAAAAATAAAAGAAAAAAGAGCTAAGGGACATTGCTCAGGCTCCAAGTTCAAGCCTCAGTACTGGCACAAATAAAAGATGGAATTCTATTCTTCATCTTGTAGGTAAATAAGAAGCTGTCCTGACTCACCTTAAAGCAACCATTAGAGTAGGAAGCAAGATTTTCAAAATGGTGGTAGTAAGAAAACAAGGCTTCCTCAGTAGATGAATGGATCAAGAAAATGTGGTACATATACACAATGGAATTATATGCCTCTATCAGAAAGAATGACATTGCCTCATTCATAAGGAAATGGAAGGAGTTGGAAAAAATTATACTAAATGAAGTGAGCCAGACCCAAAGAAACATAGACTCTATGGTTTCCCTCATAGAGAATAATTAGTACAGGTTTAAGCTAGTCATAGCAGAAGATCACAAGAGCCTAATAGCTATGCCCTTATGAACATATAAGATGATGTTAAGTGAGATGAACTCCATGTTATGGAAAGAAGTGTTATATCACTGTTGTAATCATTTTCAACATGCCAGGTGAAACAATAGCTTTTTGTTGTTGTTGTTCCTCTTGTATCCCCTTCCTGTGGTTGTGCCCACGCTATCACTGTATCTCATCTGAGTACCGTGGATACTATACATACTTGTATTAGAACTAGGGAAGGGAAAGGGAATATCAAAATTGGATAAAAAGACAAATGACTCCAAAAGCAATACTTACAAAACCATTTGGTGTAAACCAACTGAACAATTCATGTGGGGGAGAGGGAAAGGAAGAGGGAGGAGGGGGGAAATGAGGGAGGGGGTAACAAGTTGTACAAGAAATGTACCCACTGCCTTATGTATGAAATTGTAACCCCTCTGTACATCACTTTGACAATAAATAAATAATTTTTTAAAAAGAAAACAAAGCTTCTTGGAATCACAAGTTGCAGAAAGGTAGGTAGAAGGAGAACTGGAATAGAGCTCTTAAAAGAAGAGTAAAGAGGATATATTGGGTGGAGGAATCATAAGGCATATACATGAAATGAGCTTCCCAAGAGATTGGGGGATTTCATGACTGGGAAAGGGACTTTATGAGGAAATTTTCTCCAATAAAATGAAAAAGACAAACCTCATAGAGGAATTTATTCTTTCCAAGTCTGAGAACCTAGCCACAGGGGACAGAAGTCAGCCTAAATTTCTCTGGGATCTTCCATCCGAGTCACCAGGCATCTTTGTGCCTTTGAATAGCAGAGAAACGCAATTGCTTCTCTGAAAATCCCTTCAGCCCTACCACAAGAGGAATTCTTCTCACCTTGCTTTCTCTGAGTGTTTTCTCTGTGCTCAGAAGCCAAATGAAAACTAAAGAGCCTACCACCAGAGAAGGCTAAGACACTGAGCTCCATATGACAGGGGCCATGCCTGTAACCCAAGCACATAGAAGGCTGAAGCAGAAACATCATAAATTTGAGGCCAATCTGACTACATAATGAGAATGTCTCAGGAAGAAGGAGAGAGACAGAGACAAAATTGGAGACAGAGAGATACAGGAAGGGAGGGAGGGAAGAAGGAAGGGAAGGAGGGAAGAAGGAAGGGAAGGAGGGAGGGAGGGCAAAAGGAAAGAGCCAAGACTCTGAAAATGGCCTCTACAGCTCGGAATCTATTAAAAAGGACATGGAGAGTGGCATCTAGACGTTATGCCTGGTTTTACATGACCCACACCCATAGCTAGAACAACTCTAAGCCACCTGAGTCAACACAAGGAATACTCTTGAAATTCAGAGTATGGTTTAGGAATTGGTTCTTTCTATTGTTAGCAACTCACTTCCTACTCTTGTACTGCTTGTTTTTAATTAATTATCTTTAGTTGTAAAAAGGATTTTCAATTCAATATATTCATTTATAAAAGTACAATGTATCTTGATCAATGTCACCACCCCCATCCTTCTTCCACTGTCACAACCCTATTTTCCCACTTCTTACTTGGTATTTTTGGAGACATGTGCACATAACATTCTGAATTCATGATTTCAGGCCTTAGAAACATAAAACAATAAATAATAGCATATAATATTGTTTTATGTTTCTTTTATTATTGTTTCATGTTTCTAAGGCCTGAAATTATATATATATATATATTAGTGTTATATGGTAGGAAAACCCTAGAACTAGATTACTTGAATTTGAAATCAAGTAATCGCTGCCATTTGCCAATAACTAAATGAGCAATTTAAACTTTTCTATACCTCAGTTTCTTCATCAATAAAAGAAAAAGAATCGTGGTACCTGACTCTTAAGATTTTTTCATATTAAATGGTATATTGCCAGCACATAATTTACACAATGCCTGACATGTAGGAAGTAATAAGTCTATGTTAACTACCTCCTCTCTATTTCAGAATTTAAGAGAGAAAGTGGATATGAACCAAAACAACACAAGATAAGCACTGGTGGCTCACGCCTGTAATCCTAGCTACTCAGGAAGCTGTAATATGAGAAACATTGTTCTAAGCTAACCCAGACAAGAAAGTCCATGAGAATCTTATCCCCAGTGAACCAGCAAAAAGTCTAAAGTAGAGGTATGGTTCAAGTGGCAGCCTTGAGTGAAAAACCCAAGCAAAAGTGTGAAGCTCTGAGTTTAAGTCCCAATACACGGCACATGCGTGCACACACACACACACACACACACACACACACACAATTCTGCATATAATGCATGATTGCAGTTCAGAAGGGGTGTTGAATGAAAGGTTTTTTCTATAGTTCTACACACATTAGACATGCCTTAGTTTACAGCAGAGTGAAAGTTGTATTTGTTGTTGTTATATTGTACCCTCCTGAACTTGTAAGATAACTCCATCTTCACTTCAAATCAATTGTATTTGGTGATACTTGTAAGATAAACACTAGCTTTCATGTCCTTGTTGCTTTCCCTCCCTTCAATAAATATAAGAAGGCAAAGTCAAGGGATGGAATAAATACTTGAAGCTTCTGCAGCCCAGAGGTAAGACCACGTGTCCTCATAATACAGCAGGATGAAAATTGAGTCCAGTCCTTCTTCTACAATCCCCATACATTCACTAGAGGTATGTAAGGAATTGTTACAGGAATACACATTTCCTTCTCCCACATAAATGTGCATCTGTTTTGTACATTTTATGCTTTAATAACCCATGCCTGTGGTGGCATGCATAAATGTGTGCACTCTGTTAACTGAGTCCAATCTTTCACTAACTGCGAACATTCCCATAAAGCCCTCACAGTCTTCGTGTGTGTGTGTGTGTGTGTGTGTGTGTGTGTGTTATGATATAGGGGCTTAAATTCAGGGCCTTAGCATTTTTGCTGTCCCTTAGCACTTTTGCACAAGGCTGGTCCTCTACCACTTAAGCCATAGCTCCACTTCTGGCTTTTTGCTGGTTAATTGGAAATAAGAGTCTCTTGGAATTGTCTGCCTGAGCTTACTTCAAACCACTGTTCTCAGATCTCTGCCTCCTGAATGCCTAGGATTGTAGATGTGAGCTACCAGCACCCAGCTCACAGTCTTCTTTGATGGACCTCATTAACTAACTACACAGCTTCGAGTCCCTACTGAGCCCAAGGGTTACCTCACTATCAAGCCAGCACAGGCCTGCTGCTACCTGCAGTAGCCTGGCTCAGCTCCAGGTCATGCTGTCGGAGAATATTGACTGGGAGTTGCCTTCATCCTGTACAGCAATGCAAAGGACCTGGGGAGAAGAGGCTTAATTTTTCTGTCCAACACAATGATTCTGCTTCAAAAAGCAAATCTGGTTCTCTCACCTAAAATCTGCACATTTTCTTCTTCTAAAATTACCAGGAAGTATCAGACAGGCTCCTGAGGTTTTAATCTTTCAGTGGCTAAAAGGAAACAGAGAAAGGAAACAGTACAATATGCAGAGATAGCCTGAAGTAAAAGACAGAAATATATTAGTTACATTCACCAACCCTTTTCTCTGATACTCTGTTGAAAATGAACTACACTACTCGAAGGTGGAGAGAGGAGGAAAAAACTTGGAGAGAACAAAGGAAGGGATGACATTTTCCAAAAAGAAACATGCCCATCACCTGCCTTACAAATGGAAAGTCCTCTGTACATCACCTTTATAATAACAATTCTAAAAAATAAATTCACAGACTTCCCCCCCCCACCTTAAAAAGGAGTTTCTTCCAGCTTCTCTTTTCCCTACTTTCTTGTCATACTTTCATTTTATTAAGATATAATACATATGCTACAAAATTCACCCATTTAAAGCATATAACCCAGGGTTGTAACCTCATTCATGAAATTGAACAACTGTCACTACTAATTTCAGAGTGTTTTTTTTATCACTTCAGAGTAGGAACTTTAGTTTTCTAATAAAGGCCTAACATCTAGACTAATTCCTAGCACATAATAAGTACTAATGAGTAAATTAATAAGAGAAGTGAGAAGTAAACAGGAAAGGTTTATGACTTTCCTTTTTTATTATTATCTTTAAGTAGTTGTACAAAGGGGTTTCAATTCAATATGTCAGTTTATGAGTACAATGTATCATGATCAATGTTGACAAGTTTCCCCTATACTCTGGAATCTCCTCAACAGGGTGTGGCTTACTTTTCCCACTCATGATCCCTACGTAATACTAAGCAACTCATTGGCATTAAATTACTATTCCTTTTTTACTTATCCTTGAAGACTCAAGTGGGGTAAGGCAGGGGATGGCAGGCCACCTAGGCTAGCCATTATGACCCCATCTGTTGTCACAGACTACCTTGCCTTTGCTGTTTTAATCCACACCCAGGAAATATTCTCTGCACATCTGGAGATACACTAAAAATACTTGGCATGGACACCCTGTGAAAACTCAATACAAATATCCAGTGGATCTGAGGCAGACATGGGAAGATAGGAGCCTGGCCAACCTTCCTCCTGGTGCTACTCATTCTGTTCTCCTAAAGAATCTTCCATTGTTCTCACTAGCCCACACCATGATCCCAAGCACTCCATGTGAGAGACTGAAATCCATACTCTCCAAATATGCCTTTAATTCTATTTTCCTCAAGCAACCACACAGTTACATTGTTATTAGAAACATATTTAGAAACTCTAATGACCATAAAGATTTATAGCTACTACAGACTTGCTAATCTTCAATAAATATGTTTTAATTGGCTTAGCATTTTATATGCAGTAACTGTCATATTGATTCTGAGATGGGGTTTGTAGCCTTGATGGAAAATGCTGCAGTTGATTTGTTTACCCTGGGGTTCTCTGAATTATCAGCCCAAGAATAAAACTGTGTACAACACTGAGTTGCCTTTTGGATGAAGAATCAGATCAAAATGGTTTCTATTTTGGCTAATTAGCCCTGTGGCTTTGGCCAAGCCACTTAACCTTTCCTAACCAGGTTTTTCTCATTTGACAAATGGAGATAGTCATATGTAGGTAGAGCTCACGTGTCTGTGGGGAAGAATCTAGTCTGTGAGTGCACGAGAGGAATACTGGGGAAATCTCAATGTGGCAGAGAGGGATAGAGAGGAGCAGTCACAGTAATCCAGTTTCTGCTCAGCACATATTAGCAGAACCACCGCCACTTCCTCATTTGTATCGTGGAAAGGGAATGATAATAATAGTTGTTTGTTGTTCCTGCTTTTCATGCAGTTGCTGGAGCTTGAACTCAGGGCCTGCATGCTGTCCCTTAATGATCACAGCCCCCTTCTCCACTAATTAGTTGGAGATAAGAGTCTCTTAGATTTGTTTGCCTGGGCTAGCTTCAAACCACAATCCTCAGATCACAGACTCTAGAGCAGCAAGGATTACAGTGTGTGCCTCAGTGGCCAGCTAATGCTTATCTTTTAAAGCAGGATGAGAAACCATTTCTATGGATGTAAATTTTGTTTCTCAAAATCTACCTGATTTTATGACTCACCTAATATAAATGTATGTTGCTATGAAGAAAGCTCTTTCATTTATTGACCTAACCAGCAGATGCCCAGGCAGAGCCAGACAAAAGGATTTCTTGGGCCTTTTATGACTTGCTGGCTCGCCATTCCCCACCTCTGTGGGGATTTGTCAAGTTTAATGAAGTGGCCTTCACATAAGGCCTAACTCATAAGAAGCACAAAATCTATTCTGCTCGATTTCAATTATTAGGAATGTGCATACCCTATCCTAGGATGAAATCTTAGACATTTGGGAAACTTCAGACCTTCAGTCATTCCACTTGCTCCCGGGGCAAGCAGATCTGTACCAGTGTGCATGCCTGTCATCCATGGCCCCAGCTTCGCACACTTCCTGTCACTGCTTAAGCAGACAGCCTTAACAAAGTTCCAGGTAAACTGTTGACCTTGCCAGGCTAGTATGGAAGACTATCCCTGAGCTGAGGAATACAGAAGGCTGCTTGTGGTTATGGTTCTTTCAGGAGAAAGGCAACAGAGAGTTAGAGATTTGGGTCAGCAGAAAATGCCTTAGTCGTTAGTGTCATTCCAAGGAAGAGAGAAGCAGCCTGCAAAGGCTTTGACTCGCTGTTTTCTCTGGAAAATGGGAGTATAGAGGCACCTGAAGATAACCAAACCTGGATTTGGTTTTCCAAACCTCTCCATACTCATGAGAGAGTCATCAAACCTCACAGCAAACCTTGAGACAGATCCTTCACCAAGCTCCCCAGACTGACAAGAAAGCACAGAGTATATACATAGACAGACAGACCCAGTAGAAAGCCAGCATGAGAAGGAGCAGCCAAAGCCCAGGCAGGCACTCAAAGCATATTTTGATTTAAGTTCTCTTGACAAAAAAGGCTTCTGTCTACCAGCATTCTACCTCTCTCTCTCTCCCACTCTCTTTCTCTCTGTTCTTTCTCCCCTTCCCCTCAGGGATAAGGTGCAGAGAGATTAGCTACATAAACCAGGCGAGCTTGTAAAATAGCCAAATTATTAAATACTCAAGAATGCTTTGGCCTGAGTGCTGACCTATTTCCCGCCCTCTAAAGCCCTGAGAAGGAGGAGGGGGTTAGAAAGAAAAATAAAGAGCCGGGGGCAAACAAAACCAAATTATTAAGTTCTTTTCATTAAATAAATAAACTCCACTTGACAGGCCTTCCCCTGGAGTCGTGGGATGCCATTAGTCCTGGGAAATGACTTGAAAAAACACATGCGTGCATAAACACACACACACACACACACACACACACACACACTATTTGGCTCTTGCTAGAGTGAGAAAGCTGCAGAGCCCATCCACTCTAGTGAGAAGGTAGTAAAGAAGAGGGTTAGATAAGGAGGTTCTGAGCCCAATTTTGATGTGGCCAGAAGGAATGAGGAACCAGTTGATCTGACTTGGCTTTCTGCCTGGACATATCAATTCTTGATGGATCTAAACATCCAAACACAGTCTCCAGCCTCTGGTGCCTGGGACCCTTGGGGTGACTATGACCAAGTCAAGTATCTCCTGGTTCACTTGCCAATCTGTCCTCTCCTTCTACCTGCAGCCCACTATCTACCTGTCAAGCTACATAATCAATCTGCCTCCTCCCTCTCTTCCTTTTCACCCCATCAACAACCAAGTGTCAACTCCTGTCCTTTCTACACAGAGATACTTTTCAAATCAGGCCTCCTTTCTGCAAACTTGTTACCAACAGATTAACTCAGGACCTTACCAGGTTGTATTTTTGAGTACTGATGATGTTCTCAGCCTTCCTTCTACCTTATCAGCCTTTTATATTCCATGTCATCTACAGTAATACTGTAAGGGGAAAAAATATCAAATCAAACCACTCACTGATTAAAGGACTTGCTGCCTGAGCAAGATACATGTGGCCCTACAGAGTCTGACACCTCACCCCTGTGTGGTAAAGCCTTATTTTCCTTCTCTCTTGCGAAGACCTGCAAGTACAGTGTGTTTTGAACCACTACCATTAGTCTTTCCATAATTCTTAGTTTGTTTTTTGAGAGCAGAATAAGAGCCTGGCAAGGAAATCAAGGCCAAAGCACCCTCCCATAGAGGTTCTGTATCCCCCACCATGGCCTTAGCAGTCCTGTATGCAGGCCCCTAGACAGCACATCACCATGACCTTGGCCCACTGAGTATGGAAGCCCTTGGGCATCACATCAGAGTCCATTGCCTCTGGAAGACTTGCACATGAACAATGGACTCATTGAATCCCAAAAGTGTGTACTGAAATGAGCATCCAATCAGAGGGTCTAAAGGACACATAAAGAACTCATACAAGCTCTATGGAGCCTCTAATTGGGTGTGGGGACTAATACAGCCCACGGATTGTCCAATGAACTTGAGAGTCACGTATCTTTCTCCTAAAAAATACCTTATGAACTCCTACTCAAGGCACCCTAGGTGGTGTCCTCCCTTGGGCCCATTCTCATCTAGCAAGGAGCTCTGCTTATTTTTTCCTGCAATAAATTCTTGCCATTTAACTTCTCCCTCTGCGTTCATGGACTCATTCTTCAAGACTATAGAGATAAAGGACTCGATCCAGATGTTGCAGTTTCCCAGCATTACTTTGTTCTCCCCACCTGCACTATCCTGGCTTCATTGCTGTCTGGCTGACCATTTACATATGTCTTAAGATCTACTTGTAAATACCCCTGCTCTGTGAAGTTTTTCCTGGCTCACACTTCATCCTTCCTCCACTTGTTCAGATCACCATTATTGCACATACAACCCTTTCACTCCTTCACTCCTTCTCAGTCTGTCTCACTGGGATGTGAGTTCCTCAAGTCTCTTCTTGGTGTTTTATTCATACATGCTACAACATGCAGCCTCAGGAGTTGCTCCTTAAATGTTTGACTAAATGAATGAACCAAAAGGGTAAACTAATGATGAGTAAGCAAGTCAGCAATGTAGACCTGGGCATGAGATGGGTCTCTGGATCTTGGTTTCCTTATCTGTAGGATGAAGAGCTTCAGTGCAGGAGTTTTCCAAATTCCTTCCCAGCTCTGACAAGATAGGGTTTCAGGAGTTTTAACTGCCCGTACCAGTGGACTGGAATTTCAACGTGAGAACTGAAGCAGGGTGCTGTCAAAATGTAAAGTGATCGAGAGACTTCTATAAACACAGAGGGTCACAGCACTCAAGAGCAGACAGGTTTATGCAGAGGTAAGCCAGATATTTTCATTAAGAACATAGCCATGTACAGTATCCAAACATTATATTAGAACCTGTAATCTGATATGTCTGCAGAAATCCAGTCCCAATCCTTAAGGAGAGTCAAATTGATGACAGAGGCCAGGAAGAAACAGAAACTGCTTAAAAGCAGATGGGGTGGGGGAGAGAAAGGAAAACAAAACAAAAGTAAATAAAAAAATAAAAAGTAAAACAATAAATATATAACTAAAAGCAGGTGGGAAGTGAGTAATGGAGCACGTGTGGTAAACAGCCATGGAGTTTCTCCAGACCTAAAACTTGCCTTCCCAGCCTTATCTTCCAGGCCATCCCAACACAAACATAGGCCTTCCACTTCAGCCAGACAACTCCGCTCTCTCCTCCAGGACGTCAGTGTTACACGGCCCTGACCCCATGTTCCTGACCATTCTCTCTGGTCTGAAAAGCCCTTGCGGCCTTTCTCCCTTATATAAGCCAATGCTGGACATTTTTGAGCATTCGCCAACAGTCTACCTCCTTGACCACACCAACTCGAAGGAATGTATTTTCTCCTAAGAAATTCTAACACAATTTGACCCTCTGACTTGACTACCCTACTCTCAGTTACCAATACAATAACACAGTGCATGACAAATAGAAATTTCTAAGAAAAAGTTGGTCTGGATTCATGATTGAGTATATGAAGAGCTAAATGAAATCTGCCCATACTCAGGCAAATCATAGCAGAGTAAAGGAATCTGATGAATGGAATAACAGCTGTAAGGGAAATACATACACAGAAATCTATTGATGAGTAAGGCTATTAGATTTGGAGTTCTTGTTTTGTTTAAGGGTTTATGAGGATGATTTTCCTATAAGCCTGAACAGACTTCAAGCTCTTTGTGAACAGAAAGAAACAAATCTTTTCCCATCCAATGCCATGTCACAATTCCTTGCATGTGAATACAAAGTACATATTTCTGGATTGATTTTTCTGAATGTGTTAGGATTACTTAGAAAAGATAATAATTGCAGAAAAATAGAGAAAAAAGGCATCTAAAAGAGACTTTCCCTAAAGTGGGGTAACTTCAGAGTTTGGTTCAAACTGAAAGTGTTAGGTTGCCAGGAAAAGAATGAAAGAAACTGAGAAGAAAGAAAAAAAATAACAATAAAAGAGCATGGCTCCAAAGAGCAAGCAAAAAAGGAAAGTGGGCAGGTGGGAGGATGAAAAATAGTTTCAAATAAACTCTGGGGTCTACTTAAGAATGGAAACAATTAGTGTGGATGGTGTCAGGTCACATAGTGCTAGACACATAGTGCCTTTGGTTTCAGACAGTCATTTTTTTTCTGCATAGAAGACTGTAATGAGAACAAAAGCTAGTTTTGTCAGAAAAGATTCCTTTAAGTCACTAAAATAAAGAGTAGTGGATATTCAGAGATGTTTCAGATTATAAATGAGATTAACTGAAACTAGTCATTTAGTTCCTATTGCTTGATCCAAAAATGTCATAAATGAGGGCGAGAAAGAAAGAGGGAAGGAAAGAGGAGTCACACTTTCTTTCAGTCTAGCTAAAGAATCAGTTTATATCCCTTCCATTTTTCTTAACTCCTTCCCAAAATTCTATTCTTTCTAGACATCTAGCAAAGATGGTACCAGTTATCCATGAACTTACAAAAGCCAGAATAATGCTGGGTTCTGATAGCGCACACTTGTAATCCTAGCTACTCCGGAGGCTAAGGATCACACGAGATTCTTATTTCCAATTAACCACCCCAGAAAAAAGCCAAAAGTGGAGGTTACTCAAGTGGCAGAGTGCTTGAGTGGCAGAGCCTTGAGAAAAACGCTGAGAAAGCATGTGAGACATTGAGTTTAAGCCCCTAAACTGGCATACAAAGAGAAGAGGAGAGGGAAGGGAAGTGGGGAAGGGGAAGGGGGAGAAGGGGAAGAGGAAGAAGGGAAGGGAAGAGAGGAGAGGAGAGTGGAGCAGAGGAGAAGAGGAGAAGAGAGCAGAGGAGAAGAGCAGAATTGTGTAAAACTTATAACCTAAAGGAAGAACCTCAAAATCTTAAGAACAATTGTATTAATGGCCTCCCTTGAATTTTCATTACTGCGGAAAACTATCTGCCTTATTTTAATAAGATTAGTCTGTCATATTTTTCGACAGGCCTGGCATTCATGGAACTGCCGTATCACCAACAGAGATTAATGCTCCCTTCCTGTGAGACATAGAAGTTGTTTTTCTTTAGCTGGGGAACAATACTGTTCTATCTTTACCACTTGTCTGAGACATGAGCAGAAAAGGCAAGCAAACAAGAGGGCCAAGGTTTTCTTTCTGCCAAAGCTCTTAAACCCATGAAGATTGATTATCATGAACATCAAAGACAGACTGGAGGAGGGGAAGGAAAAACTTCGGTCACTAAGAAAGAAGAAAGGGAGTGAACCTGATCACTTTGCTTCAATAATGGTGGAAATTTTATTGGTAGCCAATAGTGGATGTTTATTTTATACCTGATTGATGGGTGGGTGGGTGGGTGGATAGGTTGAGTACATGGTGAATGAATAGGTAGATGGGTAGATGGATGGATGGATGGATGGATGGACACATGGGTAAGTGAATAAATGGATAGATGGATGGGTGAAGGGAGAGAGGCATGGTTGGAGGGATAGATGGATGGGTAGATATGGATAAATAGATAAGCTGAAGATGATCTATGAGATATATAGCTTCTTAAATGCAATTGGTTATTAGGGATAAATCCCAAAGGAATGATTTCTACTGTCTACTTTGGCAGGTAGGGAAGAATGACATTTAAATTACATGCTTACATATATATTATATATATATATATATTATCAAACTGAATTACAGAGAGGTTACAGTTTCATACATTAGGCATTGAATACATTTCTTGTACTGTATGTTACCTCGTCCCTCATTCCCTCCTCCCCCCTCCCCCTTTCCCTTCCCCCAAAATTACATGCTTACTTTTTCAAGGGACTGTATCTTACATGATATTCAAATGCTTAGAGTCTTTGTAACAGTAACTCTACCTGAAAGAATTATCCTAAAATTTTTATCAAAAGAATAAAAATAAGTAATCTGTACCAGGATGGTTTTGAAGCATAATGTATAAAACTTAACAACTATTACAAATAATAAGGTAAGTTCTTTTAATTTAAAAGCCTATTAGAAGCCATAAAATAACAACAGAAGTTATAAAGCCATATGAAAGAATGTTATGGTAAGAAAAAAAATCAAACTTATGTGTACATTTCCTCTGTTTATAAGGAGCATGTGTAAACTCTGTGATTGCAAAATGTAAAGAGAGGAGGAGGATGGAAGGGGTGACCCTTGATCACGTTGTTTTTTCTTTTCCTTTTTTTTTTTTTTTGGGTCAGTCATGGTGCTTGCCTGGATGTTGTCCCTGAGCCCTTTTGCTCAAGGCACACTCTACCACAGTGAGCCACAGTGCCATTTCCAATTTTCTGGTGGTTTAATTGGAGGTAAGAGTCTCATAGACTTCCCTTCCCAGGGTTGGCTTTGAACCGTGATCCTCAGATCTCAACCTCCTGAGTACCTAGAATTACAGGCTTGATCAAGATGCTTTGTACTCATAAATTGACATGTTGAGTTAAAACTCTGTACACTATTTAGAGATAATTTTAATAGTAACTATAGTTTTAGATATTCTTTCTTTTGTCTTTTTGGTGTGCTAGAGTTTGAACTCATGGCTGCACACTTACTAGGCAGGTTCTTGACCATTTAAGGCACACTCCAAGCCCATAGCTACAGTTTTGTATATAACTGTAATTACATCTATGTGAAGGTATATTTGTATGTCAAGAAACTGGAAAAATATTACAATGACAGATTTCTGAATGAGTTTTTTTAACCTACAAAATTATTTTAAATGGTCTTTGATATATTTAATCTTCTTTGCATATACATATTAATATTTTGCAAGGAAACACATTGAACTGGCTGACAGTGATGACCAAAGGAAGCCACTGGAAATGGCACTGAGATACTGGGAGGCATTTAATTTTTCTCTATCTTCTGTTTTCTGACCTTCTCCATGACCTTAAGCCACTCAGACCATCTAGCTGGGGCTCCTTCCCAGCTTTTCTCTATCAGCTTCCACTACTCTATCCCCAGAGCCTTCAACACTTCAGCCCCAAAAATATACTGAGCATGTGTTTCTCTTTCTGTGTAACAAATTACCAGAAACCTATTAGCATAATGCAAGATAATTATTATCTGGCCCTTTCCATGTATCAGGGGCTCAGATGTGGCTTAAATGGAAAATGGGCTTGAATGTCATAGCCTGCAATTAAGGTGGCTACTAGGTTGCACTCTCACCCACAGGCTCAACCAAGGAGTAACCCCCTTCTGAGTTCATTTGGCTGGCTGTTGGAGTCCCTTGCAGCTAGCTGTATGATAAGCGTCTTCACTTCTTACTGGCTGTGAGTGGCCATTAGGGTGTAGAGGTTGTCATGATTTGCTCAGGAGTCCATAAGAGAACTACAGTGGCTCCCCATGTCATGGGTTCTGCATTCAAGGAGCATTAGTGTTTTCCTAGACAGAGTGCTGCAAAGCTATAATACCAGCACTTGGGAGAGATGGATGCAGAGGTATTACAAGTTCAAAGCTATATAGCAAGACGGTGTCTCAAAAAAGAAATCAAATGAATAATTTAAATAAAAATTTAAAAAATCAAACATACATGCAAATGTTTCCCTTGTCATAATGCCTTAAACAATATGGTATAAGAACTATTTATATAGGATCTGCATTGTATAAGGTATTATAAATAATCTAAAAATAAAGGGAGTGACTATAATGGATGTACCTTACATGCATGTATGGAAACATCACAATTAAACCCATTGTATACTTAATGTGTGCTAATAAAGTAATCTAGAGGTGATTTGAAGTGTATAGGAAGACATACATTGATTGAGTTGAACATCTGTAAGTGTTGGCATTCACAGGGATCCTAGGGCCAATGCCACAAGAATACCTGGGGGCAACTATAGTAAATTCGGTGGGAATAGACAGGAAGGTTAGAGAGTGAAAGACAACTCAGAGAGTGATCAGAAGTAACTGAGGTTGACCCAGAGACTTTGGGTCTTGGTGATTTGGAGTCATGGTTGCAAAGTCAAGGAATCAAGGCAGGTTTCTCCTTGCTGTGGAAGAATTGGCTTTTTTGGCAAGTAGACTATGAAGTGCTACTGAGTCACTGCATTGAAATTTTTATCAAAAGAATAAGAACAAGTAATCTATACCAAGATGATTTTAAAACATAATCTATAAAACTTAACAACTATTACAAGTATTAAAGTAAGTTATTTTAATTTAATGGCCTATTAGAAGCCAGTAAAATAACAACAGAAGCTATGAAGCAATATGAAAGAATGTTGTGGTAGGGAAAACTCAAAATTATGTGTACAGTTCCTCTGTCTATAAGGAGTGGATTCAGAAGGTAACACAAAAGGAGTGAGTAGAGAGTGAGGGTGATAATTGGGAATGTTTAGGGCCCAAAGCTGACCTGTGTGGGGCACACCTGGAAGTCAACTAGCTGGCCCCACCTGTTTCTCAGTCTTGGGGCCACGTGTGGCTAAGGTGGTGGCGCCTAACAACAATGCGCAGCTGCTACAAGTGTCTTTGGTTATAACCTGGAGGCGGTTCTGTGGGCTGTGACCCCCCGGCTCTTCTGCCCTTGATGGACAGCTCATGCCTCCCCTTCCTGCTGATCTTAGACCTGATTGGCTCCTGTGCCTTGTATTAGTGGCACGTACTTCCCCAATAAATGAGTTCTTGCACTGACTTGACTCCCAGGCCATCTGATTGTCCTCCAGTGAGGGAGGGCTGGGTGTGGGCAGTCTGCCGACTCTTTCCATTCTTGGCTCGTCTGGTCGGGGTGTGCCTTTCCCCGTCTCTCCCACGGGTCGGGGGAGCGCAGGGGGCCAGAGACCCCGACAGATGTGGAAGAAGATGTGAATGAGGTGTTTAGTGTGCTGGAAATTATAGATGGAAATGTAGGGGACATGGGTACAGATGACCAGATTTGTTTAATTAGGAGGACAACCTTGAAGAGAGAAGGTAGAGCAGGGTATTCAATTCTAAAGTCTCAGTATTCAGTAGTATTTCCTATATTTATTCACTTATAAGTATAGTCAACACAATTTACTGAGCACATGACTATGTATACATGATCATATAAAATGATGCTAAGCAAAATGAACTCTAACATAAGAAAAAAGTAGTTTTTCATTGCTGTTGTTATTTTTAATGTACTGGTGAAAATATTTCTTTTTTCTTCGGTTTTTCTTCCCTATAGTTTAGCCCCTGTTGTCACTGTATTTTATTTTGGTACCCTGGGTATATTGTATATACATTTATCTGACTTAGGGAAGGGAAGAGGAACACCAAAATGGTGAGACAACAAATAAAAAGTGAACCAATTCAGCAGCAATACTTACAAGACAATATGTTGGAAATTAACTGTACAACTCAGAGGGGGTGGAATTGTGGAAGAGGGAAGGTGGGAGAAAAATGAAGGAGGAGGTAACCAGTTTGACAAGAAATGTACTCACTACCTTACTTAATATGCAACTGTAACACCTCTATAGGGCACCTTGACAATAAAATTAAATTTTAAAAAATTTTCTGAGCACCAACTATGTCCTAGGTACTGAACTAAGAAGCATTCAAGGTATACCCAGGAGTAAACTGGAGAGCAAGAGGGCATTGTTTTTATCCACCGAGCTTGCAACTCAATAGAGAAAACAGTCATTAAACCCACAGTCACACTGTAACCAGCATCCCTCTCACAGTTCTGAGTTGAGTTTCCTCTGTAATAACTCCCTGAGCTCTTCTAATCCCTGCTCCAAGGCTGAACACTCCGTGGAATGCTGGTCATCTCATTCTGCTGAGCAGAATGCCTAGACCATACCAATGTGCTATAAGAAATACTTGTGTGGAAGGAACAGGATTGCCCTAGTGAGATGCTCCCTTTCTCTAGATTCTTAGAGCGGCTGTGGTTAGGTTGGAAAGGTGCAGACTTGCTCTACTGAGACTCTTTACATCCTAAACTACAAACAGGAAATCTATAGGAGGAAAATCATGGTTAAGAGAAAAGCAAGCTCTCCACCCAAACCACCAGCTGCCTTGTTAAAATTAACAAGCAGCAAAGAGAAACATGTGGCTTAGGATCTGGACTTCTTATTGTTATTACTTCACACACACACACACACACACACACACACACACACACACACACAGAGTGAGAGAGTAAGAGATGCCCAGTAGACCTTTCCCAGGCCCAGGAAGAAGCTGGCTTTAATAAGTCCCAAGATGAACAAATGGAAATTGGAGGACAGGAAAGAGGCTGAGATCCAATGTGCAAAATTAATGGTTGTTCTTTAAAACTCAAAAGGTTAGGACAAGGTGTTACTGTGAAGGATGCTTCACAGTCAGGAACATTCAGAGATGGCATAGCTGTTTATTTCACACTGTTCCTTTCTCTTCTTCTTCTTGATATGTGTAGTGATGCCATTAAAAATGGAGTCCTGGCCTGAGAAAGGCCACCATTGCAATATGGCTCCTCCCTTCTAGGGACTTCCTCTCTGTGTCTTAGGGGCCTCTGCTGTTCAGTGGGAATAGTATAACAGCAATTGATCCACAGAATTTTTTAAACTATGTGACAATATGCAGAAAACCATTTGTATACAGAACAATTGTATACAGCTCATAAGGCTTTGAGAAGTTATTGGATTCATAGCGAGGACTCTAATATCCTCAATGTATTAATCCATTTGTAGGTTCATAATCTAATGTTATATTGGGTGAAAAGCAGGCTGGCCAAAGTTGTTTACACATGAAATCCCAGATACTTGAGAAATGGAGATGAGGAAGATAGTTCTGGGCTGACCCAAGCAAAAATCTTGTGAGACTTTATCTCAACAAAACAAGCTAGACATGGTAGCACACATCTGTGACTCTAGCTATGTGGGAGGCACAGGCAAGAGGATCTTGGTGCAAAGCTGTCCTTGAGGAAAAAAATTAACACCTTATCTGAAAAATAACTAAACACAAAAATGACTAAGAGTGTAACTCTAGCAAGTGCAAGCTCTGAGCACAAACTTAGTAACACCAAAAGTAAAAACTAGGAAGTAAGGCTTATTTGGAAGAAATAAGTCACCGAGGGTGGGTCCTGAAAGGGTATATATTTCAAAGTGCACATCTTGTTTTCAAGTCCTCTTCTCTTTTTCTCTCTCCCTGTCACTCTTGTGTCTCTCAGTCTCTGTCTTGGTCTCTCTCTGTTTCTCTGTCTCTTTATCTCTGTCTCTGTGTCTCTGTCTCTGCCTCTCTCTCTCTCTCTCTCTCCTCTGTCTCTGTATCTGTGTCTCTCTCCTTTCTGGCTGTAATGAAGTGAGTAACTTTGCTTCAGTGTGTCTACAATCACACTTGGCCTCACCATAAGTCCGTAGAAATGGAGCAAGATAATCAGGGCCTAAAGCCTCTGAAACTGAGTCAAAATGAATCTCTTTTCCCCTCAAGTTGCTTATTCACATTATTTTTCATAGTGACAGGAACTAACAGATTACCCAAATCCTCAATTAACAGAAGTTTTTCTTTCTTTTTAATACATTCACCATATGCAGGATTTTTGTGTTGAGTAAATCTTAATGAACTATATATGAGCACTGCCGGTGCTCAAAGGAGAAAGGAAAAGGTAGCTTTGCCACAAAGAAAGACAAGTATGGGAGTTCCAGGTGCAACAGTCCTAACTGTCCGGCTGAGGGCTGCTCCAGCCCAGGGCTCTCTTATCCCTTTCTCTTATCTATGTTGCTTCTTGAAAGTGTTAATCAGCTTTCTGTGACTGTAACAGATACCTGATAATATCAACTTATGACAAGATTTAATGTGACTCGTCTTTGAAAGTTTCGGGCTATAATAGGTTAGCACTATCCCTTTTAGATCTATGCACATAGTGGTAGGAGCATGTGTCAAACAAACCGCCCACCTCATGGCCAAAAGCACAATAAAGAAAGAGACAGGAACCAGAGTTCCACAGTCCTCTGACCTTCAACCTCTTCATAGGCCCCACATCTGAAAACCTCCACCAGCTAATATAACCTCAGCAGCAACCAGGCCACTGGCCTCCAACACGTAGACCTATGAGAGACTTTCAAGATCCAAAATACAGGAATGTAGGTATAGTTTAGTGGTAGGGCACTTTCCTAGCACACCAAGGCCCTGAGCTCCATCCCCATCACCCAAAAGAAAAAAGGATAAAAAGCTTAAAGTATAATACTGGGAAACTCCAATCAGTCAGCCTCAAGGCCACCCATTGGGCAAGCTTGGCCCCAGATATTGTTGGCAAATTCTCATATTGTAACACTGAAAACTGCACTACAGCCATTCTTACCAGCCTGAGCCTATAAACACTTTTCATACCATGCTTAGCAAGCAAAATTCCACTTCCACAATTTTGCACAAAGGCCCAGACATACTGCCCACAATATCTGTTGGTCTTCTGCTGCGACATCTTATTTTTGTTTGTTGTGGACATCTTTGGCTTTCTACAAACTCAGTAGTGATCTGTGAATATTGTAATCAAGGTTGAGAGTAGAGCAAAGAAGTCCAGGTTTGTAACATATGCGTTTGGGGTGGGGTACAGCAAAGGTAGGGGAATGGTGGTACTAGGGCTTGAACTCAGAACCTCATATTCTTGCTAAGCTTTTTTGCTCAAGACTGGTGCTCTACCACTTGAGCCATGCCTCCACTTCTGCCTTTTTACTGAGTAACTGGAGATAAGAGTCTTTCAGATTTGTATGCTTAGGCTGGCTTCCAACCTCCCTCCTCAGATCTCAGCCCCCCAAGTAGCTAGGATTATAGGCACGAGCCAACATATGAGAGGCTGCATATAGCAATTTCCTATGGTTTATATGTACCACAGAGTTGGGAAGAAATAAGCTTAATCCGGTCTTACAATCTAGCATGCTATACTCTAGCACACTATGGAAACCCTCAGATTTCCAGAATGGGATCTTCTGCAGTCCTAGCAGAAGATACAGTCATCATCTTTGATCTTCCTGTCACCTTCGTTTGTTTCAGACCATTAGAAAAACCCTGTCAAGGAAACTAGGTCACTCTCAAGGATATAGGACTGTTCAGGACAGACTGACCCTGTAACAGCCTCTGTGTGCAGCGCCCAACTCCAGCAGGCATCATTCACAGCGGTTGTGCACAGTGAGGATCTAGGAGTACTCTCCCTTGAGCAGTAAAAACCTGCCTTGGACTGGGAATGTAGCTTAGCAGTAGAGTGCTTGCCTACCATGCACAAAGCTCTGGGTTCAATTACTCAGTACCACATAAACAGAAAAAAACAGAAGTGGCGCTGTGGCTCAAGTAGTAGAGTGCTAGCCTTGAGCAATACAAAGCCAGGGACAGTGCTCAAGCCCTAAGTCCCAAGCCCCAGGATGGCAAAATAAAAACAAAAACAAAACCTGACTGTATTAAGGACAGGAAAGAAACAAGAAACAGCCAAGTTTCCAAAGACCACACACACACACACACACACACACACACACACACACACACACACAGGGAATCTCAGCCTCAACAATTTTCTGAACAATCTTAGTGCTTGCTAAGCAGAATCCTTGAGCAAAATACTAAGAACATTAGCAAGCTGAATTTCTACTTTCTTCTCTAGAAACATATCACTGAAAGCTCCCATCCTACTGAATCACCTCATTGCTTTATTTGTCCAACAAATTAGGTTTCGTGAGAATCTCCTAGGTGCCCAGCATTGAGCTTGATACAAACTATACTGGACAAAATAAGATTGCAGTATAGAAAATGAAAAAAAAAACCAGACAAGTCAGCAACTACCTGCTCCATTTACATGAATGTGTGCCTACCTAGAAAGAAGCATCGCTACATGTAAATCATCATTACAGGTAATGAGCTCTTCATATGTGTCAGACTCCTCCAAGCATTGCCTCCATGTTATTGTATTTACAAGCTGCTTTTGCTGGGTCCACGAGTTAACTAATAGTAGGATGAAAGCTGGCACCACTCCCCCCTCCCAGTTGGCATCTGTGTCCTTTGATCCGAGCCATTCTCTCTTGTAGCCACTGTGCAGTCACCAACAGGGAGAACAGGATTACCTGGGGAGGGTAATAGCATCCTCTGGCAAGAAGGTAAACTCTCCCTCCTACATCCCTCAAACACAGACAGCATTATCTTTTTATCATCTTGTGACAAGAGGCAAACTACCCCCCCCACATACATAGGCAATACCATCTCCTTATAATCTTGTACCCAAAACATAAAAATGCCCCAAATAGAACAACCAGAAGCTTAGCACAGAGCTCCCTCCAGGCGACAGTGATTGATCTGTATCCCACAAGTGATGAAGTGATGACTGCAGAACTGAGATAACAGTCACCCAGGCATCAGTATGACCGGGAATCATAGGTTTATCACTATGTACACCTATATCCCTCCCTGCTCTCAGGGCTCACTATTTAACCTAAGACCATACCCCTACCCCCTCCTTTTCAACCTGTCTATACCCCTGGGAAGATTTACTAAAGTGCTATCTTAATAAGTCCCTTTGCTCTTTCCTTCATCATGTCTCTTTATTGGGCATATAGGACTTAACATTTGAGACTCCAAGAGTGTAGGCCCAGAGTCTAAAAACTTGATTTCATTATTTCATCCATCATGATGGCAACCCTAGAAGGTACGCATTATTAGCCCTTGTTTATCACTGAGGACTTACAGGCATGAAGATATTAAAGAATTTGTCTCATGCCATACTGTTAGGAAGCATCTAGGAGGGTCTAGCTGAGACCACCTCTTGCTCTGAAGCTATGGACTGTACCAGGTCCCTAGATCTATCTCTAGCCAGTCAGCAATGGTAGCTGATTCTGCATCAGTAGAGAGCCAGTTTTTCTCTCTGTATCCTCTGGAGTCTCCTCAGCTGACATGCCATCAGATGAGACACAGAGAGAGAGACAGTCCAACCACCCAAGGAACATGTGATCCCATATAAGAAGCAGAGCTGCCACCCAGACCTCCATAAGCCCCCTACCCCCAGCCAACTACAGATGCTGGAAGCATCTGATTTTAGTGACTTAAATAGTAGTTGAGAACTATTTCTGGAATCACACGTGGCAACCACCAGAGATTTTATTTAGTTGTACCAAACAGGGCTTTTTTTTTTTTAATGGGAACCCTGAAGAAGTCAGCATGCCATAGAGCAGTGATGGAGTTAAAATTAGGGGAAGAAGAGTGAGAGAGGGAAGGTGGGAAGCTGATTTCTTCCTTTCTTACTTCTTTTTGCGTCTCCTTCTTTCCTTTCTTCATTCCTTCTTTTACTTTTGTTTTGTTTTTTTTGCCAGTCCTGGGGCTTGGACTCAGGGCCTGAGCACTGTCCCTGGCTTCTTTTTGCTCAAGGCTAGCACTCTGCCACTTGAGCCACAGCGCCACTTCTGGCCATTTTCTGTATATGTGGTGCTGGGGAATCGAACCCAGGGCCTCATGTATACGGGGCAAGCACTCTTGCTACTAGGCCATATCCCCAGCCCCTTCTTTTACTTTTATTTTGTTGTTGTTGTGACTGACACGTGCTAGGCAACTATTCTATCACTGAGCCCTACCCACGCCTGAAAGGGAAAATTTCAATCCTGGAAAATTACTCTTGGCTGCCAAGCCAGCCTCTTCAAGATGAGGCAGAAAATGGGATTTGGGAACACAGTACCCTTGGATTTTCCCAAGGGACTCCATCTCATCTGGCTGCAGGGATTATAAATAGGCCCTGACCATTCTCCCTCTAGTCCCTTAAAGAAATCAAGCCTTCTCTTCCTCCTTACTCCACGTGCAGAGACCTTAGAGATAGCAGCCAATCTCAGTCCTCTTGTGTAACAGGAGAGGATTCAAGAAACTGGAAGGGAAGATTTCTCAGCTTCTCTATGGGCTCAGAAAACATGGCAGGCCTCAGAAAATAATAGCACTGATTTCCAGAGCTAATTTAAAGAAATCCAGGCAAACAATCCAGGGTTTGAAATAAGTGCATATGTGTGTACACATTTTTTTAATTATTAAGAAGAGTTTGCATGTCATAACAGTTGGGAAAATCAATATATAAAACAGTTCCTTCAGCCAGGCACCACTGGCTCACACCTGTAATCCTAAATACTCAGGAGGTCGAGATGTGAGGATTGTGGTTTGAAGCCATCCCAGTCAGAAAAGTCCCCATGAGACTCTTATCTCCAATAAACTACTCAAAAAAACCCAGAAGTGGTGCTATGGCTCAACTGGTAGAGTGCTAGCCTTGAGCACAAAGAGGCTCAGGGAAGGGGTCAGGCCCTAAATTCAAGCCCCAGGACCAGCAAGAAAACAAAATAAAACAAAACAAAACAGTCCCTTCAACATCTCCCTGACCATGCAAATGTAACAAAAGGCTTAAGATTCCTTCCTCACCCCCCCCCCTTACTCACACATACACACACAAACACTGAATTTCAGGTAGCCTAGAAATCCTGTTCCACCTCCAAAATCCAGAGGAGCTAAAAAGCTTTTATTTTCTGAACCCAGAAAGATGAAAATTAAATGCTACTGACTGAGGATAATGTGGGCAGAAGCAAGATAAAACTGAAGGTATCAAAAATCAACGGCCTTTCTCTATGCTAACGACCCGAAGACCGAGACTGAAATCAGGAAAGCAACTCCTTTTGCAATAGCCCCCAAAAACATAAAATACCTAGGAATAACCTTAACCAAAGAAGTGAAAGACCTCTTTGATGAGAACTTTAAAAGCTTGAAAAACGAAATTAAGTCAGAACTAAGGAAATGGAAAAACCTCCCATGCTCCTAGATTGGGAGGATTAATATAATCAAAATGGCAATATTGCTAAAGGCTATCTACAAATTCAATGCAATACCCATTAATATCCCAACACCATTTTTTAATGAAATAGAGGAAGCAATCCAGAAATTCATATGGAACAATAAAAGACCTAGAATAGCAAAAACACTCCTAAGCAGAAAGAACAGTGCTGGAGGAATTACAATACCCAACTTCAAGCTGTATTATAAAGCTATAGTCATAAAAACAGCTTGGTATTGGCACCGGAACAGGCCTCAAGACCAGTGGAACAGAATTGAAGACCCAGAAATGAACCCACAGAACTACACCTACTTAATCTTTGATAAAGGAGCTAAAACAATAGTTTGGAAGAAAGATAGCCTCCTTAACAAATGGTGCTGGCAAAACTAGCTCAACACATGCAACAAACTAAAAATAGATCCTTATATATCACCCTGCACCAAAATCAATTCCAAATGGATTAAAGACCTCGAAATCAAAACAGACACCCTGAAAACACTAAAGGAAGGAGTAGGAGAAACACTTGGGCTCCTTGGCACAGGACAGAACTTCCTTAACAAAGACCCAGAAAGGCTACAAATCAAAGAAAGGTTGGACAAATGGGACTGCATCAAACTGCAGAGCTTCTGCACGGCAAAGGACATAGCTCACAAGATAAACAGAAAGCCCACAGACTGGGAGAAGATCTTTACCGGACATTCAACGGACAAAGGCCTCATATCTAAAATATATGCAGAACTAAAAAAATTACCCTCTTCCAAAACAAAACCGCAAAGAACCAATAGCCCCCTCATCAAGTGGGCTAAAGACTTACAAAGAGACTTCTCTGATGAGGAAATGAGAATGGCCAAGAGACATATGAAAAAATGCTCTACATCACTGGCCATAAAAGAAATGCAAATCAAAACAACATTGAGATTCCATCTCACCCCAGTAAGAATGTTATATATCAAGAAAACTAACAATAACAATTATTGGAGGGGATGTGGCCAAAAGGGAACCCTACTTCATTGTTGGTGGGAATGTAAACTGGTTCAGCCACTCTGGCAAGCAGTATGGAGATTCCTCAGAAGGCTAAATATAGAACTCCCCTATGACCCAGCAGCCCCACTGTTGGGTATCTATCCAAAAGACCACAAACAAAATCACAGTTAAGCCACCAGCACAACAATGTTCATCGCAGCGCAATTTGTCATAGCTGGAATCTGGAACCAACCCAGATGCCCCTCAGTAGAAGAATGGATCAGGAAAATGTGGTACATATACACAATGGAATTTTATGCCTCTATCAGAAAGAATGACATTGCCCCATTTGTAAGGAAATGGACGGACTTGGAAAAAAATATACTAAGTGAAGTGAGCCAGACCCAAAGAGACATGGACTCTATGGTCTCCCTTAGTGGGAATGTTTAGCACAGGTTTAGGCAAGTCACAGCAGAGGATCACAAGAGACCAATAGCTATACCCTTATGAACACATAAGATGATGCTAAGTGAAATGAACTCTATGTTATGGAAACGACTGTTATATCACAGTTGTAACTACTTTCAACGTCCCATGTGTATCTGTAGCTTCTACTATTAATGATGTTCTTGTATCACCTTCCTGTGGTTGTATCTACACTATCTCTGTAATCTTATCTGAGTATATTGGAAACCGTGTATACTGGTATTAGAACTAGGAAATTGAAAGGGAATACCAAAATCGAGAGACACAGGGTAAAAAAAAGACAAACAACCTCAAAAGCAATACTTGAAAAACTGTTTGGTGTAAATGAACTGAACACCTCATGGGGGGAAAGGGAAAGGGGGAGGAGGGAGTGGGGAATGAGGGACGAGGTAAAAAACAGTACAAGAATTGTATCTAATGCCTAATGTATGAAACTGTAACCTCTCTGTACATCAGTTTGATAATAAAAATTTGAAAAAAAAACTGAAGGTAGACTCGTACAGCAGAGATATGTTGAGAATGCTAATGGTGAGGCTTCTGATTCATGAGTGCATGCACCAAGACGTATCAGATCATGCCTATGGTCCTTGGGCCATCATTCCTTGGCTAGAGCTGTGGGGCCCAGGGCCAGCCAGAGGGTGGAAGAGAGCTCTTCCTGGCAGTAGATGTCTGCAGGCTTTACAGTCTCTGAGCTCTGCAGTCAAAAGCCATGTGGGGACATGGCAAATGCGAACTTCTCAATCCCTACCTGGACACCACGGCCCACATTTGGGACTCAAAGAAGGCTGCCATTGGACCATGTCATCTTCTTCTTAGCCAGATCTGATTTCTGTTTGGGCAGCACTCAACAAAGATCTCTGATAAAGAGACTTTCTTTGGGTCTCTTCAAACAACACAGCAAATGATTTTCAGGGAAATGGGGGAAAACTGAGACCTAGCTGGTCATAGACCCCCTTCACCGTTCCTCCTGCCATCCCATCACCTTACTGCCAGAGACCACAAACCTGAGCCAACTCAGGCCAAGTAGGACAGAGGCGCCTGTCAGGCTTGTGCCCCGTCTCTGCTGGAATCACTCCAACTGGGATATTGGCCTGACTGGGCTACACTCCCTCTGACCCTGTTTGTCTTTATTTCTTTCAAAAGAGCCAAGGATAAGGAAGGAGTGATTGGAAATTATTTTCAGAGTTAGGAGAATGGCTAGGGAAACAAGATAAGCAGAGGAGGGGACATTTTTGCATTTCTCCCTTTTATCCCAGTTGGTTTCTCCATCTCATTGCGAAAGATGTTCTGAAAGGACTTCCCGGTTGTTCCATGTTGCTCATTCGCCAATCCTGAGCCTGAGCCCAGTCCATCGGCCCAACATCTGGAGATAGCTCAAGTCCAGAACCTTCTCCTTTCTCTGTGGAGGGAGTCTGGCAATGTAGGACTCTCTAACTCTCACAAAGGGCTTATTTGAAACTCAGATTTTCTCACGGGAAAACATCTTTCTCCTTTTAGAACCCAGGGCCCTTGATCCCGGATCTGCTCTCCCATACTTCTGTGTGCTTTTCTCATTTATTTTTAATTTCATCTCAATCTTTTTTTTCCATCAACTATGACCTTAAATTCATTCTGAGGTCACCCCCTATGGGGGCAGAACTAGGAACAGCAGTGTTGGTGGAAGGGTGCCTAACAACTTGGGGTTCCATAGCAAGGGTGCCCTGCATTACGTTGGCTCCCTTCTTAGATTCTGCATAGAGATATCTAGGTGAGGTTCCCCAGGATATCCAAACTAGATCCTTGCAGGTGAGACTGTCAACATAATAGAAGGGGCATGGGATCCAGAATCCCCAGGAACACTGGTAGACAATCTCCCCCTAACAACCATGAAAAATGTTGTGGATTCCAGGCCAAGAAAACCCATGCTCTGCCATTAATGCTGGCGTGACTGTCAGAAACTCACCTCTTGGGACCTCTTTTTCATCTACTGGGCTAGATTACCTTTCTTCATCTAATTGAATGAGATTGCCTTTAACATCTCTGCATCTCTGAAGTCAGATACTCAAACCCATCAATGGAGTCTATTTGGCCTCCTCACAACTCTCTGTTCAAGATTACAGCTACCAAGAACAGAAATTCCATCGTTACTATGCACTCTATAAATGTGCTCCATGAGGCATATAAATATAGGTTACTATATGCTTTGGGATAGTTCCATGGGAGAATTTTATACCTAATGATAAGGCCCTGTGCTGTCTGACACATAATAGGAAATTCCTTCATAAGGAGCTTAACCTAGACATAAAACAGAGTCGTCGATTTAGTGCTAGCAAGGACAAAGCTAAGCACAGTACAGAGGAAAGAGTAAGGATGTCAAAGAGACAGGGGAAGGATTAGGTAAGAAGTTGGACATGATGGAAGTCTTAATTAATAGGTACAATGTGGCTATGAGGGCTAGGCAGAAGGGGTAACATGACAACAACCAAACTGCTGCATTCATGGAATGATGAATCTGGATGATGGTCAGGGGCAAAACAAGGAATATTATATGAGGCAACAATGTAGGTAGGAAAGTCTTGGACATCAAATTGGAAATGAATTGCTTCTTTTTTTTTTTTTTGGCCAGTCCTGGGGTTTGAACTCAGGGCCTGAGCACTGTCCCTGGCTTCTTTTGCTCAAGGCTAGCACTCTGCCACTTGAGCCACAGCACCACTTCTGTCTTTTCTATATACGTGGTGCTGAGGAATCGAACCCAGGGCTTCATGTATATGAGGCGAGTACTCTACCACTAGGCCACATTCCCAGCCCCTGGAAATGAATTGCTTCTAAATGATGGGTTTTATGTGATCCCCCAGTTTACAGAAAACTTCTCACTGCACTTCCCTCTGTCTCCTCATCTTCCATGGAGGATGCACTCCTCTCCAGCCTTATGTTCCATGTGGCCTCACCAGCAAAGGAGGGCCAGGTCCTATGAGAGCATCACACAACCATACTTATCTATTCTCACAAAACTACTGGACTGTGAAAATCCAGAAGAAACAAGGTTGCAGAAAACTTCTCCATTATAGAGAATATCACCCCAATCGTCCATCACAAGAGTAGCTAATGCATAAAAGTAAAGAGCATGCCCGGCTTGAGTGGTAGCATATGTCTGTAATCTCAGAACCTAAGAATCTGGGTCAGATAAATAGCAAGTTCAAGGCCATCATGGACTATACTGCTATTGTTTCAAGAGAGAAAGAAAGAAAGAAAGAAAGAAAGAAAGAAAGAAAGAAAGAAAGAAAGAAAGAAAGAAAGAAAGAAAGAAAGAAAGAAAGAAAGAAAGAGGGGAGAGGGAGGGAGGGAGGGAGGGAGGGAGGGGTGTAACAAGCCTACTAGGTTTGTGTTCAGGTGATGGTTGAGTGACAACTTGACACCAAGCCTGGACACCATCTCCTAGCTCATTGATTTTGGTGACAGTTCCTCCCTACCCATGCTTTCTGCCCACTACCTCAAAGTGATGGATTGGTTTCCTGATCAAACTACTAAGGCAATTCGAGCCCGGACCAGGAGGAAGATGAGCAACAAGCAGTCTAGTCAAAAGCTACATGGCCCAAAGTAGGTCCCACTCCCCGTGAGCAGACTGTCTCTAACAGGAATTAGGAAATAGAATAGTTCCCTTTCACATTAGCTGAAAATTGGCCCATGCTGGCAGTAAGATACCCCTGATCCAGGAACCCCAGGACTCAGCTGACTGCTCAGTTATCATGGAGTATCGCCCTGCCTCCACCTCCCCTACCTCCTCCTTTTGCCTTTTATTGCTCTTGGCAGGGGGGGTGGGGTATGAGGAGGCCTGAGGTCGAACTTGTTGAAAGCACAAGGGGGAGAAAATTGTTCTCATCTGAATAAATACAGTCATCTGTTGCCAGAGGGAGAGATCTCCCCATGGAGATTTCCCCTAGGCGAGCCAGCACAGTGTTAGGCTGACATAGGCACTTGAACTTAGGCCAGCACTATCTGGATGCGTCTGGACAGGGCTGACAAACAGATCAGGTGGGACCCATGGTGGAGACTTTGAAATGTCCCAAGGGGAGATAAGACAGCAGGATGAGAAGATGGAAGGCTAGGAGGGAGACCTAAGACCATACTTGTGGCTGGTGGCCAGTATATACTGGCCCTCCTGCAGTGTCAGCAAGGGAAGAAGAGGGTGACAGGAAACACTAACCATCAGAGAATCTCATTTTCAGGATGTCTCTTGACTCCTTATACATGGAGTCCTTAGGTGGAGACCTTGGCTCCTGCACCTGCTGAAGGCTCTGAGAAGAGGCCCACCATGCCCCAGATGCTCCATAACATCCTGCAAAATGTGCCCAAGCTGCTCTGGGAAAGTCACCCCACCCTTTCAAACAGCTAGCTGGCCTCCAGAGAATCAGGAAACATTTCCACCCTGAAAGTGGGGTTAACTTATGAAAGGGAAAAGAAAGGACAGTCATGAAGGAAAGAGTGGGGTGGGATGGGAAGCATGTGAGAAGAAGAAAAGGAATGCATATAGTACCCAAGAAGGAGTACTTACCAGTCCTGAGACTAGATTCTAGTTCCTGCTTCTTTCCAAATGAACCAGATGGCTTTAGCCAGGCCCCACATCTCAGGTCTAAGGAGCACTCTCAACCAGATGCTATCTAAGGTCCCTTTTCTAGACATGGAATTATTTGGATATTCTCTGCCAAGGGCCATTTGGATATTTACAACATCATTACAAGCCATATAAAATGATCAATACAGTTAGAAAGGCTTCAGGCAATGGACAAAAAAAATTGTGTCTGTTCAGTCATGTACCAAATGATTTCACTGGCCTTGTAGGCCCACAAGAAAGACATTTTCCACATGAGCATGTAGTAATCAGCCACCAGAACATATCATATCACTCAGGGTCCTGACGAGTGCCCTCATCCTTGTACCTCCAACTCTGATCCAGCAATGAAAGGAAATTTAACACCAAGCACTGCTGGCATCCACTCCCAAAGCAGCCCCTGGTCCTCCTTGCTTCAAGGCTGGAGAGAAAATTCCTCTCCTCTCCTCACCTGCAAACACGGCTGCATATGGGTATGTGATAAGCCTGGACATATGGAAAAAGCCTCTTCTGCTGTAATGGAAAAGCAGTCAAGGAAATGGAGACTCAGTCAGTAGTGGTTCTATCTCCAAGGGGCAGAGAAAACCAACAGGTCAGATCTTTGCCAGACAGTATATCCTGGAAGCTCCCCACAGATACAGAGACTACCTGACAGAGTGCTATTTGCTAATATTTTTCCCATCCAGGCCAGCTTCATGCCAGAATAACAATTCCTTACATTCACGTGGTGTTTGACAGCTAACAAGGTACAGCACATCAATGGCTTTGCTTAATCCTCCCAACCTCCAAGTCAGGGAGGTGGCATTAGCCTCTGGGCACGGATGAGAAAAACCACAGCTCCGAGATTAAGGGATGTTCTGTCCTTTATACCACAGCATCTGTCATCTGTGATCATCTGTGATCATCTGTGGGGGACGGAGGAAAGACAGGCAAAGACGGGGGAGGGCATAGGGGAAATGAGCCTTGGGTTCCACATAAGGGTGCACTTAAATCTCCTTTCCTCAATATTCCATTTCTCTTAATTCCTCAATGGATGTCCAAAAACCATTAGTATTTCCAGAACAGGACTTGAAACCATAGGCAATAACAACAACAACTATTAACAAAATACTGGGAAAGGGTTTGGAGGGGTCATCTAATCTACCCTATCATTTGACAGATGGGGAAACCAAGGCCCAGACAGATGAAACCAGTTGTGTGATGTCACACCGCTAACTCGTAGAGCCCAGATTAAAACCTCCTATCCTGACCACACAGGGACACATGAGAAGTCTGAGCCAACAGGAACAACCAAGAAGTTCTCAACACAACCAATTCCCCTGCATCCTCCTCTCCTCCTCTCATCGAGGCCATATGCTCCACATCAAAGTCAGAAGCTGAGCCAGAGAGCCTTCCTCACATGTCGAATACCTCTGCTATTCATGTCTGAGGCACTCATTTCAACTGGAAAACTTCTACCAGTCCAAACATAGCAAGCTGGCTAGACAGCTTTTGGTTGGTTGTTTTGTTGTTGTTGTTGTTTGGGGTTTGTTTTGTTTTGTTTTTCTTGTGTTTACAGGGCCACCTCTGAAGGCACAAGCCCACCTAAGATAAATCTGCAACAGAATAGTGCAGGGGAAATGCTTGAAGAAGGCCATCTTTCCCTAAGAAGTTCTTTCTTAATCACAGACTTTTCTGATTCTGCTAAAGCTTCATCCTTTCTTTCATTCACTCAACAGTTGCTGGGTTTACCATTCTGCTGGGAGAAAGAACCACAGAAAACCATTTTCTGTCTGGGAAGCATCTCCTGGATAAACCCCTTGGGTCCTAGTAATGGGCTTCATTTTTGCAAAACTTGAAGTGATAGAATTATAGCCTGGCAGGTCATCTAGACCTGGAGTCTCCCACTCTGTGACCCAAAGCTATAAATTTATTAAGGCAGAAGACCTGTCTGTTCCTCTTTATAACCTTCATCCCCACTGAAGAGCCAAATGCAGTGTCTTGCACACAAGGATTTGTTGAATGAATAAAACAAACAAATTAAAAAGAATGAGAATTCCATATCCTGTTTATTCTTAATGTCCTAGCTCCCCTTTACTAAAATACACACACACACACACACACACACACACACACACACACGTATTTTCCTCTCTCATGGTTTCTTGGAATTGCTCTTAAGAGGGATTGAGACAGAAAGAGGGCGGGCTAGGAAATTGAATTGTAGATGGCTCCCAGTATATCTCCATTCAACAGATAGCACTTGCTACAGGTCAATTGAATTCAACTGTTCATGATGCATTGGGTGCCCAAAAGTTCACTTCTTATAAGAAAAAAAAAAAGGCAAAGATTGCCCTTCAGTGATTATTATTGACCTTGGATGACAAGTTGTTTTGCATGAGATAATCAGGATTTTACAACACATGACAAATAACTATCTCTTCAGGAAGTCCATCTGAAGAGGAATGTCTACAGGGAGCAGGTCTAAAGAGATCTTGAAAAAAGAGAGAGTTGAGATAGATGGAGCAAGCCTTTGAGGCCAACACTAGGGGCGGGGCAATACCCAACTCCTCATTAGTCTTGCTTCTGTATTCAATAGGCTATCCCCACTGTCCATTTAATCTACCCTTGGAACAGCTATCATTATTGTCATCTTACAGATGATAATAGTGAAACTCAGGGAGATCATGGTTTAGATCTGGGCCTGTGCAACTCTGAACTCTGTGTGTGTGTGTGTGTGTGTGTGTGTGTGTGTGTGTGTGTGTGTGTGTGTGTGTGTGTGTGAATCCTGGAGCTTGAACTCAAGGCCTGGTCTGGGTGCTGACCCTGAATATTTTTGCTCAAGGCTAGCACTCTACCACTTGAGCCACAGCTTTACTTGCAGCTTTTTGGTGGTTGGTTGGAAATGAGAATCTCATTGACTTTCCTACCTGGGCTGGCTTTGAACCATGCTCCTCAGATCATAGCCTCTTAAGTAGCTAGGATTTCAGATGTGAGCCACTGGCACTCAGCCTGAAGTACATGTTCATTAGACTATTCTGTGTCCTTTCAGCTTCTGAAAGGATACCTTAGTGACAGCTGTACCCAAACTATACAGAAAAGCAAAAGATAATCAAGTTGTAGAACCTCTAAAAAGCCTTTGCTGTTTGAAATAACCACTCATCCACTCAAAGAATTTTCTAAAACCCCTGCAGCTACATCATCATCACCACTTTGAGGATTCTCTTTGTACTGAACAAGAACCATGTGTTACTTACACCCTGGCTAAGATATCATTCCATTTCATTCTTTCAAAAAAATGAAAAAAGTATACTAACATTGTCCCCAGGATAGAGATGAGAAAACTGAGGCATAGAGCAAAATTCACACCACACCAAAATCACACCACTACCAAGAGGAAGAGCTGAAATGTCATTCTAGGGAGCTAGCTTGACTGGAGTCAAGCTAAGGTGTCAGAAATACACCTTACTGTTTGAAGTTCTATCTGTGGGGAAGTATGGTGCAGCATATGCCACAGAATATGGTGTGGCATATGCCACAGACATAGAAGCAAAGGCTAAGTGTACAAGCAGAGGAACCATTGCTTTTAGGGGCATGTAAGTAACTATGGAGGATACTCTAAGCAAGCTTAGGCTGACATAATTTATGACAGGAATAAGGTTTGGAGAACTGTTAGATGGAGGAAGGACAAGGCCTTCTGAGCTGTGGGAAGTCCTGTTCTGCTGGTCCTGTGAACAATCCAAGGAAAAGACAAGCAATCTCAATGTCACAACTCCTGCAGGTCCATCAGTGGGCCCCATCTGAGCCCATCCCCACACCTGCTGAGCTGAATCCCTCCAGTTCTCTGTCCCTACCAAGTGATGGATGCCAGACGCCTTATCCTTCACAGGAGGAAATGTATCTTGGAATACGATCTCTCGTTAGAGTACATGTTACTGCTTTTATAGGTTGTGAGTGGAATCCCACAAACTCTGGCCTTCCTTCCCTCCCCCTCTCTCCTCATCCATTCCCAGCTCAGTGTTCCTTCATAAATCATCAGCTCAAGGGAGCCAAGTTCTGTTTTCCCCCTTCTTTAAGTCTGAGGGCATTTATTCCTGCTGATAAACTGGATTTAGACAGCTTCACAAACCCCCAACTGTGGCCAAGATTATGAAGGTGAAATATTCATTGAGCTCTGTCCTGTTCAGGAGAAGAATGTACAGTATAGGCTCATACTGGCATGTTTCCCACACATTACTATCCAAAGGAGAATTACTTTTGTCAGGGACTTGGACCTGTGTTTAGGAGCTGGCTAGAGATAGAAGTCAGGATGGTTACATTGGTACTTCTCACTAAACTCCCAGAAAGGACAGGCAAAGCCTTCCACCAACTCAAGAGTGTACTAATGGCCATTTTTTCTCCCTTCCTGCACAGGCATGGGGTGGCCAGCATCCCTATGTCTTTCCATAGGTAATTCTGGACTTGAGGGCCAGGGCAAGAGCCCCGGCCATCCTACAGTATCTGCTATTTTTCCTTTTTGCAAGACCCTGGGCAAATCTTACTATACACTCACTGCCTGTGTCAGGAACCAGGAAACAGTGTTCATCAATGAGATCTAGAATGGTGTATTTCCAGGGGCAGTGGGAGCAGAAGAGGGTGAAAAGCTACTATCCCTTCCTTTCCTCAGAAGTTGCATGCTACAGATGGATACCCAATACCCAATGAGGCTGAGGCTCTGAGAATCCCAGTAGGAGATGAGCCAGAATGATGCAGAAACAGTCCAATTCCCCAGAGGCTATTCTAGGGAAAATTCCACAACCCTATGCTTTTCCCAGGCCCTGCAACAAGGCCTCCATGATTGACAGAAGGCAGGTGGTAGAGGCTAGAGGAGCTGGATGTCTCCTGATGTCCCAAGTATTTTCTTTGGTATTAACTCCACATTTATCTTATTGGTAGGGCCAGTGCCACCAAAAGTGAGGAAAATAGCCAGCCACAGGGTAAGATGCACATGGAAAAGTCCTTCTAGCCATTATCAGACAAAAGGAGAGGAAATGGAAAGACAAGACACAGAAAAGATGTGGAAAGAGAAGGCATGCAGGAGCACAAGCTTTACAACCCTGCCCCCTTGACCTGCTGTGGAGCCTTAGTGTTGTGCATGTTCTTAACATGGTCAAAGTACCTTCTGGCATTAAGTGTCTGCTGTTAATCCAGTGAGTAGAACAGAGGAGGGACACACACATCAGCCTGCTGAGCTGTGAACTTGTAGGGCATTCACCATTGCAGCACTGGCTTATGCTTTCTCATTGTCAAAACATCCAAAACAAAGCATGTACTGGTGGCTGAGGCCTGTAATCCTAGCCACTTGGGAGGGTGAGATCTGAGGGTCACAGTTTGAAGCCAGCTTGGGGCAGGAAGATTGGTGAGATTCTTATCTTCAATTCACCACCAAAAATGCCAGAAATAGAGCTGTGGCTCATCTGGTAGAAAGCTAACCTTGAACACATATGCTCAGGGACAGTACCCAGGCCCTGCACATTTAGCATGCACACACACACACACACACACACACACACACACACACACTCTCTCTCTCTCTCTCTCTCTCTCCAACAAGTCCTCCATATCTAAGTAATTCCAGATTGAGCATGGCTATCCCAAATTCATCATGGACTCTGGCTTACCCTTCCTCATCTCTTTCTTCACCCTGACTCCATACTTCCTCCACCTGGTCATTTCATAGCTATCCCTAAATACATCTTGGGTTCTTGCACTAAGTTCTGTGTCCTGCTGTCCAGAGAGGGGAAATTGTCCTGGTCTACCTCACAGAGATACACTTTTCAAGAGGAGAAGTAGCAGATTACCTTATGCAGACAGTATAAAATTCCAAGTACAAGAATTTATTATACAATATATGTATATTAAGTCTGGTATGCTTTATAATTGCTTTTCAGATGGTACATATGTTTTATACACTCTTCTAGAAATACGATACACTTCACAATGATTTAAAATGCTTTAACAGCCTCCTCCTCTTCTTCCTCCTCCTCCTCCAAACTCTCAATCTACTTCTCCTGAAATAACCACAGGAAATCATTTCCTGTATGCCCTTCCAGAAAGCTTTTTGTTCTTATATGAGCATACACCCCCAATTATCACTCAAATAAAAGTAACACACACACACACACACACCATTCTTCACTACACTTCCACTTCTGGCCTTTTGCTGGTTAATTGGAGAAGATAAGAATCTCTCATATTTATCTTCCTGGACTGTCTTTGAACCAATTGCAGCCTCCTAAGTAGCTGGGATTATAGGCATGAGTCACAGGCTCCAGGCTTGTTTTATTTTTTTTATTTAACATTATATCTTGGAGATGTTGTTTGCCATCAACACAAAAAGAGTGACTTTTAATGATGGCAAGGGTATTCTCTTTATATCGATATTTTTTCTTTAACCTGGTCTTTACTGAGGAGCATTTGCATTGTTTTGTCTTTTACTGCTATCTACAGTGCTACAGAAAATATTTCCCTCCATATATATGTGCTCTATCAGCCACAATGTTTGTAACATAAATTTCTGGAATGTTAAACTCTGAATGTCAAATTACTTCCCAGGAAAATTATGTTCAACACTGATGAGTGTTTCTTTCTCTCCTTTAAGAAAATTTGCTGCTGCTACTACCATACTGTGTATAAATCCAATGAATGCAAATGTGCTGTAAACTAGGACATCGTATCACAAAATAACACACTGGTGGCTGCCTCCTCCGGGAAGTTCTTCCTGATTGCTCCAGACTCTATGGTGCCATTTTATGCATCCTATCTGTCAGACTATGAGACCAAACTAACTTGCTCAGTCTCCATCTCTTGCAGCTCTTTATACAAAATAAAAGATTTGCAGGGTTGAATTTATTTTCTTCCAACCCATTTCTTGGCTTCTGACTGAGCTCTGGTCCCGGGGGTGGGGCCAATGTTGTCTCCCTGGTCCCCAGCAGTGCGTGTTTCTGAAGAGCTCAGTCCATCTCTGACTTTTCAGGGACCCAGACATACTTCCCCAGATGCATGAGGCAGGGCAGCAGTGAGATGTTCTATCTAGACTTGTGCTTGTGGCTTCTGTTCGAGGAAGGAAAAGCAAAGAAGGTGCACACTTTCCTTCAAGCTGCCCAACAGTAATGCCAGACAGACCTTAAAAGAAAGTGAAAGCCAAGTCCAAAACCAAATCCCAAACCATTCAAGCTCTGGGATTAAGCTAGGCCTGCTAAGCAGTTACTGTTTGCTGCCATAGGGCAGAGCACTCACTTTAGCATCTAATGGCACCGCCCTTTAGCCCTTCTTGCCATTGACTTGGCCTGTAAGGAGGGCAGGAGTTAATTTAGAGTTTCACAGACTAGGGAAATATTTTGTTGGTTTGTGTTTTTTTTTTCCCAATCAAGTTTCACTAGTGAGAATTTCAAATCCAAAGCAGAACACACTACTCAAGTGCCAGAGAACTTGAGCTCTGGTGTGTAACCTTCATGCTTCATCTCTGAATTCTTGAGCCCTAAGAAGAGGAGGTAAGCCTAGAATTCTTCAGAAACAGACCTAGATGTGGCTGCCAGGCTCACTGCGCTTGTTCCCACTCCTTGTCTTTCCTCTGGACTGCACCAAGGGACCAGCTCACTGCCTTCTGCATCAGAGTTGGACCAAGGGCTGCTGTGGGGCTCCAACAGCAGGGAGAGCAAAGAGCCTTCCTCAAGCTTATGCCAATTTCTCTTGAAAACAAGGGGAGGTCTAGTTGAAGATTGACAGGGGTGGCTATCAAATGGCAGCACCTTGCTCTCCATCCAGATCCAAGCACCCAGCACACATCTTCCTGGAGTTGTCAGGACACTAGGATGGTGTCAGTGCCAATAAAAAAAGTTCTGTAGCCTTCTTATCTTAGTCTCACCTTTCCATGACCCTCCTCCAACACCACCGAGGTCTCTCACCCAGAGACCTTCCCAGAAGCCATTCATGACATACAAAGAGTGTTTGAGAGGCATCTGAATTCAAACAACTGCCAAGTCATTTCCCTTCTTCCTTCTCCTCCATTGTTCTACATAACTCTACATTGTTCTCCCTCTCTGTCCACTCTCCCTCCTATACTTTTTGTTCTATGACATGCCAGTCTCTTCAGAGACTTTTCAGGACTCCTTCATCTCTCCCCCTCCTTTGTCTCCTCCTCCTCTTCCCACTATCTCTTCCCTCACTGTCCCTACTCTTGATCTCTTCTACTCCATCATTTTCTTCCTTTCTAAGCAGTGAGAGCCACTGAATTCCACAGCCAAAGCAAAGCCTTGTAAACTTTCATATAGGGAAATGAAGCCTCTTGCTAGGGTGTGGCCATTTATGAAAGAGGGTTTGGGATGAATACATCTCATTCATCAGTTCCCCCAGAGACTCGAAGCGCACAGCAAACAGCCATCCCCAGGTTTCTTTCTCCAAGTCTTTCTGCCCTCTACCGTCTCTCTCTAAAAGTGCTAGAAATCCTTGTCTCTTCATCCCTCCTTCTCGGTCCCATGCCTTTACTTACAAAATGTACTCACAGTTGTCTCATGTCTATCCTGGGGTAATACCTGTGGAATGGCACTGGGCTTAGTGTGGTACACAGAAGAACATTTTGACAGACCTGCCTGTGGAGAGAAAGCTCTGACTCAAAGTAGAAGGCATTCTCCATCTTGGAGAGCCAGGAGATAATTTGCCAAAGGCAATCAAGTACCAAAGAAGGAGGAAGATGAGCAAGAGAGGGTTGGTCCACATGCCCATTTTTATCCTTTACAATCCATTCTGTACACAAGTGTATATGATACAAATTTGCAAGGACCTCAGCTTGATATTGCTAGTAACTCTGAGAAAGCTCAACTTCATACTTGCCAGAGTTCCTAATCAGTCCCAAGAGCAATGACCACTTTTAAATTAAAGTTGTCTGCATCACTGCCTCTCTTATTTGCAAACATCACTGTACTTTCTGGCCAGATCTCTATTCCTATTTTTAAAAAATGCCTACTTAGTAAAGAGCACGGGGAGAGACAATGTGTTGGTTCTTTTCCTTTTTTGTTTTCTTCTATAACCCCCTCATATCTGTTACTTCATTCTTGGCAAGAAACTGATTATGTTACTTGATGATTAGGAGCCTTGGACTCTACATTAACAACGAATCCAATGGAACTAGAGAAGCTACGGAAAGAGATACTAATCTGGCAGTGGGCACAACCTGAACAAGGTGGAGTGACAGAGAAGACAAGACAATGTAGAACAAACTGACATAGAAGAGTCAGGGGATTCTCCTTAGGAATATATATATATATATATATATATATATATATATATATATATATATATATATATCCTGAGACTCAAAACAAAACTCCTCAAAAAAAAACTCCCTTGGTGTTCTATTTTGCTAGTTCTGGGTTCTAGGGCTTGAACTCTGGGCCTGGATGCTTTCCCTAGGTTCCTTTTGCTCAGGGCTAGCACTCTACAACTTGAGCCACAGTGCCACTTCCAGTTTTTTTAGTAATTAATTGGAGATAAGAGTCTCACAGACTTTCCTACTAGTGCTGGCTTTGAACCGTGATCCTCACATCACAGCCTCCTCAGTAGCTAAGATTTCTTTGGCTTTTTACTAACTGGGAAATGGATCAATCACTACCCTTCCTCCCATGTCCCTCTCCTTCACTCTGAAATGCAGACTTGTTGAACAGCACTAAATCGCAGGGAAGAAAGGAAAAGAAGTGACTCTCTGCCTCTCCACCACCACTGCGCTTCCTCAACAACAGTCTTGAGGAGGAGACTGAGCATTTGGGCAAGTTTAGGAGTCAGTCCTCAGCAAAATGTTCTTTCTATGGAGACTAAATGTTAAGCTAAAAGAAAACCATTCTGTGCTACTTATTCCTGTGAGGGTCATCTAAATTGACATTTCCTTCCATGTCATTGGACCTTCCATGTTTCCAGGCAAGGCAGATGCTTCCATTTTGATGGAAAAGGAGACAGAAGCAGAATTCAAACTGAGAAGGTAGTATCTGTATAGGCAGGAGCACTGGCTTTGAAGTCAGATAACACCAAACTCAAACCTCTTACTCACTCCTACATCCAAAAGTGACTAGGATGGATGTCAATGTGTGTAAAATGAAATCAGTCTCACTTGAAGCACTTAACATAACTTATAGAAAGGAATCATTGGCCAATAACCAGAACTTTTAGCAGATTAGAATAGTGTTTCAGACAGTTCTCAGGAAATGGGACAAGGCAGAGAGCTAGGATTTTTTTTATGATTTCCTCTGGAGTCCTAACATAGACTAAAAGAGAACATGGGTAAAACTTCAACAAGGAACCCATTTATCTCAGGGCATGAAATGAATAGGCTATCTCTTTACTTACAATCTATTAGACAATCTTAAAAAGTTAGCTTTCTAAGTCCAGGAATATTTAACTTTCTTTTCACTTCAAAAATTTTTGAAAGTAAAAGCCAACCTCCAAACCACAATACTGAAGCATGGTTTTCAACAAAGATGGCAAGGATGAATACTTGAAGTTAAGGAGATGAGTGTTTAGTTTATTCCTTTTCCTCTCCATCTTCATATCAGGAGATTGTGTCCTTGCCCCTTGACTTTCACCTGCTCATATGACTTATGATGACCAATGGAAGTAAGCACATGCAAAGTAACCAAAGACTAAGGGAACACTTGTGCAATTGCTCTGGTTCTCCTGAGTTCTCTCAACATCTAGGAAAGAACCTGCCTCACTGGCCTGCTAATCCCATGAAAAGAGTAAGCCATATGTGGAACAGAACTGCCCCAGCTAGGACCAGCCTATATCCACAACTCCAAGAAATAGGTGCTAAAGTAACATTCTTACGTTGTGTAAGATCCTATGATTGTTTTTATGCATATGGCTAAAGCAACAATTAAGAGACAGAAATCAATACAGTTCACAGAGAAATGGATTCTTATAACAAAAAGTGAAACTATACGGCACAGACTAGACAGTATGTCAACACTCAAATAATGACAATGAAATTATTCAATTTGTTACAGAGATCAGAAAAATGACAAAACTATTTAGTAAAGATACAACTAGTGGTTTCTTGGAAAATAAATAATAAATCTAATGACCTTGTAAACTTGAACAATGTAGAAAACATAAGTTGGTCTCTTTCAGCTATGCATAATCATTTTTTAAAACAGGAAAAAATTGATACTTTCCCAAATTTGGAAGGAAGTGCTGGGAAGGTAAATATGCAGAACAAATGCTATAGTACAACAATAATCTCATAAGGCAATTTTACTTCTACAGAAAAGCACACATAAAACAAGCAAGCACACAGAACAGGAAATCTGACCTGTTTTCCTTCCTGAAGCCAGTGACATCTGTTGCCCTTTTCTCTGATTGGCCCAGACTTGAGGTTCACATTCTGTCCATGATTGGCTAACTTGAAACCAGGGAAGAGGTTAACATTTGCAGTTTTACAAAGAAAAGAAATTTAACTTTTTATAAGAATCTGAAATTTAGACAAAATGGTTCCCTAAGCCTAGGAGGACTGAGCAGTAGTCACTCTTAACAGAAAAAAAAATTGCATTATGTTTTACAATTCTTCCCTCTGGATGCATACAGATTCACTCTTTTCTTCAAACTCAGCTCACAGAAAGTGACTTCCTTGATCAAGTGTTTCAGAGAAGTAGGTTGTTTTGACATGTAACAGATGATTGCTTGGTGAGGGCTGTCTCTGTTATTCTCTGGACCAGTCCTCTCACACAGGGAATAATGTAATATCCTACCAAGGTCATAATTCCAATGACAATGATAAGGAAACTCATTGCTGATGTCATTACTCCTTTCCATTTCCAAAACCACTGTTCCATTAGGCTAGTAAAGGCGTCACCAGTCCCAAAGTTTTCTGTCAACTCATTAGCAAGAGTGGTTAATCCTTGCAATAAGGCAAGTGATTGTTCCATCAGAGGAACAGTGTCATTGGGAATAAAAGGGTGGCATTGTCCCCTTAACATCACACAAACTCCTTCTTGTTTTGCTAATGCCATGTCTAAAGCTATCCTATTTTCCCAAACCATTCTACTGCTAGTGTCAAGTTGTTCAGCTATCCTTGGATGGCATCCCTGGTATCCTTGACAAACCTTTGTTGATTATGAGACATATAATTTATCCAGTCAATATTCTTATTTATTATAGCACACCAGAAAATTTCAGACTGAAATCCTGCTGCTATCTGACTCCTTGCTTTAAAGTCATTGGGCTCACCTCCTACAGAATCAATATAGATAATGTGGATCAAAGGACCCATGAGAGTTAACTCCCTCTTTCTCCTGGCTATGATTTTGGACTGGCTAAAGGTATGAAATGCTATACTGAAGGGGATAGCCAATTGGACATAAGTCCAAGTCCCACTCCAATCTCCCAGTAGACCTCAAGCAAAGGTCTCCCACAATACCACCAGATGTCTGCTTGAGGTTATTTCAGTCCACTCTGATTATTCCAGCTCTCAAAATATCAGCTTTTACTGTAGACAGTGAAGTCTCCCATCAATGTCGACGACCCCTCATCCATGGAGAGGTATGAGGTGTAGTCGGCATCAGGAGCCGGAGACCTAGCTCTTCCTTTTGTTTAGAGTTTTTTGTTTTGTTTTGTTTTCCAGTCCTAGGCCTTGAACTCAGGGTCTGAGCATGGTTCCTGGCTTCTTTTTTTTTTTTTTTTTGCTCAAGGCTAGCACTCGGCCACTTGAACCACAGCGCCACTTCTGGCCATTTTCTATCTATGTGGTGCTGGGAATCGAACTGAGGGCTTCATGTATAGGAGGCAAGCACTCTTGCCACTAGGCCATATTCCCAGCCCAAGACCTAGCTCTTTGAGGGGAATCTGGACTTGGTCTTTTATCAGTGGGAACAGCAAGGACACAGTCTTACAAGACTTATTTCCCCAGGATGACTCCTCCTGAAGTACAGCCATCATGCACTCGATATCATTAGAGTCTGAAGTCCATTCAAGTGGGACCTGAGCCTCTGGTCAACCAGCTACACAAGTGTAAGAGTAGCTTTTATTGAGTATATACATAGAATATCTGATCCACTCCAACCAAGCATTTATTTTTCCATATCCAGTCTCAAATCTCAAGATCCCTGACTTCTACCTCTGTCACCCTGGTCTTATCACCCTGAAGTTTGGGTGGGATTGGAGCCTGAGTATTTGAGTATGGGTTTGAAAGTTATTCTTCGTTCTTTTACATTAATCCTAAACTTTCCTAATGGATATATTCTGGTTGCATTATCCCAATCCCATATACTTTTCCTATCTTGCTATAGTTACCTTTTGGTAAGTCACTATTCTTAGGCTGTGACCCAATGGCTAACCTTACAGGACTGCATGCAAGGACGTGACAGTTTGGTCCAGGTTGTTCTAGAGAAAAAAGTGATTTTCAGTTTTAAATTCTTATATCTAGTAGTGACCTACCCACCTTTTACTGAGTCTACTTTCCAGCCACTTGACTCAGTGGTACACTAAACATCATCCCCAGTATAACAACCTTCCTTTGATGTATAACCTCCAATAAGCTCCTAAATACTTATGATTTGATGAGTAACCTCCTGACCCATTGGGTTTCCACAGTACATGACCTGGCATGCATCAAATTCAACACTTTGGGGGTAATCCTTTTGGTAACATTAATCACCAGAGTAAGTGAAACCCATTGGGATGTTACCTGGGGGATCAGGCGTGATACAATCATAATCTTTTCATAGTCAACCTGGTACTTACTGAGAATGAAGTGACAGTTCCTTGTTCTCCTGCTGAGGTCCTCTTGACTCACCTGTAGTGGGTCCAACCTTTCTCAGCAGTGCAAGCTGCAATCTCAGTGGTGAACAGCACCTGACAGGTACTTCTCAAGCTGATTCAAGCTCTTCTCTGTGCCAGCCTTTGATCAGGATATTGTCACCAGGCTGATGAGGACACACAGGGAATTTGGGGGATACAGTCGGAGCTAGCAGTCCCTGTTGCCTAAGAGAAATCAAGTGGAGGAAAGACCAAGCTTACAGTTCCTAACAAAATGATCATCAGTCTTAAAAGTAGGTAAGTCAGAGACTCGGCCTAAGTAGGGTAATCCATAAATCATTTCATATGGGGAGATTCCCAAGGCCTTATAATGGGTAGTTCAAATTCTTAACCAAGTTATTGGTAAACATTTGGACACTTGGGGTTTAGCTTCCAGTATTAACTGGATTATGCAACATTCAAGATCTGGTTCATTCTTTCTATTTTTCCTGAAAAAGAAGGATGTCAATGGGTATTATATTCCCATTTGATGCCCAAGATCCTGGTTAATTCTTTTACAACAATTGCAATGAACTGGCACCCATTATCAAAGTCTATGTTCTCTGTGAGTGCAAATCTAGAGATTACTGTTTCTAATAGTATTTTGACCACATTACCAGCCATAACACTAGGCAATTGGATAACTTCAATCTAATTGCTTTAGTGATACTCCAGGACCAATAAATATTTTAGGCAGACCACCTAGGGCATCTCAGTATAGTCCATCTGGATACAGGGTCCTTATTTCAGAAAGCTGTTTTCCTAAGGCTTGCTTTTATCAACCTTCTTACAGAATAGGCAGCTTTCCACCATTTGTTTGGCCAATATATATTTTTATATATTCCCATGCCCTCATAGACTCTGAGAACAGCAGTATCCACATAGCTTAAGAGCCCCAACGGCTTCCCTGATACAACTGGTTTAATCATTCCCTCATTATACGTTTATAGACCATTGCCATTCTGTCTAGCAAGAGCCATTTCCCCTCCCTGTTTTGGTTGTTCCTGACTTGGTTAATTGCTTTTCCTCCTGAGCAGATGAAAGTAGGAGTCACAAGGGAGTGTTGGAGAATGGGAGTAAGGTGAAGAATAGAACCCCCATTTGGAGAGCTGCCTCTTTTGCAGTTTTGTCAGCCAGATTCTTTTCTCTGGCTTCCACAGAGTAGTCTTTGTGGTACCCAGGAAGGTAGACCACATCAATCTCTCCAGGGAGCACAAAACTTTCTCACTTCTGTGTGATTAATTCTTTACATATCATATTTTGTCCTTTACTATTTGTTAATCCTCATTCAACCTAGATTTCTCCAAATGTGTATATTTAGGGGAAATTCCCCTCCTTACTGGGAGTAGACATTTTGTAGATGGTTCCAGTGAAGTGTTAAAAGGAAAGAGACATATTATAGATACTGAATAATAGATAGGTAATAATTCTGTGTTACTGAATCAAAAGGTTACAAAAGGTATATTTGGAATCTGCGAAGATAACCCCTTGTTTACTCTTCCACAATGTTCAGGCTTGCCAGGCATTGGTGGCTTATATGAACAATCCTAATTACTCAGGAGGCTAGGATCTGAGGATCACATTTCAAAGCTAGCTTGGGCAGGGAAGCCTGTGAGACTCTTATCTCCAACTAACTACTAAAATGCCAGAAGTAGAAGTACTGTGGCTCAAGTGATGAAGAGATATCCTTGATCAAGAAGAAGAAGAAGAAGAAGAAGAAGAAGAAGAAGAAGAAGAAGGAGAAGGAGAAGGAGAAGGAGAAGGAGAAGGAGAAGGAGAAGGAGAAGGAGAAGGAGAAGGAGAAGGAGAAGGAGAAGGAGAAGGAGAAGGAGAAGGAGAAGGAGAAGGAGAAGGAGAAGGAGAAGGAGAAGGAGAAGAAGAAGAAGAAGAAGAAGAAGAAAGGTCAGGGACGACACTCAGGCCCTGAAATCAAGCCCCAGGACAAGAAAAAAAAAGGAAAGAAAGAAAAATAAAAATGTAAGGCTTGATTTATGGCAAATAACTTGCAAGTTTGAGTGGACTACTAGGCAACCTCCTGATTCAGCCATCTCCCAACCTTTTGTTCGAGGATGGTTCTAATCTGGTGTGGAGTACCATTAATCCTTGGAAGGTTAATTTCCTACTCTCTTCAATCAACAGAGCCATAGCCACTTCAGACTGAATATACTCAGGCAACCCTGGTAACAAGAGTCCAGCACTTGAGATATATAGGCTCCAGGTTGCCTTTTACCCTCATGCTCCTGAGGAAGAACTCCAAGGCTATCCCTTTATCAGCATTAACAAACAAGTAGAACAAAATTTCAAATGAAATCAAAGTCAAAACAGGAGCAGTAATCAAGGAATGGTTTAGGTCTTCTAGCAACTGGAGTTCCTTGGGTTTCCAGAGTCAAGTTCTTGCAAAAATTTGGAGAATAGACACTTAGCCTTGAGAGTATATGAATCTACCCACAATCTACAATATCCAACTAGCTCCATAAATCTAAATTTTCTCCTTGTTCCTGGCAAGGGCATACCAGGGAGCCTAGTTGATGCTTTCCTAGTCTGATCAGATACCCCAAATATCTAACCTTGGGTTCAAAAAGCATGTAGTTTCTTTTTGGAGTCTTTTGGCCTTTGTTGGCCAAGGAACTTAAGGGGATTGACCATTACCTATGTTACTTCCTCTTTGTCTTCCCAGATATTAAGAGGTCATCTAGTTATTGAAGGAAAAACAACTGTGAGGGTAAGGACAACTTTTCTAGTACCTGTTCTAGAGCTTGACCCAATAAGTGAGGGGGACCAGTGAAACCTTGTAGAAGGACTAGAGATGGGGAGGCCAATCTACTGACACCATTGGTTCCATCTCATGGTCTTTGGGCTGTGCTGGAGGAAGTACAAGGTTGTAAGGAGGTGGCAAGCACTCCAGGGCTCCCATGGGGGAGACTCTTATTTAACTTCCTCTCTTTCCCTTTTTTCAGTTTTCAGGGGAAACCAGATTACAGGCCTTCGCCTCTAGCACAAGGCATAATCTATGTCATCAACATATTCAATAAGCAACTGACCCAGTCAATCTGAATTTTGGCCAAAAGATTGCACGTTTGAGGATTGGTCCTCAGGTCCAAATAAAACAACAATATTTTACCCTTTGTTGTCTCTTTTTCCCTTTTTTTTTTTTTTTTTTTTTTTTTTTGTGGCCAGTCCTGGGCCTTGGACTCAGGGCCTGAGCACCATCCCTGGCTTCTTCCTGCTCAAGGCTAGCACTCTGCCACCTGAGCCACAGCGCCCCTTCTGGCCATTTTCCATATATGTGGTGCTGGGGAACTGAACCGAGAGCTTCATGTGTAGGAGGCAAGCACTCTTGCCACTAGGCCATATTCCCAGCCCCTCTTTTTCCTTTTTGTTTAGGGATTGTCAGTCCAATAGTTAAGCATTTGCCCCAGTACACTGTCCTGGGGAATTTTATCCTTGATTTTATTTTCTTTGGAGTTCCTTTTACCCTCATCATTACCAATCCTGTTTCCCTTGGTTGATGAGTTTATTTAATAGAAGCTCAAAGCCACTCAAACACTTTATCTGGAGGTTTCTTGAATGCTGTTCCACACTCTTCCTCTGTCACTAAAGGGACAATGTCCACTTTATGGTGCTGCTTAGCAATGGGTATTGGTAGTAACCAAGATACGTACAGAATTCTGTCTCAGGACTCCACTTTCACTTCGTGTCTAGGACAAGTCTCATTCACACTCATACATCTCCAAGATCACCTGATGACCAAGAAAATAGTTCACCACTTTACTGTAGCTTTTCATACTTCCTCTCTTCCTGCAATAAGTTGCCTGGTCACTCTGGTGCTTGCTTGGGCCCTTTCCGCTCCTTGCCCAGAGACTTTGAAGTCTGAGGCACTCATCAGTTCAGGGAGGAGCGGTCGCCCTGACCCCAGAGGAAACTGCAACAAGGCAGCCAGATGTGCCTCTCCAAAGGGAGGGGAACCTTGATACCTTCTCCCAGAGTTAATTCAGATACCGGACACATCCTCACATTGCTGGAAATGTGGGGACACTGAACAAAGGTTCAAATACACCAGTGTCTGGGCAAGGCAATTTGACTTCTGTGCAGCCACACACAAGGCAAAAAACAAGCACACAGAACTAGAATTCTGATCTGCTTTTTTCCCTAAGGCCAGTGACATCTGCTGCTCTTTACTCTGATTGGCTCAGATAGCATGTTCACATTCTGTTCATGATCGGCTAATTTAAAACCAGAGGAGAGGTTAACATTTGTAGTGTTGTTTTTTTCTTTAGGGAAAGAAAACTGAACTTCTACTATTATTGTTATTTAGCAGTTGTACAAAGAGGTTTAAATTCCATAAGTCAGGTTATGAGTACAATGTATCTTGGTCAATATCACCCCTTCCATCATTCTCTGCCATTTTCCCTCACATTCCTGCCCTCAAGTTACTTAATTCAATTTTTACGTAATACACAGTGAACATAATGACTGCTTTTGCTCATCCCCCCTCCACGCATGCACCTCCCCCCTTAATTTTTTATAAGAATCTGAAACTTAGACAAAATGGCACCCTATCTCTAAGATGGCTGCGCAGTAGCCACCTTTGACAGAATAGACTAGCATAACCTCTTGGAGAACATATGTAACAATTCTTATCTTCAGTCTCTTTGTCTTGGAAAAAAATTTTCTCTAATTATAACATACTTTGGACCAAATTAACTTATCACACAGACAAGTTTCAGGAAACTGCCAATGGTGCATAGGAAGTTCAGGATAGGACCAAGTAAAAGATACAGGGGTTTCTTTAAGCACTACTAGAAGAATTAAGTGGAGCATCTGAACCTGAGCAAAAGAGATTCTACAATCATAAGGACACATTTCAAACAGAAATCATGAAAATGCACTTCCCCCATCTGCAGCTATTGGAAGCATAGTTAATGACTGACATCTCAGAAACTGTGCCCTGAATTTCCATTCGTACTTTCATTCTAAGGCCACACGTGCTTCCCACACCACATTGTCAGCCAATGACCCAGCATCACAGAATATTCAAGCAGTCCTGTGCCTTGCAGATAAGGGGCACCTCTTGCTTCATGCTCTTAGGACTTTGCAACAGACTAAGATGTTCCTGCTACCCAACTTTCCTTTCCTTGCACCTTCAATTGGGTATAGACCTAGATTACAAGTTAACTGCTCTTGTAACCACCCTCAGATTTCTGCTCATTTTCTCTACCCACATCTAGCATTTGGTCTCACAGGACACTGCAAACACAAGGAGTGTCAGTAGCCCAAGAGAAAATGAAGTGCCTAGATGGAAAATTAGGATTCAATTGAGCTCACCCTGTTGTGCCAAGTCGAGAAACCACTACCAAGAAGACCTCCGAGACTCAGACATTCCGAAATGCAAAAGCAAGGCAAGGCTTTATTTAAGCGAGCTACAACTCGGGCCTCCTCCTACCCACCGACACAGCGGAGGTTAGGAGGGAGCCTCGAGCTGTGATTACACAGGGCTTATAAAGGCAAAAAACAAAGTTACAACAATCAGGTGTTCAAGCAAGCAAGATTAGGATAAAGGTACAAATCTGATTGGCTCAGGGTTCGATTCTAGGGGTGGTTAGAGTTAAGCATTCCCAGCAGATAGAGTTCTAGACCGACTGGGCCCTAATGGGCTTGTCCTGGGTCTGCTCACAGGGCCTGCTTATCTCAGGTTCACGTGGTTAAGTGGGGCCTGACTTCAAAGTCTGGCACTTCAACCCAACCATCCTTATTGGTAGATGAGGAACAGATAGTTTCTCAAAATAACAGAGCAAATAGCTAAAGATTTCACCAATGGTGAAACCCTGGACAATGTCCCAGAAAGGGAAATGCTGGAAAATTTTGAGAATAAGAAAAGAGAAATGCCTATCAAGATAACAGAGTTGGTTACTACTTCTCTAAGCCCTAAAGTAACAAATAGTGGCTAGGTATGAGAGCCAAAGTACCTTTTTAGAAGCTCCTGGTGTGGCACTTACCTTCTAAGACAGAGGAATGGACACAATCTGAATGTCTAAACTACTGGAGTCACAGAGTTTAGGAAGCATTTAAGTACCTAGCCAATACATATCTCATGCAAAATCCAGAGCTATGCAAAGCAAACCCAGGACCTGAAATATGGTACAGGAACGTCTTAATACAAGGAAGCCAGACCCTCTGGACTTGCACAGATGACTCAGCCTTCCCTAGTTAAGAGCTAGCACTCTGTTGCTGGGAAATGTTGCAAGACCTTTTCTCCCTCAAGGCAATAGATGACCTATCAGAAGCTGACCCATTCCTCTCCTGATTTTCAAGCTAATAACTAGAACACAACTCAGGAAATCCAAGCACAACCAAGGAAAATACAGTATCTGATAGGGAAGCAAAATACATGTGTGTATGTATATATTAAAAGAATTAGCCATCAGGAGCTAGGGGAGTGCTCTTGCAATTTCACATTGAAGGAATTTGATCAAGAGGATCTGAATATTAGATTGGTCAAGCAAACGTTAATTGACTTCAGCATACTTTCTCAGATAAGTGGATTTATCACCCTAGGAAGAACCCCACTGGAAAATAATCAACAGCTGCTTAAATTGCTTGTAAAACCATGGTAAAATGATAGTCACTCATCAATTGGAGAAATGCCCAGGTTGCCCTGGCAGGCAGAACCAGAAGAAGCCATGAAGAAGCTCAGGGAAGTAATTGTGCTGGAATGGATACATGTAAGACTAGGTGATGGACACGTCACAAGATGATATTTCAGAGAAGAACCTAAAACCCACATACATTACTACTTCCTAGATTGTTCCAGACCAAGGTGGCTAGATTTGGCCAAAAGAAAAAAAAAGACTCTTAGGGTTGTTTTGTGTATACAGATATATCCCATAAAGCATTTAGAATACACTTATACTTTTTTCTTAGATGGTATTGTCTTGTATTTTATTTGGCAATCCCAGTGGCGACTCTCCTTGTCATGCTATGTAGGGAAGGCAGTCACAAACCTGGCCTTCTTAATATTTACAGGAATTCTAAGAGTGGCTTAAAAACTGCTTTTGTTTGGCCTATGACTTAATAGGAGGAGGGAAAATGCATGGCATCTCTGCTTCCATTTCATATGTGTCTCTTCTCTAAGCCATTCTGTATGCATCTCTATGCAGTCACTTTGTAATCGCTTCAGGACCTGAGGACAGAAATAATTTCACTGATAACTGATAAAGATATTAACAACACCTTTATGGGAAACTTCCCTAAGGAACAACAGGGCTTACTCAAGACAGATCACCCACTAGGCTACGGTGACATGTTCTTCCTGACCACTGATAAAACTGATAACAACTCCAGAACATTTCTTAAAACAAGAACTGAGATAATGATCAACCAGGCCTGCCCTGTGACTATCACTCTTAATCATGCATACTGTTTGTTCTCGGCCCCTAGTTTCTGTCTGCTTAAGCTAGAGTTCATATCTCTATCCCAAAGATGGCTGAAGATGTACTGAAGTGCTGTCCTGTAATTGCTACATAGTAACTCTCCTTTCTCTACCCTTCACCATGTCCCCCTATTTGGCAAATAGTGACACTGAGCTGGATGTAACATGTAGACCTCCTGGAGTTAGGCTCTAGGGTCTAAAAACTCAGGCTTCAGATTGACAGCGACCCAAAGAAATAGGCAACGAGAGTGTTGCTTGATGTTCATAGCCCCAAACAGGCAAGAATGGAAAAGAAGAAGGCAACAGAAAGCAACACCTCAAAAAGAAAAAAACTAAATCCCTTGCCCATTTTTCCCAACCTAACTAGAACTTAGTAACTAAAGACAACTGTCTCGAATAGAAAGACACTGCTCACCATGGCAAATACCTACCGTGTGATTCCCCAGAGGTTCCTACAGCTGCCTACTCATATGACTATATATATAGGGCAGGAAGCAACCAGAAGTTCCAAGGACAATAGAACATAGGATCAAAGTTGACAATAGAACATAGGATCAAAGTTGACAATAGTTCCTGCAGTCCCCTCCACTCCTAGCCTTCTAGGGTCTCTGGAATCAAAAATAAATGTAGTCCTCACTAACATGCACAGAGTGGACCTAGTGGGTCTACAAACATACAGAGTCTGTAATTGAAATTTATATTCTAGACCATTGGAGTAACTCTTCCATTGGGTCCCTGGGTTGTGGGGTAAGAACCAAGGGCATAGTACATAGATGATTCACACCTGCAACCCTACCTACTCAGATGGATGCGATCTGAGGACCTCAGTTCAAAACCAGTCAAGGCAAAAAAGTCCATGACACTTTTATCTCTAAGTAACCACAAAAAGCCAGAAGTAAAGCCATGGCTCAAGTGGTAGAACACTAGCCTTAAGCAAAATATCTCAAGAACAGCACACAGGCCTTGAGTTCAAGCACCAAGACCAGCCCTCTCCCCCCACCCCCCAAAAAAGATTAATAGGCAACTTCTGAATTTTTACTCTCAAAGCTAAAGCATTATCCCTAGAAGGATGGAAAGATATGCATTTCCATTTAAAAAAAAAAACAATCTACAAATGAGCCAGGTGCCAGTGGCTCACACCTGTAATCCTAGCTACTCAAGAGGCTGAGATCTGAGGCTTATGGTTTAAAGCCATCTCAGGCAGGGAATCTATGAGACTCTTATCTCCAATTAACTAGCAAGAAGCCAGAAGTGGAGCTGTGACTCAACTGGTAGAGAGCTAGCCTTGAGAACAAAAGCTTAGGGACAGTGCCTAGGTCCTGAATTCAAGCCCCAAGGCTAACACATATTAAAAAAAAAAAAAAAAAAAAACAGAAAGAAACAAAAATCTACAAATGGTGTGTCAGTAGTCTTGTAATTTGTTCAATGATTTCACAATACAGTTTCTAAAAACAAATGAACTCTGGACAATAATGTTCTACTAGCCTATTCCTGGCCCAAAGAAGTAGCAAACCATGAACTGGAGCATAGCTCAAGTGATAGAGTGCTTGCCTAACAAGAGCAAAGCCTGTAGCTCACTTCCCAATATCACAAAGAAATGAAGCAAGAAACCTTACCATAGCTAATGTGTCCAAGGAGATCATATTGCTAGGCCAGATTAACAAGACCTTAGGGTCTATGACCACTGATTCTGCAAAAATATTCTTTTCCATTCCAATGAAAAGAGAGAGAACCATGAATAGTTTGCATTTGTGTGGGACATTAAACCATATGACTTTACAGATTTGTCATGGAGCTATGTTAACTCTCCCTCTCATCACAACATTCTCCAGGAGCTCCAGCTGCTTAGACAGCTCATAAAATACCACGCTGATCCATTACATCAACAACCCCATGCTGGTTGGGAGGATAGGCAAGAGGCTTTGGGAAGGTACATGCACTTCAGAGGTGGGCTATAAACCTGATGAAGACTCAGGGATTGGCCATTTCCATGGTTTTTAAGGGCCCAGTGGTCAGAGGCATATCAAGATATCCTTTCCAGACAAATTGCCTCATTTCATATTCCCTACTACAAAGACAAAAGTTCAGAGCCCAGCTGTCTTCTTCAGGTTTGGGAAGGCATATAGTCCATACCCAGAAATAAAAGAAGCAACTTAAAAAATGTTTCTGGGTCTTGTAGATTAACTAAGAGACCTCAACTGAATTTGTGCCCTTTGATCTGAGATGTTCTTTGCTGCAGTCAGCTTTGTAATCACCATGGGTTCCAAGAAAAACCAGATTCATTGATAACCATCTTTTATGGAAGTCAAACTGCTTCTCAAACAAGTAATGTCTTATTATTCTCCTAAAGCAAACAGCCAAAAGCTCCAGACCACCTCGCTCTGGTAAAGTGATAACTTCTCCAGATTCTTCTAGGGACAAAGACTCGATTAATTGTCAGCCAGACCATACCTGAGAGTGGCTTAACTATGCAAATCTTGCTCACCTCTTGCACCCTTCCCCCACCCCCCATTCTCCCTATTTAACCTGAAGCTGATGTCTTTATGCATGAAGATATACTGAAAGCACCTGTCTTCCCATGGCTGTTATGTAATAAATTTCCTTTCCCTGCCCTTTACTGTAGCTTGACTTGGCATATGGAAGTAAGTGGCTGAATCTAACTTGATATTCCTGGACTTTAGACCTCTCGTTTAAATTCCAGTTGTAACAATACTGTTCTTCTCCACATGTAGTTATCCCTGTCTGTTGGATTGACTCAGGGATCCCCAAAATCTGAGAAGCTCAAGTCCCATTCATAAATTAACACAATATTTTCTAAAGCATACGTCAAACTGTATATACTTTAAATAATCCCTGATTACTTAAAATGCATAATACAATGTAAGTGCTACTGTAGGAATAGTTGTTATTCTATTGTTAATGTCATTTTTTAGGGAATAGTGACAAAATATCTGTTCAATACAGAGGAAATCACATAGACGATGATCTGGGATTGGCTAAACCTGCTGATATGAAGAGCTGACTTTGATAAGTGGCATAGGAGGTTGCTAGTCTTTCAAGAGATCCAGAGAAGACTATGTCTCTGCAGTAGGTCTAGGGCATGGTGCTGAAAGTCTTGCCACTTGGGTCATGTGATGAGGCAAACTCCCAGCGCGTGGTAGTGTCAGTGCTGAGAAAGGAGGCAGCAGAGAGATTGTGACAAGCCCACGGGATTCTGGGATTCTGGTGCAAGAGTCTGGTATTCAAAATAATTCTTAGCATATTATTGAGCCATAGTAGAGAAAAGTTTCAGCCACAAGATACTAAGTGTGCACATACCTAGAACTGCCTGTTCTGGAGTAAGTTGTGCTCCACCAGATCCATCAAGTTAAAAAGTTGATAGACCCAGTGACAGTCATCATAAATGGAAAGGGTGTTTGGGGAGACAACCTGAACAGAAGAAGGCAGGAGTGAGCTTCATAAGCAGGTAGCCTAGACTCAAGCCTAGACTGAGTTTGTGGTCATTGGTGACAGCAGCAATACCTTGCTCACCCGCTTTGGGTCCCTAACAGCGGTGTTGTAGGGAAGCCCAGGCCCTATGGAAGAGCTCCATGTAGAGGCGTGTAGAGCTAACACCCAGCTAACACCCCAAATAAGCATCAATGTGGGCACCTGAGTGAGTCATTAGATTATTCTAGCCTCAGGCTTCCAGATAAAACCCCAGACATAAAGAATTAGAGACAAGGCACCCTGCTAGTTCTTACACAAACTCCTGAACCACAGAAACCTGATTTATTTATTACTATCTTTTGAGCTATATAATATTAGTTTGGAGGGGTCATTTGCTACATAGCACTGTAGAACTAGTATATTATTAATAAAATATGACCCTAAGGAAATTATCCAAGATTGGACAAACTCTTGAGAACTACCTAAATGTTCAGTCATAAATGATTTTTGATACATTATAAGATAAAGCTAGTAATAACATTTTTGATAAATAATTCATGATGGGAAAATTTTAAAACAACTACTAAAAGATAGGTGTTTATATTAACTTTCTTAAAAGCCAAAAGTATAGCAATACTGATTTTCTCATGTGCTCTTTAAATCCTTTCCATTTATCAGCTTAATTGAATTTTTTTTGAGATATAGTCTCACTGTGTAGGCCAGCTTGGCTTTGACCTTATTATCCTTCTGCCTCCACTTCCCAGATGCAGAACTACAGACAAGCACCACTAAATTCCATCGTAACTTCATTTTTTCTTCTGTTTTTTGGGATAGAAGAGAGAACTTTATTCGGCTGAACTACAGACCTGCTACCAAATACAAGGCACATGCAACAGGCAGGAGAGCAATAACTTTGTTTTTTTTTTCAGTTGCATATTTGTTATTTTTTGAGGTTAAAAACTTTTCCAAATATATATAGATAAGCCTAGTAAATTTCTTTTGTGAATCCACTATGATTTTCCCCCATTTCAATTGCCATATTGGTACTCTTTCTGTGTTCAAGAAATCATTCCTCTGCATACATGACACAAATTTTTCCAAGTGTTATCACCGGCTTTATCATTTTGTTTCTGATATGATAGTCTTTATGCCTTTTTGATTAAACCCAAATGTTGGAAGCACACAGCGTTAGCTGCAGAGCACAGCCTGGGTATCTTTAGCTCCAGTAATTGGCAGTCAGGAACCACAGAAACCATCAAGTGAGCAAGCCTCCAAGCCAGTGTGTAACATGTTCTAAACATCAGATTTCATGATTACATAGGGATAGGAATTATTAGGATAGACAAAGTTCAAAATAGATCTTTCCTATAAGACAGCATAGACTATTTAGTATGATGAAGTATACAGTAATCTCCATGTGCCTAAGGGCTCAGGAAGGTAAAGATAGTGCTGCCATTTGAGGATGAGGCAAGTTTCTTGAAGGAACTAAAGGTTAACCCAAGCTATGAAAGATATACAGGCTTATCTTCATTTAAAAAAAAAAAGGAAGCTATTTACAGAGTTGGAGTCAAGGAGAAGGTAGAACAAGCCAGAACTAACACAAATAATACTTATACCCAGGGGAAAAAAAACTTAGACCAGGCTACAAAATTGACAGACTGGACTGTGCTATTAATTTTATTCTCACTTCCAGTCTTTCCCTTGTGTTTCTATCTAACTTCCTTACAGAAAAAGTGATATGAGCCTACTTTTCTGGCTCATGTGGTATGCATCCTGGAATCTGTCAGCTCTTAAGCCCTAGGCCTTGGGGAGATACACAAACAGATAAGGGTCCTCAGGGAGGAGGTCCTGTCTCCTGTGGTTCTGGGAAGAACTCCTCTGACAGACTGTGCTTAACTCTCCCTCCCCTCCCCTTCCACCTAGGTTCAGTTGTTGAGTTCTCTGGCATCAGTGCCTCTTAAATATTTGCAGAATGCTCTCCCACGCCCCTCCGTTGGTGCTGAGGTCAGGCCAGCAAGTTCTGCTCATTTAGGGTTTACTCATAAATCATCCTGTCCCTCCTCCTTCAATGCTTCAGTGGCTTTTCCCTCCCAGGCCTTTCGTGCTCCTTCTAGTCTCCCGGGAAGAACCTGTTCCCACCACTGGCCTCCAAGAAACCCAGTCTGCAAGGCCTTCCCATGGAGAACTGATTCACTCTTCCATGCTCTAAACTAGGGCAGCTGAGTAAGCTCAGCAAGGCCCTGACATCACTCTCATGCCTGCAGAGAGGTCTAAGCCCAGATACTGGGAGTGGAGTAGGAGCCTTATCCTCAGCCATGGGGCAAGGAGATGGGCGCCTCAGTTGCATTCCTGACTCAGCTTCCATGTCTCCTTCCTGCTGGGCCATGACTGTCCTAACCATGCGGTGTCCAGCCATAATAAAGTCTAAAGGAGTGGAACAGCCCTGGTAGGCAGTGCCAAGCATAGTGAGGGGAGTCGCCCTCCAGAATGAACTCATGGATGGCAAACCCCACCAACTTTATCGTGAAAATCACATTTCTTTGAGATTCATATTCCTTCTTTCCAGAATCCCACGTGTAACCAGAGTTTTAGGCCTGACAAAACTATAGGGGCTCCACAGATCAGATCCAGCCACTCTCCCCAATATGCTAGATAAATAGAGAACAAGTGAGAAAAAAAAGAAACAGAGAAAAGAGATTTAATTAATGCTGGATAGGCTTGCTGTGGGAAGAGGCAAGGACACACTTCATTTAGTTCATCTCTAGAGGGGGATAAAGGTTTGTTAAATAATTACTGGACAATCCTGGTCATAGGTGAGTCCTGGTTGATCACAATTAAGGGGTCTGTAGAGGTTATTATTTCTGCCATCACTAGAGGGGAGAAATCTGGTCAGCATACACAAGTCACAGTTGCCTGGTAGATGACAGGCTGCTGTCCCTTTTCTTGGAGGTTTTCTCCATCCCTTTTTGTAAAGATGCTTACAATTGTATCTTAAAATATATATGCATATATATGTGTGTGTTATATTTCATAATGATATATTTATTATTATTTATTAATCATATATGTATATAGCATGCATGTATATAATGTAATGTGTATATGTATATGTAATTGGTCAGTCTTGGCCTTTCTGGATCTCAAGGTGGTTGAAAGGTGACTGCACAGAGAACAGCTCAGAGCACAAACAAAACATGCAAGGCCAAGACATCAAGCTTTCACCCTGCTTTAGACATTTGGAAGCCCAAGTAAAGAATGCTTTCTGTGCTATGCCTTGTGTCAGCTGACTCCTTGGGTCACCATAGCGTTCCTCCTCAGCTATCCACTCGAGTTGATCAGGTTTGTTGCATTTCTTTTTCTGCTCTTTCTTTGCTTCACTGCTCTCATGGATCAGTGTTCTAACAGTGTTAAGTGTTTTCAGAGTTGCGCACTTTCTGGGGACATGTGTCCGCCTGCAGTCGCTGGCTTTCTAATAAAGGCTCCTGATTCGACCTCTCCTCCCCCCACCCCCACCCCCAAAAAAGAGTGCTTTCAACAAAAGCAGTTTCACCTGTTAGACTTGTAGCAAACAAAAATGAGATAACAATAATAATCAAACACCAGGACTTTGACTCTGAGAATCACTCTCCTCCAGAGCTAATTGTAACAATAAATTCCACTTAGCATACACCTGCTCTTTGCCAGACTTATCTTTCTAAAATGATACAAAGTAGATATTATATCTTTGCTACAGCTGAAAGACCAAGTCCAGAGAAATTCTGTGACTCACCAAAAGTCACACACAAGAAAATGGCAGAGCAAGGCTCTTGGAGCACTACTATGTAGCTCCCAAACACCCTGATTGCCAAGAGTCCATCAGGCAACCATAGGCCATAGATTTGAAGTATTAGGGAAGGTTAGTGAGAAGCTATCTGACTCAGACTTTCTGATCCTGTTTCTATAACCTACTTTGCAGATGTCATCCCATCCTATTTACACTGAGAATTATAGTCAGCCCTCTGTATCCTGTGTTTTAAATCTGAAACTCAATCAAGACTGATTGAAAATATTTGGGGAAATAATTGTGTCTATACTGAACATGTGCAGACATTTCCCCTCCCCTAAACAATATTGTATAATTGCATCCTATTAAGGATCATAAGATATTTATAGATCCTTTGGCATCCTCCTATCTTCTACCACTATGATACCTGGGTCTCAACTCTGACAGAAGGAATCTTCAATGCCTGCTCTTTCTGCTGGTTGCAGGAGGGCTCTTCCACTCTCTTAGGGGCAGCACACTAAGCCTTAAGTCACCCCTTTCCTGGCCTCAGGGCGAAGGCTGTTCACCCCTTCAAGCCCCTGTCTGTGACTGCACAAGGGGCCCTTTGTTCCCATTACACTGAGACCTTCTGTTCTTCCTTAAGACCAGGAGCTTCTGTATGCACAGGGCCTCCTTCTTTCTTCCCAAGACACTTTGATCCTCCTCCCATTTCACATCTTGCTGGCTTTTCAACACCCTCGCAGACAATCAGGTTCTTTACAATAATCAGGCTGTTCTTATTTCACCTTTAGTCTCTCTAACTATTCTGGCCAGGAAGAGTTTGAAAGAACAAATCCCAAGAAAACAAAAGAAACATGACATTTGGTAGGATGCTAACCAGAGTGAATATGGAATGTCCTCCATCTTCCACCGACCTCAAAAACATTTGTGAAATGGAAGAATGACTATGTGAATGGAGTGCTGAGGGGAAATGACAGCAAAAGCCAAGGGGGACATAAAATGTGGTTTTTCCAAAATCATAAAAGATAATAGAGTACCAGTGGCTCATGCCTGAAATTCTAGCTACTCAAGGGGCTGAGATCTTAAGATCACAGTTGGGAAAGTTGGAGAGATTCTTATCTCCAATTACCCACCAAAAAGCCAGAAGTGGAGCTGTGGCTCAAGTGGTTGAATACCAATCTTGAGCAAAAGAAGCTAAGGGCAAACACTCAGGCCCTGAGTTCAAGGCCCAATACATCACAAAAAAAGAGAGAAGGGAAAGGAAGAGAAAGGCAAAAGAAAGATGAAAGAAAGAAATGGGGGAAGGAAGAAAAGAAAGAAGGAAGGGAAGGAGGGAGGGAGGGGAGAAGGGAAGGAGGGAGGGGAGTGGAGGGAGGGAGAAAGGGAAGAAAGGAGAGAGGGAGGGAAAGAGAGGAACAGATAGGGAGAGAGAGAGAGAGAGAGAGAGAGACCAAGGTGATTTCTTCCCTAGACAGCTCTGAATTTCCAGCATGTTCTTTGACTATCCTTACTCTCCCATAGCTGATAGTCAAGGCTATCACACATGTTTATCCTCTCCCTTTTCTGACTACCCTTGATTGTTTTATGTCACAGGAGCTCTAGGGCTGGCCCTCTTTTACCAGGTCTCTCTGCTTCTCCTTTCAATCTTTCCCATCCATCTTTCCTGTCATCAGCTCCATTATTGCAGGGCCCCGGTCTGACCCCATGTCACTTCCCAGTTCAGAAATAGGTTTCCAGTACTTCATGCACAAACATCTGGCATCCTCTGCAAGGTCCTCTGTCGTCTTTTTGTTTCTTGTCATCACTTCCCTGGGATCAGCAGTGTGTAATGGAAAATGCACTGGGTCAGAGGTCATGGGCTGCCATTCTAATCCCATCTGCCATTCATAGCCAGGTAACTTAGATAAACCACTGGAACTTTATGGATCTAATATCCTCAACCATAAAATGAGGAAATTGACTTCTCTCTATGCTAACTCCCAACTTTAACCCTGTGTGATCTCAGGAAACCTACCCCTTTCTCATACTCACAAGTATTCCTCTTACTTTCTTCTGTTGTTTCTTCTGAACACATCTTTTCCCCACTTAGAATGGCCTTCTTCTCTTCATCTCCAAACCACACACATCTTTCATTCTAAATCTTTTCTCTCCAAATCTTACCTTCTCCATAAGCTTCTATGGTCCATCAAGAATGAGACAATCTGAACTGGGTGCTGGTGACTCATGCCTATAATCCAAGCTACTCAGGAAGCTGAAATGTAAGGATCAAGGCTTGAAACCAGCTTGGGCTAAAATGCCTATGTGACTCTTATCTCCAATTAGCCAGCAAAAAATTAGAGGTGGAGGTATGGCTCAAGTTAGAGTATTGAGCAAAAAGGCCAGGCAAGAGCAGAAGGCCCTGAGTTCAAGTTCCACTACCAGCTCAGAAGAAGAAAAAAGAAAGAGAATCTCTTCTTTTGTCCCAACACCCATTACCCATGTGGTACCTGTCACCCTGTCAGAAAACAGGCTCAGAAAATATTTTAGTTCCGCATGTACTTCACCTTTTTGATCTAACTACACAACTTCATGTCCATCCACAACCTGTAGATAGAAAGCAGTTCAAAAGACAGACATTCATCTTAGGTTACATAGAAAAGAATGAAGACAGGGTGAGAAGGTATGTATAGTTAGAAAAGTTCCAAGTCACAGGCAGCTTTAGATGTGATCAGAGGTGACATCACAAGGTATGACAGTCCATTGTCTCAGGATTGCTCAAGTGCAGCCTTGTTCCAACAAAAGCCATTGATGTCTTGCAGGTGATCTCACCCTTCTCAGATTGCAAAATAAAGTAACTACAGGCAAGAATAGCTCAGCACATAAGACAGAGATACAAGATGGAAGAATCTGAGAGGCTTAGTCTCTATCCTGCTTCAATTAATTTATGGACTCAAGACAGGACTCAATGTTTCTCGGGGGTGGGGGGGGGAACAATTTTTAAGCACCTCTTATCGGAAGCACACCGAACTAGCAATCAGGAAATTTGGGCACTAATCTTCACTCTACCACTTGAGTTAGGATCTCCATCAGTCTACATCTGTAAAGTAAGTTTGGGACTAGGATACTATCCCATCTCTGAAGTTCTTCCCAGAGTTGAGGTTTTCTGAGAGAGAGAGAGAGATAGATATGGTATGTGATATATATATGTGTACATATATATCATATGTACATCCAACCATTCTTGGTGTCCCAGTTTTAGATCTTTATGAAGCCTTTTGTCTGGTCTTGGCTAAGCAATATAAATTTGAGCTTTCATATAACTTGCATCAGTTTCTCTGCCAGACAGGGCCACTTCTGGGATATACTGAAATTCAATTATATTGAAAGTTACAACCATTTCCAGATCCCCTCAACTAGCCAAGTTATTCCTCAGAAACAGACAGTTTCCCCAAAGAAAGACTGGTGATTTGACATGAAAGAACTCCCATGGATCCTTCTCCTTAAAGGGGCCAACCAGACTGTTTCCATAGCTCTACCACTGCCATCCTCATGACAAGGGTTTACTGAAGTCCCAGAATGTTCCCCTTGACCCATGCACCAGTGACCAGGTACAGATTCTTGTGTGAAAACGAGCATTCAGTTCCTATGGGTGTTTCCAGAAACACAATTGTTCCTGTAGCTACTAGCTTCAGTTAGAACCAGGAAGATGCTGGGGGGATTAACAAAGCTATCATTTTCATTTTTTACCCAGAAAACAGGAGAAAAGTACAGCATGATAATGACATATCTTGCTTGTCAGTGGTATAGTCAATTCAATACATTCAAGTCATACAAATCTCTCACTTCCAGACCAAAGCACCAAATAGGATACCAGAAAGTTTAGGGCAGCTAACCAGCATCAGTTGTCTGGCAACAGAAGAATTTGGGCAAGACACAAGCATAAATATGATAGGAAAGCTTATTAGAAAGGAAATATGGCAGAAGAAGAGAGCACATGACACACATAAGCCACAGGAAAGACAGCATTTTAGCCACTCTATGCCATATTGCATCGTCTTTATCCATCTTTCTCATTACAAAGCATGGCCTTCATCCAATCAAGAGAATTGGGTGACTTTCTGACTGGGTGAGTCTCTTATTTTGTTTCCTATAAGGTCATAACAGTGCCCTGTGCTATTAAGTCAAACACTTAGTGCCCTGTGCTATTTCCTCATTCTTTCGTCCTTCTCACTTGCTCATGTAGTCCCTTGCCCCTAGTTCATTGTCAGTTGGTTTTTGGTTTGCCAGTTTATCAGCCATCTTCAAGCTTATAAATGGCTCAGCTTCTCCAATAATCCCCTATCCGTAGGCTGATACTATCTAGAGGTCCTGGGTCCTTTTTTTATTTTACCATCTAATAGAGAATTATGAGACAGGAAAAGTGGGAACCGCAGTTAAGTTTATGTGAAAGAAAACATAATGCACGAGGAAAACTGAGGCAAGCCTCTTATCTACTACTAGGTTGGTACAATTTCCCAACCAGGACTCCCAGCTGAGAGGACCGACCACCTCATGCCACGAGTGAGGCCTTGTCTACTTCCTTCCAAGGCAAAGAGAAGGAAGAGAGGACAGACTTTTGAGTGTAAAAGAACATGAAAGATGCCTGGAAATCAGTAGCTTTCTGTAGTCTTAGGGCCTTTTGGGTGAGTCGCAGCTGCTCTGGCATCCGTTTGGGTCACTACCCCAAAGGTAGGGGCATGTGGTCTGATGCAGGTTTGCTCCAAGGTTGTCATGGGCTTTGCTTTCATCAGAGCCATTGACTTGGTTAACTTGGCTTCCCAGTGTCTTCAGGAAGGGGAGAGGGTGTTATCTCCATGGGCTATCTCCACCCCCCAAGGTCACAGGGAAAGAGGTGTCACCTCCTGGGTCACTCTCTCTATCTGCCTAATATTTCCTTTCTGCCTTGCCCTCAGAACTAACATGATTTCCAAAGGATTAATAAATGTATTCTTGGGGCTGGGGATATAGCCTAGTGGCAAGAGTGCCTGCCTCGGATACACGAGGCCCTAGGTTTGATTCCCCAGCACCACATATACAGAAAACGGCCAGAAGCGGCGCTGTGGCTCAAGTGGCAGAGTGCTAGCCTTGAGCGGGAAGAAGCCAGGGACAGTGCTCAGGCCCTGAGTCCAAGGCCCACGACTGGCCAAAAAATAAATAAATAAATAAATAAATAAATGTATTCTTACTCCCTACATGATGTGATACCACATTCTCTCTTCCCCTCTCTGTCTCATACACACACACACACACACACACACACACACACACACACACACACTACACTTGACTTCATTAATGGCTTGATTATCTCACTTTGGACATGACACACAGCACTATCAAGATTTTACACGCATTCATAAAATGTGCTATAAAGACAGTGAATGGAACAAGATTTCCTAGGCTAAGTGTTTTCTTTTGTGCTGGGTCATCTGCCCCTGCCCTCTCCCTCTCTAGGCAATAATAATAGCTATTATTAGCTGGGTGGATAAAAGCCACCAGGAACCAGGCTGAGACGTTTCACACAGTCTCTCCATTACTCCCATGAAAAGGAAGTCCTGTCACCAACCACTTCTAGAGGGAGAAACTGAGGTGACCAGCAAGAGATTAACATTAACAGCCCAGAATCCCAGAATAAGAAGCAAAGCCAGAAGCCAAACCCAAACTGTTGTGGTTCCAGAATCCATGGTCATAAACACTTTGAAACACAGCTATATTCATGCTTTTTTGACCTTCTAGTGTGTTCCAGATCATTTCATTTGCTTAGATAAATACAAATGGCTAGGATCACACTGAGCATGACGTAGATTACCCTAAGTATGGCTTAGATCACCCTAAGCATGGCTTGGAAGAAGCTATTCCTCAGAATTTAGCAAGAAATTTAGCCAGAACTTCTCAAGATCTTTTAGAAATATGATCCTTGATTACCTTCTTTTGTGAAGGAAAGAATTACTTCCAAATTTTAATACCTATCTATTCCCACTTCTTTGCTTGGGTCCCAATCATAAGAAAAGAAAGCACTGAGTAGCTAGGGTGGGCTGAGAAAATGGTCCCAAGCCAGCAGGTTTAAATACCTCCTCTGCTTCGCATCCTGTGAAGTGATAAGGGAAGGCTTGGCTGGGGGGAAGGGGGTCATGAATGGGCACACCAAGCATTCTTTTGTCTGCAGGATGAATGTGGCCATTAATCCTGACCACCTTCCTCTCCCAGAAAACAATGGAGTTCTGCTGATTCTGATTCCCTCTCAGGCATCTCTTCTTGGCTGCCATGCCTAGCCCCATAATTGAGACTCACACTGTTTGTCCCTGGCTCAGTGACTAGCACCCATGCCAGGCCAGAGGATGGATATAGTCCCACAGCCTGTGGTTACCTAAGGTGCTCTCAACTCACTCCTTGATGAAGAAACCAGAAAGCATGGATTTCATGCTCTGGTAAGGCAGCAAATCCTGGTGCAAAACACACAGCTTTACCTTTTAGCCATCCTCAGGTTCCTGAAAGAACTCTCTGACTCTTTGTCTCTGTCTCTGTCTCTATCTCCCCCTCTTCCCCTATCAGTGGGCTGATACCGTCTAGAGACCCTAGGTCCCTCTCTCTCTCTCTCTCTCTCTCTCTCTCTCTCTCTCTCTCTCTCTCACACACACACACACACACACACACACACACACACACACACACACACACACACCCTTCACCAGGGTTAGCCCAAACTGATACTTAGAGTCCTAGTGAAAGTCTTTGTCTAGAACTCCCATTTAGGCAAAGGCTCTATCAGTTCAGACAGGCAGACATTTCTATTCTCAGCAATTGTTCTTTGGGTGTGTGATGCCCCAGGCATCCCAGAAGGCTTGGCCAGAATGTGATTAGTGAGGCAGGACTTGGGCATTCTTGGGAAACTCCCTCACTGTGGTTTTGTTACCTAAGAGTCAATGCAGCTATCTACATCAGTCCTTGCTTCCCATGAGAGATAAGCTTAGGCAAGACTGGAAACCTAGTAAAAGGGATAGGAAAGTCAATTGGGAAAGGAATATCTCAGATGCAGCCAGGCAGCCCTCTATGACAAATAAAGAGACATCATGAAAGGCAGAAGAAGAACATTTATTACATGGCCTGATCAGCCAAAGAAAGACTGTACCTGATCATCTTTAGCCATCTTCTGTGTACAGACATGAGCTATAGATTTAAATAACTTGGAGCCAAGGGTGAAAGGTATATATTGTTAAAGAGTCCCAGTTGCAGATGGTTGGCCATTATCTCAGTTCTGTTCTCTAGTTCCAGAGAAGTTGTTATTGCTGTCATCACTTGAAGGAGCAATCTGGTTCCCAAGAGATGATTACCCCTGCTCCAGGGTATAGCAGCATTATTATAGATAATTGTCCTCATTTGGGGATTGGTCTGTCCTGCATGGTTTTGTTGTTCATTAAGGGTAATTTTGGTGCTTTGTCATAAAGATGTTATCAATTAGTCCTGTTTTTCCTGAAACCCAAAGTGATTATAAGGTGAATGATTTAGACAAAGGCAAATGCAAACATGGGGTTGGAGATGCCAAACTTTTCTTCTGCTTTTAGTTAATTTGTGGGCCCAAATAAGGAATCAGCAAGTACTTCTTAACAAAAGCACTTTAAGTACCTATGACAAATATACTTTGAATAAAGTGAAAGCAGTCTCTGATCTCTAAGATTACAAAGACAGAATTAACTGGGTGCTGATGGTTCACCTAGCTTTTCAGAAGGCTGAGACATGAAGACTGAGGTCCAAAGCTAGGCAGAGCAGGAAAGTCCATAATACTCTTATCTCCAATTAACCAGCTTTGACTCAAGTTGGTAGAGCACATTGAAGGGGGGATAAAAAGAAAAAACTCAGAAACAGTTCTCTCAGGCCCTGGGTTCAAGCTCCAGGACTGGAGACAAAAAAAAAGGAGGTGGGGGGAGAAAAGACAGAATCAGCCTTTGGTGTTTGAGTACTTATTAGAATTGCCTATGAGAAATTCCTGTCCAGCGGTAGCAGGTTCAAGTACAAAGGGCTGAAATGATCTCTCTCTCTCTCTTTCTCTCTCTCTCTCTCTCTCTCTCTCTCTCTCTCTGTGTGTGTGTGTGTGTGTGTGTGTGTGTGTGTGTGTGTGTGTGTGTGTGTACTGGAACTCGGGCTTAAACTCAGAGCCAGGATGTTTTGTCCTGAGATTTTTTGCTCAAGGGTAGCACTCAGCCACTTGAGCCATAGCTCCACTTCCAGCTTTGACAAAAAAATAATTACTTATTTTTTGTCAAAGTGATATACAGAGGGGTTACAGTTTCATACATAAGGCAGTGGGTACATTTATGTACAATTTGCCACTTCCAGCTTTTTGGTTGTGAATTGGAGATGAGTCTCACAGAGTTTCTTAGGTACTGTGTTTCCTCAGAGTTCTTGTGATCTCATCCTCCCATGGTCACCATTTACATCTTTCTTCCTTTCCCCTAAGGATGGAGCCCTTGGGGAGTTTTCCATTGTTTAGGTGTTCTTCGCAGTTGCCTGGCATTCCTGGCTGGCTGCTAACTATCAGTAACAGCAACATGTCCTGGCTGCCTTACCTAGCACTCAGGATGATGCTGTGTGGAAAAATGTGCCTACACCAAAAAGTAACTCAGAACAGTCTCTAAAGAGTGAGCACATCTTAAATTTTCTCTTGTTTAATCCATTTCACTTATAATTTTCCTGTTTGTACATGTGTAAGAATGATTTTTTTATCCATGTTTAAATAGGTCTAAGAACAGTGTATGTGTTTGTGCTTGAAGGGTCAAGGAATTACCTAGTTGCCTAGGTGCTATCTCTAAGTTCTTTTGCTCGAGGCTAGTGCTCTACCACTTGAACCACAGCTCCACTTCTGGCTTTTTGGTAGTTAATTGGATATAAGAGTCTCACAGGCTTTCCTGTATGGGCTATCTTCAAACTACCATCCTGTCCTCAAATCTCCGCCTCCTGAGTAGCCTTAAAATAACAATGCTAAACAACAAGAAAAAATACTTTAATTCATAGTTACTGTAGTCTGAATGTTGGTACCCACTCCTTCCCCCCACCCCCTGCCATCAAAATTCATTCATATACTGAAACTTAATCCCCAGTAGGATCCTATTCACATGTGGAACCTGAGAGAAGACTGGGTCCTGAAGGCTGAGTCTTTATGAAGGGGATCAGTGCCTTCATTCTTGAAAAGTCCCTACAGAGCTTCTCTAGTCTTCTATCACATGCGAATACAATGAGAAGGAGCTATTGAAACACAGAATAAGTTCCCACAGGACACTAAACCTACTAGTGCTTTGATCTTGGACTTCCCAGCTCCTAGAACAATGAAGGGGAAATTTCTTTTGTTTGCAAATTATCCAATATTTTGTTACAATGGGCCAAATGAGCCAAGACAACATTTTAGGCCTAAATCATAGAGCTAGCCAATCAATGACAGAACCAAGACAAGAACCATGGGCTCCACCTGGCTTACAAGATCTTTTTGTTCTGGCTCCAGGTTCTCCGGTGGCCTGATCCCAGGTCATGTATCCTTCAAATGATAGCATCTGCTCTGTGCTCTGCTTAGAAGCTTGCCCCGTATAGAGAATGATGAATGTCTTTGAATATCCGTGCTTCCAAAGGGAAATGGTCTCATTCTTCCTTCTCTGATGACCACTTGGAATAACTGGAGTTGGGGGGAACTAGCAGCTGGCCTGTAGACTACAAAGAAAACTCACCCATCTGGCACAACTCATAGAGCCTGAGGCCCTTCTTTAGGAGGGTGTGAGTCATAAACCATGCTGGGAGGAGGCAGAGAGCAGATCTCACCTGAGCAAACAGAAGAGAAGGCAGAAGGGTGTGGGAGGAGAACGTGCTGAGTCTCCACCTGTTGACATGCTTCCCTGAGGCATGATCTAGGATGTACTGGGGAGTCAGCCAAAGTCAAGACTTGAACTCCGCAACCCTCTGCAACCCTGTGCTATGAATTCAAAGCTTTGGCTCCAACTCCTATCTTAGGACTTGCCCTGGATGCACTGCTGTCATGAAAATCTTGGGACATCTTAACTAAATCCTTTGGGAGGACTTAAAGGATATGAAAAGGAAGCAATTCATGAACAGATGGTTGCTTTTATGGTTGGTTGCCTGGAAAGACTAGGTTTATATAGGTGGTCAGAGTGAAGAAGTGAAGAGACTGGCCCAATGGTCAGAGAACTTGGTGACAAAATCCTCCAAGCCAGGGAAGCAGCTCAGTAAAGACTTCTGCACTTTGCAGACAATCCCACAATGGACTCCCAGTTCTGCAATTGGTGTGCTTTGTGGTCCTCAGTTCCCTCATTTAAATATAGGGGGAATAATAAACACTTGGACAAAGCGTTGGAGAACAAAATGAAATAATGTACACAAAGCACTTGGCTCGTAGCAGGTGCCCCCTAAATATTTGTTCTTTCTTCTAAGCCTTGAAGATTCCACCAGTCAGTGTTATGTTTGAAAACATCATTTTAAACAATAGAAGCCTTTGTAAAATTGCCAAGCATTTTCCCTTAGAAGCTGTGAGATTTGCAGAATGTAATCCGATATCATTTTAATAACTGCCTGAGCTGTGTGGTCCTACTGGGTCAGGAAGAATATGGAAAGAAGATAGAATTCCATCCAGGTCAAAGGTCACTCACACAAGCTGGAAAGGAAATTAATATATCCTAGACAAAGAAAATCAAACTTGAGTTAAGTCATTTAGCAGTCTGAGTTGGAGGCATAATTCTATGAGACGCCTGGGATGGGGATACATGGATGAAATTAAGCAGCGCTGAGCCCCTAAATTCCTAATGTGCTACCCAACACAGGTCCCAACAAACAGGGATGATGCCATTGGTACACAGCTGTTCAAATCTTCCTAGCTGTACAAGATGAGCCATGTGGGACTATTAGTAGAACTGACAAGAATCCTGGTGAACCTGGAATGGAGGCACATTCCTTTACTATAAGCACTTCCGAGACTGAGGTAGGAGCATGACAAGTTGCAGGCTAACTGAGCTATATGATAAGATCCTGTCTTAAAAAATAAAGAGGAAACCAACAAAACCTGACTAATATGGATGAATTCTCTCAAAATTACATGGAATGGCAACATTAGTTGTAAACCCTGGGAATATTAAGCATTCAGAATATTAAGAGAACCAAACTTAAACGTAATATTTAGGCATTAGGAAGGAATCTGCATATTTGTTAGCATTGGTATTTATAGTAGTCAAGAGAATTTTAAGTATAATAAAATATATCTCCATTGAAAATTTCTATTTGAAATGAGTCATTGAGTAACTGATTTAAATGTGAATTTTCAAATGTAACACCACTAAGTTAACATACAGAACTGGAACAGTTAAGAGTACTTAATCACTGTAGATATAAGTTTATTTTATTAGGTTCATGAGTTGCTTAAGATCTTTAGGTTTATTTTGCTAAGACTTCAAAATGAAACTGAAATATTAAATTTATAAATGAAGTTTAAAAACCTTAGAGGCATATAAGTCTGCAAAGGATGACAATTAGTCATCAGAGGCCCTTTCGAATAAACAGTTGCCAACATTTGCTAAACACAGAGTAAGCTTTGTAAGGTGAACCCTAAGGTATAACCTTAATAAATTAAATGTGAATTTTCAAAACTCATGGAACAAGCCTCTCATATTTTCTGTAGTTAAAAACAAGAACTATTCCTAAGGGGTATAATCTTCCATTGGGAAAAGAAATGAAATCCTAAGAAGAAGAAAAAATCCCAATAAATAGAGCAGAACATTATAATTGCAACAAGGGAAGGGCCTGAATCCAGCTTTTTAGTCCACCTTGTGACTTCTCTCACAGCTTCAGATGACCTCAATCCCACCAGCACCTCTCATTCTCTCCCATGCACAGCTGGACCACTGTCCACCAGAACAGACAAAGGCAAACAACATCTGAGCAAGGCAATAAGGGGATAGCTGGGGAGAGTATACCAAATAACTTAAAAACCAGTGGCTTTGAATTTGACCTGGGCCAAATACCCTGAGACTCCAGAAGAATTTTTTTTCTTAATGCCTGCTTAGGATTGTTGAGACAAGTGTATGTATCTGAGCATTTTCAACTTAACCACTCACTGTGAATAAGACAGCACCCTAATGAAGAATAGCTAGTGCTGACACCTTGCATGATGAGTGCTCGCCCGAAGGCAGCTGCCTCTGCACCTCACCAAGATAGGAAAAAAACCCACATGGCCATTGGGATCAGAAAGAGCTGGCCTGAAGTCTAGCTCTGCCCCTCACTAACTCATGGAACCAGAGGCTCTGAGCCTCAGTTTTCTCTTGCTCAAACTGTGAACAATTGGCTACCATGAAGAGTATATGTAGAAAAACACATCATGACACAGAGCCTAGCGTAGACTGGACATTCTCTCCATACTATAAAGTCTACATGCCAATGTCGGGTCCTTCTCAGCCCCTCTCTGCCAAGGAAGTACAGAAAAGTGCAAGCAATACCAGGTCAATGTCTTGTTGATGGTGATGGAGAGAATCCTGGACTTGCAGCTGGGCAGCAAGCTTGGCACTCTCGCCTTTGCCCATGGCCTTGACTGACCCTGAGGAGCCAGTCATTAGTCTGGAACAGATAAACTACATCTGGTTCAAGTTAATGTCTTTCTCTTTCACCTCCTCAGAAGTTCATACAAAATACTCAACAATATCTCTCCTCTGCCAACACCAGGTCCTTTTCTTTTTCTTCTTCAGAATTTCCTGGTAGAAGCATAGATCTGGGGCCCTTTGGTTTGTACTTCCTTTTGCTGGACACCTGTATATGTCTTCAGCCAAGAAACTGAAGATCCTTCCCTTGGCAGGAGCTGAGAAACATTCAGAGTAAAGAGATAGCCAGTCAGTCAAGAAGTCACACCAAACCTCAGCAAGCTATTCTTGATGCCAACAAGATTCTCTACAGCTGAGACTCCCCTTGTTAGAGCATAGATTTTTTACCCAAGGAGAAACAGTTTGAATTCCAAATCTTAAACTTCCCAGGGGGGGAAAAAAACTTCTCAAGAGGAAAGCAAGATCCCAAATCGTGGACTGCAGCTACCCCCAAAGCTTCCTTCTCATCCCTTCCTGTTCTCCTTTTTCCTCTTATGCACAAAGCATAACAACCCAACTGAACTCCTAGGAAGGTGGCCCTAGTCTCAGAGCACTGCGCACCAGGAAAATGATTCTTCTGTCAGAAAAGAGATCTCACAAGGGATATTTGCTTTACTGTTCAGCCTCTATGTACCAGGAAGATCCTTAAAAGAAACAACCCGTTCTACCCTCACTCCCAGGTCAAGTCTGGCCAAGGACCTTCTCACACTCCCCTAACCACAGTGCCCAGTTGGTGAGACAGAGCACAGGCAATGACATCAAGCCTTTGTCCTTTTCCTGACTGACCAAAACCTAGAAGGATGAGGCCTGAGCTGGGGCTGGCACCCTGGCATCACACAAAGGACAGAAGAGCTTCAAGAGAGGAAAGATCAAAACTCTTAGCCTGAAGTCACACCTACCTTCTCCCCCTGGGCTTTACATTTGGTGATGCAAAATAGCCCCTCTTGGCTTAAGGCACTTGTAAAAGATTTGGAATTGTGTAAACACATGTGGAACATACCCACCATTAATGACTAAATTACAAAAATATTCAATCAAATGACTGATGACCATCCCCTAAGATGTTTTTGACTTTATAATGGTGTGTGCAGTTGTATCCATACATACATTTTGTTTTTGACTTTCTGAATACTACTGAATAAATTACATGACATGTGCAACACCTTATTGCTAAGTAGATTTTGTGTTCGATGATTCTGTCCAAATGTAGGCTGAATTTAATGGCATTTTCAGCTTATAAGTAGGTCTAATAGGATGAAAGCCCATTATAAGTGGGGAGAAAGCCCATTATTGATGAGCCGGATATGGAAGAAAAAAGTTATAAGCATGCAAACCTATCAATTCCTAACTATTTTATGTGACTCTGCTTTCAGGTTGCCTGAGTGTACTATACTGGCCTGGTGAAAACTGTACATAAGGTAGAATTGATGTACATCTCATTAGTCCGGGATTGAGAGGCATTGTGTTAATCATCTGCCTGTGGAGGTGATTACACCAGAGAAATAGGCCAAGACTGCAAACTGAGACCACATGGATTGGATTGTTGATTGCCTAGACAAAGAAAGTGATGGGGAAAGTGTTAATAACGCAGATTAGATTCAGAAGTGCACCATGTCTGGTCATTATGTTGAGATCAGCATAAAAACTTGAGGTAATATCCTTCCAGTATTTTGAAAACCTAAGAATGAACATGACACAAACCCTGTTCTTAGGGAGTTCAGGGTGACGTGCTCAAGGTCATGTGTCATTAGCAGCTATAGCAAAAAATGTTGCACCTGTCATCAAGGTATACTTTATTTGTAAAGATAAACTGACCTATGTAAAATAAGATAGAACATAAGTGAAGTTTCTAAGTGAAAGATGGCAAATACCTATTTTGAATGTCTCCACCTCCTCCTCCACAGATATGCAAATAGGTACTGATGCTCTGCCCTGAGAAGGGCATGGCTCCAGCATCCTGCCCAAGACAGGGCTCCAGGAAGCCAGTGTTGAGTCCCTCATGAACATCTTTACCCAAGAATACCAATGATGGGCCAACCCAACTAAATATTTAGAGGACAGAGATGAGCTGGAGCTGCAGTGCTCATATGCATACAAAGCCAGGCACCAGTGGCTCACGCCTGTAATCCTAGCTACTCAGGAGGCTGAGATGAGACACTTATCTCTCATTAGTCACAGAAAAAGTTGGAAGTGGCACTGTGGCTCAAGTAGTAGAGAGCTAGCCTTGAGCAGAAGCTCAGGAACAGTGCCCAGTCCCAGATTTCAAGCCCCAGGACTAGCAGAAAAAATGATTGTATACAAAAAAAAAAAACTGTATGATATGACTTCAATAAAATTCCCAAAAGGTGTTATATTGAGTAAAATAAGACAAAAAGACAAGTGTTGCCTGATTATACTTACAGGAGGCCTCTAAAGTACTCTCTAAAGTAATCCTATGATTACTTGTTTCTATAAACAACAAAATAGTAGTGAATAGGAACTAGGAGATCTGGAATGCACAGTCAATGACTACTAGCTGGACATTATTGTTACACAAGACTGAAAAAGTTCTGGAGATCTACTGTACACCACAGTGCCTCCAATTCACAGTACAGTTGTTGGGGATTCAGCTTGGCCTTAAGGGGGGGAAGGTCAACTAGGGCTCCCTTAGAGACGCTGCCCTTCCCCTAGCCCTGGGGCAGTGTGGAAGGGAGCCCCTCCCACCTTCCGGCTTCAACCAGAAGAGAAGCAAAGCAACCCCCACCTCTTGGCTCTCGGCCACATGTCTAATGGTGGGGACCCCAGAAACCCAGTCCTTGGGGGACTGTGGTCCCCGCCCATAGAGGAAGTGCTGTGACATCACCTGATGGACAGTCCATCAAGCCAATCGTTAAAATCCAGTAGCCCCTCTCCTGCGCCTGCCTTTGGGGGTATAAATTGTTGGCCCCTCACTTTATTAAACCAGAACGCCCCAGAGGCTTTCTCCGGGACACCCACTCGTCCGTGTCTTCCTTGAGATGGGAAGGGGGCAGGAGTCCTACGACCACATGCGAACTGAGGCTACCTGGGGTCTCCGCTCCCGTGATTAATCCTTACTGGCCAGGGGACGTCAGAGAGCGAGAGAGGACCACATGGAAGAGGCATACAAGCCCAGGACCCCCCCACGTGGATGGGGGGGGGTAGAGCGAAGCCCGGCATATAGTACTGTGTACTTTAAAATACCTTAAGAAGATAAATATCTCTCTCTCTCTCTCTCTCTCTCTCTCTCACACACACACACACACACACACACAAAACTTTTAGAGGTTTCATATGTATGCTGGCAATGGTAATGACAAAATACCCGAATTATAATATATGCATTAAATGTTTTGCAGTTGTTGTATATCAACTTTATATCAATAAATACAAATACTCGTAAATGTGACTTAAATTTGGTTTTAGTTAATATATACAAGTATAAAATCATACATCTTTGTGGTAGGCCACATGATGTGGCCATGCATATACATAGTGTGTAATGATCAAATCAGGGCAAACACATTTATCTCTTCAAACCATTTCATCTGTTATTGGTGGTGGAAATATTCTAAATCTTCTGATAACACACTGACAAGTGAATACTCGTGGGGTGTAACCTGTTTCTTTGGGGGTGTTCTTTACACAGCACTTGAGTCCATCCTTGACAACTGCACCATGTGGTAGGTAGGCAAACAAAATCATTTATCCCTCTTCCATAAGCCAGAAGAGCAATTTCAAGACATTCCAGGTCTTACCCAGGACCACGCTGCTAATGTGCAACTGAGCCCCAGCTTCAGCCAGCCAGGTCTCTGGGTACCAGAGCTATGTTATTTCCATCAGACCCAGAGAAAGAGACACTAGTGATTCTGTGATCTCCCCAGCCCCCCAAGCTCCCAATTTCCTCTCTCACCTTCCCAAAGAGTTGGCCAACCTCCTGACAATGGGCTGTGAAAAAGAAAAAAAAAAAAAAAAGATCTGGGGTGATGACAGCTGCCTGACAGAAGGAAGGTGATTGTGTTTGGTACTCAGCCCCCCACACCCTCATCCCTACAAGGATGGAAAGGCTCATTCGCGGTCCAATACAAGAGCTGGAAAGAGAAGGTACTGTGGCCAGCACTGCTAGGTCAGGCACAGGGATCAAAGCACTCAGCTCATCAAATGCCCCAGCCCAAAGCTGGCCGATGGCAAGAATGTAGAAATTTCAGCCTCCAATGACCCCGGGAACACAGCCACAGGAACTGGTCCAGGATCCAACTACAAGTGCCAAGGGCCTTTTAGGCAGAAAAGATGAAGGTTTAAAGAACTATCTACATCTATCGCCAAAAGCCTGACCGGTCAGCCTGGGGTAGTGGAAAGCGCTCTTAGGCTTTACAGTGAAACATACCTGTGTTTGAAATCAAAATCTACCTTATCAGCTTTGCAAACCAGGGCATGTCCCTCACTCTCTCTGAGATTCTATTTCCCTAGCTGTAAAATGGGGATGATCATGTGGGAGAATTAAGTGGACAGCATTTGCAAAACTCCTGGCAGAGACCTCAACCTCCAACATTGCTCAATAACACTCATTTCTCTCCTTCATTCTTCCATGGCAGTTCTCTTTCTCCATCTCCATGGAGAAAAAGGACTTCCTAGGAAAAGGAAGCCAAAGTGGTGAAAGGAAAATAACTCTGCCAAGGGCAGAAGACAACTTCTAAAACTACCTTCCCGTATTAGATCATAAATTTGCCTTACGTGGAAACCTTACTTGTGGGCTGTTAGCTCTATTAGGAGCATCTTACCAGCTTTGTCCAGTGTTCACCACTCACCCCACATGAGAATGAACTGCTCTGTAGCGTATACATTGATGAGCAGGAAAAAAAATTCACCAGAATTTGTCCAGGAGCTGGGCACCAGTGGCTCATGCCTGTAATCCTAGCTGAGATCTATGGAGGCTGGGATCTGAGGATCACAGTTCAAAGCCAGCCCAGGTAGAAAAAGTCCATGAGACTCTTATCTCCAATTAACCAGCAGAAAACTAAAAGTAGCACCGTGCTTCAAAGTGGTAGAGCACTAGCTCTGAGTGAAAAATCTCAGGGACAGTGCCCAGGCTAAGTTTAAGCCCCACGGGGGAAAAAAAAAGTCCCGGATTCTCCCATTCTTAGTTAATCAGCAATTCTCAGGATCCAGGAAGTCTGGTAAACTGCACCCTTAGATGAAATCTAGCCAACCATCTGTTTATAAAATTTCATTCTGCCACGGTCTCTAATCATTCAACTTGTATTGATTGAACCCCTGCTTTTTATGAGATGGGAAACCTTGTGTGGCAAGAGATGATCAAAACATATTTGTTGCTCTCACAGGGCTTAGTCCAGTTAGGAGTTGTAAGGCATTTACAAACGACCATAATACAAAGGTAAGGATGGTAAGAGAGATGCAGAACCAGGATCAAGTTGCTCATGCTTGTATCCTAGCTCCTTGAGGCTGAGGCTTAGAAGACCATGATTCAAAGCCAGCTTCAGGCAGAAATGTCCACCAGATTCCAATTCCAATTAACCAGCAAATGCTGGACTGTAGGCATGGCTCGTGTAATAGAATGCAGCTATGAGAAAGCCAGCCAAATAAATGACAGCATGAAGCTCTGATTTCACAATCCACTATCATGACAGATAGAAAGACACACAGATAGACAGACTGACTGACTGAGGGGATATTCACAGACTTACAATGGAGTTACATCCCGATAAACATTGTATGGGTGAAAAATATAAAGACAAAATGCACCTAGCTTAATGTATCTCATTTTAGCCCTACCAATCTTTTAAAAAAAATCTCAGTATATTGATTATCCTATGCCTGGGGGAAAACATCTAACACATAGCCCATATCATAATAAATTGTTGAAAATTTTATTTACACACAGATGAATGTTTTGTAGGCAGGATGGAATGTGAAAACAGCAAATACAGTACTCCCCCCCAAAAATGGTAGTAATGACACAGTCATAGAGCATCAGTTCTGGGTTTATATTTTACTTTTTATGTATGTTTATTGTACAAAGGGGTTACATTGTGATTTTCCTATATATGCACATTATGTACATGGATCAAATTCATGCCTCCCATTGCTCTTTATTTTATTTTCTTGTATGTGTGTTTCTGGTTTGACATATTTTCCTTTTCTTTTTCTAAATTTATTTATTTATTATTTATTGGAGAGGTGATGTACAGAGGGGTTATAGTTGCATGAGTCAGGTAATGAGCACATTTCTCTTTTCTCCCTCCCATTCCCACCCACAAGTCACATAGTCCATTTTCAACAAGGCATCTAGCAAGTATTACTGCTGCACTTGTTCACCCCCTCCCAAAAACTGACAAATGAAACAAAAATGGCAACAAAGAAAACTAAAACCACTTGTTCCCATTCCTTGGAGTTCATCTCAATAAATAGTATTTTATATGATCATGTGCACATAGCTAGTGAGCCTCTATGATCTCCTAAGAATTTCCTCCTTTGGGAGCTCTGAATGTCTAGAGACCTATGTAATTTATCATGTCCCAGTAAGATACACACACACACACACACACACGCACGCACGCACGCACGCACGCACGCACGCACGCAAATCACTACAATGTAATAAGTTTCGTTATTCTATTTTCATGTGTGCATATAAAGTACACCTTTTGCCCTTCCCCTGCTCAGAGTATTTTTTTAAGCTTTCCAATTATATGGCTGCCCAAATTATGTCCCTGCTTAAATTCACAAGAAAGTATCATGCCACATAGAGCTAGCTCAGAAAATGCTCCAGTCACAGTGAAGTTGCTGCTGCTGTGTATTTCTTTTGTACCATCATAAACTCAAATGGTCAAGTGAGCTGTCACTAAACAGAGGACTATCTGCACATCATATATATGTCTAACACAGGGCGTCTATTTTTACTTCAAGTCGATTCTTGTTCCTTTGTAGAGAAATAGGCTAGGTCTCAGCAAGGCAGTGACTTACTTAAAGGGATCTCTGCCAATGGGAGGATTGAGAGGTTTAATGAAAGTATCATTTCACCTGGTTCTTAGAACTTTGATGGCATTTTAATGAATAGCTCTAGTTTTTACTTGCAAGAGTTGAGCGGGAACTTCATGAATTTAATTGTGAAAACCTCAGTGTTTTTAAAGGTCTATGAATGCCACCACCCTAATGTCGAAAAAAATTAGCATTTTAGTGCATCTCTTTGTAGATGTTTTCTGCTACTTACCATATCTTGTTTTTTAAAAATGGGACCACTTTTAGACATTTTCATCTTTATAAAGTCATTTCATTAAATACAGTTAGCAAATGTTCACATGTGACATTTCACAACATGATCAAGACAGTGTATTGCCTTGTTAAATATCAACTCCTTTGGACAAGTACTTAAAGGTAATAATAATTCTTAAAAGAGAAAAAAAAGAAGAAATTGTTAAAGCATTATCAGCCCCAATAAAATGTTAGCTTGCCCAAGACACAAGATGGAGCCAACAGGGCTGGGGATATGGCCTAGTGGCAAGAGAGCTTGCCTTGTATACATGAGGCCCTGGGTTCGATTCCCCAGCACCACATATACAGAAAACAGCCGGAAGTGGTGCTGTGGCTCAAGTGGCAAAGTGCTAGCCTTGAGCAAAAGAAAGCCAGGGACAGTGCTCAGGCCCTGAGTCCAAGGCCCAGGACTGGCCAAAAAAAAAAAAAAAAAAGATGGAGCCAACAGAAACTTTGAAAAAGTCTCTAGAGCGCATGGTCACCTTGTGCCTGCTGACTCCTGGTGGAAAGTCACCACCTGCATGAGTATGACAAGGCAATGACAAGGCAAAGAATGACTGATACACATTGGTCTTCGTTCCTTTATTTTGTGATACTGGGATCTGCACATGCTAGGGAGGAGCTCTATCACTGAGCTACACATATAGTTCTTGTTCTTTGCAGAGAGGGTTTCTCTACGTAGCCCAGGCTAATCTCACAATCTCCCTACCTCTGCCTCTCACGTACTAAGATAACAGGTATGCAAGAGGTGGGGGGGGGGCGGTGGATGTGGGTGTGCCAGTACTGAGGCTTGAATTCAGGGCCTGGCTCAGGGAGGGGGGAGGGGGGCTTGACTTCAAGGCTTCGTGCTCTTGCTTAGCTTTTTCACACTACCACTTGTGCCACATCTTCACTTCCAGCTTTCTGCTAGTTAATTGAAGGTAAAAATCTCTCTGGGCTGGGCTGGCTTCAAACCTAGATCCTCAGATCTCAGCCTCCTGAGTAGCTAGGATTACAGGTGTGAACCACCATCCCCAATCAGAGATATTGCCTTTAATGTTGGACTTTCAACTTCATCTACCTGGGGCATACAGAAGTGGGAGAAGGAAATGTCTCTAGATCACTAGGAAAATGAAGATTCCACAAATGATGATGTGCATATAATCTGTTCAGTAATGCATGCAACTCCTAGCAAGCAAAAAGTATTATCTCAGTTCAGGCTGGCTCCTAGCTCAGATAGTAATCCATACACCCTGCAGCCCATCGTCTGTGTTCAGCAGACCCCAGCCTGCATGAGGCAGGGGCTAGAGCACCTCACATAGACCCACACTGCTCTTCCCCACTGTAGCTTTTCTATGAGCAACACCACATTCAGAAGAAGCACCAAGCTAATGTTCACTCTGGAAGGGTTCCCCTCCCACCTACAAGTGGACTTGATTTCTTCCCTAGCAGGGAGGGATGGGAACAAAAAGTTTTTGCCAAAAGCAGAACGAAATCAAAACATCCAACATACTTCTTCCCTGGGCTGCATGTTCCTGGCTTGACTTATATCACTTACGTAACAGAGATATTATTTGTTAGAATAGCACAGAGAGTCTCAGAAATGCCAGCCTGGGATTTGTGTCCCTGAATCCAACACAGAAAAGGGAAAAGAGTCATTTGTGAGGTGGGGGTCAAGAATGGCTTCTGATTCCCAATTCAAGACTCAAGCCTCTCCCTTGCCTACAGATGAGAAAATGGGGCAGTCTAAACAGCATTGTGGGAGATCTTTGGGGACTAGTTACTAGGAGTGGGCCTATTTTCTTGGCACCCTTGGTGTCCTCAAGCTTTCTGAGCATGTGCCAGACAAATCTATCTTTGCTAAGGAAACAGACTTACCTCACAAATAACTATAACTATAACCCAACTACTGACCAAACACACAATTGTGACTGCCCACAGTTGATTATTTTTCAACTTTACTACTTTCAAGAATTCACTTACAAAGCACTCACTTTTGTTAGAATAGGAGTTTGTTTGGTTTCATCTTTATCAAGAATACTATCAAATCACGGTGGCTCATGCTTATAATCCTAGCTACCTGGGAGGCAGAGATAGGAAGAGCTAAGGTCAAAGGTAATCCAGGGGAAAAGCACAAAACTATATGAAACAATAACTAAAGCAAAAAGTGATGGGGGCATGGCTTAGTGGTAAAGCACCTGCCTGGCAAGTACAAGACCCTGACTGAACTCAAACCCCAGTAGTTACAGAGAGAGAGAGAGAGAGAGAATAGGATAAAGCAAGCTTTGTCTGTTTCCTTTTGATGAGCCTATGAAGCTACATCCATAGAAAGCACTTGCTTGACCCTCTAGTAACCCAAAAATACCACCTAATTCTCTTTGGGTCTCTGTAGGCTAAGACTTCTTGTATTTCTCCACTATTGTGTAATACTCAAAGCCACTAATCAGTGCTTCAGTACTTCTGAAGAAGGCCAGGTCCTCCCCAATACCACACAGTGGTAAAAAATTTTTCCTTGAAATTCCTCTAGCCTCTTTGCTCTTTCCTCTACATCGTATATGGTAACCAATGACTGTGTCTTTTATCATGCATAAGGATATAATGCCCCCAAAACATTTAATAAGTAGGGCCACTACAGATTAATTCCTTCTCCATCTTTCCATTCTTTGTGTTTTCTCATCACTGTATTCTGTGGCTTTCTAACTGAGATCTGCCCTTGATCCCTGGGACTATATGTTACCAAACACTTATCTCTCACCTTGTTATCCAAAACATGATAAACAAGATGAATTTCATTGCACCCACACCAATGTAATCTCATTTCTCTTGTTTCATTCAATAGTAAATATTTATTGAGTACCTACTATGTTCCAGCCACTGTTCTCACAAAATACATGTTAGAGATCCTACTGCAGGTGAAATAGATTAGTGTTCAGAAAATAGAGAAAAGAATTATAAATACCCAAAGGAGAAAAGAAATGTGGCAGAGGGATGGGGCATGGCTTGGTTTTCCCAACTTTGATAGAAAGTCATTGATTAGCTCCACATTTATGAAATGCCTAACCCTCTCACTTCTTTGCAAATAGATTACAATAGCTAACACAACCTTTGCTTCTAACACCATGTATAGAATAGGGGCCATGATCTCTGCCTCATACAGATTAAACAAGTGAGGAAATCCCACGTAAAATGTCTTGTGCACAAAACACACCACATAAAGAGCAGCCAGAACAGAAGAGAGAGATGAGGGGGCATCCACTACAGAGCTCATGGACTTTGCTGTCATTGAAGGCAACCCATAGCTTTAGGATTGATTAACCCTTGAAGTAAGAAGCTGCTCCACATAAAGACCTAGATGAAATTGACATGACAAATATGTGACAATCCTTGTTGAGAAATGCAGCTTGACAATAGCTGATTGCTCTGGATCTATCCCAGAGCTTCTCTTTCCCCCACTGACCTACTTAGTCACCAAACTTGTAGACTGAATTTTCAGTGACAAAGAAAGAAACTCACCATCCTATTTGCAGCCATTCCTCTGTGTGTAGGGAACAAAATTTATCATTTCTCAGAGGCATCTCCAACAGGATTGAGCCCCACAGTGACCAGCTCAACACATCTTTGTCTTTCCCTCTTTCTCTGTTCTTTGTATAACCTTCATATCAGGCTCTGGTTTTTCAAAGCTTCCCAGCTATTACAGTCATATCATCCATACACTAGTCATTTTTGCTTAAATACTACATTGCAGTATTTATACAGGAGGCATATGCATGTATAATTATCTACAATCTCTCCAATCATCCAAAATAGGTGATCTTGCAGTTATCTCCCTTATCTGTATTATGCTAAACCTGATTTTTTGGGGGTTGGGAACCCAGTAAGTAGCCTGGAAAAATAACTAAGGATGATAAAGAATAACTCAGTCTTGTAAGCCATTGGAACTGGCCAGCTAGAACAGGAGGATTTGGCAACAGAATCCCCAAGGATTCTGGGTATCTACTTGAACTCTACTTACTCAGATTGTCATTATTTGGATACAAGAACGTTCTGAAAGCTGGAGGTAAGGGGCTGCTAACAGCCACAATACCTAATGCTCTTCAAGCTCCTTTCTTTTCCCTTCCTCATGAGGCCAGGAGAAACCAAGCATATAGTAACATAGAAAATGTACCTCCATGTTCTGTGTTTTATAGGTATTTTATAGGTATTTGATGAGTGGTCAAATGAAGTAGACCAACCTCCATTTCCAATTACAAAATCATAAATACTGAACAAGAAGATATGAAAAGGAGAAACAAGCAAATATTTTCAAACCACTACTCAATTTCCTTTCTCAGTGATCTCTGATTACCACTACTATGTTGGTATGTAAATAGGTAGTGGAGTGGGAGGATGGGAAAAGACACCTGTTAAAAACACTTGAGAGGGCTGGGAATATAGCCTAGTGGCAAGAGTGCCTGCCTCGGATACACGAGGCCCTAGGTTCGATTCCCCAGCACCACATATACAGAAAAAACAGCCAGAAGCGGCGCTGTGGCTCAAGTGGCAGAGTGCTAGCCTTGAGCGGGAAGAAGCCAGGGACAGTGCTCAGGCCCTGAGTCCAAGGCCCAGGACTGGCCAAAAAAAAAAAAAACAAAAAAAAAACAAACACTTGAGAATCCTAGTTCTAAGTAAAAAAAAAAAAAAAAAAAAAAAGGGAGGGTATATTATCGCAGTTTATTTTTTTGTTTTTGTTTTTGTTTTTCTCAAATTTTTATTATCAAACTGATGTACAGAGAGGTTACAGTATCATACGTTGGGCATTGGATACATTTCTTGTACTGTTTGTTGCCTTGTCCCTCATGCCCTCCTCCCTCCCCCCCCCGCCAGGTGTTCAGTTCACTTACACCAAACAGTTTTGCAAGTATTGCTTTTGTAGTTATTTCTCTTTTTTTACCCTGTGTCTCTCAAATTTGGTATTCCCTTTGAATTTCCTACTTCCAATACCATTAAACACGGTTTCCAATATACTCAGATAAGATTACAGAGATAGTGTAGGTACAACCACAGGAAGGTGATACAAGAACATCATCAATAATAGAAACTACACATACACATAGGACGTTGAAAGTAGTTACAACTGTGATATATCACTTCTTTCCATAACATGGAGTTCATTTCACTTAGCATCATCTTATGTGTTCCTAAGGGTATAGCTATTGGGCCTTGTAATGCTCTGCTATGGCTTGCCTAAACCTGTACTAATTATTCCCAATAAGGGAGGCCATAGAGTCCATGTTTCTTTGGGTCTGGCTCACTTCACTTAGTATAACTTTTTCCAAGTCCTTCCATTTCCTTACAAATGGAACAATGTCATTCTTTCTGATAGAGGCGTAAAATTCCATTGTGTATATGTACCACATTTTCCTGATCCATTCATCTATGGAGGAGCATCTGGGTTGGTTCCAGATTCTCGCTATGACAAATTGTGCTGCGATGAACATTGTTGTGCTGGTGGCATTACTGTGATTTTGTTTGTGGTCTTTTGGATAGATACCCAACAGTGGGGCTGCTGGGTCATAGGGTAGTTCTATATTGAGCCTTCTGAGGAATCTCCATACTGCTTGCCAGAGTGGCTGAACCAGTTTACATTCCCACCAACAATGAAGTAGGGTTCCCTTTTGGCCACATCCCCTCCAACAATTGTTATTATTAGTTTTCTTGATATATGACATTCTTGCTGGGGTGAGATGGAATCTCAATGTTGTTTTGATTTGCATTTCCTTTATGGCCAGTGATGTAGAGCATTTTTTCATATGTCTCTTGGCCATTCTCATTTCCTCATCAGAGAAGTTTCTTTGTAAGTCTTTAGCCCACTTGATGAGGGGGCTATTGGTTCTTTGCGGTTTTGTTTTGGAAGAAGGTAATTTTTTTAGTTCTGCATATATTTTAGAGATGAGGCCTTTGTCTGTTGAATGTCCGGTAAAGATCTTCTCCCAGTCTGTGGGCTTTCTGTTTATCTTGTGAGCTATGTCCTTTGCTGTGCAGAAGCTCTGGAGTTTGATGCAGTCCCATTTGTCCAACCTTTCTTTGATTTGTAGCCTTTCAGGGTCTTTGTTAAGGAAGTTCTGTCCTGTGCCAAGGAGCCCAAGTGTTTCTCCTACTCCTTCCTTTAGTGTTTTCAGGGTGCCTGTTTTGATTTCAAGGTCTTTAATCCATTTGGAATTGATTTTGGTGCAGGGTGATATATAAGGATCTAGTTTTAGTTTGTTGCATGTGTTGAGCCAGTTTTGCCAGCACCACTTGTTAAAGAGGCTATCTTTCTTCCATACTATTGTTTTAGCTCCTTTATCAAAGATTAAGTAGGCATAGTTCTGTGGGTTTAATTCTGGGTCTTCAATTCTGTTCCACTGGTCTTCAGGCCTGTTCCGGTGCCAATACCAAGCTGTTTTTATTACTATAGCTTTATAATACAGCTTGAAGTTGGGTATTGTAATTCCTCCAGCACTGTTCTTTCTGCTTAGGAGTGTTTTTGCTATTCTAGGTCTTTTATTGTTCCATATGAATTTCTGGATTGCTTCCTCTATTTCATTAAAGAATGGTGTTGGGATATTAATGGGTATTGCATTGAATTTGTAGATAGCCTTTGGCAATATTGCCATTTTGATTATATTAATCCTCCCAATCCAGGAGCATGGGAGGTTTTTCCATTTTCTTAGTTCTGACTTAATTTCATTTTTCAAGCTTTTAAAGTTCTCTTCAAAGAGGTCTTTCACTTCTTTGGTTAAGGTTATTCCTAGGTATTTTATGTTTTTGGGGGCTATTGCAAAAGGAGTTGCTTTCCTGATTTCAGTCTCAGTCTTCGGGTTTTTAGCATAGAGAAAGGCCGTTGATTTTTGAAGGTTTATTTTATATCCTGCTACTTTGCCAAAGCTTTGGATCAGCTCTAGTAGCTTGGGGGTAGAGTCTATGGGATTCTTTAGGTATAGGATCATGTCATCTGCGAAGAGAGAAAGTTTAACTTCATCTTTTCCTATTTGGGTCCCCTTTATATTCTCTTCTTGCCTAATTGCTCTGGCTAGGAATTCTAGTACTATGTTGAAGAGCAGGGGAGAGAGTGGACATCCCTGCCTTGCTCCTGATTTTAAAGGGAATGGCTTTAGTTTTTCACCATTTAGAGTTATGCTTGCTGTTGGTTTGTCATAAACTGCCTTGATCATATTCAGGAATGTTCCCTGGAATCCCAGTTTTTCCAGGGCTTTTAGCATAAATGGGTGCTGGATTTTATCGAACGCTTTTTCCGCATCCAGCAATAAAACCATGTGGTTCTTTACCTTGCTCCGGTTGATGTGGTGGATTACATTAATTGACTTGCATATATTAAACCAGCTTTGCATCCCTGGGATGAATCCAGTTTGATCGTGGTGTATGATTTTTTTGATGACCTGTTGAAGTCGATTGGCCAGAATTTTGTTGAGAATTTTTGCATCTATGTTCATCAGGGAGATTGGTCTGTAGTCCTCTTTCCGTGATGAGTCTCTGCCTGGTTTTGGGATGAGGGTTATACTGGCTTCATAAAATGAGTCTGGTAGTGAACGTTCTCTTTCAATTTCATTGAAGAGTTTGAGAAATATTGGAGTGAGTTCTGTTTTGAAGGCCTTGTAGAATTCTGCGGTGAATCCGTCTGGACCTGGGCTTTTCTTGGATGGGAGATCATTTATTGCTGTTTCTATTTCAATACTGGATATGGGTCTGTTTAGAAGGTTTAAGTCTTCATAGTTGAGTTTGGGGGTATCAATTTTTTCTAGGAAATCATCCATTTCTTCCAAGTTCTCGAATTTGTTGGCATAAAGGTTTGCAAAATAGTCCCTTATTATTTTCTGAATTTCGGTTATTTCTGTGGTGATGCTACCTGTTTCATCTCTTATCTTGTTTATTTGAGTGTGCTGCCTTCGTTCTTTGGTCAGGTTTGCCAGGGGTCTGTCTATCTTGTTGATTTTTTCAAAGAACCAACTCTTTGTTTTGTTGATTCTTTCGATGGTTTTTTTCGTCTCTAATTGATTTAATTCTGATTTGATTTTAATTATTTGCTTCCGTCTATTGACTTGGGGTTTGGCTTGCTGTTCTCTCTCCAGAAAATTAAGGTGCTTCCTTAAATTACTGAGTTGCTGTTTCTCCAGTTTGTTGATGTATGTACTCAGAGATATAAATTTTCCTCTGAGTACTGCCTTTGCTGTGTCCCAAAGGAGCTGGTACTTTGTGTCATCAACTTGGTTGAAGTCCATAAACATTTGAATTTCTGTTTTAATTTCTTCAATGATCCACTGATGGTTCAGCAGTATGTTCTTTAGTCTCCATGAATTGTGGGATTTTCTGTGGTGGCTGAATGAGTTGAGCTCTAATTTTATTCCATTGTGGTCTGAAAGAATGCAGGGAATGATTTTGATACTTCTGAATGTGTACAGATTTTCTTTGTGCCCTAAGATGTGATCTATTTTGGAGAATGTTCCATGTGCTGCCAAAAAGAATGTGTATTCTGTCCTTGCTGGGTGGAATATTCTGTAGATGTCGATTAAGTCTAGTTGGTCTATGCAATTGTTTAGTTCTGTGGTTTCTTTGTTCAGTTTTTGGCGTGTTGATCTGTCCAGAGGTGATAGTGGAGTGTTAAAGTCCCCCACTATCATTGTGTTTGGGTCTATGAATGTTTTTAGAGCCAGTAGTGTTTGTTTGATGAAGTTGGGTGCTCCTGCATTTGGCGTGTAGATATTTAGGATGGTTATTTCTTCCTGTTGGAGAGATCCTTTTACTAGTATGTAGTAACCTTCTTTGTCTCTTCTTACCTTTTTTAATTTGAAGTCAATTTTGTCTGATACTAGGATTGCAACTCCAGCCTGCTTATGGGGGCCATTTGCTTGATAGATTTGTTTCCAGCCTTTCACTTTTAGAAGATGTTTACTTTTGCTGGATAGATGTGTCTCTTGGAGGCAGCAGAAAGATGGATCTTGATTTTTGATCCAAGTTATGAGCCTATGTCGTTTGATTGGAGAATTAAGTCCATTAATGTTGACAGTTAGGATTGAGAGGTGATCGTTTGTTCCTTTCATTATCACTATCTTGTTTAAAGCTGTGTCTTCCCATTTCTTGATCTAGTGTTTACTAATTAGGGTTCATTTCTCTGTCTGTGTTGGGATCTTGATTATTTTCCCTGTATAGTACATCTTCAAGGATTTTGTGTAAAGCTGGTTTGGTGGAGATATATTGTTTCAGTTTTTCCTTATTGTGGAAGACTTTTATTTGACCTTCGGCTATGAAGGAGAGTTTGGCGGGGTACAGAATTCTTGGTTGGTAGTTATTTTTATTTAGAGTTTGGTATACTTCATTCCAGGCTCTCCTTGCTTTCATGGTCTCTGCTGAGAAGTCTGGGGTAGTTCTGATTGCTTTTCCTTTATATGTGATTGTTTTCTTTGCCCTAACAGCTTTGAGTATTTTTTCCTTGCACTCTGCTGAAGCTGTTTTGATCACAATGTGTCGGTGGGAAGTCCTATTCTGGTCTGGTCGATTTGGGGTTCTAAATGCTTCTTGTATCTGTATAGGCCTTTCCTTCTGGATGTTTGGGAAGTTCTCAGCTAATATTCTGTTAAATAGGTTGCCTATCCCATTAACCTCTTTCTCCAAGTTTTCCTCAATACCTATTATCCTTAAATTGGGCTTCCTGATTGTGTCTTGAATCTCCTGTAGCGATCTGTTTTGTTGCTTGGACTGGATTTGTATTGATTTTTGATCTTTCTCCATAGAATCTAAGGAATCTTCAGCTCCTGAGATTCGATCCTCTGCTTCAGTTAGTCGGGACTGTAGGATAGCTACTTGATTTCGAATCTCTTTTCCTTCTGACTGGTCTTTCCTGATGATTTCCATGTCATTTCTTAGGTCCTGTATGGACTTCTTTACTTCATTAACTTCATTACTTTGGTTTTGAGTGTTGTCTCTCAAATCTTTAAGTTGGGTAGCTATCTTTTCATTTGACTCTTGAAGCTCACTTATCTTTCTATTTGTGGATGCCATGAAATTCTCCATTAATTTTTGCTTTGCCTCCTCACGCTCTAACATAATTGACTGAAGGGATTCAAACTTTTCATTTATCATGTTTATCAGTAAACTTTGTAGAGCATTTTGGGGGTTTTCTTCTATGTTTTTGATTGACTGCTCTGCTTCCTGCTTGTTTTGAGTGGGGGATAAGACTTCATTATTTGCCATCTTTCTTGTGTTTCTTCTGCCCATTTGAATTGGGAATGCCAGTCTACCAGCACCTGTGAGCAGCTGTCTCTGCGATGTCAGGTCCTCCGTGCTCAGCTGCCTTCTGGAGTATTTCTCGCCTTAGCTGCGCGGAGTCCGCAGTTTATTTTTTAATATGATATTTTAGCCTTTAATATGTTAATTACTAGCATGTAATTTTTTATATGTATTAAATCAACTTTTTTTGTTTTGTTTTGCTTTTTGCCAGTCCTGGAGCTTGAACTCAGGGCCTGAGCACTATCCCTGGCTTCCTTTTGCTCAAGGTTAGCACTCTGCCACTTGAGCCACAGCGCCACTTTTTGCTTTTTCTATATATGCGGTGCTGAGGAATCGAACCCAGGGCTTCATATATACGAGGCAAGCAATTTACCACTAGGCCATATTCCCAGCCCTCAACTTTTTTTTCTTAAAAAAAGTATCTTTTCGGATGATTTCATGGGTGGACAGTTCCCTCTAACACACTTTAGTAAACAGTTTCAGTATCACTTTGATTTCATTTTGAGCTTTGTCTTAGTGCTGTAACTGAATCACACAGGCTGGGTAATTTATTTTTAAAAATAGGAGTTAGATTTGTGACCTGGGTCTGTCATTATTGGAACAGATGAGAAATCTGACAGCACAATCAACATCATATGGGTTCCAATCTTTTCTGGCCTTCACTCTGTATAGTGTTTTCTGTGCTGCTATCATATTAACTTGTTACCTATATATATATGTATATATACCACACAGTGGTAAAAAAATTTTCCTTGAAATTCCTTGAAATGCCTTCAATGACAGCAAAGGCCATGAGCTCTGTAGTGGATGCCCCCTCATCTCTCTCTTCTGTTCTGGCTGCTTTTTATGTGGTGTGTTTTGTGTACAAGACATTTTACGTGGGATTTCCTCACTTGTTTAATCTGTATGAGGCAGAGATCATGGCCCCTATTCTATACATGGTGTTAGAAGCAAAGGTTGTGTTAGCTATTGGAATCCATTTGCAAAGAAGTGAGAGGGTTAGGCATTTCATAAATGTGGAGCTAATCAATGACTTTCTATCAAAGTTGGGAAAACCAAGCCATGCCCCATCCCTCTGCCACATTTCTTTTCTCCTTTGGGTATTTATAATTCTTTTCTCTATTTTCTGAACACTGATCTATTTCACCTAGGATATAAACTCTGTTGCAGTAGGAAATATATATATACATATATACATATATATGTATATATGTATATATATCCGTATATGTATATTTGTATATATACATATATATATATATATATATATATATATATATATCCAGGGAGAAATGCCATGATAAAACCTCTTACTACATAATTAAATATAGACCAACAAAATGATCAGTGGAGTATTAAAAAAACAATTGGAAGCTTATTTAGCTCATGGTTCTAGAGGCTGGGTGGTTCCACAGCATAGCATCAGCTCCTGGTAGGGCCTCTGTTGCATCATAACATGGGCAAGGGCATCCCAGAACGACACAACACAGTGTGCCAGCTCAAGTTTCTCTTCCTCCTTCTAGAAGCCAATATCCTTACAGAGGCCACACCTTCATGACCTCATCTAATCTTCATAAACTCCCAAAGGTCTCATCTCCAAATACCATTAACATGAATTTGGAGAATAAATTTCCATCACATAAACTTTTTTTTTGGACACATTCAAATCACAGCAGCTCTTAACCCAATAGTACTCCCCCAGAAATTGCAAATTCTCAGACTGACAAAGGTCATCTGCACTCATTCTCCCTCTGAAGCATCTTATGTAAATCATGAAATGTTTCCAAATAGCCTCCTTACTTTTTCTTTTGTTAAGATAGAATCTCACCTTCTTTTCTATATCCTGACTTTGAAGTTTCTCTAGAATTAAGTCTACAAGAAGTTCTTAACCATAATCTTTTCAGAAAACCTTAATTACTTCTCAGGACTCTTACATTTTCCGCTCCATTCTTAAAGCAATCCCATAAAACAAGACACTGTTATTTAACCTAACATCATTCATTGCAAAATATTAAGTATTTCTTATAGGCAAGGCACTGTGGGGGTAGAGAACTACAAAACATGGATCCTGACTTAAGAAATACAATGGGCCTTTTGTGTCTGTGGGTTCTTCCATCCTCCAATTCCACCAACAACATATAGAAAACAGGCTTACAATGATGGCATCTGTACTGAACATGTACAGACTTTTGTCTTGTCATTGTACCATATAACAACCATTTACACAACATTTACATTGTGTTGGGTATTAGGAGCAATCCGGAGGTGATGCAAAGTAAACGAGTAAATGTGCGTAGGCATGCAAATACTACACCATTGTGTATAAGAGACTGGAAAATCTGTGGAATCTGGTCCCCCACCGCCACAGACTCTACACACTTGGGTGCTATGCAGATTTGAAGGGCTTAAGAGTGAAATCATCTTGAATTTAAGTCTTTATAATTTAAAAAGAAGAAACCTGATTCTGTGGTCTTCGGTAGTTTCTTAACCTTTCTACCAGTTAGCACTTCTATAAAATGGGGATAAGTATGCCCACTTCCATCTTTATCATGCTCATTAGATATGGTAACATTTGCAAAACTAACACCATGCAAAAACCAGGACTAGATGTGGTAAGCTTGCCAATGGAAGCGATCCTTCAGGGCCTATAGAGCAGTAGCACCCTGAGGTCGGGTGTGATCTCTGTGACTTCATTGAAACCTGCCCAAGTCACCCCATCTGCACCTGCACTGGGGAGATATTTGTACTTATATCTTTAACTTTCTCACACTTGATGGTAGGCTGAGTCAACAGCAAAGCAAAGAAAAGGAGCCACCTTAGCTGAGTCTGACTCTTCCAGTCATCTGGCCTCGGCCTACTCTTTGTAGTCTGGCTTGGTTCACACGTATTTCCAACAAATATGTACAGTACTCACAGGGTACTTTCATCAGTTTCCACTTCCAACAGATGAGAAGACATCAGCTCAGAAAAAAAAAAAAAATGTCACCCTGTTAATAAGAAGCGGAGTTTAAGCAGCTGTTTCAGGAATCTACTGAACACAGATAACAAGATCAAAAGGTTTGGAAGATTTGGGAGTTAGTGCATTTGTTCAGAGGAGGGGTAGGTAGAACCACTGGCAAATAACAAATGCAGAAATTGGAGCATGTTTCCCAAAATGCATGCATTAGTACCTACATTTCTAGCTTGTGGTACCTTTAAGAAGGGAATAGGTTCAGCTAGGCATTGGTGGCTCATGCCTGTAATCCTTGCTACTCAAGAGACTGAGATCTGAGGATTGCAGTTTGAAACCAGACTGGACAGGAAAGTCCATGGAACTCTTATCTTCAATTAACCAAAAAAGCCAGAAGTAGAGCTGTGGCTCAAGTGGTAGAGCACTGGCCTTAAGCAAGAAAAAGCTCAGAAACAGTGCCCAATCTCCCTGATTTCAAGCCCTAGGATTGGCACAAAAAAAAAAAAGTGAATAGGTCCAAGGGCTCCATGCCATTATGAATTAATTACATGATGAGCTTGGCTTTCTTTCCCCCCTTACCTGACTCTTGCCCTTTTCATTTCCATCATGGGATGATTCAGAAAGATAGTTCTCAGTGGATGTAGCCCTTCTTTATTTTTTAACAATAGGATTTTTTTGGTGTTGGTTTAACATAGAGTCTCACTATGTAGCCAAGAATGGCCTCAAAATCATTATACTGCTTCTGCTGAAATTATATGCCTGCACCACCACACCCATCTGAACTTTAACTTCTCAGCCTTCAGAACTGTAAGAAATCACTCTCTGTACTTTTAAATCACCCAATCTTTTATAGAGGCACAAAATGGACTAATGCAATAAAAAGTAAAATTGATATTTTGGGGTCAGTGGGAGGATCTGGGAGTTCTGTTGGGCCTGGTCATTTCCAGTCTTTCCCCCTCTACCTTTCACCCTGTCCTCCAAAGGGATGCACATTCCTGCCTGGGAAACACATATTCTTGCACATGGATGTCCATCTTCAATCCCATCTTCCACTGTTAAATGATTGCCTTGCTTTGGTTTTATATTTCTGTAACCTTCAAAGAGTTAAAAGAAAAAATATGGAAAAATAGGGCACACACACACACACACACACACACACACACACACACACACACACACAAGTCCAAAAGTGCTCATAGTTGGGTAGAGTTGAGAATGCGGGCTGCCATTCAATAGTCATGTGACTGTCAGCAAGACACAGGACTTGGTTGGATTATTTCTTCACTCGTCCCTCAACTCATTTATACAACTCAACAGTGTTCATCAGTTTCTTCCTATTGCAAAGCCCTCTGGGAGATACTGGGACAGATCTCTGCACCGCAGGAGCTTAGAGTCCAACATCCAGACAGCTCCACATCTACAGTAGATTCCTCATCTCATCCCCATGACCAAGCACAAACTCCTGTCTATTTTACTTCCAAAACATAACTTGCCTCGTTCACTTGTCAGCCCTCCTCACTCATATAGCCATGGCCGTAGCCTGTAGACATGACCCACTCACTCATTTGATGCACCTAGGTTTGATTGACTCTATAACCTAAGATGAAATGTGGTGAATTAGGAATGACCTCTCTTGTCATCATTCTGCCTCAGAGTCTGGCCTGCTAGAGCAGAGAGAACAAGCATTCTCAACAACAAGCACTTACTGTGCAAAAACGGGGAGGGGCCTAAGGCTTAGGAAGAGCAATCTGCAATGCTCAAACATCACATTGGCATTCCAAAGCAACCACAGATCATTGAAAAGTACATTATGCACATAATTGTTTCAAACAGAGGAGAAATTAAAGCCAGAGAATTTGAGTATCACAATAACAAAGTTATATTTCTTGCAGGAATTTTAATAATAAAAGTGTTTTTAATAGCTGTAAGTGTTTAGCCCATAAAATCAGTACATCACTTACTAAATCCAACCTTTGATGAGTTGAGCTTTTTAGCTCCAGAAGAAGGGTGATTCTTTCCATCATCCACCCCGCCCCCTCTACCCCCTCCAATGCTATCATACCACAGCTTTTTTAGTATTCTTGTATGTGGAAAAGAAAACTCAAATCACTCCACTCAACAAATTAGATTCATTGTTTATCATCTCCTCAGCACACAAGTCCAGTTTCCCAGCAGATGAGGCTATCTGCCTCAATTTCCTTATCTGTAAAATGAGGACAGTAATAGAGTCTACTTCAAAGAGTTATAAACAGAATTATACCAACTAATATTTGCATTACACTTGGAACAGCATCTAGCACACACCATTGCAGTGCCAGTGGTGTTAAATTAAATATAGCCATAGAGTTATGGATTTGTGTGATCCATAATGAACAGTTTAACAAAATGAATACCAGAAGCTGAAACATGTTTTGCTGGGAGAGGTGGAAGAAGGTAAAGAGAGGAGGAAACAAATGAACAGAGAGAGGAAGGGTGGACAAATGAAGTCATTATACATTATATCCAATGTACATTATGTAAAAGTCAAACTATGTAACCTGAGGGTTTGAGGAGGATTGGGAAAGATGGGGGAAAAGGCTGGAAGAGGTGACAGTGACTAAGATACATTGTATCTTATGTATGTATCTGTATGATTATGAAATCTGACTTGTTGAATCGAAACCCCTTTGTACAACTACTTACTTTTTTAAGAATATGTAGTCCAGAACAAACATGTATATTGTACATGCTTGCTTACATCCATATGCACAAAAGCATGATGCCCAACTGTCCCACTTAAAATCCAGAGCCTGAATCAGAGGTTAAAATGAGAAATTCATTCATCGTGCCCTACTTCTTCTCTATAATAACACACAAGAGGTTACAAACCTCAAATTGGGTCCAGGCCCAGAATTTGGTCAGTAAATTGAAAACAATAAGAACATAAAATGACTGAGACTCTCCATCTGCAAAAATAAACCACTCAGGAGATGGTTGTAAATGTGCTGTGGATGGGAGTATGATTCTCCTCACTTTCTGTTGAGGAGAACAGGATGTTGTACAGATTCAATTAAGGACACCAGAGTCTCCCTTAAGCCCAATCAGGGTGACCTCAGGGTGTCTCCCCAGGAAAACACGTTGGAATGTGGTTTATGGTAACCTACTCAGTTGAATTGCAATGGATCTGAGGTAATATTTTGTGTCATAAAGAGGGTGGGGGTCCACAGGAGTCTGGAAAGAGAAAGCTAGGCCATGAGTCTCTCATACAGTGTTCTCCATCACTGCCCACTTTCTAGATCATCAGGGCTGTTATGGAAAAAAAAAATCCCTTGAAGACAAGCTGTTATTATTTGGTCAATCCCTAGATCTCCAAGGACATTCTTATCTAGCTCTTGGTGTTTTTAATGACTATGCTGAGCAAGAAGGCAAATCTTGCAAAGATGGGGCCCTCACTTCACTCTCTAACCAGAACCTCACCCATTGTAAATTAGCAAATTGGTTGTCTGGCATTTTATCAGTGGAGGAGCCAATTCTGCAGTCCCACTTGGGGTTAGCATTTCCTGCATTAGTATCTACATTTCTAACCCGTGGGTATGGAGAGGCAGTACCTTTAAGAAGGCAGGTCTAGCCTTTACAGACTGGAAGACATTGAGCAAATCATTAAGCATCTCTTGGGTCTCAGTTCGTAACTGTCAAGCCGGTAATAACAGCATCTATCTCATGTGCTATTGGGAAAGACTAAAATAGAACGACCTGGAAAAACGTTTTGCTCTTTATGTGTCCAATAGCTGCTAGCATTTTGCTTTACCGTTTTGTCCTGGTTAGAGCTGGACTCACAGTCATTATCACCATCCTGTTTAGCAATTCTGTATGAACCATGAGATCTGAACTTGATCAAGCACCTGAACCTTGACTGATTCCATTGAAGTTTAGTTGCCCTGCCCTAAACAATCACTTCTGCCTCAGAACTGTCAGAAGCAATGCTTATGCTAAGGTTGATTACATATGCCCTGGAATAAATAATGACAATGAAAAATAAACACATGACCGTGTAAAGCATAATATCTAATGTTGCAGTAGTACTGTCTTATTCTATTCAGGTTGCGATAACAAAATATCTTGGCCTAGGTAACTTACAAATAACAAAAATTTATTGTACAGAGTTCTTGAGGCTGGAAAATTCAAGATCAAGGCAGAAGATTGGTGGGGGACCTTTTCTACTTTGGGGATGGTGTCTTTCAAATGCTTAAGGCAATTCCTTTCAGCCTCAGTCAGTGCAACCACTTAAGAGACACCAGAACCAATTATGACCTAAGAAGTTAAGTCCTCAGTCTTCCCCTATCTCCCATCCTCACTTTCACACACACATACACCCCACCCCACCCCATCCCTGCTTGTCCTCAATTGTTCTGAGCCACACCTCCATTTCTGTGTGTGTGTGTGTGTGTGTGTGTGTGTGTGTGTGTGTGTGTAGTGTATGTGTGTGTGGTATGTGTGTACATGTGTATGTATTAAAAATACAGCATAGCTGGATACCAGTGGATCATACTCAAGAGACTGAGACCTGGAGGATCAATATTCAAAGCCAGCCTGAGCCAGAAAAGTCTGTGGGACTCTATCTCCAATTAGCCACCAAAATATTGGACTGGTAGACCAGCTCAAGTGATAGAGCGCCAGTCATGAGCAAGCAAGCAAGAGAGCTAGGCCTCAATTTCAAGCCCCAGAACCAAGACACACATGCACACATATCTATAATATATCCTCATAGCAAATTTGATACAGTACAAAATTGTGAGCTAAGATCTCAGGGCATTGCATATGTTCTCTTTCCAACACTCTTGTGGTACAATAGAAAATACTGAGACCAGAAACAGCTTGCTTCTCTTTCTGATTTATAGCCTCTATGTTCACAAATCACTGTCAACACCTGTGAACTATAACGGGAACTGCTGAGCCATGGGTTTGAATTCAGAAGAACCAAGTTTTAACCCCTTCTCTAAGAGTGACCACAGGCAAGCTGTTACTTCTCCCTTGGCCTCCATTCCCTTTCTTGTATATAGGAAACACAGTAACTCTAGCCATTACTACTGCATGGGGGAATGATGGAATCAAATGAAATGAAAGGTGCTATGTAAACTCTCAAGTGTCATATAAACAGAGTGAGTCACTTGGTGGTACATTCCAGAAGAAGCCTTCACCATGCTGATCTAATTACTTATGAGACAAGTGCTCAAGTGGATGACCTTGGATTATAGTGGAAACCAGAAGAACAATGGGCAGAGTGGACCTTTGAAGGGATCTAAGAATGCTTTCTAAAGGAATGACAAGGAATTTAGTCATTAAGACCTTGTCCCTACCTTCTCTTCTCTCAACCATTCTTCATTCATTCAAGAGAGGAGAACTGAGAATGGGGGCTGCTTTGCTTGGGAGAGCAGGTGATAAATCACATGGTGATCGAACCTGTTACAGGGAATGAGAAACACATGCAGGGCCTTCTAATTAGCTCTTCGATCTGTTGCCTGGAGTTGGGTTCCAGTGTTTTACATTTGACTTGTCCCAGGCCACTCTTTCACCATGGCAACTCAAGTTTACCAGAAAGTAGAAAAGTCTGCATTTGAGGGAGTTAAAAAACTCTGATTCAGTTCAGCTAACCACACTTAATTTTGAGGGGGGAAAGAGAAGAAGAAGAAGAAGAAGAAGAAGAAGAAGAAGAAGAAGAAGAAGAAGAAGAAGAAGAAGAAGAAGAAGAAGAAGAAGAAGAAGAAGAAGAAGAAGAAGAAGAAGAAGAAGAAGAAGAAGGAGAAGAAGAAGAAGAAGAAGAAGAAGGAGAAGAAGAGGAAGAGGAAGAGGAAGAGGAAGAAGAAGAAGAAGAAAAGGCAGCAGTCAAATATTTCCCTGAGAACATCCTTTGGGAGCCATTCTCCCTACCTTTCCTATACACCTCATTCTCTCCCCTTCACCTCCTCACTCTCTTTCCACCTACCTACAAAGGCCCTGCAATCTATTTGTTCTCACCAACTAAAGAGACAGAAAGAACCAACAAAACTCAGTTCAAGAATGCTCTCTGCAAATATCTGCTTCTATAAGCACCAGGAAGTGAGGGAGAAGAATTCTCAGTCTTGTTCTTTTTGAAGCCCAAAAGTTTATCAATAAAATTTTCTTAAATGAATCTCCTTTCCTCCTTTTGCTATGGACTGTGAATTTTCATTTGAACTATTTCAGAGAAGCAGCAGGACACAGTAAAGGAACTCATAACCTTACTATCTTGAGATTCAAGACCACAAGTCCTGTGACTTGGTTGCCCTGATTTCTCAAGTAACTCAAGAATGAATAGCAATGGAAAGGCATCAAAGAAGGGGCTTGAAATCAATCAAAATCTTTAGCTTCCTTTCCGTGATTTTATCATTGTGTGAGCACCTTGAGTGAGTTAATCATTCACATCTCATTTGCTTCTCTTGGGAAAAAAGGGCATCAAACAAAATATTCTTTAAAACCTCTTCATAGCTTTAACCTTCTTTGAGTTTGTCACTAATGAGCCTATAAAGAAATAATCATTTCTTCATAGTTGAATGAGCCAAGTTCAAGCTGTTTATCTTTTCTGGCTACAAAGATGAGCCAAAGTAGAAGAAAAAGTAGAGTGTTCATTGTCTTCCTTTTACCCATATTTGTAGTTACAAAGGTAGAAGGTGGCATTGGAAGTAGAATCAACTATAAGAACAAAAAGAAGGCCAGACTCTCCCCCATAGGCTGGCTGCCCATGCTAACTCAGCTCATGTCCCATTTCCATGACTCTTCATTCCATTTCACTCTTGCAGACAAAAAAAAAATAACTAAAAATAATTTTTAAAAAACATGAACCCCAAAGACAATAGATCACAAGCTCATCCAGTGAATCCTAATCATTATGAAGGTCCTCACTTACCCAGAGAGGAGGCTCAATTCTACTCTAATCCATTATCAAAGAAAGTTTGGTGACTTCTCCAGAACTGGTCCATCCCCACACCAGGCACCAAATCAAACCATCTTCTGGAATTGAATTATAATAGGGATTCTCCATGATATATATCAGAAAGCCATTGAGCTTTTTCTTCTGCAAACAGACTCCGATTTGCTGAGAAGACCTTGGACTTTAGACTTTGACCTCTCCAGCAGTGACAGTTTCTCAGATAGAATAGTGGGACAGGAACCCAACGATTTTGATCGGTTTCAAGCCCCTTCTTTGATGCCTTTCCACTGCTATTCATCCTTGAGTTACCTGAGAAATCAAGGTAACCAAGCCATAGGTGCTCATCTGTAAGGCTGTCGGTCAATCAGCACTCGTGTTCTCTTGGGGTGCTGAGTTGAAGTGGGAAGGACTTTTCCTGTGCCTGGCCTATTTCCCTGAACTCCAAATTTTGGGGAAATTGCTTTAGACTTGCCAAGGTAATGGTTTCAAGAGCTCAATAAAAAGGTAGTTTGTGGGCAATAATGCCAAATGTAACTCAGACCTTCTTGCCTCCTAAACGTCCCCATCCATTCATAGAGTACATCAACCAGCAGGTCATTAAGAGAGGTGGACTATGCTCCCTGTGCAAAGCTTCAAGGTTCCTTTGTGGCCTGAGGTTTCCACTCGATCTGACAATCTCAGTTCCTTTTGTAAGAAGTTTGAAGAAGTATATGGAAGTTAGTCCCACTTAATCTGCAAGCAGGTCTATAGGAGTACCCGAAGTCTCTACAGAACAATCTCAAACAAACTGCTTACTTCTCTAAGTCTTGGCTTCCTTTTCTGAGATTGGTGAATGATCCTTGATCCTTCTAACTGCCTGAGTCTCTTCAAAACACGTTAGGGTGGTGCAGAAAAAAGGCTTTGAAATCACACACCACTGAGATGGAACACTGACTTATCAGCTCAGCATGTGTCTAATGGCTTGGAGAAATGACTGAACCACACCTCTGTACAGGAATAAAGTACAGCATGTGGCCCAACACAACTATACAAAGTCAGTATACAAATCTTGCCTTGAGTTTTTCAGTAAATTTCCCAAGCTCCATGATGTTTCAGCAGAAAGTCTAATGTTTTTCTCTTAAGGTTAAGTGTTCATGAGTTTTCCAGGAACTTCAGGATTACTCAATCCAAAAGCATCCCATCCCCAACCAAATGGCTCATGGTGTTCACAGAATGCTTCTCTGCTGACTCCCTCCAAAGTCACTGCCTAGTACTTTCCCTGGAGCCAGGAAGGATCTCTCAATTGGCATTAGCTGGGGAAAAACACATGGGCATCAGTGCTACAAGTCTTTTATCACAGTCCATATTCAACCTTTGTTCCCCAAATCCCAGTTCTACTGAGTAAGGCACACAGGCATACACCAGGAAAATCTCAGCCCTGCTCACAAACCAGCTTTTGTCTTGAGTTTGCCTGACAACTCTAACTAGGGCTAGACCCTTTCTTTTCAAGAGTTTTTGAGATCGGGCTTATTTTCATACTGACCACTCCCCATCTCCTGATTGCCCAGGTTTTTATACCAAAACAACATGTGTGTCAACTTGTAAGCCATTTTTCAAAAATGTACATACACACACACGTATCTTCTTACATACAATATATATTATATACATGTGTATGTGTATATATATATACATATATATCAGAAGATGTCCATCTCTATACCTTATATTCATGTAAGTGGGAATTTTCTCTTCCAGAATTTCTAAGGCCTGACCTGCTTACTTTTTCCATACCTACACAAAGGAGTTGAAACAGGGTAATCCCCATCCCAATTGTTTTGGGCCTGTGTTGAGGCAGCACAGCATGATGTGATTATGTGGTAGAAAAAAAATTGCTCACCTCATAGTGATCAGGAAGCAGAGAGAGAGAGAGAGAGAGAGACAGAGAGAGAGAGAAGAAAGCAACACTGTTCCAATATTCCCTTTAAGTATATGCTCCCCCCCCCCCCATGGCCTATTCTTTCTACTGGGCCTATTCTTTCTCTTAGAGATTCCACCAGCTTCCAGTAGCACCACAGGCTGAGAACCAAGCCCTCCAAAAGGCCTTTGTATAGGACCTCTGCGGGGACACCTATTCAAATCATAGCATTCCTTGTATAATCTCATCTACCTGTTTGCAACAATCACACACACACACTATCTTTTTTTGCTTTTGTGTGTGTGTCTGTGTCTGTGTGTGTGTGCCAATTCTGGGACTTGCACTCAGGGCTTAGGTGCTACACCTGAGCTGTATCTCCATTTCTGTCTTTAAAGTGGTTAATTGGAGACAAGAGTCTCATGGACTTACCTACCTATTCAGGCTTCGACTATGATTCTCATATCTCAGCCTCCTGAGTAGCTAGTATTACAGGCATCTGGTACACTTTAATATGCCTTTTTAATAATACCTGAATGGTTCTATTAACAAAATGTAATACCCATACAGCTTGCTAGAAGGAGAAGTGTTTGTTGTTCCTATTAGACGATAAATTCCAGGCAAATTTGTTCAGTTTATCTCATCAATGAGCCATACTTTGGACAGCACTCAGAAGCAGGGGAGGTCTGAGGGCTGTGCTTTAGCAGCATACATGGTGGCTTTCACAGGCTGAGTGTCAAAGCAAAGTGATTATTTGATTGGCTCTTCCTGAGCATTTGTCTTATGATCTGCTGGGAAGTCTCCGGTGCAGTTTAATAATAGTGGTTTCTAGTTGGTTTCTGATCTGTTTCCTTTGGGCTTCATTTTTACCACATAGAAGCCCAAGGCCCAGATACCATTATAGCCTAACAAATTTTTGTTAAGACCCCAGAGCACTTCTTTCCCTGTAGCTACATCCTGGCTGACACCACAAGTTCTTCTTTACCTCCATCCTTCAGACGAAGCAGGCACCTCTAGGTTGAGGGAGACAACTGTTATCAGATCTCCAATCTTGCTTCATGGAGATGAACATCCTGTTCTTTAAAGGTTTCCGGGTTGCAATAATAGGTTTCTGGGTCATTGGAACCATAGAACAGAAACAGGCAACTTATTCACAAGAGCCAAAGTTAAAAATTCAGGGTCCTAAAATGAAAAGATCTAAAGTACAGCATAAAGCAAAATCAAAGCCAGAACTAAAGACAATTGGGAGTGAAAGCCAATTTTCTCCGGTGTAGGAGGTCAGCAGATGATTTTGAAAGAAACTGGCATTCAGGCTGGACTCAAATGCAGCTGAGGTCACAGGCACACTGCTGGTGTGGGGACAGATGGGTCAGAGATGTGGAACGCTTGTTCTCAGTCTCTCCACAGTGTTTCACTGGCACGTAATATACCATCAGCTCAACTGTAGTCATTTCCAGAACTGTGTCAACATCTTAGAAGTACTGAAAAAGAAGTCTTGACCAAAAGGGTTCAAAAGGTAATTTCATCTCAGTTTATTCTTGACTTAGACTGGGGAAAGACTATGGTAAGTAAGGCTGGGGGAGGGAGTGGAGCAGGCCTAGTGATATAGGAAAACAAGACCATTCAAGAGATGATAAGCAACTCTGAATAAAACAATCAAGAAAATAAGGCTGGGCTATTGCCCTAGGTCTACCAGGATCTCCTAGCAGGTGTAAATATGCTCCTTTTATCTCTGTTGTCTGCCAGTTTCTTTCAAAATCATCTGCTGACCTCCTACACTAGAGAAAATTGGCTTTCACTCCTAGTTGTCTTCAAAAGACACACCTGATAAAGGACTGTTATCCAAAATACACGAAGAATTCTTAAAACTCAACAGTAAGAAAACTAACCACCTGGGCTGGGGATATGGCCTAGTGGCAAGAGAGCTTGCCTCGTATACATGAGGCCCTGGGTTCAATTCCCCAGCACCACATATACAGAAAACAGCCAGAAGTGGTGCGCTGTGGCTCAAGTGGCAGAGTGCTAGCCTTGAGCAAAAGGAAGCCAGGGACAGTGCTCAGGCCCTGAGTTCAAGGCACAGGACTGGCCAAAAAAAAAGAAAAAAAGAAAGAAAACTAACCACCTAACCAAAAACTGGCAAGACACCTCATCAAAGACCATAAGTATCAAGCAAGTACATGGAAAAGTACTGGTACTGGTGGCTCACGCCTGTTATCCTAGCTACTCAGGAGAGTAAGATCTGAGGATAATGGTTTGAAGCCAGCCAGGAAGAAAAATCCCCATGAGACTCTTATCTCCAAGTAAATACTCAAAAACACAGAAGTAACAGCTATGGCTCCAAGTGGTAAAGCACTAGCCTTGAGCAAAAAGAGCTCAGAGACAGCACCCAGGCCCCAAGTTCAAACCCCATGACTGACAAAAAGAAAAGAAAACTATTTGTAAAGATACTCCAGGAATGGCATCAAGGAATCATGAGATGAGAAACAACAGAGTTTCCCATTTATTACTGGGGGAAATACAAAACTGCAGTTAGGGGCTGGGAATATGGCCTAGTGGCAAGAGTGCTTGCCTCCCATACATGAAGCCCTGGGTTTGATTCCCCAGCACCACATATATAGAAAAGGCCAGAAGTGGCACTGTGGCTCAAGTGGCAGAGTGCTGGCCTTGAGCAAAAAGAAGCCAGGGACAGTGCTCAGGCCCTGAGTCCAAGGCCCAGGACTGGCAAAAAAAAAACAAAAAAAAAAAAAACCTGCAGTTACTCTGCAAGATAGATTGACAGCTTCTTAAAAAAACAACACTCACATCTGTAATCCTAGCTATTCAGGAAGCTGACATCTGAGGACCTTTATTCAAAACCAGCCTAGGCAGAAAAGAAAAAAAAAAACATTCTTTTAGCATACAACACTACAGGTATACTCCTTGGTATCAGAGTTGAAATGGGTTGAAAACATACGTGAGCAAAGAAACTTGTACAGATATGTTATGGTTGCTTTATTATAATTACCTAAACTGGGGGAAACAGCTATCCTTCAGTAAATAGATGGATAAATAATCTTGGTATATCTGGACAGTGGAACATTTTTTTACACTAAGCAAGAACATTATTTTCACACTAAAACAAAATGAATTATCAAGCCCTGAAAAAATACAGAGGAACTTCAAATTATGACTCAATGAATGAGACCAATCTGAAAAGGCTACATACAATATGATGGAGTTGGCTCTGTATCATTGTGGAAGAAGTGAGTATATAGAGATCATAATAAAGAGCAATCATAATAAAGGTCAGTGGTAGCCAGGGCTGAGTAGGAGGATGGGATGAACAAGTGGAGAAGTGGAGAACAGAGGGTGTTAGGGCCGTGAAAATAATATTTGTGATTTTTTTTTTTGCCAGTCCTGGGGCTTTGACTCAGGGCCTGAGCACTGTCCTTGACTTCGTTTTGTTCAAGGCTAACACTCTACCACTTGAGCCACAGCACCACTTCTGGCTGTTTCTATATATGTGGTGCTGAGGAATCGAACCCAAGGCTTCATGTATGGGAGGCAAGCACTCTCACTAGGCCATATTCCCAGCCCAGAATTATCTTTTGTAATAAACGTACCTCTCAAGCAGGGAATGGTGATAATGGTGAGGCTACATATGCATCCAGTGGGGAAGAGACATACAGGAAAGGTCTGTAGCTTCTTGTCAATTTTGAAGTTAGATAGAAATTGCTCTAAAAAGTAAAGTCTTTGCACTAACTTGGAATTTAATTTTCCTTTTTCTTGTCTTATACTTCCTAGTTGGGCACTCTACCACCTGAGCCATACCCCCCAACCAGCCCTTTTTGCTTTGCTCATTTTTGAGGCACGATCTTGCTTTTCATGCCTGGATATCAGTCCTCCTTTTCACAGGTATGCGCTACCACTGCCAGCTGTTTAACTCAGAATGAAGTCAGGTCCCAATATGAAGTACGTTCTACCTGGACAAACAACACAAAATAGACAAGGTTCAGGCATACATGCGTGTAATCCCAATAATTCTGGGGACTGAGGCAGGGGGATTGAGAGGTTGAGGCCAACTTTGGCTATACACTTAATTACAAGCCAATCTGAGCTACATAGACTCTCTCTCTTTTCATAAAAAGGAAGTAAAAACATACACTACCAACTAGAAGTATGTTCTAACAGATATTTTAAGTATCTGAAGATGAAATAATAGCTCTCCTTGAGCCTGTCACCTTGCCCCCCCCCCCAAACCTGGACCTGCAACATCATTTGACAGTCATCATGCAGGCAAATATCATTCCAGATAAGTCACAGAATAAACTGAAGCCTGGGATCATTTCAGTTCTGACTGCTTTACCAGGAAAGGGAGCAGGAAAGGAGGGGAGGGAAGGAGAGAGGAGAGGAAAAGAGGGAGGAGAAAGAGAGATATGTGAAAGAGAGAAGAGAAAGAAAGGAAAGGGAAAGGGATAAGAAGGAGAGGTCATATTCTACTATGGAGTCATCATTTACCCTATGTTCATTTATACCTATATTTGTACAAGGCTCTCAAGGATGTGAATAACACAAAGTGACCTTCACTCCCTTTGTCCTAAGAACCTCATACCCTTGTGAGAAGTGAGAAAATACACCAAAAAGAGCTGTGAAAACAGCAGAAACAATGCATTATGCTGAACAAAATTGAGATATAGATATAGATATCAGAACAGAATCTAGATCTATTAGGACAGACAAGTGTTGTAGGAGCCAGAAGAGGTAGAGCTACCTGGAAACTGAGTATCTTCATAAAGACTCAGCTGTAAGCCTGTTCCAGTCCTACAGAATGTATCTCTTCACAAAGATCCAAGACACCCTATCTCACCTCCTCTGAGTCTATTCTGTAGAAATGGACTCCAATGTACATTTTCCATTGTTTAGGGGATACCAATGACCCCAAGCTCTCTGGGCACCCTTTTCTTCTTACTTGTTTTCATTTGTGTGGGTCTAAGAATCAATTCTCCCTCCCTCTCAGGGAGAACAGGGACAAGGTCACACCTGGGTTGTCCTTGTTTCATTAGCAATGTGATTGGCCTTCCCCAAATCATCCATCCACTCCCATCCAATATCAGTACTCCTTGGTCCTTTTCTTCACCTTTTACCTACTTGTAATCCTTTTTAAAAATTATTATTGGGGCTGGGAATATGGCCTAGTGGTAAAGTGCTCACCTTGTATACATGAAGCCCTGGGTTGGATTCCTCAGCACCACATACATAGAAAACTCTAGAAGTGGTGCTGTGGCTCAAGTGGTAGAAGGCAAACCTTGAGCAAAAAGAAGCCAGGGATAGTGCTCAGGCCCTGAGTTCAAGCCCCAGGACTAGCAAAAAAAATATTATTATCTTTAAGTACTTTTACAAAGCAATTGCCATTTAACGTAGCAGTTTATGAATACAAGATATCTTGATCAATGTCACACTTGTAATCTTATTTTCCTCCCTAGCAGTCTCTACCCCATCGTTGTGTCCTTAGTTACTTCTTCTGGATTTTCCTATGTGAAGGTTTGCATTTATAGCTCACCTCATTGCCACATTTTTAATAACTGTGATGTGTCCTCGCCAAAAGCATTGTGTTACAGAAAAAAAAAAACAGCGCATTCCATCATCTCCCTCCATCATCCATGTGAGGTGAGAGACACACCTAGTAAATCATTCCATCTGCATTCTCCTTGGCCAAACCAATAGCAGTGGCCAGCACAACACTGTTTGCAGGCCTCTCTCCATCCAGCTGTGTTTCCGGCCCCCAACTCAGCGGCCTACACACTCTGGAAAGGATTTTTTTCTTCAGTGCTACAGATTAAACCCAGGACTCCATCATGAAGCTATACCACCAGCCCTCAAGGAAGGATTTTAATTCAGTTCTATTCCCAGTGGTTGGCAAATGGGAAGGAATGTTCTCCTGGCAGTCATAATAATGGGCCTGGAATTGGATTGGTTAACAACAGGCAGAAAAGTTGGGTCTCACACCTCAAACTGAGTGGAGCACCATTCTTAGAAGGGGATCCCCTATTTCCACAGCCACAAGTGGATGTACAAGAGGCCCCTGCAACTATCCTCCACCAACAAAAATGCCAAGCAGCCAAAAATACAGGAGAGAAGGCATCAATGGATCTGTGATCAAAGACTGCAGGACTGAATGGTAAAGGGTAAAACACAACTAGGTTAAATTAGGAAAAATCAAAACATGTGAAACCCCTGTAGCTTTTGTTCAACTCTGAGGCTTTCTATGGGAGAAATAATGCACTTGTTAGAAAGGCAGCTGGTTTTCATTACAGCCATAAGAAGTTTAAAAATAAATACACCCCCCTTTGTACCTACCTCAACTTCAGTCCACATTCACATTCTAACCAAACAGACACCCAGACTCAAAAATCAACCCTTGTGTAGCCCCAACCACCTTGAATTGTTGCTATTGCTCATGTTGTAGCTCAAATGGTTTATTCTTTGGGAAGCCAGGAAGGAAAACAATGACAACTTTCATGTCAAATTTCAGGAAAGAAAAGCTAGACAATTCTAAAAGGCTTTTCATTATTTCCTCCCCCTAGTCCCAAGTACAAACAAACGAATTGGTGCTGAAGGACTGAAGGGGAGTGGAACAAATTAAGCCAGAGCTCTTCCACCAGCCGCCTGTCCCACTGAATAGCTCCTGGTGTGTTCTCTTGAGGACAGTTCAGAAGTGGTCTAGATGCTGGGACAAATATGTAACAATAGACACAGGCCCACCCAGAAGACATGGGAGCTTGTCATGAAGGGGATGACAAACACTGGCCACAGGCCAAGAGCTGCTTCCCTTCCCCCAACAAGAACAGAGGCAGACAGCTAACTCAGACCTGGTGGGCCAGTTACTCCATAGTTTCTAATGCAAGAATAATGCCTGCCATTGTCCTTCCCAAACCCTTAGTTGCTAACTACATTTTCAAATTATTTTATTTTTCATACCCACCCTTCATTACCATATCAGATTGTCTCAATCAGTTAGGGCATTGCCTGGTATGTTCCATGTACAATAAATATTTGTCGTTAGAATTAATTAACTGTGCTAAAGAGGCCCTAGGCTACGGATCATTACATTGCAAGCTTTTGTGTTTCCCACAGGAAAAAAAAAGGTTATTCTTAAGCCCCAGTCTTTGCTCTCAACTTGAACAACACATTTTTAAAAGTCACAAATGAGTTAGGATGAGATGGCCCTGAGAAAGTGAATTACTTAGGGTAGATGAGTGAGTATGCATTGTTTTTTTGTTGATGTTGTCTTGCTTGTTTTAGGTGCCAGTACTGGAACTGGAACTCAGCATCTGAGTGCTGTCCCTTTGCTTTTTCACTCAAGGCCAGTGCTCTATCACTTGAGCCATAGCTTCATTTTCAGCTTTTTACTAGTAAATTGAAGATATAAGACTCCCAGATTTATCTGTCCAACTTGGATTTGAACTATGATCCTCACACCTCAGCCTCCTGAGTAACTTGGAATACACATGTGAGCCACTGGCATCCGGATTACAATGGCATCTTATTGTGGTTAATAAACTTCTGATAGCTAAAGTGCAGACACACTGACTGACAACCCAATGTGTTCAAAGACTGCTTCAGAGTAAAAAGCCTCAACAGTATTATCCAGGATGACACCAAATGCAGTTTTAATTATAGTTGAATTACAAAATTAAAAATCTCATGACTCTCTACTCTCCAGTTAGAAAGCAAGGTGTGTTTTCTTCATTTCTCCCTGTTTAATTTACTTTCTGTCTCTTCCCTATGCCTAAATTAGGGTCCTCAGGCAATCATCGTGACTTCCACATATACATAGAATGGCCAAATTAGGAGGGGAGGGTGTTCTGTCGGCCTAAGAGACCTGAGGTATACTGGGTATTGGGTACAAAGGAAGGAGCTAGGGCAGAAGTCAGTAGTAAAATGAACAGATCATTAGACTTACAAAATATTCCTCTGGGGATACTGCCAATGACCTGAGGGATTACAAACCAACGCCTTTCCCTGTGATTTGCTGGGAAGTTCTAACAGCTTCATGCCTGAGCCTAGGTCCAGCTTGGATTTATCATCTTTCCATTGGTGCACCCACCCCTTTAGGGTGAGCTTCATCATGATCCTTTCTCTGTCATCTGATGACCCTAAATGACCTATCCACCTGCCCCTTTGCATCTCCTGGGGCACGACTTCATAATCACTCCAAAATCTTTCTTCTAGAAGGTCTATTTACAGGTGTTCTACCCAGCTAAGGTACCCTGGGACAAATAAGATGCTGTTTCATCTGCAAACAATTGTCAAGATTAGTGATTTCCATACTCTGATCCTGAAATGTTAAAATTACAAGGAAGTATCTCAGAAGATCAAGGGAAACTATGTTTGTCATCTTTCCTGCTCTGTGTCAAAACAACTGAGATAATTTAGAGAAAAGGTTTAGTTTAGCTCACAGTTGAGATTTCAGTCCACAGCTGCTTGGCCATGTTGCCTTTGGAATGTGATGACACAGCACATTCTGGCAGGAGGATGGGGTGGTTGAGACCTGTTTACCTCATGGTGGTCAGGAAACAAAGAAGGAGTGGGAGCAGGAGCCAAGGAGAGGTCCTAATTTCCCTTTAAGAGCACATCCTTCAACCACCCAACTTCCTCTTGCCAGGCCCCACCTCCTAAAGGTTCCAAGACTTCCTTTGTATTCTTTTTTTTTTTTTTTTTTTGGCCAGTCCTGGGCCTTGGACTCAGGGCCTGAGCACTGTCCCTGGCTTCCTTTTGCTCAAGGCTAGCACTCTGCCACTTGAGCCACAGCGCCACTTCTGGCCGTTTTCTGTATATGTGGTGCTGGGGAATCAAACCCAGGGCCTCATGTATACGAGGCAAGCACTCTTGCCACTAGGCCATATCCCCAGCCCCCCAAGACTTCCTAGTAGTGCCACAGGCTAGGGACCAAGCTTTCAACACACAGGCATTTGAAGGACACTGGAATTCCAAACTGTAAGAGAAGTCTAGCTGGTAAGGAACCTACACAAAGCTTTCTTCTCTCAGATCTATTCTGGGTTCATCTATTTTCTATATTTGTCACATCTATTTTATCATATATATGTGTATATATATATATAAATTCATGATCGGAAAATATTGTAGAGAAAATGAAAATTCCATTGCTAACTACAAAGCTGGAAAACCATGACTTAACCATACAAGGCCAGTTTATATCAATGACAATGGCATATAAAGCTCTATCAGATAATATTTTTTAGCCAGTCATGGGGCTTGAAATGATGGCCTGGGCACAGGCCCTGAGGTGTTTTGCTCAAAACTAACACTTTGAGCCACAGTGCCACTTCTGGTTTTCTGGTGGTTAATTGGAGATCAGACTCTCACAGACCCTGCCTGGGGTGGCTTTGAACCACGATCCCCAGATCTCAGCCTCCTGAGTAGCTAAGGTTACAGGTGTGAGTCACCAGCACCTTCCCTATCAGATCATGTATAATATTCACATCCAACCACAGAGGGGCTTCTCTGGTTGAAGCAGGGTCTCAGGACCAAATTTCCCCATTAGCACAACTCTCTTGCCTTACCTCTCATTCACTAGCATGTTCCTTACATCCTGTCTCCCTTCCTGAGAGAATAATTTGTGGCTAGAGAAATAAATGATCTCTGCAGTTTCTCCAAATTCTGTGATAAAAAAAATTCCAATATTTTTTTAACAATGAAGTAATTCACTATGGTTTGAATGTCTGTTCCCTACAAAACTCAAGCTGAAATTTAATTGTCATTATAATACTGTTAAGAGGTGGGAAGCTGGGGTGAAGCTCAGTGGTAGAATGCCTGCCTGGCATGGTCAAGGCTTTAAATTTAATCCCCTGCACTAGGGAACACTATTTTTAAAGAGGTAGGGCTATTAAGAGGTGACTAGGTCATCACTGGATTACTGTTGTTACTATGGGAGTGAAATGGATTTTTATTTTTACAGTTTTAAAGTGTTTCTTTTGTTAAAAAAAAAAAAAATGAACGAATGAGCAGCTGAACCTGGAAACCAGTTGTCCCACTGTGTTATCAGAGAGAGACTCTGGGTTCCTTACGAAAAAGAAACTCTCTCCCTCTCCCCTCCCCTCCTCTCTTTCTCCCCTCCCCACCATGTTTCCTATCATATTATGTAAGCAGCAAGGGCTTTCACCAGATGCCTTCATTAATGGACTTTGCACCCTCCAAATCTGTGAGTCAATAAATTTCTGTTCATTGTAAATTACTTAGTTTGTACTCTGCCACACCGGCACAAATAGACTACGAATTAATAAAAGCAGAATCCGTAGATGAATGGAACAGATGAACAGAATGAATGATGATTACACACTTGGAGGGTGCAAAATGTAGAGCATTCTGAGTAATTTTTTCAGACCATCACTGGGGAAAGGAATATTTGAGTAAGGTATATTTTGAAATTAGATTTTACTACACAATTGCATGGCTAAGCTTTAGATTTGGGTTTTGACTGTTGCTTTGATTTGATCCAAATGTGGCCATCCAACTTCTTGAAGGCCAAATAAGACTTTTGCATTTAATATTGCAACAGTATTTCTAGCAAAGGAATAGCGATGGTGGAAATCTAACACCAGGTGATGGCCAAACCCATCATTAACCAATTTGTCTTCTCACTTTCAACATCCAAAGAAAACTCATTATTCCTAACCAAGAAATGTAATCAAACAGCCTTAACTTCAGATAGACGATAGATAAATAGATAGATAGATAGATAGATAGATAGATAGATAGATAGATAGACAGATAGATCCCTCTTCCTAAGAACATATAAAATATTTTCAGTTGTGTTGATGTCACCTAAATAATGTTAAAATATTTTGAGTGTTTATTTAAAAAGTAATATACAAGTTGCAAGTAAGCAGAGCTCTTGATGGAAGCCTGTTTCCTTTTCTTTTTGTTGTCTGGCTCAGTTTACTCAACTAATAAACATGGAAAGGGCATAAAATTCTCCAGAGGGGGTCCCAACTTGCCAAAGCTCAATGTGTAAGGTATACACTGGAGCCACAGCAATTGAAGCAGAATGGGTGATTTCTGACAGGGTACCCCAAAGTATTGCTATGCTAATGCTATGCTAATGTTCCTTAAGGATTCCTCTAACTAAATCTTATGACTCAACTCTCCCCTTGCTGGCTAAAATTGGGTAAGAAAAGGAAATAGGGTAGTGAACACTTAAGGACAGTGTGTGTGTGTGTGTGTGTGTGTGTGTGTGTGTGTGTGTGTGTGTGTGTACAGCATAAAGAAATCCACCAGTGTTTGAAAAAGTAAGGAGGAGGTAGGCACCGGTGGCTCATACCTGTAATCCTAGCCATTCAGGTAGCCTGAGATCTGGAGGATTGTGGTTCAAAGCCAGACTGGGAAGGAAATTCTAAGAAACATGATCTCCAAATAAGTATGTTTTGGCTCAAATGGTAGAGCACCACTCAAATGAGCAACCAAGACTCTGAGTTCAAACCCTAGTATCTTCAACAAAAAGGAAAGTGAGGAAGACTGGAGGGGAAGAATGTGAATATGGTGGAAGAGGAAATTTTGTTCAAAAAATATGTGCACATATAGAAATATCACAATAAAATCCCTTCAGGAGGCAAATTTACACTATTTCAAAAATAAAATAATTGAAAAGAACAAGAGTGATATGGGGGAGGGGGTATTCAAACAAATGAAGACTCAAAGAGGCACACCCCACCTGGTTAGATGAAACAGCTATCCAATTTACTTTTCTTTCCCTGTATCTCAGTGTTCCATATCTGCAAGGAAAAGGTATGGAACATGCAGGGATTAAGTGGCTAATGATATTGATCAAAATGTATTCCTCTTACTCTTACTTCCTCTTTGCTGCACCTCTCACAAAGCACCTCCCATCTCTAACACCAAAACATATGGGCAGAGTTCATAAAAGAATGAATGCATGATGAATAACAGGAGGGGCAGGATGAGTTGGGGACAGGAGACAGGATGGACAGAAAACAGAAATCCCAGAATTCAGTAGGCAGAAATAATGGGGCAGCACCAAGCCATCTTCCCCAGCCTCCCATGTGCCAATTTGATTGGATGCAGTTAAAAGAGAGGAAAGAAAATGTGGAAAAAACCAAAACAGAAAAATGAAGATAAAGAACAGCTTCTCCAAATGGACGGGCAGGGATCCAGCCCCTCTAGCAGGGAGTGGAGGCAGCAGATCAGGAAAAACTGCCATGCCTACTCCTCTCCTGTGCCACCCTTCCCACAGATTTCAGCACCTGGAGTCCATTCGAGAAGGAGAAGTAATAAAAATGACTTCTTCCGCCCTGAAAAACAAGCTTTTCATTTAGCCAGACAAAGAACCTTCAAACTCACTGCAGCCATAAAATCAGTTCCCATGCCACCCACATTTTGCCTGTCCCTCCATTCTTGTTGTACCCTATGCCTTAATCTCCTGTCTTCCTTCTCTTTCTTCCTACATGTCCCCACCACCACCACAAAGCCAAGTAGCCATGCAAAGTAAATGCAGTGACCCAATAATACACACTTCCTGTTTCACACCAGTCTGTGTGCTTATATACACATGTGTGCAGCTACCTCTGTCCCTTGCTTAACATCCAATGCAGAAGTCTGCTGTGACACCCAACTTGACACACACACACTCTCTTCCAGTGAACGACCCTGTGCACAGCCTTGCTTAGAAGGTTGCTGTAGGTGACAACTAACCCCTCTGGCAACCCCTCCCAAGCTACATCTGATTCACCTGTAATAAATGACAGTGAGAGTGGAAGGTAAGTTGGACATTTTCATTCTTTCCTTACAAGTTGTAAGTGAGGAACTTGGGCACATTCATCTCACCACTCTGATTCCTGGCATGGCCAGTGAGTCTGGGTATAATTGGCTCTCTCATACATTCTTGCATGGCTTTTTTTATTCCCCTACCCAACCTTTTTTTTTTTTTTTTTAAGAGCAAGTGCCAGAAGATAAGCTTCTGAAACAAGTCAGATTGCTTCTGGGAGTGGCGTTCCCACCAGCCTGGAGAGCTTTCACAGAGATTGGTGTTCTGGACAGAGGCCTGTCCGGTCTATGGAAGGAAGTGTGATAATGAAGGAATGTGTCTCTGGGTCACTGCTCCCCAAGGAAAGAGGACAGAGGAGGAAAAGCAGCACTACAGGTTATGCAAAACTACTCCTTGACAATACCATCTGCTTGTGACATTGAAGTTACATACAAAAATCAGGCTTTAATTGTTGGGTTCTACCATAGTAAGTCTTGGACAGAAGGCTAGCTACAGTGTTGGTCTTTGGTGATGAAAACCATCTCCTATAAGACAAAGAGCATAATGATTAAAGAACCAAGGTTAAGTTCCCCTTCTCTAGCTTCCCTAAGATCTGCTCCTTCCATTGTCTTAACTTTGGGACTGGGATCTGTTCAAATGTTGCTCCTCCTCTTCTACCCTCTATAAGGTAAGTTTGATTACATAAAGATTGCAGGATTATAGGGTGTTAACTCAGACCTTTGAAAATGAGACATTTAAGAACTTACCTTGAGCAATGGAACAGGGGGATACCTGTTGATGAAACTTCAGGTCTAAGGGATTTCTTGAAGATTCCACAGTCTTTCTTGCCTTTGGCAAGATTCCTAGACTTTAATGAAGAGGTTTCAGGGAGAGGAAGAAAATTTGGAAGGCAGCTGGAAAGGGACGGGTAATAAACTATGTATAGAATTCACTTTAACTCACCACATCTTTAGCCATCCCCACGAAAACTTTGCCTGGAGAACTCATAAAATGCAAAAGCAATGGAACAAGTTTTGTCTCTTCTTTTATTCGCCAGTGGTGGAATTAGGAAGCAGTGAACCAACCAAACATCAGGAAACCAGAAGGAAAATAAAACAAATGTCTCTATTATCCCCTCCTTACATCTTCCCAGTGCCCTTTTCTCAGCCAGAGACTAATTTTCTTGTCTAGGTAAATCAACAAAAGTGGCAATTGAGTTCCAAAGAGTTTCAAAACTCAAATCTCCAGGGTTCTTCCATCATCTCTTATAATTCTGTGCAGCAAATCTAAGATGAGGTCCTAAGCAACTCAACTTGGATGTGCCAAAGGATCAGAGAGAAAAAAGAATGGTATATGGTACATTTGTGGGTTTTGCCAATACTAAGACTTACCTCATACTTTCACTTGCCCTGTTTTGTAGAAGGCTGACACTCTACCACCTGAGCCACACCTCTGCTTCTGGCTTTTTGCTTGTTAACTGGAAATAAGAGTCTCTCAGATTTGTCTGCTTCAAACCAAGATCCTTAGATATCAGCCTTCTGAGTAGGTAAGATTACATTTTTTATTTGTAATTCTAACTGTGGGGTGGAGGCACACGTGCACACACGCGCGCGCGCACGTGTGTGTGTGTGTGTCTGTGTGTGTGTGTGTGTACCTTATCACAAAATTAGCAGGAGGCTTGAAATCTGAGGATCATTATTCAAAGCATTCTGGCCAGGAAAGCCTGTGAGACTCATCTCCAATTAACTATCAAAAAAATAAAAAATGGAGATGTGGCTCAAATGACAAAGCACAAAAGAAGCTCAAGAACACTGCCCAAGCCCTGAATTCAAGCCCCAAGACTGTCAATCATCATCATCATCATCATCATCATCATCATCATTTGAGCCCAGGTACCACCAACATATAGAGTATTCATTGACTCTTCAATGGTATATTAAGGGTCATCCTCCACACTCCCCAAGTGTGTCATGCATTATAGCCCTGTTTTACCTATGTCCTGTACCTTATCTAGATCACTGTGTCCCCCAAGTAGATCATGAGCTTCGTTATAGCTGGAATTATGCGTTATGCATCTTTAGATGCCAACACTTTGGGCAGTGTTTGGCATATAGCTCTGATTTGAACTCTCCAAAAGAGGAAACAAGATCCATTTCAACCCCAAGGCTGTGTGAATCAGTTGTATTTTCCTTCACAAGTCACTTGACAGTAACAGTAATGGCTATCACCACTGAATGTGTTGGTGAGCCATCTGCCCTATGAAGCTGAGCACAGAGGCCCTCTGAATCAAGCCTCTCAGGCCCCTTTCTTCAGGTCGAGTGAGGATGGATGGTCCCTAAGCACTCAGGCTCCAAGGTAACTCCAAGATGACTTGGTAAGATTACAGAGTGACTGGAAAAGGAGACCGTTACTTTCAGGAAGAAGAAAGGGTGGGGAAGGTGGATGTGAGTTTTCTGCCACGATTAGTGGTAAAGCCAGAGAAAAAATGAGAAATCAGGCTAGAGGGTTCATGTGAATCTTCAATTACTGTGGATCCTCACAAAATTCCAAGAGCTGTTAGATCTGTCTTTTCTCTTGACCATGATGAAAACGAAGGCACAGAGGCATGAGAGACATGGCAAGGACTTCCAGGTAGAAGTAGTGCTCCTCTGTTTGATTCCTGAACCGGAATCATTTCCCCACACCCAAGACAGCAGAAGTCTGACTATAGAAAACAATCCCCAGATCAGAAATATGCTAGACTGTTTCCCTTGAGTTTGTTATATATGTACATATATGTGTAAGTATACATATATGTAAGTATATGGGATGAACAATCAATAAATTCACTCACTCTGTCAAAGCACGACTTGCAATTTCTGAGCCTCTGACGTTATCTCGACCAATAGGCCACGATGTGATTCTCCCGAGGTGGGAAAGACAGCTCATATTTGGAGTCCAGAAATGAAGCAAGTCATCATAACTGTGTGTTGGCTGGCACTCCTGGGATTCTAAACACAATAGAGTACTGAACAAACAGTACAAATTGTTGATGTGGGTGAGCTGAGAATCCTGGCCTTGATATACAGTCAGATAGGATCTGGCCCCAGATGCTGATCCCTTTTAAGTGTATCAACAGCTTTCGAAATGGACAGCATGTCTCAACTAAGCCTGACACAACCTCTCCAAGACTCACTGGCCTGTTTATTTGTTCTAAGCATCTGTTTGACGAGAGAAACACAGTCAGACCTGGAAAGGCAACATCCCTTGCCTGCAACCTCTTCATCAGCCAGACAGATAGGCCAGCGAGCAGGGCTCACAGAAGGAGGGATGTTAAACAAGACCCAGAGAGTAACTGACCGAGGCCAGTGGACTCCGCAGACTCCATGTGCTAGAGGTTGAGCAACATCACAGACAGCTCACCCCCCCCCACTCCACGCTACACCCGCCCCCCCATCATCACTGTGCTGACCCTGCTGCCGAAGAGCTGATGGCTGGGATCGTATCACTGCTGGGAAATAGACTGGCTCCAACCCCCCACCCTCTGACTTTCCTCTTCCTTCTGTTCTCCCTCCCTCCCATTCTGGCTGCCTTAGCACCATAGTCATCAGGAGGAGAGAATGGATTACAAGCAGCTGATAGGAGCCTGGCATGTGTTTGAGGCCTTAGCCTTCCTGATGTGGGATGAGAGGGTTCCAGCTGGATGGAGCTGCTTTGGGATGAGCAGATAAAAGGTGCTTTTGTTCCCTTCACACACTTATGCTGGGAAGTTCTGATTCCTCCCTTGAAATAGCTACCACCATACCTACACCATATAGATACAACACAGTCTGGGCCTGTGATCTCCCCAAGACAGCTCCTCTTCTTCTCTGGAACCTCTCCTGGGATCAAAGTTAAATGGGCTTATCACTGATCTTTTGTACCCTGTATCCACCTTTATTGAGAAGCTATTGAAAAGACAAACTGCATAAGTTCAACACAGTGATGTGACTAACTAGCAGAGGAATATCTAGAGTTAGAAGACATAAGAGACAGTGGTGGGGCCGGGAGTTTGGCCTAGAGGTAGAATGCTGCCTAGCATTCACAAAGCCCTGGGTCAATTCCTTGGTACCACATGCAAAGAAAAAGCCAGAAGTGGCATTGTGGCTCAAGTGGTAGAGAGCTAGCCTTGAGCAAAAAAGGCTCAAGGACAGTTCTCAGACCCTGAGTTCAAGCCCCAGGACTGACAAAAGAAAGAGAGAGAGAGGAGATCCTTCAAGTACATTCAATAGCTTAAAGTACTTGCAAATAGCATCACGAACCATAAAACGTTATTTCAATCAATTCCAAACCACATAGGCAATATGGTCCCATAAGACCATATAGAGCAAGATATTCCCCACTGCCTTGAGACACCACAGCCATTATAGTGTCGTAGGGCCACACATTTCTCACAGCTCTGCAGTGATGTAGTGAACAAAGTAACTGCACTATTCATTGTGTAACAATATAGCACCTACAGTTAAATACATTTCTTATACTTGATAATGATAAACAAGTGGAACTAGAGCTGTGGCTTGAGGGGTAGAATGCTCACCTTGAATGGAAAAATTAACAGTAACAAGGCCCTGAATTCAAGCCTCAGTACTAATACATGCATGCACACACACACACACACACACACATGCACACACACAGGCACACACACAGGCACACACATACACAGGTACACACACACAGTGTTACTCTTTTTGTACTATCAGATGCTTTTTTTGAGCTCTTATTACAAAAATAATGGGTTTCAATATGACATTTTCATATATGAACATAATGTACTTTGATCATAAAGGCACCCCCATTACCCTCTCTTGTCTCCTACCATACACATACTTCTGCTGGTCCCTTTCCTCTCCCATATAATGCCCTTTCTTCTTTTATATCTACTTTTAAAATCTATGTTCTGCATGTGAAAGAAAATGTGATATTTGTCTTTCTTAACTGGGTTTATTTCACTTAACATGATGATCTATCTGTTTCCCTGAATATGACATAGTTTATGGCTGAATGGAACTCCTCTGTGTGTGTATACATGTGTGCATGTGTGTGTGTGTGTGTGTGTGTGAGAAAGAGAGAGAGAATCGTTTTCTTTATCCATTAACACCTAGACTGATCCCATAACTTGTTATTATATATAGTACTATAAGTTTGGAGCCAATAGCTCATTCCTGTAATTTTAACTACTCAGGAGGCTGAGATCTGAGGACCAAGGTTAGAAGCCAGCCAGAGCAGAAAAAAAAAAAACTATCAGGTTCTTAGCCTGCATTAACCAGCAAAAAACTGAAAGTGGAGGTATGGCTCAAGTTACAGAGGCTTGACTGAAAAAGTCAAGCAAAAGCTCAATTCAAGCCCAGGTCAATACTGGCACAATCAATCAATTAATAATACCGCTATGAGGGCTGGGAATATGGCTTAGTGGTAGAGTGCTCACCTCATATACACGAAGCCCTGGGTTCGATTCCTCAGCACCACATATATAGAAAAGGCCAGAAGTGGTGCTGTGGCTCAAGTGGCAGAGTGCTGGCCTTGAGCAAAAAGAAGCCAGGAACATTGCTCAGGCCCTGGTCCAAGGCCCAGGACTGGCAAAAAAAAAAAAAAGAAGAAAGAAAGAAAGAACACAATATGTGTATATGTATATATAACCATATAATCATGCTTATATATATCAGGTACATATATGTGTACATGTCTGTTTGTGTATATATATGCTGGTATTTATGTATATATTATGTACCTGTATGCCTATATGTGTGTAAATGAACATATATACATGTACATATATGCATGTGTATGAATGTACACAGTATTATGTATTAATTATAAATTTATCGATACAATATCTTGGGGGAAATTTCGCAAATAGCACACATACATATACAGTGCATGCGCACACACATCTCTTAGTATATCAGTATTGTGTGTATATGTATACATATATATATATGCTATTGATATTCTCCAGCATAAATTACCTAACGATGCTCAAGCATCATATCATCATCTGTTTATTTGCCTGAATTCTCCACTACACTGGGAGTTCTTTAAGAGCAGAGACTCTGACTTCTTTTTTTTTTTTCTTTTTTTGGCCAGTCCTGGGCCTTGGACTCAGGGCCTGAGCACTGTCCCTGGCTTCTTCCCACTCAAGGGTAGCACTCTGCCACTTGAGCCACAGCGCCGCTTCTGGCCGTTTTCTGTATATGTAGTGCTGGGGAATCGAACCTAGGGCTTCATGTATCCGAGGCAGGCACTCTTGCCACTAGGCTATATCCCCAGCCCCTTGACTTCTATTTTACATATCCTTTAACCAAAGGTCTAGGACACCATAAACACCCAATTATTAACTGATGAATAAATAAACACCAAAATGCTGTGTTTCCTAACCCAGCATACATACTATCAGCTGAGGCAGAATAGACTCACCACCCACTCCTCCCCAATCTTTTGAATTTCCCAGCAGACTCCCCAAATGGAACGTTCCAAGACAGGCCTGGCTTTAATTTCAAGAGATAAAGAGAGCCAAGTGCTGAAGAACTGCTTTATCCCAGTTTTCAAACCCTTTTCTCCATATTCCCCCAAGATTCCCTTGTCTGCCTCCCTCTCTGACCCCTCCCAGGCTACCCGATGCTGTCCCAGGCCCCACCCAGGGTGGCCCTCCTTTCCCACACAGCTTGCAACACCACAACCCACTCCCAGGGACACAGAGGAAACCAGCTACCTCAGAGGCCAGGCGGATGGGTACCATTCCCACAGCCATCAGCCATGGCCCTTCAGCACCGCTCGCCTCTACTGGAAGCAGGCCAAGAGCCTCCAACACCCAGGGACTCAAAACCAGAGACTCCTGTGGACTGTGAGGCCAGAAAGACCACACACAGGGTGTGTACACCCCACCCTCAAACCCCCTCCCCACCTAGGCCCCACACAGACACTCACATGGCCACACTTCCTGCACTAGCGTCACACAACAGCCCCTCCTGGGGGTATTGAACAACTGCTTACACCCCTAGGCAAAAACAATGCTGCTGAACCCACAGTACCGTTTACAGTGTCATCCTTGAGTCTTCAGAGTCTCTTGTCAGGCCCTCAGCATGTTTGAATATGTGGTGCCACCGTGGAAGACAGACTTGGGAGCCAAAAGCAAGAGCATCACCTTTAGGTTGCATAACCTCACAAAAGGATGGAGATTCAGATACACACTGAATGCTGGTCCAGTCCAGCATTTTGTGAGGTTGAGATACTAGTGTTCCTCCTTATGGGGAAGGAAGAATGGAGTATGGGAGATCAGAAAGTCCAACCATGTGCTACATGGAGCTCCTGCAGATTTCTCCATCACCCCAAGTAACTCTACCTGGATTTTGTTTTCATATGGTGGGGAAATTTCTAAGTAAATTTTAATTGGATGGAAGAACGAAACTCAACACCAGTATCTATACAGTTTCTAGATGTCTATTTTCATTGTATATCCAAACTTCTGGGCTCAACCTGGATGATATTTTGGGCCCACCTTCTTCTCCTCCTCCTGTAGCCCTCTTTACATGATTACCCACATTCACTCTCACACACACCCTCACACACACTTAAGTGCTGTCCCTCCCCCATGCTTGGCCAAGACAAGTCACTTGTCGATAAATGACAATAATTGTCAGGGTAGACGCCAGTATTTGCTTTGGAGTCAACATCTTGTCCAGCTTGTTTAAAACCACTTCCAACATCAGTTTCCCAAAGGATGCAAGGCAACCTTCTTGCGCCTTGCAGACTCTGGGGTCTACCTCATCTCTGGCTTTCTGTCGCCCTTGAACTCCATGTCAAGGGAAATGGGAAGGGGACGGAATAAATGCAATCTTGAGGATTTGCTGGGAAATTGTAGAGTGCGTGGAATAAACATTCAGCTCTTCTCACGTTTGTCTTCCAACAAAATCTTAGGACAAGAAAGGAAGCTGCCTCTGAAATGTTTCTGGGAAATCACTGACTACCACTACCTTTGAGACCCAGTGCCAGGTACCCAGAGGGAAATGAAAAGTGAGATTCCTGTTCTGCAAGGACCCAATCCTGTCCTGCAGAAAGAAAAGCCTATCTACCCTCAGGAAGGCACGTATCAACTGTGAAAAGTCTGTCATCAGTGTGGAGTGAAGAAAGATCGTCATGACTTGGAGATGAAACTCAAGGAAGATTTTCTACCCACACAGGAAAAAGCATGGGCGGAAAGTATGCCAGGAGGATAAAAGTAAGTTAAAGAAGGAGTAGAAACAAACAGGAAGTGCTCAGAGGATACTGGGTAGAACGGCAGAGCTACAGAGTGATCAGGTCATGCATCAGGGTATCAACAGCTGTCATTGAGTGGGTACCTAGTGTTCAAAATGGGTTTTTAGACACATACCCAAAGTCCAAGAGTCCCATGTTAGATCCGGTCGCTTGCCCCCCTTAGACCAAATAAAGAGCCGTAGTGAAAGACAGAAAAAAGAGACTTATTACATGGCTACCATGAGAAGATGGCACTTCAGTACATCTTTGTGGGTACAAACATTAGCTTCAGGTTAACTGGGAAGAGGTGGGGGTAGGGGGTAAAACAGGTATGCATAGTTTAAAAAACAATGTCACAAGTCACAAGTGTGGCTGGATTGACCATAAACTCAGTCTTTGTCTCTGAGGAATTGCAGTTTGTTCATCTCTTCACCTTTGGTACAGAGCTGGAACAAATTACCTGAAGGGTGATCTCCTGAGTGTTTGGCTGTTTTCTGTAAGATGATAAAAAAGAAGGCATTGCTTGTCTAAAGGGAAGTTTGCCCTCCACACAAGATAATTATCAGTGAATCTGGCCTTTCAAGGTGATTACAGAGGGAATAGCTCAGGTCAAAGGGCACAGATGCAAAGTTGAGCCCAACAAAAGTATCTTTTAGGTTGCCTCTCACACTGCTATTGATTTGTATTGATAATGTTACAATATGTATAAATACCCAGTAGGTAGGTAGGTAGTGTGGTGTCAATTGCTAAGAGAGGGAAGAAGAGCCTTGGAGAGATTTACTTGCTCAAGGCCCCCATTCTCTCCTTTCCCCCACAAAAAGCCTTAACTTTCTCCTAATTTCATGCTTATCTGGGCCCAACTTTTGTAGTTTCCTCAATAACTAGAATTGCTTCTCCTACTAGATCTGGAAATTTCCTGAGGGCAGCAGTCTCCTCACAGTCTACAACATCTTTTTTTTTTATTTTAAATACATTTGTTTATTCAAACACACAAGATTTTTTAAGTTAATAACTAAATTTAGATACCATTTAACTCTCATATGCCTCTTCTTACTGTATGGACATTTTTTAAGGTGAAACTTTTTTTTTTATAAAATCTGCAATGCTTGGTATGTAGAATTTTTCTAAATATTTTTCATTATTTCGCCTAATGCTTATGATTTTGTTCTATAAATTAATCATATTAGGAAGAATATTTTTTTTCTCTTGAGAAGCATGTTCTTCTCTAACAATATTAACCAATAAATACAATGTCAGAAAATATCATATTACACAATATAAATAGAACAAATCATAAATTTGAGATTCACTTTTTTTATCTAATGAATACCATACTATTTATCAATTTCTTAATTTTGACGTTAGTGCAAATACTTTCAGTGTCAGTCAATTTAATTTACTCTATGAAAAAGATGATTCAAGGAAGTTATTAGATAGACTTTTTTGAAGAGACTTGTTACTGTTTTATTTTTTTCCAAATTTTTATTATCAAACTGATGTACAGAGAGGTTACAGTTTCATACGTTAGGCATTGGATACATTTCTTGTACTGTTTGTTACCTTGTCCCTCATGCCCCCTCCCTCCCCCCTTTTCCCTCCCCCCCCGCAGGTGTTCAGTTCACTTACACCAAACAGTTTTGCAAGTATTGCTTTTGTAGTTGTTTCTCTTTTTTTACCCTGTGTCTCTCAAATTTGGTATTCCCTTTGAATTTCCTACTTCCAAAACCAGTAAACACGGTTTCCAATATACTCAGATAAGATTACAGAGATAGTGTAGGTACAAACACAGGAAGGTGATACAAGAACATCATCAATAATAGAAACTACACATACACATAGGATGTTGAAAGTAGTTACAACTGTGATATAACAATTGTTTCCATAACATGGAGTTCATTTCACTTAGCATCATCTTATGTGTTCATAAGGGTATAGCGATTGGGCCTTGTGATGCTCTGCTATGGCTTGCCTAAACCTGTACTAATTATTCCCAATAAGGGAGGCCATAGAGTCCATGTTTCTTTGGGTCTGGCTCACTTCACTTAGTATAACTTTTTCCAAGTCCTTCCATTTCCTTACAAATGGGGCAATGTCATTCTTTCTGATAGAGGCATAAAATTCCATTGTGTATATGTACCACATTTTCCTGATCCATTCGTCTATGGAGGGGCATCTGGGTTGGTTCCAGATTCTCGCTATGACAAATTGTGCTGCGATGAACATTGTTGTGCTGATGGCATTACTGTGATTTTGTTTGTGGGCTTTTGGATAGATACCCAACAGTGGGGCTGCTGGGTCATAGGGGAGTTCTATATTGAGCCTTCTGAGGAATCTCCATACTGCTTGCCAGAGTGGCTGAACCAGTTTACATTCCCACCAACAATGAAGTAGGGTTCCCTTTTGGCCACATCCCCTCCAACAATTGTTATTATTAGTTTTCTTGATATATGACATTCTTGCTGGGGTGAGATGGAATCTCAATGTTGTTTTGATTTGCATTTCCTTTATGGCCAGTGATGTAGAGCATTTTTTCATATGTCTCTTGGCCATTCTCATTTCCTCATCAGAGAAGTTTCTTTGTAAGTCTTTAGCCCACTTGATGAGGGGGCTATTGGTTCTTTGCGGTTTTGTTTTGGAAGAAGGTAATTTTTTTAGTTCTGCATATATTTTAGAGATGAGGCCTCTGTCTGTTGAATGTCCGGTAAAGATCTTCTCCCAGTCTGTGGGCTTTCTGTTTATCTTGCGAGCTATGTCCTTTGCCATGCAGAAGCTCTGCAGTTTGATGCAGTCCCATTTGTCCAACCTCTCTTTGATTTGTAGCCTTTCAGGGTCTTTGTTAAGGAAGTTCTGTCCTGTGCCAAGGAGCCCAAGTGTTTCTCCTACTCCTTCCTTTAGTGTTTTCAGGGTGCCTGTTCTGATTTCAAGGTCTTTAATCCATTTGGAATTGATTTTGGTGCAGGGTGATATATAAGGATCTAGTTTTAGTTTGTTGCATGTGTTGAGCCAGTTTTGCCAGCACCACTTGTTAAAGAGGCTATCTTTCTTCCATACTATTGTTTTAGCTCCTTTATCAAAGATTAAGTAGGCGTAGTTCTGTGGGTTCAATTCTGGGTCTTCAATTCTGTTCCATTGGTCTTCAGGCCTGTTCCGGTGCCAATACCAAGCTGTTTTTATTACTATAGCTTTATAATACAGCTTGAAGTTGGGTATAGTCTACAACATCTTTAACAAACAATTATTTCTCCATTTTTCTCACTCATTCATGTGGTAAAGGGGCATTCTGAAGGAAGTAGATGATAAATCCTAAATTTCAATTAGCACTGACTTCATCAAACCATAATTCTCCAAGAAAATGCTGGAGTGACATTGGGATAAGAGAAGCAATTTTGTCCATCTCCCACCCCCCAATTCTGGCTACAGGTCTTGATGTTAGAGCCTGGTATCCTCATCTTGGTGCCCCACCCCATGTGACAGAGGTAGGATAGTAGAAGGGAGAGGGGAATTCCAGAAGCTTCTGTCTTCTGCTCCTTCACTCTCCTTGTCTACCCTCCCCCACCAACTGCAAGTTCAGCAAAAAGCTGCAGGATAAATGGATTGGTAAAATGGGACATCACACCAGCACTCTTGAGAGTTCGAGGACACATTGTAGATATGCTAAGGAAGAGATCCTAACTCATGAAAATGAAATTTGAAACAAATTAAAATTGGAACTGGGTCTATAAGGATCAATCTGGGCTGGAAGGCTCAGGGCAGTCTTTTTCAGGTTTAACTATGAAGACTTTTTCTTTTAAGGAAAAACTAATTAATTTTGTTGTTGTTGTTACAGGTAGAGGCATTCTTCCAGAGACCTTCTTGGTGCCACTGGAGTTTTCTTTTTCTGCTTTCTGGATGAAGAATGAAAGCAGGTAGAAGGGAATTTAAAACAAAACTGCTACCTAGAACACATTTGCTTGTGAAATCAGACCTCTAGAGGCCAAATCCAAACTCTCAACAGTTCCACGTGTCAAATCTAGACAGTTTCATGCACCAAATAAAGAAACATGGTGAAGAGCAGAGAAAAGATTATGTGGCAGCCATAGAAGAGATCACTTCAGTACATCTTTAGTCATCTTCATGGTACAAATATTTGCTTTGGTTAAATAGGGAGAGTTGGGGATAAGGAGGGAGAAGGTATGCTTATTTAAAAGAGTCCCAACCACTGTTCAGAAGTGGCCTGAAAGAGGCTGAAGGTGGGCTGACGGTCCATTGTCTCAGGATTGGTCAGGTAGGTGTTTTCTCTTTTCCTGCTCCTTGCTCATTTGGAGCTGACAATAGCTGCTTGCTACAATCAAAGTCATTGATGACTGGCAGGTGGTCCTGTCCCCTGTTCACTCCTTCCAGGGTGGTTGCTAAGTGACTGTAATAGAGAATGGCTCAGGGAAAAGACACTAACACAAAGTGGAGGCTGGGATTCCTAGCCTTTATCTTGCTTCCATCTTACTCCTGGGCCCATGTAAAAACTGAATGTTTTGTCCCGTCCACCCTTGGCTTTGCTGGAGCTGTTTCCCAAAAAGGCCTTCCCTGCATGACTCCTGAAACCTGCTTTGAAAGCAGATGTGACACAAAAGGCCTGGCTCTGTCGTGGCTGCTGAGAGTCCGTGTAAGGAGAGACGGATGGATCATAGTTCATTCCCATCCTTCTCTCCTCATCTAACCCATTTCTTGAGTACGGCCAACTCTTTCTAACAGAGACTCTGGGCCACCACAGCACTTGGTTTCTTGTCTACTTCCCACCAGCTCCCACTTCCTAAGGACGCTGCAGTGACTCACCTCCTCAAATTGACTACTCTTCCACTCTACCCAGCCGCAGCCACATTGTACAAAGATCCATCGCTTGGGAAATCCTTATCTTATAACTCATAGTGAAACCAGAGTTTTTTACCTCAGGCCCAAACTCCCAAAAGTTCCACGTCAGGCCCAGCCACACACCCATATATGCCAAATAAAGAGACATGGTGAAGGACGGAGAAAGGAGATTTATCATGTGGCAACGACAGGAAGACAATACTTCAGGGCATCTTCAGCCATCTTTAGAATGTCTACGTGAGTCTTAGTTTTTATAGACAGACAACTGGGGCAACACATGTGCACAATTATTAGACATTTCTGATCAAAGTATGGCCTGGTTGATCATTATTTCAGTCCTTGTTTTAGAAGCACTTCTGGAGGACTTACTTGTGTCATCACTGGTCAAAATAAACAAGTCATTATTGCCTGGTGGGTAGTCTATCCTGAGGAAGCTCTTTTGATCCCTAAGGGTAGTTTCAGTGCCTATAAAGATATTACTGATCAATCTGGGCACTGATAGCTCATACCTATAATCCTACTCTAAGGCTGAGATCTAAGGATCACAGTTCACAGTCACCCTGGGCAGACAAATCTGAGACTCATCTCCAATTTCCCAGAAGAAGCCAGAAGTAGAGGTATGGCTCAAAAAGTAGAGTGCAAGCCTTAGAACAACAAAACTAAGCATGAATGCAACACTCTAAGTTCAAGCGCCAGTGCCAGTGCAAAATATAGACAGACTGATTGATTGATGATAGATAGATAGATGTTACATAAATCACTGACTGCAATGTGACTGCACAGACAATAACTTGGAACAAAGACATATACAACAGAGACTGAGATACAAGTTTTTTCTCTTGCCTTTAGTCAGTTTGTAGGCCCACCAAAAACAGCGTTTAAGTATTTCTTCTAACAGTGGATCTGCTCCCCTGATTAAAGCCTGACAGCATGCAAAGAAAGCCACTGTTTACACATCAGCACAGATGTAGATTGTGTATGAAAAGGCATCACAGCCTCTGGTTATACTAGCAGGCCCTTGGAACTCTAAAGAAGCATCATAGGACATCACAGATGAGCAGAGTTTTCCACATAGAACAAATAAAATCCAGGGGTTCCTAAAAGGAAACTCATAGCTATTGTACACAACTGGATGGCTTTTTCCTATCTCAGTTTCTTCTACACCCTTTCTCCAGCTCTGCCATTCCTGCATACAGTAAAGGCAAACATGCTACACTACAATGTGACCAGTTTCCTCCATTCTCTCTCCCTTCTCCTCCCTGTCTCCCTCCCTTCATGCATCTCCACAAGCTTCACAACCACAGGGTTGCAACTTGGGTGAGAAAAATAACCAGAGCCCAATATGCACATCTGGATAGGAACAGTGAGCCACTCAATGGAGCAAAGGAAGGAAGGAAAGAGAAACTGCTGCAAAGACGCAGTGTCCTCACATGGCCTCCAGGCTGCCTGGCCAACAGGCTTCCAACGATGCATTTCAGTGCACAGTGTCACTTTTCAAGATGACCATCTCACTCAGGGCCAACCTTCTGTGAGCTGTCACAATGTCAGCCACTGACTCACAGTCCCTGACCAAGGCTGAGCCCACGTTGTTCCTTCAGCTCTGCTAAAAGATATGATTTCCTCACCTCTTTGGAAGACACTGATGCTTCAAATCACTGAACTGTTTTCTCAGACTCACCCTGAATGATACCCAGCCCTTTTCTAAGCAAGTTCCAAGACCACCAAAGCCCCCTAACAATGCAAAATCTGAATGAGATATCAGGCAGCAAATCACCACCTTGACAAGCCCTAGGTCTTGACCAAGAGCCTGCAGACTGAATTCTGGAGCGGGTGGCTCAGAACATGGCCCTTTACTGAAGATAATAATGGAAAAGCAGAGCCTCTATTCATTCCAGGCAGAGAGAGAAATGGGAAGAAGATATCCAATGGTAGGAAAAGTCAAAGTACCAATGCTAGTGTCCCTCAACCTCTCCAGAAGAAAATCCTTCGATCAGATGCTTCAGCATCTTCTCAGGAGATTGTGAACAGTTCCCACTCATCCAGAAGACTCTGTCCAGACAGCAAAGCAGGAAGGGCCATCTGCCACCAGCCACGCTCAGTGGCTCTCCACCAGGATTCTGCTGTTAAGTTTGTGAACTGATCTAAGCTGATTCTTACACCAGTGAGGACAATTCGTCTCAGTCTACTCTAAATCTTAAGTGAGCCCATGTAACCTGACAATTTGAGAACCAGCGATCTCTGTCTAGAAAACCCTCTCAGAACCTTTACATCTAAATCTATCTTTCCTCTGCCTAAGCCTAAAACCAAAAATCCTTCACTTCAACCCCAGGACTGTCCTAGCCTTCCTCTTTGAGAAGAAAGGTAAGAAAGGTTAAAACTGAGTACCTCTGTGGGTTCTACTTATACTAGAAATGCAAATTTGCCCAGCATGGGTGATTCCTACCTGTAATCCTAGGTACTCAGGAGGCTGAGATTTGAGGATGACAACTCAAAGCCAGCCCAGGCCAAAAGTTCCATGACTCTCTTAGCTCCAATTAACCACCAAAAGTCAGAACTGAACTGGAGCTGTGGCCTAACTGGTAGACCACTAGCCTTGAAAAGAAGGAGGAGGAGGAGAAGGAGGGGGAGGAAAAGGAGGAGGGGGAGGGGAAGAGGGGGAGGGAGAGGAGGAGGAGGGGGAGGAGAGGGAGGGGGAGGGGGAGGAGTAGGGGGGGAGGAGGAGGAGGAGAGCTCAAGGACAGCAACTAGTCCCTGAGTTCAAGCCCCAGGACCAGCACCAAAAAAAAAGAAAAGGAAAGAAGGAAGGAAGGAAAGGAAGGAGAGAGGGAGGAGGGGGAGGGGAGGGGAGAAAGAAAGAGAGAGAGGGAGGGAGGAAGGAAGGAAGGAAGGAAGGAAGGAAGGAAGGAAGGAAGGAAGGAAGGAAGGAAGGAAGGAAGGAAGGAAGGAAGGAAGGAAATTCTTGTCCCCTAATCTAAACCTACTGAATCAGAAGTTCTGGAGATAAAGCCAAGCAATTTATGTTGTCATAATCCCTCAGGATTAAGAACCCTCCATGGGAACCAGAATAGGATGGCAGATCATAGAGGCCAGAGGGCCAAGCAGACCACAGGGACCTGCCATACTAACAAAGGTGGTTTGCACTTGGATAAGGTTGAAGGGATCCTGGGCCTTCCACAGGCCACAGAAGTCTGTGCTTTTGTTCTTCTATGATCCTCAGCTGTTCCCAGAAGGGTCTAACCACATGTCCCTGCAAACATCCCAGCTTGCCCTACTTCAGAGCAGATGTTCCTCAGAACTGGATCCCTTTAACAGAGTTAATGGGCAGCCATAAATTGTCAGTGGCTGCAGGAGAGATGAGGCCACATGATCTGAACTCCAGCCTGAGAACGAGGTGTGTGCTCCATCTAAACTAGTGCCAGCCCAGGTGAGGAGGATAAATGGTTCCTGCCTGGGCCAGCTCGCAGCTCAAGCTGCTGCAGATTCACCACCAGAGACATCCTGAGCTAGGAGTGAGGGGGGCCTGGCCAGGGCTTCTTCCACTGCTCTACTGAGCAGTGTAGAAAAAGGACCATGCCCACTCCTTCTTACCCCCCTGTGCTTCTCTCAGCAGATTGTCCCTTTCGTGGTTCTAAATGGTTCTTCCACAGTCATGCTCCAGCCATTAAGAAAGGGTGAGCCAGGAGGGAAACTCAGACAGAAAATAAGCCTGAGAAGTCCAGGACTATAGTGGAAAGCCAGCATCCTCCAACATCACACCTCAACCACACAGTGGCAGCCTCCCCCAATTCTGACCTGACCAAGATGCCAGGCACCTTGCCATTAACCACTAAGTCATGATGCAGAGTTCAAACCACTCTGTCTAAGCAGCTCTTCGTACCACCCCTCCTCCGTACCACCTATGTCCATAGCAGGCATCCACTTGAATCTGAGTCTTTATCTCTGAGAACCCCTCCTGAAACCAAAGCTCCACACTGAAGACCACTGCCATTTTTTTTTAGGTAAGTTCTGCAACACTTTGAAGAACAATCTCAAAGCTATATGCTGTTGGTTTAGAATTATAATCTTAAGAATTTAAGAGGCTGAGAATGGAAGGATCATAATTCAAAGACAGCTCAGGCAGAAAAGTCGATGAGACTCCATCTCAACAGAAGGAATCTGGGGGTGGTGGCTCATTCCTGCCATCCCAACTATGACATAAAGTACGCAGGCTGAGGCCCACGTGTGTGCCTACACAGGGAGAGAGGCCCTGTTTTCAAAATAACTAGCACAAAAAGGACTAGTAATGTGTCCTACTGGTAGAGCACCTGAGCATGAGAAAGCCCCTGAGTTCAAACCCCAGTACTACAAAAACCAACAAACAAAAAACTTTGTAGGTGGGACAGATAAAGCAAACCTGCCCAGCCATTTGTTAGGAGGGCAAAGAGAGGGGAAAAAATTAGCCAGGATTTGACTGTGAACAGGATTATAAATAAAATATAAAAGGATTTAAATGTTCGACCTATTAAATGTATAAAAGGACACTGAAGTCAAAGGACCTATATAACAATAGTTGGTACCACTGTGAATAAGAGACATAGCTGAACAAACTGAAGCTCTCTGAAGCTCTAAGGTAGATGAGAGATACAGGAAACTACAAGAGTTGTGAAGAGATATTCAGAAAGAGACTTCTGTGAAGGGAGCTATGAAATGGAGCCCAAGACATCCCCATTTAGACATCCCCTTCTAAATCTAGTCTACTAAGAAAGGGTCTTAGGACTTCTGGGGAAACCTGTAAAGAGTTCTCATGCTGGGAAGAAAAGATACGGGGCATGCAAGTCTCCTCTAAGAGAGTAAAGATGCAAATGGCTACACAGAGACCAGGCAAGGGAGCATTGAGTCCCTCAGGCAGAGATTTTAACATAGGATACACAGAGTGGGCTTTCTAACAAACTGTTAATGGAGTTCACCCAAAGGCCCAAGTCCCCTATGTCTCTCCACAAAACAACAGGAGGCAGTGGCAGGAGCTACAAGTATCTACCCATGTGGGGTCATAAGCCCACAGGCAAGTAGACATGGCCTCGATCACCTTACAGAATATAGCATGTGAGGTGACATTACATCCCACCTGTCGTGGGCTGCCCTTCATTTGTAATGCACAGGCCAAAGTGTTATGCCAAATTTAAATAAGGGTGTTTTCTAAACACTGCAGGAAAAATAAACAAATGAATAAATAAATAAAACACAGACATTCATCCCCTCAAGGAAAGGGTTTGTCTTCGATTGTCTGTGTTGTGTTGCTCAGTTTTTACTGAACAAATCTGCACGGTAAACAAATTAATCAGAAAAAAGCAATGTTTGAAATAAATGAAACTAAAAGTAGCATTAGTCGAGGGTTTCTGTCAATTAAAAATACAGCCACTGGCATATTCAAAAAACAGCCACTCGATCATGAGGTTTGCAAAAGGAAGAACAGTGAGAATCTCTGAAGAATTAATTCATCAGATGGCCTACAGAAGAGAGTACTTCTGTATGTGCACATGCACATGTACTCAACCCTACACACACACACACACACACACACACACACACACACACACACGCATACACAGAGACAGGCACAGAGGGAGACAGAAAAAGAGCTAGATCGAAAACCACTTGAGTCCTTTCTTGTGCTCTCTCCCACTTTCTGCTTCTTTTTACTTATACTGCCAATACACACACACACACACACACACACACAACACACACACACACACACATCTTGATCCCACAACTGACTGGCTGCAAGGATTTCCCACCTACGATTTCCCACAAGAATTGAACATTGAATCAACATCAGATTTTTGGTTAGTATCTTGTATTGGACATTCTAGTTTCTGAATTGAGGCTGTTAAGGACTTAAAGTGTTTATAACATGTACATAATGGAGTTTCCTTCCAAGTCAGGCAATATTGCACCCATTGAATAATCTTAAAGTGATCATCAGACACATGACAATATTAACATTTTGATTATGGCAGGCACTCACAAGTATGTAGCATAGAGATCATGATGGTTAATTTATGTGTCATCTTGACTAAGCTAAGAGAAGCCCAGATAGCTGGAAAAACAGTATTGCTGGGTGTGTCTGTGAAGGTGTTTCTGAAAGAGATTAGCAATTGAGTCAGTCGATTGAGTCAAGAAGATACACCTTCACCAATATGGGTGGGCATCAGCAAATCCCTTAAAGGGTTAGGGAGAACAAATCTTTTCTTCAGCTGAAACATCCATCCCCCACTGCTCTTTAACATATCTTCTCTAGTTCTCATGTCTTCAGACCTGGACTGAGTCATATTATTGGCTTTCCTGGTCCTTCAGCTTGATGATGGTGGAAATCTATTCTCATAACAAATCTTTTAGTATAAACATCAATATAGAGAGAGATGTGGGTCTATCAATGGTTCTGTTGTCTCTGAGAGCCATTCATTATTACCCTTCTTAGGAAACCGAGGCATGAGGGTATTAGAATAAAGAGCAATAAGTAAACTCAACAGAACAGGTCCATTTTAATGGGAAGTTGAAGAGGGATGCCATGGTGACCTGAGGAGAGTTGGGAGACAGGTATAACGGGAGCAGGGGTGGAGGGACTTACATAGAGTAATGGGTAAGGGCAGGGTCCCAGGTAGCTGGAAGGTTCAAAGAGTTTGGGGAGTTTATGGTGCATATCTGGCTCAAGGAACCCATTGTAGGGGCTGGAAATATGGCTTAGTGGCAAGAGTGCTTGCCTTGTATACATGAAGCCCTGGGTTCAATTCCTCAGCACCACATGTATAGAAAAGGCCAGAAGTGGCACTGTGGCTCAAGTGGCAGAGTGCTAGTCTTGAGCAAAAAGAAGCCAGGGACAGTGCTCAGGCCCTGAGTCGAAGCCCCAGGACCGGCAAAAAAAAAAAAAAAGGAACCCATTGTTTGAGCAAGTCTCAAGTACCCATCACCTGAGAGGGTGGAGGAATGGGCTTTCATATTTAGATTAAGATTCTGGACTGGAGACTGGGCTGGAAGATCATCAGTGGGCCAAGCGACAGGAGCAATATTAAGTTATGAGAACAAAGCAGATTCCCATCAATCCTCATTTCACAGGTAAGGAAGCTGAAACTCAAAGAGGTTAAAGAATCCCCCCCCACACACCCCACCCCCCAGATGATGAGATTGCCTCAGGTCTTTGATTCTAAAGCCCTTGCTTTCATCATCTCAAGTTCATTGTGACCTGTTGATCACAAATTTTGAAACATAGAAATCGGGGAGCACTCCCACAGTGGTTTGCCTGTAGCTACATTTCCTGGGGACTTAGCTATATTCTGCTCCAGGTCCATGGCACTAGCAAGGCCCTAAGTGTGGTATAGGGAAAAGATTGATCCCTCTGAATCCACCAGCCCAAGCTGCCTTCCCATACAACAGGAAAGGAGGTTTTCAGCTCCAGCCAGGAGCAGAAATACGGAGCATAAAGGGTACTCTTATTTTTTTCTTGACCACATAATTCGGAGTCCCAACTGTGCTTTCAAGAGAGTGTCATATTGGTGATGTTGGGCAAGGCCCAAGACAAATGTTTGATGTTTGTTTATAAGCCAAGCCTCTTGAACTGAAAACTCAGCAGGAGGAAACCTCCCTTTACAGACATTCCTGGGCACAACCAGAGGGCTCCTTGGATGGAGGAAGATTTTACTCCTCTTGTTAAGAGACTCAGAGGTACAAGCTAAGTCTACTTCAAATGCTCTGGCCCAAGCTTTGAATCAAGTCCAAGTTCCTATAAGGTAGACAGACAGGACAGATCCCTTCAAAGGGAAACAATTCATTTTAATTTGGCAACTAGAAAGGAGAGAAGATCTTGGCCCTGAGATTCTAACCCCATTTCTAACTCTCTATGAATTGTTCCTAAGTACCTTTCTGGGCCAGCAGGATCTTGACAGGTACCAATGACCACAGCAATTAAGATGCTGGCCAAACTACACAACCCCTTCAGTCAACATCCCATCAATATGCTAGCAGTCTGCCAGGCCTCCCAAACAGAGAACACGATGCTTAAATTCTTGGGCTTCGAATCAGGTGCAGGCTGAGAGCCTGCCCCCCTCCCCCTTGACAGCTGTGTGAACCTTGGTAAGTTGCATTCTCAGCCCCAGAACCTGACCTGCAAATTTCGGGTAAGAGCCATGCCCACACAAAGGGTGATTGTGAGCTAAATGAGCTTGCTATTAAATCTTAATAGTAAATGTTAAACATGTGTATGCTTAATAAAGTTTAAAACATTAAACCTAAAAAATTGTAAAACCTGCCCTGCCCCAGAATTCCAGGCATCAATTTAGATCATTGTGACAACTTTGGTGAGAGTTCTTGTGAATGTCCATTTCTGAGAAGGTAGAGTATACTTATTTTCCTTATTTCTCTCACTAAACTCAACTAAAAGTTCTGGATGTGAGATAGTAAACAAATATAACCCTGTGAAAGCTGGAGACAAGAGGGCAAACAAGCTGGAGGTCCAAAACATATTTTGTTATCTTTCTTATCTGTGGGCCCAAAAATAACCCAGTGATGAGCTTTTTGGATTTTCTTTTTGCCTCCAATATACTGTAGTTACAACTGAAGAAGAGATAAAAACAGACCTATTGCCTGAAAGGTTTGTTCTCTCTAGATACTCAAGCAGAAAAGCCTAGTAAGACAGAACACTTCTAGACAACAGCTACTCTACCCCAGCCAAACATCACAGGAAAGGTATGATCCTCACCAACACTCATATCAATGAAGACCAGCAGGGAAGCCTCCCCAGGCTTAAACAAAGTACTCTCAAAACACCTATATGGTAATATCACAAAAAGCAAAGACAGAAGCTCAGATTTCCATCATCATCAGATAGTCAGTTACAATATACCCTCCCCAGAGAAAGTAAATAGACACCAAAGGAAGAACTTGGGATCCATGGTCATGTAGCAATAATAAAGTCTTCTTCCTTCACCCTGTCAAATTCTTATCACAGAAAGCCCTGTAGAAAGCAGTGATAAGGAATCTCTATCTCTCCCAGACAAGAGATATTAAGAACACCTCCTGAGGATCTGGAAATACCATACCCTTCCCCATAGCAATGGGGGTTCCTCTCTGAAGTGTCACTGCATACTGAGTGAGGAACCTGGATTTTTGTTTCTACTGCCAGGGGTCCCTCCGCTCTGCTAGAATGATTCTCAAGGAAGAAAAGGATGAAATAGATATGTAAATAAAATAAGATTCACACAATATCATATCCAAAGGGTATAACACATTCTAATTGAATATCACTTAGCATGCCAAGAACAACAAAATAATTTGAGTAATAAACCAGTGAGGAAGAATACTAGAGAAAAAAGAAAAATTAAAAAAACTGAGTATCCAAGAATGATGAGAGTACAAAGTATATGATGTACATGTAATAGAATACCAGAAGTTATTAATTAAGAATTCATATTTCAGCTGGGCATCAGAGGCTCAGACCTAGCAAAGGATCACAATAGCTCAATGACTATGTACATATAATTATATAAGATGATGCTAAGTGAAATAAACTCTAAGATATGAAAACATGGTTTTTCATTGTTGTTGTTATTTTTAATATACTATGTGAAATCATTTCTTTTTTCTTTCATTTTTCTTCCCTATGGTTTAGCCCCTGTTGTCACTGCATTTGATTTTGGTACCCCAGGTATTGTATATACATTTATTTGAATTAGGGAAGGGAAGGGAAACATCAAGATGGTGAGACAAAGGACAAAAGATGAACCAATGCAACAGCAATACTTACAAGACTATGTTTTTTATAACTTGGGAGTGGGGAATTGGGGAGGAGAGAAGGTAGGAAGAAAAATGAAAGAGGAGGTAACAAGTTTGATAAGGAATGTACTCAGTACCTTGCATATGTAACTGTAACCCCTGTGTACATCACCTTGACAATAAAATTAAAGAAGAAAAAAAAATCTTGAAAGAAGCCATAGAGTCAAAATGGCTGACTTATAGAGTAGCAACGATAAGAACTATAGACATCTTCTCAGAAATCAATCAGGCAACAGAGGACAGTTAACTAAGTGTTGGGAATTTAAAAAAAACCACTAAAATAGAATTCTATGAATTCAAGCAAGAGTGCAAGGCCCTGAGTTCAAGCCCCAGTACCAGCAAGGTATGCAAGGGCCGTTCAAAGAGTTTCAGCCCACAATTTGTTGAACCTATGGATGACGGAATCTGTAGATAGGACCAGCTGACTATAGCATCACTTAAGAATAAATACACCCAGCCGAGCACTGGTGGCTCACGTCTGTAATCCTAGCTACTCAGGAGTCTGAGATCTGAGGATTGCAGTTCAAAGCCAGCCCAGAGGAAAGTCTGTGAGACTCTTATCTCCAATTAACCACCAGAAAACTGGAAGTGGCACTGTGGCTCAAGTGGTAGAGTGCTAGCCTTGAGCTGAAGAGCTCAGGGACAGTGTCTAGGCCCAGAATTCAAGTCCCATGACAAACCAAAAAAAAAAGGAGAAGAAGAAATATACCCAATCTTCAGTTGCATAATGCTGTAGAACCAGCCTTCTACATGAGGAAACATATGCAATGATTATAATAGTAATAACTTCGAATTAGGTGAGTAGAGAAAGCTTTCTTTTTCTGTCTGTATTGAATAAAAGGCTCATATCTATATACTGCTTCTCTCTTGGAAAAAAATCAGCTTAAAGGCCAACCATCTACACAATATCTATCTACAGTCCTCCTTTCTAAGTACTGTAACTTCCTCCTCTCAGCTACAATAAACTTGGTTTGAAACATTCCACCACTCTTTATCTTATAATCAGATGAACATGTCTGGTATTCCCTAGTAAACTGCCAATTTGCTAAAGATAAGCATTTGTTTTATCTTTATTGGTCTACCCATAGTGCCTCATATGATACAAATAAAGTGGGAAGAGAATATGTGTTGAAAGAATAAATCAAGAACAAATTGAGACAAGATTCAAGGAAGCTCTCTTAAAGGTTTAAAGCATAAATTATAAAGCATAAATGCTCTACACATAAATAAAGTCCATTGGCCCTACTATTTGCTGGTCATGTGATCTGGGACTCGTACTTTAGCCTCTTTGGATTCCTTAGGATCAAGGCTCTGTGAACAGGGTTCAAGGGGAAGTGCGCTTGCTTTCTGTTTGATTTTGGTTTCCATATTCTACCACTCCTAATTTTAAAGAAATAAAAATGAAACGGGTACAATAAAATCTTTGTGGCCTAGGTATATAAAGATAAGAGGAAGAAATCGGAAATCACATAAAGGAAATACAGGAGATCATTTAACTGAAATCAGGTGAAATAGTCACTCTAGCTGAACTCTATGGTTTGCAATAAGCTTCCTGAGAGCCCAGGCAAAACGCCAAACACAATGGTGTTATCAAAAAAAAAAAAAAAAATCATTCCAGTTAGCAGGAAAGGCAAAGTCTTTCCCTCAGCTGCCTTCTAGAAGGAATCCTGTTGCCATTCCTTTTTTCAAAAGCTGGTGAGTAACTCGGGGAGTCATATCCTGGACTCCCCAGTCACTGAATCAGTAGAGCTACTGACCAACTTCTAACTTACAGAGGCCTAGCTTTTGGTGGAGGATTGGGAAGGGCTGGCAGCAAAGAGCTCATCCCAAGCCAATGCCTGACACCAAGCAGGGGCATAAAATGGCCAGTCACATCATTATTTGATGCTGTCTGATAGGCTATAGCAAAAGCCCTGACTAAAACAACTCTTTTTCAGTCTAGCATTAGGCGGGGCTGTTCTTTTTCATTATAATTTACATTGGACTAAGTTTTTCACTAAAAAACAAAAACAAAATCATAATTCCTGCATGTAAACATTAACCCATCCCAATAAACTATGGTAATAATACTAGCTGCTTATAGCTGAGTGGCATGTGCCAAATTCATCTCAAAAATCCTTCCATTGGGGGTCAGGAATATGGCTCAGCAGTAGAGTGCTTGCCTCGCATACACAAAGCCCTGGGTTCGATTCCTCAGCACCACATAAACAAAAAACCGGAAGTGGCACTGTAGCTCAAATGGTAGAGTGCTAGCCTTGAGCACAAAGAAGCCAGGGACAGTGCTCAGGCTCTGAGTCCAAGTCTCAGGACTGACAACAACAACAACAAAAAAAGACATCCACTGTATGAAAGTTAAAGGGAAAATGTAGTGCATGTCTATAATCCCAGCACTGGTGCAGAGGCAGGAGGGTTGCAAGTTCAAGGCCAACCTGGGCTGCATAATGGGTTCTGGATCAGTCTCAATGAAGCTCAGAAGGGGTGGGAGTACTGAGGAACAGCAGCAGCAGGAAGTTGACACTCCTGGATCTGCTTAATGAGGGTCCCAGCTTTTCTTGTTCTTTTCTCTCTGCTTTGATATTTTAAAATATTCGCAATAAAAAACATTTTATGCAAATCAAAACTACCATAAGATAACATTTCATCCCAGAGATAGCTATTATTTTTTAAAAATACAAGGGTTGGAGGCATGGCTCAGTTGGTAGAACCCTAGCTAATGAGCCAAAGCATCAGGTACTGAGTTCAAGTTCCAGTCTCATATCTAAAAAAAGAATACAAAAAATAATAATAAAGGTTGGCAGAATGTGGGGGAAAAGGACTCTTATTCACTATTGATGGGAATATAAATTACCACTTGCAGGTTTCCTTAAAACTACCCAACAATGCCACTTCTGAGTATGTATCCAAAGGCAATGAAACCAGTATACAAAAGAAATTCCCACATTCATATGTTTACCCACAATAGGATATGGAATCATCTTAAATGACTATCACTGGATGAAGAAAATATGCTTTATATACACAGTGGAATATTATTCAGCCACAAAGAAGTCATTGGCTGGAAAATGGTTGAAAGTGGAAAACGCATGTAACATGAAATAAGCCAGACACAGAGAAACAAGTATCACATGTCCTCTCTCAGGTGTGGAGTTTTAAAAACCAAAAGTACTAATCTGAAAAATAGAATAGCCAACAACAATCACTAGAGATTGGAGAGAAACAGGGAGGTAGAAAACAGTTGCTGGATTTCATCAGCCTATACGAAAATACCACACTGAGCCCCAATAACATCTGTAAGTGGCACACGTTAATAAAACTCATATACTTTTTTAAACTTGCAAGCTTCTGGGTATGAAAAGGAATTTGAGCCCAGGAAAGCACTGCCCAGGGATTACTGACAACTTGTTGCTGCTGTCACTCAGCAGTTCATAAGGCCCCAAATGGTTTGCTTGGGTTTACCTGTGAGTCTTATTCTCCTCCCAACTGAGGGCACCAGGGGGCCCATAGACTCCAAACACTCCTAGAAACTCTGCAGACAAGGAGCCGGTTGTTCCCATTCCAGTGGCAGTGCTCAGCTCCTTCCATGCCTGCATTACAAATTGTGGCCCTGGGTTCGATTCCTCAGCACCACATAAACAAAAAACTGGAAGTGGCCCTGTGGCTCAAGTGGTAGAGTGCTAGCCTTGAGCAAAAGAACTCAGGGACAGCGCCCAGGCCCTGAGTTCGAGCCCCATGATCAGCCAAGGTTAAAAAAAAAGAAGAATGTTTGTCCTTCAGTAGAGGTAGAAGCCAAACAAGGGTTCTGAACCCTCTCTGGAGCAGGGGAAGGAAAACATAGTCCCAACCTCAAAGAAAGGGGTTCTGCCGAGTATCAATGACTCATGCCTGTAATCCTAGCTACTCAGGAGACTGATCTGAGGATCTTGGTTCAAAGCCACCCTGGGCAGATAAATCCATGAATGAACTATGCCTCAAGTGGTAGAGCATTAGTCTTGACTGCAAAAGCTAAGGAATAACAACCGGGCCCTGAATTCAAGCCCCATTACCAGCACATAGGAAAAGAAAGCAGGAAAGAAGATAGGAAGGAAGGAAGGGAAGGAGGAAGGGAAGGAGGGAGGGAGGGAAGGAGGGAGGGAGGGAGGGAGAGAGGGAGGGAGGGAGGAAGGGGAGAAAGAGAGAAAAAGGAAAAGAATGAGGTTCTGTGATGGGAAGAGAGAACAAGAAGGAGCAGGGAGGAGTGACAAGGGGGCACAGCCTCTCCCCTGCAGATAATCAGGCAACTTTGCAGCTGGGTCTGCAGACATTAGAGGATGGAGGAGCCTGGCCCAGCCAGAAGGGAGCTGAGGGGCTTAGCAGTATTGGAGTTAAAGTGTCAGTGACCGGGTGACTGTGAATGGCCAGGGCAGGCTGCCTTCCTGTAGCCAAGTGCCGAGCAGCTGCCCCATACAGAGCCCCGCTATGGATAGGCATGCGATACAATCCCATGAAGAAAGGCCTAACAAAGAGATATAACCAGACCAGAGACAAGAAAAAAAAAAAAAGAAGTCTATGAAAGAAACACTGATGTGACCCCAAAACTCTGCAGCCCTTCCCACAAGCAGCAGCAGCCGGCATTGCACTTTCCCTCCCTTTGAAGAAAGCAGAAAAAGAACATGCTTTGATTTTCCTAAAACAAACATTGCACTGAGTAGAGAGATAAGGCCAGTCATGGGTTGGCTCAGGCCTCCCTGGACAAGGGAAATCACACTTCATATTTCCAACATGAGGGTCCAAGAAAGGCCAGGCCTTGTCCACAGGAGAAAGCTGTAGGGGCTCCTAGCTCATTTTCTGCTCCAGGGAGAGGCCCGCCCAGGGAGGGAGGCTTGCTGTCATCCGGGTAGCTGTGGCACATTTTCCTGAAAGCTGGGCCTGCATGTCAGAGCCAAGACGAACAACATGAAAAGAGCCGATCTTGTTGGCGGCCACTGCTCAAGGAAAAACCAGCTCCAAATGCTGAAGCCGTAGGAAAAATGACCTTGTTAGAAGCATGGTGCACACCAAGAAATTGGCCTACATCCTTCAAGACTTGCAGGCAGGATGGGAGGGGCCTGGGAGGACTCCTCCCTGGTGCCTCCTGGTCTCCTGCCCTTGAGCTCCTACCTGTCACCTGTTTGCTGCAGAAAACAGCTAGGCATAGGGGATGTTCTGAGCTTTCCCCAGGTTATCTCCCTTAATCCCCTCAGCAAACCCATCAAGCAGGTACTACCATTAACCATGTACAGATAAGGAAGCCAAACACTGGGAGGAGCAAGGATCACCCAAGGTCACAGAGCCTGTGAACCAGAGCTGAGTCCTGGGCCTGGGCCTTCTACCTAAGCCACAAATCAGCCCCTCCCTCTCCCACTTCCCCTCTTGCAGGTGGGACTCACCCTCCAGGCTCTCTCCCAAGTGTCTAATTACTTATTGCCATGGGTGATTGGTTTGTATTCAGGAGACCCTCACCCCTTTTCAACTCACTCCCTGGGGCCTCTTCTTATAACAGTTTCACCATGGTTTTCCCAACTCCAGGGCCTCTACCTTCAGCCAAGGATAGACTATTAGAGGGCTCCCAGAAGATTAAATGGAGTTATAATATTCCTATCGTCTGGTGAGGATGTGGCCATCCTAAGGTTAAAACACCAGGCATTAGTCATGTTTTTGTGGTGATGATGGTATAAACAAACCTACTACACTACCAGTTGTACAGCATTTACAATTGGGCACATTACATAAGAACCAAAAAAAGAAGACTGTTTAATATCCTATATAGATTTATCATTAGTTTAAAGTGTACTCCTTCTACTTTACTAAAAAAAAAAAAAAACAAAAAGGTGTGATTCAAATGGCACAGTACCTGCTAACAAGTACAAGACTCTGAGTTCAAACCCCAATACCAAAAACAAAAGAAGGAGGAGGAAACAAATTGAACTGCAGTACACAGCATGTGCTAAGAAGCATCCTCCTTTACTGTATCTTCAGGGTTTTAACTCTAGGCCTCACAGTTGCTAACCAGGTACTCTGACCACTGAACCACTCCTCCAGCACTGTATCTCGCTGGTTATTTTTGAGGTAGAAAATGTAGCGATCTGTAAACCATTTCTTAGAGAAATCAGCCCTGTTAACACCGTGATGTTGGATGTTCAACCTTCAGAACTTTAAGAAAGCTACCCTCTGTGAAGCTGCCCTATCTGCAGTAGTTGTCACTGGAGCTCTAACAAACTAATACATAGCTCTTCCACATTTTTTATGGCTACTTATAATATTGCTTTATAAATGGACCATATTTGATTTAAACCGTTCCTTTTTGGTAGATGTCCAAGTTCTTTCTTTTAGTTATACACATTGCTCAAGTCAACATTTTCTCTTGTATATACATGCTTGCATATTTCTTATTGTTTCTATAATTTAGTTTCATCAGGTAAGAGTTCTCATGTCAACTCAGAATTGTATAAATCAGTATTTATTACCTAAGAGCTTTGAGCTCATGTGCATATACTTCATTAAGTAGTTCAATACTAAAACATCCTCCTGGTTTTTTTTCTTTGCCTGTCACATATTTTGTTGTTGTTGTTGTTGTTGTTGCATTTGTCTTTCTGCACAGAGAAGTCACTCAAAAGAAGGAGAAGCCAGGCATGGTAGCCAGTTGTACACTGCTGTAATCCCAGCACTCAAGAAGTTGAAGCAGAAAGATCATGAATTTAAGGCCAACATAGATGATATAACAAGACCTCCTCCCTCTTGAAAGGACATCTAAATAAACATATGGGGGAAGGGAAAAAATGTCATTCATAATTCACTCCAGAAAATGACAGAACCTTCAGCTCCATCCATGAAAATCAAGGCAGTTGTTCTGTCTGTAGTTTCAGGGGAGGGTTCATCACTTCTTGAGTTCCTTAAGCAATTGCTTACACTTAATAGAAATGACCTAAAAAAAAGGTGATGCAGCCCTTATAGTCAATACTGTTGTCATTGCTAAAGCTGTTGTCACTATTGTCACTGTTAAATCCCTCCAGAGACAGTTCTAGGTGGAGACAGATGGTGGCCATGACCATGTTAGAGAGTTCTCCATAGTTGCTTTCAAAGAGTTCAAAGTATTCATACAGTTCCTCGCCCAGAGTGTCTTCGTCTCTCGTCTCCTCATTTCTCTTACTTAAAGAAATGAGTGTCACCTGGCTTCAGAATGCTACTCCCTTATTTAGAAATCAAGCTCTCCAGAATCACAAAGGTGCAAGGCCTAAGTGCCTCTTCATATTTATAAAAAAAAAATAATATGCATACTAAAACAAACTCCTAAGACATGGAAACAAAAGACTTTTTTTTTCTAATGATTCTGTCTTCTTTACTTTCTATACAGTGTATTTACACGTATATCTTTGGGAGGGTGACAGGGAGGGTCACCCTGGAGAAAACTGGAGGAAAAAGGGTGAAAAAGTGTAGTGGTAGAATGCACTGGACACTGATGAAAGTGAACTACACAACTCATGGGTGGAGATGGGAGGGAGGGACTGGGAGAGAATGAGGGAACAGATGACACTGTATGAAAGGAAATGTACTCGTTATCTGACTCAAGTAAATGTAACCCCTCTGTACATCACTTCTATAATAATAATAAAGTAAATTGAAAAGAGGAGGAGGGAGGAAGAGGGGAAGGAAGAAGAGAAGGAAGAGGAGGAGGAAATAATCAAGCTCTCCAATGGCTATGGCTCAGCATCAGGCCCAAACTCTGAAGGAAAGCCTCTCACCCACCCCATACCTGTTACCTTATCACCTGCAAAGAGGCCTCACCCGTATGTTTCTGCTCCATGATCCCACCAGTAGACCATGAGCTCTTAGAACACACATCTTACATGCCAATTCCATACTTCTGGAATAGAGGAGGGAAATAATAAATATTTTTTAAAAAGGGGGAGGAGATGGAGAAAACAGAGAAAAGGTCATAGCCTCTGTCCAATAGATACTTCCATCTCTCCCTCTCTCTTTTCCAGCCTCTGAATTCAACCAATGTTCCCCTTACCTGTCTCAAGTCCCCATTCCTTCATGACTTTATGTACTATTTATTTATTTCCTAAGAATATGGTCAATCTCCTGATCTAAACTACATACCATTCAAGGACAGTGGCCTCTTTCTGAGCCCCACAGCTCCAAGTACACAATACTTCAGTTACTGCACTGAAAATACCATCTGCTACAAGTTCCTTGTCTCTAGTACCTAAGACAGAGTCTAAGATAGAAACTCATTTTTTGAGAACCGTTCTGAGACCCAGGAGAAATCATTCTCACAGTTTCTCCCCTAAGGCTCTTATCACCTACCAACTTTTGTAAAAGTCAGTTTTCTCATCTGCAAAATGGGAAGACAATAATACCACAATATCAAGATGCTCTGAGGACAAACAGCATGTAATGTATCAAAGTTAACAACCTGTAAACATACAACAGGTCATCGATGTAGAAACTTCTCCGGGTAGCAGCCATGGCCTTATTATAATCCCCCCTTCCTAAAGGAGTCCAGGTGTCCCTCCCCCAAGGCCAGGTACAAAGAGAATGCAGTGGTAAGTGGTACCCACTGGGGGGCAGCACAGAGCTCAAAATGAATTTTGCTGCAGAGTTATGGGTATGATAAATAAGTACAGGGAGAAATAGAAATAGGTGGGTGTCATTTTCCTGGTCACTAACATCTAAAATGACGTTTAAAAGTAAGAGGGACTGGGGAAAAAAAGATGGTAGCAAAGTTATCTAATGATATTTCCCAATTATGTATGTTCCTGGGAAAGGTTGCATACAGGTAAAAAAAAAGCAGTACTTAAGTAAGGAATTCCAAAATGCAATGGAGAATCATGGGAATTTCTGGGGCATAAAACTGAAAATATATATATTTCCTTCTGTTTCCAAAAAAAGTGACAGGCAAACGTTTTCTAAAAAGTTCTTTAGAGCTCAGATTTTCAATTTATAGACTTAATGGGTCTTTGCACTTGACAGAGAGATTCCAGGTAATTAATAATCGACTCTAAAAACCCTCATCTAACAAATGAGGAAATGGACCCCAGAAAAGACAAGTCCTTGTAGAACACTGGGCTCCCTGTTAGCTGCACCAAACAAAATCCAGTGTCTTTTCACTCCAGGGCTGTGGTTTGTATTTGTCAATGTTTTCCATCTTGTGACAAATACCTGAGAGGAACAATTTAAAGAGAAGAAAGATATATTTTGGCTCCATTTCAGTTCTTGGTCAGCTGACTCTACTGTTTCTGGGCTGTGGTGAGGGAACACACCTACAAGCACTCACAAAAGCAAGTAGCAAAGGAGACTGCTTACCTCATGGCAGCCCGGAAAGCTGCCATCGCCAGCTTCCTCCTTCTTGCCCTTTCATCCCGTTCAGGCCCCCATCTATTGGAATGGCACTGCAGACATTTAGACAAGGTCTCACCCCTTCATCCTTTCTGAAAATGCTCTCAGGTACACAGAGAGGCGTAATGTTTTGCCAATACACGAGGAATCTCTCGGACCACTCAAACTATCAATCAAAATTAACAACTGCAGTAGTTGTTCAGATTACTTAGAGCCATACCTAAACAAGTAGCTTTGGAAGAAATAAAACAAAGTGGTTTACCACTGCTCCCACCCGTGGGAACCAGAAGAAACTTTTCCATTCAATGACTAGTATTTACCTAATGATCTCAAAGGCAATTTGTATGTGTCAAACTTTCCCAGGGGGAGGGATAAAAGAGCACTGACCTAAATGATGGGAAATCCCCATTTCAAGCAGAGACTGGGAAGCAAGGGCATTTAGCAAGGTTGCCTCAAGAAGGCTTTCTGGCACCAATACACCATGAAATGCTACTCATTGAAGAGATGTTCATTTTTCTCAGCCTGAATCCAGTCTACATGCCAACCCAGACTGTGTTACAACGAAAGCCCCAGGATTCCTTATGGGTAACATATGTTGCTGAAATATGTTGCTATAATATCACATAACCCAGTGATATTGTCCCAAGAATTAATACAACTCAACCAACATATGTTTCTAGTATTCTGCTCCTAAGATATGAGTATTGAAATCTATTATACACAATGTATGGTTAATTGAAAGATACAGGGGGTATATTAAAAAATAAGTCTGTTTATATGACCTATGATGAAATACATCTGAAATACCATGTAGTTGCCTTCACATTGATGTATGTAGACTATCTCTCTATCACTCGCTCTGATCTCTCTATCTTGCTTCCTTCCAATCTCCCATAGTTTCCTGCATATTTTCTTGGTGCCAAGGTAAGCACAGAATACTAAGACTAAAGCCAGGCACTGATGGCTTACACCTGTAATCCTAGCTACTCAGGAGGCTGAGATCTGAGGATCATAGTTCAAAGCCAGCCTGAACAGAAAAATCCATGAAACTCTTATCTCCAATAAACTACTCAGAAAAAGCTGGAAGTTGCACTGTAGCTCAAGTGGTAGAGCACTAGCTTTAAGCAAAAGCAGCTCAAGGACAGTGCCCCGGCCCTTAGTTCAAGCCCCAGGACCAGCATAAAAAAAAAAAAAAAGAATACGGCTAGAGTAGAATGAGAACTAAGGCAGTAAGAAGTTGTAGGAAGTGAGAAGCAACCAGAGAAAAGAAAGTCATTCCCTCTCTGAATCCTGGCAGTATTAGATTTTAGGAACTTAGTCTCCTTTCTTTGTTGCATGACAAAATCCATGCATCATGAAATGGTCTGTATACTTCTTTTGTAAAATAAGAAACACACTCAAATGGGAAAAAAAAATTAACCTACAGTTTCTTCTCATGCTCTGACAGGCCCTGTGCATGCTTCGCTCTCATCACCACTCACATGACTGGTATGTTGTTGTTTTTTGTTTTGTTTTGGGATTTTTTTTTTAGAACTGGTATCATTTTTTCCAATCTACGTACACTGTCCTAGTCCAGGATTTTGTGGCCTTAAATCTGGATTATTACAGAAGCCTCCCACCAGGTCTTCCTGCCAACAGTCTTTTCTTAACACCCAGTCCATGCTTACCAGAGTGGTGAACTATTTCCAATCTGCTCTGATGTGAATTTTTGATTTAAAAACCTCTCATGGCTCTCTGTTGCCTACCAAACAAAATACAAACATGGCACAGAAGCCCTTTATGATCAAATCCCAGACCATTCTAGCTAGCCCCCATGCACATCCCAGTCTCTCAGGCATTGGATAGTTCAGCCATTCTAAACTTTTTCAATATCTGACATCCCCTACCATAATAAATGCTAGTTGTACTTTCCAAAACCCCCTTAATTACTCAAAATTTCTATTCATTCCTCAAGAGCCAGCAGAGGTCTTCCCAACCCTTCTCAGTGAGTATTACAATCATTTCCTCTATCATCCTGTAGATTTGTGTTCACGACTCTTCTCTAGTCTTTCTCAGGCTGCATCAATATTCTTTGCCTGTGCCTGTTTCTCTTCCAAATATGAGTCTCTTGAAGAACAGATCAATACTTTTGCTCTACAACTCACTCAGTATATACAGAGTTCAGGGTTCTGACTCTCCCACTTACAAATTGGAGAAACACATATATACATATGTACATACATAAAAACATACATACATACACATATACATATACACACACATACATACATATACATATATATGCAATGTAGCCAGGCACTGGAGGTGCATGCCTGTAATCCTAGCTACTCAGGAGGCTGATATCTGATGATCATAGTTCAAAGCCAGCCCAGGCAAGAAAATCCATGAGACTCTGATCTCCCATTAACCACCAGAAAACTGGAAGTGGCACTGTGGCTCAAGTGGTAGAGCACTAGCCTTGAGCTAGAGCTCAGGAACAGCCCCCAAGCCCAGAGTTCAAGTCCCACAATAAATGAGGGGTTTAAAAAGGCAATGTAGAAGAAACTTCCTGATATCAATGGTAAACATAGAAAGTAGTTAAATCCTTTAATAAAAAGTTCATATAGAGGCTGGGGATGGGGCCTAGTGGCAAGAGTGCTTGCCTCCCATACCCAGCACCACATATACAGAAAATGGCCAGAAGTGGCGCTGTGGCTCAAGTGGCAGAGTGCTAACTTTTGAGCAAAAAGAAGCCAGGGACAGTGCTCAGGCCCTAAGTCCAAAAGCCCCAGAACTGGCAAAGAAAAAAAGTTCATATGTAGTTAATGTTGGGTCATGATTGTTATCATTATCATTATTACACTATTACTGTATTTTACTATGTGATAGGCACTTATATACTGTAGTAAGCCTTAGCTAAAAGGCCAAGAAGCATTGGTATCAAGCACTTATGAAGTACAAGGATTCTCCCTCGAGGTCCTTAGAGTGTACCTTAAAAGACAAACATAGTAATGACACTGGGTGCCAGGAAGCCTAAGGTGGGGCATTACTCTGGGAGAAGAAGAAGAGACTCAATCTGGGACCAGAGAAGGCAGCCATGTGCTGTGATGAATCTAGGTGATGAATCTTGCTCTGTACCAGAGCAAGTGTAAAACAAGAAAGGCAAGAACTGAGTTCAAAGAGATTCTGAAGATGGAAGTGTGGTGTGGGGCAGATGGATGAGGAAATGTTGGAAGTCTATGCAGAGGGTGGGTCTGGGTCAGCAAAGATAGATGAGGTTAGGCATGCTCACTCAGGAACCATAGATATACAGCTTTCACTGGAGCAATGAGTGAGCACTGGATCCCCAAGCAATGAAAGAGTATATGGAGTGAGCCACGCAGCCTACCTGGTGATATTTATAGCATAACAAAATAACTGACTTTCATTTTAGTGCTGCAGATGGAACCCAGAGCCTCATGGATGTTAAGCATGTGCTCTACCACTGAGCTATATCTCAGCCCTAAAGATTACTGAATTTAAATACACTACTTAAAACTGAAGGCAAGCCAGGCACTGGTGGCCCACAACTATAATCCTAGCTACTCAGGAAGTTTAGATTTGAGAATCAATGTTCAAAGCCAGATATGGTATATAAATCCATAAAATGCTTCTCTCCAATGAACTAGTTAAAAGCCAGACACAGAATGTGGCTTAGAGTGCCAGCTGTAAGCAAAAAAAAAAAAAAAAAAAAAAAAAAAAAAAAAACCCTAAACTCTAAATAAGAGCTTGAGGCCCTGAGTTCAAGCTATACTAACACACACACACACACACACACACACACACACACACACACACACACCACTGAACATATGAGAAAATAGAACCAGGTAACTTAAGAGAATGTATGAATTGATGAGGGGGAATATATGACTGAAGGAGTGACATTGATCAAGATGCATTGCATTCATACATTGACATGCTAAATGGAAACCCCTTTGCACAATTAAATATCAAGCTATTTAACATCAAAGTGAAAGAGACTTTGGAGTTTCAGAAAGCGTACATACTTTGTTCTTAGGAAATATATGCTAAAGTATTCAGAGATGAAGATGAACCTTCCAGTTTGACAAAAAAAAAAAAAGAGAAAGGAAGAAGAGAGAGAAGGAGGGAGAGGAGAGTCTGAAAAAGATGAATTTTGTCCAGAAAGCTGGAGTGCAGCCCAATGTGTAAACCTTGGCGGTGCGTAGTCGCGAGAAGCCCCTCCTCCCCTCACACACTTAAAGAACGACCTGGGAGTCATGCAGGCTGTCTCGGGGTAAGCTTCTGAAACTTCCACCGGATTTACTCAGGGGAGGGGTTTATATAACAGTAATGGCGGCAGGAAGGGGAAGGACTAACTACATAATAGAGATAGGCTAATAATCTGCCCATCATAGTGATGTCACAGAACTTCCTCTATGGGCGATCATCACATCCCATAGGACTGCCCCTTGGGCCTGGCCTGACGACGTTTTCACACATGTGGCCGAGGCGGAAGGCGGGGCTGGTTTGCTACCTCTTCCAGTTCTGGACCAAGAAGGGGGTAGGAGTGGCTAACAGCCAAGCAGCCCAAGGGCAGGAGAAGAGGCAGGCCTCTCAGGACTGCCCCTTAAAGGTATAGCCAAGCCCAACAGATGAAAAATAAAATTGTTATTATGAAATCTTATGTGGATGATATATGTTGTCTGTTACTCTTTCAACATTATTTTTTAAGGTTTGATCTGATGTTTCCTATCAGATCAAATTCAGTAACAGAATAAGAAATCTACTCTCGAGAACCTTGGAGGTCTATCCTCTCAAAAGCAGTTGAGGGTCTTCCAGTCAAAGACAGTGGCAAACAGAAAGGTAAGCTGGAAGAAGAAGGCAATTGACAAACACCTGAGCATGGTAAAAAATAAAATAAAATAAAATAACATTTTGGAGAACAATTGGGACATAACTAGTAATAAAGTTACAAGTGCCAATACTTCTAGAGCCCAGAAATACCATCCACATAAATTGTATAACCCATATACTAGAGAATACACACAAGAATTTTCAAAGCAGTGTATGTAGCAAAATACTAGAAATAACATGTCTTCCAATTTGTTCATATCCACAGAGTGAAATATAGCAAACCACAAAACAAATGAGCTAGACCTACAACTGCCTGCATCCACACAAATGGCACAGTTTAAGGTAAAAGAAAAAGTAACTTGGAGGAGAAGGCACATGAAGTGGTACCTTAAATATACAGTGTCAAGGCATGCATCTCTTAGGGATACATAGAAGAGTAAAAGACTGAAGGAATGGCTTGGTTGGCTAAACACCAAATAAGGAACAATGATTACCTCTGGAAAAAATGGGGGAAACTGAACAGAGAAGGGATCTATGGCTATGTTAACTCTATCCTTCCAATGGGATATTATTACAGACTGTTACTTTTATTATTTTTATTTTGTTCCTTTTTTTAACCTCTCAGATATTTCATAATAAACCTGAAAAAATGGAAGGAGAAAAACGTTTACAGAAATTCCCAGGGAAAAATAGAAAGCAATGTGCCCAGTATCTGACTCCTTTGTCATCCTTTGCTGCCCCTTTGATACTCACAGTATTTCAAATCATGCCATATGTCTAGATTCGTTTTCATTCAAAGTTCATTTGGTGGCAGAGTGGTTAGAGTGGTTCCATGTGCCAAACTCCAACCCTGAAATTGTCAGAAGACATTGCATTGGGAAACTTGCCAAGAAGCCAATTAAAATAATAGATTTCCCACAAGGAGACAGCAATGAAGACAATAAGTTTCCTACAAGGAGACAAGACAGGAATCCTGGACAAATTCAAGTTATGTTAATCAGTCTTTTTGTAGTGAAAGCATATTAGCTCATGCCTGTAATCCTAGGTACTCGGGAGGCTGAGGCTGAGATCTGAGGATCACGGTTCAAAACAAGCACAGGCAGGAAAAGTCCATTAGACTCTTATCTCCAATTAATCACACACACACATACACACACACACACACATACACACGCGCGCGCACCAATAAAAAGCAGGAAATGTAGCTGTGGCTCTCAAGTGGTAGAACACTTGCCTTGAGCAAAAAAGTTCAGGGAGAGCTCCTGGGCCCCAAGTCAAAGCCTCAGTACCAGCATCAAAAGGGCAGGCAGCTGCAGAACAGGCAATGAGATATCTCCTTGCCATTCAAAAATACTGACAAAAACTCCTCAAGTCCAGTGACAACAGCTGAAAAGAAATACTGTATTGCAGACCCAGTCCAAAGAGGGAGCTCAAAAAGACCCTCATCCTTCTGAACACACCTCCCAGGGGCTCCTAAAGGATCAAGTCTCAAAACTCTTCAACGATAGCAAAATCAAACCACATCAAGAACATCTCCACCCATGGTAGAGTGAGAGGGTCGGGAGAAGAGGACTGGAGTCTCAGTGCCATGGAGTCATCTTATAATAAGGAGACTAGGCTAACTGGCGCTGGCGCCATCATGTCTCCTTGGTAGAAGCAGGGAAGTTCCACCCCCAGGTGATGGGCACACCTGAATTCCTGGAGGACTTAGATGACAGGCTACTGAACCTGTGCCTTAAATGCGTTATGCTCTGGACCCTGACCCTATTTAGGCTGAGACCAGCTCAGGCACCATTACTCCATGCCTCACATCTGCTGGCTCTACTCCTGTCAGCAGGCATCCCACTTCAGCTCTCCATTGTAGTTGATCTGGTTTGTTGCTATTGTTTTTCTGCTCTTGTTTCCTCTCATGGCTCAGTTTTCTAACAGTATTAAGTGTATTTGAGAGCCTGCAGGTCTTTGTGACAAGAGTCCACCTGCAGTCACCGGCTTCCCAATAAAGACTCCCAATTCAACCTCTCAGAATGTGGCTTCTCTGTTTCTTGAAACTGAGTTCTGGTACAACAATCTAACAATTGGTCAGAAGTCCAGGCAAAGCTCTTGTACACTGGCTGGGAAAATGGCCTGGTAGCAGGAAGATGGGATTGTTTAAAGCAACTTAGAGCCTCTGATCCTATAAAATAATATTTATTGAAATGAACTCCAGGAAATGGAAAAGGGAAAGGAAAAAGCAAAAACTTAGAAGTATAGCTACAATCTCTTCAGCCTCCAGCCATTCACCATGCCAGTACTTTCACCATTTTCCCTAACTGAATTTGTTTTTATGAGAAGATTCCCTTATCTCTCCATCTCTCTCCCTTTATCTTGCCCTTGTGCCAAAATTGCTGTCTTTGGAAACAAACAGTTCTGTTTCTTCTTCGGAATGCTCCCGGACCGCATTTCCATCCGTTCTTGGAATGTGATTTACAGAACAAAACAATGGCAGGGCTTCCCAGCTGTGTACCAGGGGAGGGGCAGGGCAGAGCCTCTGAGTGCTTGTGCTGGGAGGGAAAGGATGAGAACTGGGTTTCTGGGGTTCTGCCCACTGCTTAGTAGAGTCTTGGGAGTAATCTGGCTTACGCTGCAATCCTCTCACAGCTCCTGGAGACTGGCAGGTGACACAGTGGCATCTGAAGAGCCTACAGGGAGATGGTTCATTCTGCTGGGATTTGTTGCTGGGACTGCAAGCTTCAAGGCTGACTCACCCAATGAAGGCTGGGCACAAGCCAAGGAGTAATGGAAAGACTCTAGGGTCACACACGCTGCCCTCGGACTTGCCAGCTCAGCCTGCTGGGAGTGGGCCAGGACTTGCTAGGCAGGCAGAGCCTGACCCAGGGAGTCAAGACCTTTTTGCAATTATGGATACTTTTATTCTCTACTGAAGCAAAAATGCATTCCTTCCTGTAGATGCATTGCAAAACAAATTGCTCCTGCCTTTTTTCAAAAGCTAGAGGGGCTGGGAGACAGTTCCTTCCTAGTTGAGGAAACTTCAAAATGTATGCAAGGTAGCTTTCTCTGCTCCTGAATCCAGCTTCAGCGTTAGCGAGAGCTGCTACCTTTGTGACCTTGGCTAGAGTGCTCCTGAGCCTCCAGGTTATTGAGTGAGACCCAGCCCCCTCTGTTTTTTCCTATAAAGCAGTCCCACAGGTCCTTTGCCTTCGAAAAGTAGCAATTGCTACTATGGAAACCAGAGAGAAAACAAAAACAGTAACCCCAAGAATACAACCATGCTATGGGAGATTTTATTAAGATTTTACACCTGTTGGCTAAATTTAAGCATCAACCCAAACCCCTCTAAGTCCCTTCCAGGCCTCCAGCTAGAATCACATAGGCCCTTCTGGTTGCTCCTTCCTTTTTCCAGAATCTTCTACCCAAGCCCTTCTCTCTGGTTCCCTAACCCGCATGCCTCAAGGGGCTCTCTCAGCTTATGAGGAATGCATGGCCTTGCTCCACCAGAAAGGCAAAAAGAGAAACCTGGCTGTTAGGGAACTGAGTCATGAGGGTATTCGAATGTAATAGAAAGAGCAGAAAGTGAACCCAACAGATGAGATCAATTTTGATGGAAAGTTGAAGAAGGATGCCATGGTGACCTGAGGAGAGTTGGGAGATGTACTGGGGGCAGGGATAGAGGGACTAAAGAAGGGTAATGGGTAAGGGCAGGGTCCTAGGTAGCTGGAGTGTTCAAAGAGTTTAGGGAGTTTATGGTACAGGTTGAGCAAGTGGCAGGTACACATCACCTGAGAGGGTAGGGGACTGGGCTTTCATATATAGATTAAGATTCTGGGCTGGAGGGTAATCAGTGGGCCAAGTCATGGAAGCTTTATGGAGTAATGAGAACAGAGCAGATTCCCATCACTGCCATCTCTGAAGCCAAAGGGTCATCAACAAAGTCTGAAACATGGCTGTGCTTAGAAGCCACTAATTCTGGAGGCACCTGAAGAGAACATTGAACCTACCTTTCTCACTTTGAGATAGATCAGCTCTGGGGTAAACATACATTTCTAGATGTTCTTCAAAATGCATCAAACCCCATTCATGTTGTATATGTGGGGTCTTAAGACCAGCATGGAAATAGAAATGTTACATGGCAAGAAAACAAGGAAGCCACTTTTTTTTTTTTGTCAGTCCTGGGGTTTGAAGTCAGAGCCTGAGCACTGTCCCTGGCTTCTTTTTGCTCAAGGCTAGCACTCTGCCACTTGAACCACAGCGCCACTTTTGGATTCTTCTATATATGTGGTGCTGAGGAATCAAACCTAGGGCTTCATGTATATGAGGCAAGCACTCTTGCCACTAGGCCATATTCCCAGCCCCTGAAGCTACATTTTGAGAGGTCAAATTGGGAATATTTATTAAAAGGCCAACATCTTCAGATGGACTCTTGTCCCAAAGATCTAGAGCCCTGCAAATACACTTAACACTGTCCAAAAAACTGAGCCATGAGAGCAGGAGAGGAAAGAAAAAGCAGAAAAACAATACCAACAAACCAGATCAGTTCCAATGGAGAGCTGAAGAGGGATTCCTTGGTGACCAGAGAAGAGCCAGGAGACAGGAGACAGGACACACACATGGATATATGTGGCATGGAGTAACGGTGCCTGAGCTGGTCTCAGCCTAAATAGTGTGAGGAGCAAGAGGCAGGGTGACAGGGAGCTTGAGAGTTCATCACCAAGCACTGGCAGGTCTAGTTACCTATTTTCCAAGTCCCCATTCCTGGCTCTAGGAATTCAGGCAAGCCTATCACCTGGGAGGTAGGACTTCCCAGCCTCTACCATGAAAACAAGATGGTGCCATTTAAACCCAACACCCTAACATCCACCACGTGGCCAAGATGGCACTGGTTAAATTCAGCATCCCTACTTCCGAAAGAGGTAAGAATTCTCCAAACAGAATAAAATGTTCTCTTAAGAAACTTGAGGGCTTCCCTCTAAGATAACTGGTTGGAAGCTCTGAAAGGTTCTCTTACCTGCCCCTGAGCCTTATCTTCCTCACTGAGAAAAATCCCAGAGGTCCCCTTTAAGCCCCACCTGGGCCTACTGCTTCTGTGTTGAAAAGCTCCTGCCCACTTTTCACAGGGCTACTGTGTCATTGTGGCATCTCAGGTAAACTGTCCACTCTTTGAGGGACCCTCACTCTATCTACCACCCACAAGCACCAGGGCCCATGTTCCCTTTCTCAGCATTGGTTGGCTCCTCCCTACCTGTCACAGCTTCTCAAGACTCCATCTTCCTCTTACCTTGGGAGCTACACAGGACAAGCTTGTGTTGCCCTTGTAATTAGTATCTCCATCTTTTCCTAGCACCGTGGGTGGCACAAAGCAAGTGCTCCCTAACATGAGGAATGTGTGCATGGAAGATATTCAATGAGAGAGGCAGAACGTGAGTCTTAAATACTTTTGACTTTATTAGGAGTAGCTGTTGTCACCTCAGCAGCCAGCTCCCATGTATACACAGTATACACGCCCAGCCAGAACCCAGGGCCACCCATCCTTCTGCAGTACATGGAATGCAAAAGAACCAAGCACATGAGGGTGGGGGTGGGGGCTCTATCAATGATAGTATCTAGTGTTTCCAGGCTGGGGGGCACTTAGGTCCCGCAAATTGTCCTCAGTTCCTCTCAGCCCCCTCTCCAACATGATGAGATCCATAAGAGTGCTTGAGTCACACTCGTCCAATCAGTGCACATGATAGGAAAAGAGGCTGGGAAATCCTAAGCCCAATGCCATGATGTCTGCATCCCCACTGAAGTCCCTAGAGCCCCCCACAATGGTTCTCTTCTTCCATGGGCATTGAAATACCACCTTGATTTGATTCCACCACCAAAATCCTGTGTCTTGAATCTCATCTCTGCTCAGTCAGTCCCATGGACTGAGGCAATGTCCCAAGACAAGATGAGCTTGCCAAGTTGTTTTCATCATACCACTTTTTAAAAAAGAAATTAAAAAAAAAACATTGTGACAGAATAGACCATGGAAACATGGCCCATGTCGGGAGCAAGAGTGGTTATCCCTCCTTAAAAAGATTTGTAAAGCAACTGATGGCAAACACTGCTCTGCTAGAAGCCAGTCACCTCAGTGACCCATCCCATCACCTCCCTTCCCACCCACCCCTTCTCATGCCCTTCCACACAGCCTCTGCATACCCTCTCTTCAGCTAGAAGAGAAGGCTCCAAGAACTGGATTGTTGCTGTCATTGTCTGGCAAGGCTCCCTGACCTGGGGCCCTTTTGTCTCTGTAGTCTCTCCATGCTCACAGGTACAAGAAGCAGGATGGATTCCTAACTCTGTCATTCCAGGGTGACTGCAGCCCTGTCTCAGAGAGC